>NW_027071937.1:9318625-9918625 GCF_038088225.1 Cyrtonyx montezumae
TCTTTCCTTCCTCTTTCGCTTTCCTCTTTCCTCTTTCCTCTTTCCTTTCCTCTTTCCTTTCCTCTTTCCTTTCCTCCTTCCTCTTCCTTTCTCTTTCTTTCCTCTTTCCTTTCCTCTTTCCTTTCCTCTTTCCTTTCCTCTTTCCTTTCCTCTTTCCTTTCCTCTTTCCTTTCCTCTTTCCTTTCCTCTTTCCTTTCCTCTTTCCTTTCTCTTTCCTTTCCTCTTTCCTTTCCTCTTTCCTTTCCTCTTTCCTTCCTCTTTCCTTCCTCTTTCCTTTCCTCTTTCCTTTCCTCTTTCCTTTCCTCTTTCCTTTCCTCTTTCCTTCCTCTTTCCTCTTCCTTTCCTTTCTTTCCTTTCTCCTTTCCTTTCCTTTCCTTTCCTTTCCTTTCCTTTCCTTTCCTTTCCTTTCCTTCCTTCCTTTCCTTTCCTTTCCTTTCCTTTCCTTTCCTTTCCTTTCCTTTCCTTTCCTTCTTCCTTTCCGTTCCTTTCCGTTCCTTTCCGTTCCTTTCCTTTCCTTTCCGTTCCGTTCCTTTCCGTTCCTTTCCGTTCCTTTCCGTTCCTTCCGTTCCGTTCCTTTCCGTTCCTTTCCTTTCCTTTCCGTTCCTTTCCTCTTTCCTTCCTTTCCTCTTTCCTTTCCTCTTTCCTCCTTTCCTCTTTCCTTTCCTCTTTCCTTCCTCTTTCCTTTCCCTTTTCCTTTCCTCTTTCCTTTCCTCTTTCCTTTCCTCTTTCCTTTCCTCTTTCCTTTCCTCTTTCCTTTCCTCTTTCCTTTCCTCTTTCCTTTCCTCTTTCCTTTCCTCTTTCCTTTCCTCTTTCCTTTCCTCTTTCCTTTCCTCTTTCCTTTCCTCTTTCCTTCCTCTTTCCTTTCCTCTTTCCTTTCCTCTTTCCTTTCCTCTTTCCTTTCCTCTTTCCTTTCCTTTCCTTTCCTTTCCTTTCCTTTCCTTTCCTTTCCTTTCCTTTCCTTCTTTCCTTCCTTTCCTTTCCTTTCCTTTCCTTTCCTTTCCTTTCCTTTCCTTTCCTTTCCTTCTTTCCTTTCCTTTCCTTTCCTTTCCCTTTCCTTTTCCTTTCCTTTCCCTTTCCTTTTCCTTTCCTTTCCTTTCCTTTCCTTTCCTTTCCTTTCCGTTCCTTTCCTTTCCGTTCCTCTTTCCGTTCCTCTTTCCTTCCTCTTTCCTTTCCTCTTTCCTTTCCTCTTCCTTTCCTCTTTCCTTTCCTCTTTCCTTTCCTCTTTCCTTTCCTCTTTCCTTTCCTCTTTCCTTTCCTCTTTCCTTTCCTCTTTCCTTTCCTCTTTCCTTTCCTCTTTCCTTTCCTCTTTCCTTTCCTCTTCCTTCCTCTTTCCTTTCCTCTTTCCTTTCCTCTTTCCCTTTCCTCTTTCCTTTCCTCTTTCCTTTCCTCTTTCCTTTCCTCTTTCTTTCCTCTTTCCTTCCTCTTTCCTTTCCTCTTTCCTTTCCTCTTTCCTTGCCTTGCCTTGCCTTGCCTTGCCTTGCCTTGCCTTGCCTTGCCTTGCCTTGCCTTGCCTTGCCTTGCCTTGCCTTGCCTTGCCTTGCCTTGCCTTGCCTCTTGCCCTTGCCTCTTGCCTTGCCTCTTGCCTTGCCTTGCCTTGCCTTGCTTGCCTTGCTTGCCTTGCCCCTTTTGCCTTGCCCCTTTTGCCTTGCCCCTGCCCCTTTTGCCTTACCTTGCCTTGCCTTTCCCTTGCCTTTCCTTTTCCTTTTCCTTTCCTTTCCTTTCCCTTCCTTTCCCTTTCCCCTTCCCCTTCCCCTTCCCCTTCTCCTTCCCCTTCCCCTTCCCCTTCCCCTTCCCCTTCTTCCTTCCCCTTCCCCTTCCCCTTCCCCTTCCCCTTCCCCTTCCCCTTCTCCTTCCCCTTCCCCTTCCCCTTCCCCTTTCCTTCCCCTTTCCCTTCCCCTTTCCCTTTCCCTTTCCCTTCCATTTTCCCATCCCCTTTTCCCTTTCCCTTCCCTTTCTTCTTTCTTTCTTTCTTTCTTTCTTTTCTTTCTTTCTTTCTTTCTTCTTTCTTTCTTTCTTTCTTTCTTTCTTTCTTTCTTCCTTTCTTTCTTTCTTTCTTTCCTTTCTTTCTTTCTTTCTTTCTTCTTTCTTTCTTTCTTTCTTTCTTCTTCTTTCTTTCTCTCTTTCTCTCTCTTCTCTTCTCTCTTTCTCTCTCTCCTCTCTTTCTCTCTTTCTCTCTTTCTCTTCTTTCTCTCTTTCTCTCTTTCTTCTCTTCTCTTTCTCTCTTTCTCTCTTTCTTTCTCTCTTCTTCTCTCTTCCTCTTTCTTCTCTTCTTTCTCTCTTTCTCTCTTTCTTTCTCTTTCTCTCTTTCTCTCTCTTTCTTTCTTTCTCTTTCTCTCTTTCTCTCTCTTTCTTTCTTTCTCTTTCTCTCTTCTCTCTCTCTTTCTCTTTCTTTCTCTCTTTCTCTCTCTTTCTCTCTTTCTCTCTGTCTCTCTCTCTGTCTCTCTGTCTCTCTGTCTCTCTGTCTCTCTCTCTCTTCCTTCCTTCCTTCCGAATTCCTTCCTTCCTTCCTTTCTTTCTTTCATTCTCTTCTTTCTTCTTTCTCTCTCTCTTTCTCTCTTTCTTTCTTTTTCTTTCTCTTTCTCCCACCCTCCCGTCCTTCCTCCCTCCCTCCCTCCTTTCCTTTTTCCTCCCCTCTCCTCCCCTCTCCTGAGGGTTTCTTCATCCTTTTTGTTAGACTTGCTCAAGCAAACCCACCCAGACTGTATCTACCCGAGGGGACTGTTAGAATATCCCCTTACTGGTACAGCACAGAATGCAGTCCTTATGGTCACCACCCTTCTGCCATGCTGTTTTCTGCTGCTGTCCATCTGTGTGTAGGCAGAGCAAATTACTGAGTTTGGGATTCTGAACACCAAGGATTTTGTTTGTGGAACTGAATCTGAGAATTAAAGGGTGGAAAAATTTGAACAAATTATTTTGGTAACTAGGAAGAAAAGGAGAGCTTTCATTGTTCGTTTCTGCACTGCCCAGCTGGCCATGGGGATGAGAAGAGAGAATCTCTCTTCTTTAGAACTCTGCATGTGCTTTTACTGCTGTGAAAAGATGATGGTTACACATCAAGATGTCGTGCAGATTCATGAGTCATCCACAGAAGGACTTAAGGCAGCGTCTATGGAAAAAGGCCTTCAAGGAAGACCCCGTCACACAAGCTTACAGGTTGCTAATGAGAGAGGTGTGGGTCATACCGTCAAAATATTCATAGATTGCTTACTGCAACATTATTTTGGTAGAAGTAATAGATGTTTTGAGTTTAGATCCACTCTCTAAGAAATAGGCACTAGAATGGAGCTGTCAGTGAGAGCAACCTGCCAGCCGACCAGTTCAGTGTATTTTACACCTTCTGCCAGAGTGCTCAGTACCTGTTACTCTTGCAGTCAGAGTTCTGGGTTACGCAGGTCTGATCCACTGATGATTTACATCTAGGCTGAAGATTGGGATCTTCAGATTTGTGTCTGTGTGCTCAGCTTCCAGCACCAGCCTTCTGTAGCCACCTAATTTTTCCATTGTCAATTCATTTCATTATCTGAACCTTGCTAGCAATGTAGCTATAGTTAGAGAGGAAGGATATTATAATCTTGTGAAAGATTAAAATATTTTTACTGTAATCCAGCTGGAAGGGTAGCACTTTTCTCAGGGTAGGAGACAGCCAAGGCTTTTCCCATTCTGTCCTCCCCTTGTATACAGGAAGGAAGTGCTGGCAAGGGCCTCCCCAGCTTCCTGTCGACTTCAGAACACATTTCCAGACACAACCTTCTCCTCCATCCATCACCCAGCCCAGCCAAACAATCAGAGGAGTGCAGGGTGAAAAACACACGTCTCACATAAACACTTTGGAGGCAACCCGAGTGCAAACTGCTGGAATTCACACACAGCCCGATTGATCTATAAAGCTCTGTCTGATGGCAGGCGACTGAGGATTTTCTTCCCTTCCTTTCCTGGTCAAGTATCACAATAATCAAAAATCTCCTTTCGAATAAGATTAACAAAGGAAAAAAAATAAAAGAAGAAAAAAAAAGGAAGAAAAAAAAAGGCTGATGTTTGAATAAAGAAGCTGCAGGGTTGACAGACTATGGAGCCTTAAGCCGAGGAGGAGAGCAGGGATGCTCTCTGTTCCACAGCACCCCAGGGTGATGTGTCTGGCTGCAGGGGAAGGAAGTGAGTGCTGTCTGGCATTGTGGAGGCAGAGATTTCTGTGAGGTCTACAGGGTAGGCCAGTGATGAGTCTGTGATGCCTTGCAGGAGGAAATAAATAAGGCGGAAGCCTCACCTTTAATGAATCACCTCTGCTGACTACAGTTCCTCGCCTCTCTCCAGTAAAGGACTCTGAACTGAGTCTTCATCTTTTTCTCATATTACTGGTTTTGTTTAAAAGCAGTATTACAATATTTGAGTAACCTGTCTACTCTGTGACCTCTTTTAACCATTCCCTAAGCCAACTGTTGGTTTTTTAATTCAGTATGGATGCAGTATTCTCATCAAGTTTGAGCTGGGAATTTCATTTTGCTTCTGATAGCAGCGGTCGTGCCTGCAAAGATCAGCTGTTAGCAAGTGATGGGCACTCACAGGAGCATCTCTCAGTGCAGCTGTAGAGTTCTGCAGAAGATGTGACAGAATATTTGGAGTCTTAATTTGACTGGGAAGCAAAGTTTAATGTTTGAGGTTCAGTTTTCCCTGCACTTCTAGTCTGCATGATGTATATGTAAGGCTGAGCACCTGGGTTAGACTTTCTAAAGGTGGACAGGCACATGGTCAGAGCTCTGACTGTGTTATCACGATCCCACACTGCATCTTCCTGTAGCTGTTGTTGAAGCTCTCTGATTGCCCTTCGTTGTGAAGCGCTATGAAACTCCCTTCCAGAGTCAGTATCAACAGCAAAGGATCTGATTTGAGCTGGGGTAACATTCATCTCAGAGTTCAGCTTAGTGGCAGAGCTACAACTCACCCTGAGCTTTTCTCCCTGCGTACAGTGAATGTGACAGCTGTATGGTAACACCTTTCAGTGCGCTTTGTTCTGTTATGTAAAAAACTGTGTGTAATTCCTAACTGTCTTAAGAGTCTGCAACCAGCCCAGCCCTGTGCTGGCTACCTGCAGGAGCACCTTTCCATGCAGCCACGTGTTTGCTGGGGCTGTGCCATTCCCTTTCTTCTGACTCTTGCTTTTGTTGTCCTTTGTCTGGGCTTGTAGTGGGTGGGTGGGGAGTAAGCTCCTTACATGCCTTTAGATGCTCTGTGGGACAGGAATTATTTCTTGTGCAAGGTCTGTACAGACCACGGCACTGCGCAGTCCTTGTTTAAAATCTGAAGGCATCTCTGAAATGCTAACATTTATTTTTAAGTCTACTGAAAATGGACATGGATAATACCAACTGTAAAAGAAAAGGAGGTAAAATGGACCGGGCCTGGGGAGGATGGTAAGTAGCAGTAATAGCTGTGTGTTTGTAAAAACAAAAGCAGATGTAAGCAAACAAAACCCTTCCCCGTCAGGGCAAAGGGCTGGAACTAAGTTAAAGTCAGATTTTCCCCCCAGTTAAGGCCGAGAGAAGGTGCTGTCAGTTAGCAGCTGTACCATCATTTAAAGGCAAAAAGCAAAACTAGGCACCTGAGCTTCAGGTCCCACCTTAGACACGAAGTCCTTAGACAGGGAAATGAGTCTGTCGAATCCACAAACTGTTTAATGAAAGTATTAATCTTCCCCTTTAGGAAGCTGTTTGACTAGACATGGGAAAGAGTTCACATTGACAGCATGCAAAATTTCTTAATTTCCTTGTAGAAAACAATTTCTTGTGAGCCCGCTTCTGGCTGCCTGCTTTGGAGGAAGAGGACACTCCCTCACCCCTCATCAGGCAGTGGGTGCGTTCTGCTCAGTCCCTGGGCACACCACTCTGCCCTTACTCATCTAGTTGTGCCCTGTAACAGCAATGGGTTAAAAGAAAGTGAGACAGGGCTGACAGTGTCCCTCTTAAATACAAGAGAGCCAACTTGAAATCAATCCACCGCATGCTAGCTCAGCAATGCAAGGAACGTGGGGCGGCAGTAACACGATCGGGTTTGCTCAAACCACTGAGCAGAAGTGCTGCTGTGTTCGGAGGAGCTGTGAGGGATGGGGAGCTTGTTTCCAGAGACTGTGGCTGTGGAGGCTGGGACTTCTTGAAAGGGAGAGCAGGGAGAGGGTCCTAAGCCCATTTGGATGTGCTGGTGTGTAGAGTGGCTCAAGGGAAGGAAATCCTCGCTGCACAGTGACTCTGAGACATCAAAGAAATAGGCTTGTGGTGGCAAATGCTGTTTGCCCAGAAGTACCATTGTGACTGAGAGAATTATGTTTAGATTGGACACGGAGTCATGGGGTATGAAGTGATGGGTAACAAAGGTTTCCCTGGGTTGCCTGCTGGTGTCTGCATTGCCCTTTGCAGAAAGGGATGAGGGTAAGAGCCGTATCTTCTCACTCTGCCTCTTTGAGATACATTCAGGAAAGGCAGAGGATCCAGTTAAAGCCAGCAGCCCACACAGCCTACCCAAGCCACCAGGTGCGAATAACAAACATTGGCAGAAAAACGTGCTGTGAAATCAGAGGCACTTTTCAGTGCTGGTGAATCAGAGGTGGATTAGTTATATGGAGGTGAATTGCAGCATGTGCTAGATCCCTGCTCCTGCCACCTGCTGCCAGTGCAGCCCTGTGAGAGCTGCCAGGGCTTTCTACATCTGCTTTCTCCAGCTCCACACCCCTCAGACACTGGATGGAAGTCCTAAGGAGCCTGCAGGAGCAGAGGGGCCTGTGGCACTTAGCTGCACATCTTCACACCTAAGGTGTCTGCCCCTGAACAAAAGGGGTTGGGAGTAAAATGCAGCCTCCCTTCGTGTGGGGAGGGAGGGAGGGATGGGCCTGCCGCCGCGGGGGCTCATTTGTGTTTTAGTGGGAACCATGGTGCAATAGAAATGTTCTGCTCTGAGACTGCTCCGTGTTTGCTGTGTGTGTGATTGTGCATTCTTTTAAATTAAACTATTTTGCAAGCACTTCCTTCCTGCATTTCTCAGAAGGAGGGAGGGGGGTGTGCAAAGAATGTTCAACTGCCTTTGACGGAGGAGGAAAACTGAAGAAAACAAGCAATGCAATCCTAACTACTGACCTTTTACTTGAGCTTGGTGATGTTTTTCAGCAGCAGAGCCTCCAGGGAGTAACAGCATCCTCCTTGCTATTGTGCTGCCTGCCCAAAAAGGGGGCTAAAGTTCAGCTTTTATGATGTTCTCACTCTGGGCTTGTGGGAAAAAGGCCACATTCCCTTTCTTAGGTCATACGAGTGCAAGAGATGACAGAGTCCTCCAGTCTAACCCCAGGGCATTAGGCCAGAGCAGACTGAGACAGGGATAGACAGCTTAGTAAATATGCAGCCAGCTCTTTCTCCTTAGGAGATTCACAGCAGGTGGGAGGGTAATTTACATTGTTAAATTAAAAAGCACTGATTTATTTTGTGTTGGTGTGTTATTGTTTCATAAACGCACATGAGTTGCTGTTACTCATGATGGACTCTTGCACTTTATTGTTAAATACTCCTTTTCCACTTTGGTCATTAGTTACTGGAAATGAATGTTGCCTCTTATTTTTGCCTTAGCATTAAATAAAAACCCAACCTCATCCCTGACAAACTGCTTGTTTTTAGGAAACTCTCCCCAGTTCTGAGGATTGAGATGATTGCTTCTCAGACAGCCCATTGGACTGTGTGTTCCCCTTACCCTCTGCTAGAGGTTAGGGACCAGAGAGCTGTCAGTCCCTGGGCTCGTGGGTTCAGGTCAGGTTCCCTGCCTCCCTGTCTCTTGGCTAGCATCATGGTAGGATGAATGTTGCCCCATTCCCTTACAGCTTCCAGCACTTCTACCTGTGGAAGCTCCCTTCAGCCTCAGTGCTGAAATGTGGATATCAAGCTGGAGTTTCTGAAGGGCACGATCCTGGCTGTGCTTCCTGAGGAGAGGAGCAGAGCCTGGGGCTGGAGGTGCTTCTGCCTGGGAAGGCTGTCTACTTTAAGGATGCAGGTGCTATTCACAATTGTTTTAAAGTTGCTTAACACATACTATTTAGTAAATAAACCTGGATTATCCCGACCTCTGTCTGTGCATTTGCATCCCTTCAACAGCACTTGCAGCTGCTGCAGCAGATGACGGTGCTGCTGCGTGTCAGCCTGGCCATGTGCTGCTGTGCATTTAGAGGTTCTGGCTGTGACTGCCTCTGGGTTATCTCAACTTGGCACCACACCTCTTGCATGGCAGAGAACATACACCTCAGCATGATATCTACCTACCCTGCCATTCCTTAGGAAACGTGTACCGCCATCTGCTATGTCTCTGCCAGCAGCCTGGGTGGGAATGACTCATGCAAGATCTGGGTGAGGTACAGGCAGACACACACTCAGAATACTTGGGATATGTGCATATTCCAGAGCACACCTTTGTGTGGCTGACAGATGTTGCCCCAAGACACACTTTCACCTTTGAGGTGTCACACCAGTGAAGGGTGGAGTGATTGCGGGCCCAGCTTCACACGCCATGATTACCATTGGTCTTTTAACACTGAGCCTTGTTCTTTGCAGTGTCTTGCAATGACTTTCTTTTCCTGACCCTCAAATCTGATAAATGCAAGTGTCTTGTTGCCTGAGATGCAGATGTTTGTATTTTTGGATGCAGGCAGGTATTTGTATATTTGGAGGTGAAATAAGAGGTACTTGAGTCTGTCAATCCTCTGGTGTTCCTGTTTATCACAGTGAGTGGTAAAAGACAAATTACTGCTGGGAGAATGGGCTTGAAGGTGAGGAAGGTTTGCTGCAGAAGAGAGAGCTGGACCCGTGATGTGTGTGGGATTCAGGTAACCCAGAAGTGCCCCCGCCAGGACAGGATCGTGGTACTTCTAACAGACAGTGCTAGGATTAAGCTGACTTTTGGGCTTCCAGGTACTGCGTTCCGCAGTGAGGAGCGTGTGTCCCTGCTGCCTTCAGCGTGGTGCTGGTGGTCAGAACAGAGCCTTTGCCTCCATGGAGCATCCATTTAACCTTACTATGTAAACTTACTTAATTTTGCCTACTTTGGGGAATTCGTTTGCTTCATTTTGTTCCAGATGCTCTTTCTGCTTGGCTACCCTCACTCTGGCAGGGGGAAGAATTTTTAAAGGTTGTTTCTTCTCAGGAAAAAGATGAAGTTTTATTATCAGTTTTCATTCTCCAGGGTTCTACCTCAGAAAAATCTTCTGTAAAGCACATTTCAGCTTTTGCTGCAAAAAGTGTGTAGTGACTTCTCAGTATTCAGCATAACAAAAGTTCATGCAGTTCAGAGCTTTCATGATTGCAGTGGAGCTTTTCTTGGGTTTTTTTTAAATGTCCTAGACACAATTAAAAGAATTTCTCAGCAAGGAGAGTGCAAGCTGGGGACTCTCCGGCAGATGTAATCACTCAAGGAAAACGCTGTTTGGCTTGGCTGCGTCCTGCCTTGGTTCCAAGCTTTCATCCCACCGCCCGTCTTTGTCCCTCAGCCTTTTCCAGTGTCTCTGTATGTCTTTGTCCATCTTTCTGTCTGCCCCACATTCCCTTGCAGGCTGAATGGGGCAGCGTTAACCTGGCACTTCCAAGACAAACAGTACCTCAGATCGCAAGGGGGGGGGCCTTGGTTGTCAGCAGTCTTCGCGGTCACTCACTTCCTAGAATTAAAGGCTGGGAGCTGATCTGTAAGCCAGCCAAGCCAGAGACAATGATTGGGTTCCCATTCTGTTCCTTTGATACTGACTTGAATATGTGCACCAAATGGGCAAACAACATTTACATAAAAGTAAGCAGGAGTCTGCTTTCTCACACAGCCCTGCACTGCATCTTCTCACAGGTAGTAAAACTCATCTGTTTTTTCCTGAAGGACTTCCCCCTGCTCTCAGAGAACTGATTTGTCATGGAATTGAATTCCTGACTGCGGTGTGCTTTTCGGTTTTGTTTCTTTGGTACATGTGAGGAGATGGGGCTGCTGCAGCTGGAATCCCAGTGGGCAAGAGGAGACTCGAGGCATGCTGCTGCGGGACGTGGCCCCTGCCCCTGCCCTGAGCCTTCAGTAGGGGACTGAGAGCTGGGCAGCCAGGTGCGTGTGCAGAAAACACAGCATCTACCAGCCCAGTAAACAGTACTGCACAGCTCCAAGGGCAGCTTTTATGCAGGCTGACACCTGCTCAAGGTAGAAAAGGAAAAATGCAGTCATCAAGGGCTCCTGTCTCCCCAGCAGTACACATGAGTGGCCAGTCACTGTGATAGTGCTTCACTGAGCACTGCTGCTGTGTGGTGTGTCTGGGTAGCATCATAGAATTGCTTCAGTTGGAAAGGCTCTTGAAGAACATCTAGTCCCAGCCTGCTTGCTGTGGGCCTTGCAAGAGCGTGTTCAGGTGATCACAGTAAGCACTGTAAAGGATATTAGTAGGGACGTAGACTCTTGACTGCCTGCAAGTTCGATAGGGAGGTTTCAAACACCTTTATTTCAAACATCTTTAAAAAAAATAGTGGTGGAAGAGGGCAATCACCTGAAAAATATTTTAAGTGACTGCAGCTCATGCACAGTGTGCTTGAGTAGCTCTGTGTAGGGCTTGGTGTTGTTTCTGCATTGACAAGGAAGCCAGTACAGACAGCTGAATGCGTGGGCTTTGGTGCTCCCAGGGGCTCAGTGTCAATCCCCTCACTCGTGGACAAGCCATGAGCCATTGTGGCTCATAAATTCTGTTGCAACTCCTGGATGGAAGATGCTCTAAGAGTGCAAATAGCTGCTGTGGCTCAGCGTTACATGCAGTCACATCTCACACTGTGTGATCCCTTCTTGAGATGGAGCTGTGAGTATGTGCAGGTGCTTTGTTGTGTTAATCCCTAGCCAGCTGCATTGTGGTCGCCTTGGAGAGCTGTCCCAGTCTACCTCCTCCTCCTCACCGCTGCTCACTGTTACTGTCTATATATTTATCATCCTTCACTTCAGGATGTGATTGTACTCATTTGTACTTTACGATATTTTACACTCTATCACATCATAGCTTTTCTTACGTGCTCCAAAAGGTCTGTGGTGGCCGTTGTGGGGTAAGGCAAACTGCTGTTAAAAGCAGATCTTTAGTGTGAGTCTTTGTGCCCAACAGTGTATGATGACATGATTGTGCTTTTGAAGGACTGGAGAAGTGCAGACCATAATGAAGATTATATTTTACATTAAATGTGCATCTTAAATAGACAAAGCTATGCATAAATGAATGTGTGATTGTTGAACTTCCCCACTTCAGGATTAACAGCCAATTCTTGGACACCCTGAACCAAAGAATTTGGCAGTATAAATTTTGCTCTGAGGCTGAAGACTGAGAGGACTTGAACTCCAGTCCATAGTGGTTCCTTAAGAGGAATGAACCCTCAGGAAGTCAGGCTGCATCAAGTTATGCTTCTCTTTAAGTTTCTGTTTGACTCCATATAAACCATTCAGAGTGGTTTATGTGTGCCAAATATCTCCTAAAACACAGAGGAATTTCCCACTTCAGCCTCTCACATAACCCTTCCATCTTCCTTGTTGAACACCCCATTCTTCATGATACCACAGCAAGACAGCAGCTGACCAAGAACGTTCCGAGCTGTAACTCTTGTAGGTTTTTCTAACATACCTGTGTCTGTGTATACCTTATCCTCTCTCACTGCCCATTGGGTGTTCTCCTCTTTTCCCAACTGGAGAGTAATGGTGTGATAAACAAAATGTGGGCTGACACTTGGTAACCCAGCAGAACTGCTCAATCAGTTCCTGGTTTCGATGTTATTAATTTGCCCTGGAGCTGAAGGCTTCTAGCCAAGCATGCTGCCCATGCATGCAGATGAGCATGGATGTGATGACCAGTACAGTACCTGCCTCCTGCTCCAGAGCCTCCTGTGGGACAACACTGTGCTTTTAGGACATGAGCTTGTTTTATGCCATAGGCTGCAGCATGTTCCTTGGCTGTACCAGCTTGTCCTAATTAGTGTGTGGCAGTGCCTGCAGCGTTGTAACATATAATTTCACAAACTCTTGGAATTGTGATAAGGAATGCTAAGGCACTGATGGACTTCTAAAATGCTCTATGGTACCCGTGATGATTATGTAGGTGGACTGAAAGTCCAAGGGCCTGAGAAACTTTGCAAAACAGTGACCAGTGCCACAGACTGCTTTATAGTCCAGTCTGGCTTCCCTGGGTGGCAGCAGCACCCTTGCAGGACTCCAATTCACAGTGCCTCTGCCTTCAGCATCGCCTGCGATGAATGCAGACCTTTGGAAGCTGCAGCACGTTGCAGACTAAGCTGTTTTTCTCAGTTTTGATTCAGCACTGTAACTCAGTATCTCGCTCTAAAAAGACTTTCCATTGGTATGCAGGGCTCATATAACAGCTCCTTCACTGTTTCCTGCGGGTTAGGAGGGAAAGGATCTTTCCATGCATAATTTAATCACATTCAGCAGTTCAGCTTTTGAATTTTTTTTTCCCAAAGAAAATCTATAGCATCTTGATAGTTTAATCTTATACCTTTAGAAATGTCTGTGAGCGTGCTTATCTTGTTCATTCAGATAAACACCTCTCAGCATCCTGTTTTTCTTATGTCATACGAACAGGAAGAGAACGATTGTTTGAGATGTGCGTCAGTCATAATTGTAACCAGGCAGGCACGCTGCCCTCCCCATTTACCATGGAAACCAGCAAATCTCTTCAAACACGCTGGTGGGAGCTGTCAGGTATCCTTTCTTTTCTGCTTAACCTCCCAAGAGCTGCAGCTTTGCAAGCTGTATATATTGAGACCTCTCAGTGATTTTATTTTTATTGAAGAGGGAACACTTAGAAATTTTGCAGATGAATGCCCATCCCTACTTTTATCTTTAGTAGCTGTGGTGTCTTTTGTTCTGCCTCGTACCTATTATTAGAAACACTGCAAACTCAAGGCTAGCTCTGGTTACTG
The DNA here is from genome assembly GCF_038088225.1 of Cyrtonyx montezumae. NCBI lineage: Eukaryota > Metazoa > Chordata > Aves > Galliformes > Odontophoridae > Cyrtonyx > Cyrtonyx montezumae. Next base: position 9,331,579 of record NW_027071937.1, read on the forward strand.
AAATGCATATGGCAGTCTCACCAAGGAGAGCTTGGTGCATGAAAGGAATGGATCCCACAGCAAGGGAACCTTCCAGAGGAATGGGAGAGTGCCTGGCACCTTGGGGCAACATTTCTGAAAGCAGCAGGGGAAACAAATATGCATTTGAAGAACACATTATCTGAAGTGTCTTTGCTTTTCTGGCAGCAGAGTTGGTGCTGGAGGTGTAGCTCTAACATAACACTCTGAGATCTAATTAGAAGAAGAGGAAGTACTTTTACCATTATTTTCTTCAAAATAAACAGAAGACAAACTGCATTCTGCATACAGAGCCCAATTCACCCTGGATAAATGCATCTTCTCCTCCAATCTAATTACATGATACGTAACATGAAGGAAAGCTAAAAAGCTACTTCAAATTGTTATCTGAAGCAACTCTCTTTGGCTCAGTGCTCTGTCCCACAGGAGCCTGGATCACAGACATCCACTTCTGCCCCGTGCAGCTGCTGCTCGCTGCCCACCCCCACAGCCAGGCAGGGCCGGAGGAGCACAGAGTTGTTGCCTGGGGTTTCACCTGGAGAAACCACAGCTGAGGCGAGGGCACAGCTGGGACCCACTGATCTGGAATCACAGAATGACAGAATCATAACTTGTCTTGAGTTGGGAGCCCCAGGGATCGCCTAGTCCAACCCCTGTCTCCACACAGCACCACACAAATCCAGACTCGAAACAGGCCAAGGGACCTCTGCTACTGCTCGTGCATCTTGCCCCATCTGTAGTTCTCCTTCAGAGCCCCTCTGATGGCTTCGTGTCCTTGTGATGCGGTGGCACCCAGAGCTGCGTGCAGTGCTTGAGGTGAGGCACCCCAAGGCACAGTTGGCCCTTTGGGCTGCAGGGCACACTGCTGCTCACACTCACCTCGCTGTCCCCAGCGTCCCCGGGTCCCTGTCCCTGTCCTGCTGCTTTCCAGCCTCTCGTCCCCCAGCACTGGCTCTGGAGCAGGGGCAGTTGTGAGGTCTGAGAGCAGCATGGAGCAAGGTGAAGCTCCCATTAGGTGCTGTTCAGCTTGCAGATGTGGAGGTTGGTGAAGGAAAAAGAACTGTATGTAATTCTCACGCATCTACTTTTGCAAAAACTGATTAAAGATAGAAGCTGGAGAGACATTTGTTTCACTTTTTTGTGTCTTTTCCTCTCAGCAGATTTGTTAAGGGTAGAAATAAACATGCACTTGTGGAGAAGACATTGGAGTCTGTTGCACATTTAAGCTTTTCTTCATTTTGTTGCATTTTTCAACTAATGGGGAAAGTCTGTGCAAGCTGTACTGTGTGTTAGATGGAGCAGAAAAGAGGAACCATTGTAATGATAATGGAAAACTGTGAGATTCAGAGTCAGCAGAAGCGATACCTGGCAAAATGTGATGTGTTCCTAAACTTCTAAGCCTAGAGATGTTCAGGTTTAAAGCTTTAGCTGAAATATGTCGATGCCACTTGGTTGGGATATATTAAAATACACTGACTTTCTCAGTTAAGAGCTGAGTCTTTGTGATGGGGCGCCAGAATTGGATGGGATGTTTCTCTCTATGCATTTTAACACAACCTTAACCTAAGTATTTTGCTAACATGGGCTCTCAAAGTGCCAAACTGTCTATTTCTATTTTTAAAAACAATGTACATCTCTTTGGTATGCTTTTAGAGCAAAGCTTCCTTGAAACCAATTATATTTCTTCAGTGATCTAAATGGTTTCAGCTAGTAATAAACATCAACAATGTGCATTCCTGTTTAAGTGCACATCTGGTGTAAAAGCTGATGTGCTCTTCAGGCTCAGGTTGGATCTCTCAGGATCACCTGTAGATTTCTTGGGGTAATCACATTGTCCAGCCAAAGATGGAAACAAATTTTGTGATGGATCTTAAATTCCCGCTATGGGTCATTGATTTTCACTTCAGACTGAACCAGCAGTTCATCAGCGAGTCACCGAGCTGTGCTGGCTTTCCCAGGAAAAGCCTCTGTACGAAGGACTGGGAACAGGCAGCCTGTGGGGTAGTGACTCATCATCCTGTGTCCATGGGAAGTGCCTCTTCCAGACTCATTTGCCTTTACCTAAACCTCCTGAAACCAAAGAATATCGTTATGGCAGCATCCTCTTGTTTAATCTCAGAGATGACCTGGTGTGTGTAGGTTGATGTTTTGGCTTGTTTTTGAAAGCATAGCTTGTTGGGTTGCTTGCTCATCTTGTGTGGCTGCACGAGTCATGGAATCATAGAAGCACAGAATGGTTTGGGTTGGAAAGGACCTCTGAGACCATCCAAGTCCACCCCCTGCTGTAGGGCAGGGACACCTCCCTCTAGACCAGGTTGGCCTTCTGGGCTGCCCGTGGACGTTGCCAGCTCCTGTTGGGTCTTTCATCAACCACGTCAGTGTGTAACTCACCAGTCCCTTTTCCAAGGGCAGGCCAAGCTAGGCAACAGACACAAGTGTTTCTTCGCTCTCCTGGACCAGAAGAAGAGTATCTGTCAGTAATTAAAACAATTAACAACTTCCTCATTAGTGTTAAGCTTCTCAACTGAAGCTGGTAGCTCTGCAGAAGAGTGGAGTTGTTTTAAAAAGAAAATGGCTTCAAAACCTGCAGTGGTGTTTCTTGGTATTAACAGTTGTTTTTTCGTGGATGTGAGAGAGATGGTGAAAGGCATTTGGGATGATCGGGTTTAGAACTTGGGGATTTCCAGATATGTCTGGAAGTGAAAAAATGTTATTTTTTTTAGCTTGATGATAGCACTCTGCCTCTGATCCTCCCTTCCTAAATTGTCATTCAGTCTGCTGCTGCTCCAGCAGACACTGACTAGCCAAAAAATGAGGAGATGGAAGAAGTCCCGCCCTGTTATTCTGGGTAGTGTTTGTTTTCTTCTTCCAATGAGACAGAAAAGAATCCAAGTGGGATGAAGGTGCCCGTGTTGTGCGTGTGCCCCAGCTCCCATCACTCAGCAGCTCCGCATCCTCCTGGGCCAGGGGCAGTTTTGCCATCTTTGTGCTTAATAACCCCTGATATTGAGGTTGTAGTCCTTATAAAAGATGAGGAAACCGTTAAAAGCGTTGCCAATTGTGAGAGATCTACACTTGGGATATTTTTAGGCTTTCATTGATTTGGATTTCATTACCTGCCTAGAAAGCATTCATGTTAGCATTGCCACTTAAATGAAAGAGGATGCACTCTCCTGTGCAAAATGAACGAGTGTGTAAAGCACCTGGAAGTGAGCACTGTGTGCTAGGAGCACTGAGCATGTCTGTGTGCAGGATGGAGGGCTGGTGATGTTCAGGAGGTGGTGATGTTCAGGAGGTGATGATGTTCAGGAGGTGGTGATGTTCAGGAGGTGGTGATGTTCAGGAGGCGGTGATGTTCAGGAGGTGGTGATGTTCTGGAGGTGGTGATGTTCTGGAGGCGGTGATGTTCAGGAGGTGGTGATGTTCAGGAGGTGGTGATGTTCAGGAGGTGATGATGTTCAGGAGGTGGTGATGTTCAGGAGGTGGTGATGTTCAGGAGGTGATGATGTTCAGGAGGTGGTGATGTTCAGGAGGTGGTGATGTTCAGGAGGCGGTGATGTTCAGGAGGTGGTGATGTTCTGGAGGCGGTGATGTTCAGGAGGTGGTGATGTTCAGGAGGCGGTGATGTTCAGGAGGCGGTGATGTTCAGGAGGTGGTGATGTTCTGGAGGTGGTGATGTTCAGGAGGCGGTGATGTTCAGGAGGTGGTGATGTTCGGGTGGTTGTGCAGCACATAGAGCAGGCTGCCCTGCTGTACTTGGGCTGCAGCCGTGTGTTTTGGGGCAGGGGTGACAGAAAGCAGGCTGCCCTTCTTCTCACTGACAAAAAGCACCAATGAAATAAGAGGTAAACAGCTGGCTGTTCTGCTTGGGCAAGCAAGCCTTTTATTTTAGTGAGAGTGCATTTTGTTTGATCTGCATTTTTTGAGGGGGTATGATGAATTTTAGCCATTGTGAAAACAAAAGCCATGGTTATTTGTAAGAATTGCTTTATAAGAAGCATATGTGTCCTTTATTATTCTTCTGCTTCAAGTGTGGGGATTGTTTTCAGTTGGGAGGTTGCATTAGAAGAATGTGAACTTCTGACTCACTGAGAAATAGAGCATGTATTAGCAAAATCGTGAGGTTTCCTATGATGTTTTCATAACTCACATTTCTCAGAATGGAAGCAATTTTTTTGCCTTTAGTGAAAGAATGACTTTTACTGCCATTGAGAAAGAACGGATTCTTCTTCTAGAAAAGACTTGTATTGCATTTAATAACTTTTACTCAACCCGCAATTCTTCATTTCCCTTTTTCTTCTCTCCAGCATGCAAGTTTCTCTCTCTGAGGGTGTTCTGCCTGTGCAACTCCTTCAGCGACCACATTTACGTTTCATCTCTAAATGTTCACTTTTTCACAAAGATACAGTCTGCTAAGATTGAGGTGGGGCTTATCCCAGTGACCACAAGAAGAAGGGGCTCACTGATGGCACCTGAGGAATGCCAGCTTTCGTCTGGGAGAATCAAATGGGAAACATGACATTGCTTTGAATGCTTAGCTGGTTTGTGATGAGCGTTCACAAAGATACTGTGGAGAGTAGAGCTAACCCTGTGGTGTGATGTAGTGTTACACACTAGTACAGGAGATCAACAGCAGAGTGATAACTTCAGCTGTAGGCCTTAAACCTTCCTATCCTACATGCAAGGAGCAGATTTTTATTCATTTGGGGCTGTCTGAAAGATGGAGAAGAGCCACCAGAGCATAAGCTCACAAATGCTGACGCTCACCTCGGAGCACAGCACAAACTGTCTCCTCTGAATTAGAATGAAACTTTCCCCTGCTCTTGTGGCATGAGGAGAAAACCTACTGGGGAATTGACCTGGCTTTTCAGTCTGGCCTATGCACCAAAGCGTAGACTGATTTTACAGTTGCAGGTGTTGCTCAGTGCACACAGGGATGCATTGGGTGGTGCCTGCAGTGCTGTGTCTGTGGAGCCGTGGCAGGGGCTGTGCCTGGGGACAGCAGGGCTGGAAGAAACACGGCAGCAGCAGTCCTGGCTGTCAGCTAACAGAGATGAAGAACCGTTCCTTTTCAATGACTGGCTACTGAAAATGAACCAGTGTTCATCATCAGGATGCTACCAGTGAGAAGTGTGCTCAATTTTGGTGGTTTTTTGTAGTGTTTTTTTTTTGTTTGTTTGTTTCTCCTTTCTTTTTTCCCCTCCTGTCTGATACAGGTACCTCAGGCTGCAGAAAGTGAATCCAAATGTGTGCATGAAGAACTGGAGGGTCGTGTAATGAATGCTTCTCCTTTGTTGAGCTAGGCCCGGAGATCTACCAAGGGGCTTAATCTTTAGTGCTAAAATTACAGGGGAGGTGTGTGGGTTGCACAGTTGTTAGGACTGCAGGAGCTGTGTGTGGTTGCTTCCCTTCTGAGGTCTGAAGCCTTCTGTGCGGTGCATTCAAAGCCCTGCTGGTTGGAAAGCTGGAGCTGGAGACTGAGCTTGAGACTGGAGTGAGCCAAGCGTACCTTGTTTGGAAAGACCCTCCTGTGTTGTTGCTTCATCGCCTCATTGTTTGAATTCAGCTAAACCAACACAGTCAGACATTTTAAAAGCATATTTGTCTTTTGCAGGAGAAGCATTTAAGGAATGGTGGCTGGGCGTGCTGAGTGAGTCTGGAAGCTCTGGAAATTGTGCTAAAGCGGAGCAATTTATTGCTTCTGAAATGAAATAGTTTTGTGACATCTGATCCTCTTGTAAATTTTGCACTGGAGAATTCAGCGGTGGGATATAATTAACATTTAAATTGATCAGGATTCTGGCAGTGCTGCTCTGCCCGTCTGCAGGCGCGGGTACAGTCGGCCTTTCCCTGTGAGTGAAGGGCTCTCAGGAGTTTTCACTCTGAGTGGGAGTTCAGAGATGGCAGCCAGTGGGATTCGGATGAATCACCGCGCGGTTATCCCTTAGTCACAGTGTTCTTGGAAGGGATCTGCTCTCGTTCCTGGAAATAGCTGTTTCTGCTAAGCTGCAGCCTCTGCCCCGAGACAGTCCTGCCGAGCCTTTGAACCCTTTGCTGCAGGTGCATCTGGAATAAGAGAGGGTGATCTTCTGCAAAGCTTCCCTGCCCCCAAGACAGTGCAAAGGTACATTACAAAGTAATGTGCAGAGGGGAGAAGGGCACGTGGGAAGCTCGCCCTGGTACCAGGCACTGTCAGCCCTCTGAACAAAGGGAGGCTTGCAGATCTGAGTGGGAGATGTGTGGACAGTGCTGCTGGGGCTTTCCATGCTTCCCTGGTGGTGGAGGCTCCTGGCCCAGGCAGGGCAGTACGGGGCAGCTTCAGCTGGGGGGTGGTCCCTGGCCTTGCTGCTGCTTCGGGACAGCAGGAAGAGGGCAAACACAGCCCCTGTGTGGTAAGCACTGCCCTGCTTTGGGACCAGCTGTGCTAGCTTGGCTTCAGAGCACTGCCAGTCTTGGTTGCTAGCTGGGTTGCTGGGTTTATCATTCTTTGTGAGAGTTCATACTGGGGATAACAACAGCTCTGTTTCCCTCTTCCCACCTGCACTTATAACTTCTTTCATACAGTATGGTGTCTATTGAGCAAAACCCTTTGTGACTTTTATATCCAAAAACTGAACTGAATGAGAACAGTAAAAAATCATAGAACCATGAAGGTTGGAAAAGACCTTTAAGATCATCAAGTCTAACCGTCATCCCATCACCACCATTCCCACTGAACCATGTCCCCAAACATTTAAGCCACCTGCAGCAGGCTCAGACACACAGCAAAGCACCTTACCCTGCATGTCTGCCACCACCATCCTGACACTATGCTACAGCCCTCCCACAAACATCATGGTGTCATCAAACCCCATATCCAGCTCCCAGGAACAAACACACTGCAACACATCAAGAAACACCCTACAACCTTCATTGCTCACTGTTTCAGAGCTCATACACTCCCTGGACCCTACCCTATTCCTCATCTCATGCTTGATCCCAACACATGGCTGTTTGCACATGGAATCAGAGAATCATTAAGGTTGGAAAGACAAATAAGATCATAGAATCATATTGGAAAAGTCCTCCAGGATCATCCAGTCCAACCATCCACCTATCACCAACAGGCCTTGCATTTGTAAGAAATGGAACTTGACTTGGCTGTGCTCTTATACCAGTGTGACTACAGTGGAAGCAGAGGTTTCCCTTAGTTGCAGATGATGCAGGAGATACAGTCCTTGGCACAACTTGGAAAAAATATAGGCAAATTACGTCTGTGCCATTAGAAGTCATTTAGAACACGTGTTCTCAATGAGAGATGGAAAATAAGTTGGTGCAAGGGGGATGGATCAGCAACGCTGGCAAACCCACTGCTTGGGATGGGGCACCTGCTGAGGTTGAGTCCATCTGCACAGGGCCAGGTGCTGCTGGTGGCAGAGCCGCTCACTGCCCGGTGCTCCGACGGCATGGAGCCAGGCTGCTTCCCCAGCACCAGGCTGTGCACGAGTTCCAGGGGCAGGAGTATGGTAATTCCCCTGAAAGGAGCAGTAAAAAGCAGGAAGCAGCCCAAAGTTTCCATCCCTGGGGAACATGCTTCCTTGGGGCTCTTTGGGCAGACAGGGCTCTTGCTGTGTGTATTTCTCACTGTTTTGGGGATATGTCTCCATTTCATTCCTAGGTGTGTTGGAGGCCTTATCTCTCTGTCACATTGCTGACAGAGGATGGAGCATCTCTTGAAGGCACAGCAGGGATGCTGTGCTCAGACCAGGCAGTGTTGCAGTAATATGATACTGTCTTTTTTCATTTCATATTTTTCTTTTTCCCTTCCCCTTCCCCATCTCTTTCTCCTTCCCTATCCTTTCCCCTTTCCTCTTCCCTTTTTCCCTTTCCCCTTTTCCTTTTCTTCATTCTCCTTTCTCCCTTTCCTTTTTTGCCTTTTTTCCCCTTTCCCCTTTCTCCCTTTCCTTCTTTCCTTTTCCCTTGTCCCTTGTCCCTTTTCCCCTTTCCCCTTTCCAATTTCACTTTGCCCTTTGCTCCTTTCCTCCTTTCCCTTTTCTCCTTTCTCCTTTTCTCTTTTCTGTAAGTGACCTTACCTGCTCTGACTGGTGGCCATGCATTCCAGCTGTATCCTGTCATTGCCCCTGCTGCTGGTTATGCAGCACGTTAAGTATCTCTCCCTGTCCAACATCCTGTGATAAATCCAGGTAAGAACAAATCATTGAAAAAGCCTCCTCCAAAGCAGAAAGAGAAGAGCACTCCCACACCCCATCAGCTACTATCCACCATTGTTGTGGTATATTCTAAAATAGTTTTGGTATATTTTAAATGCCATTTTGCAGTAGAATGATATCTGGAATCATTTCCTCAAGCTCAAAAATATGTAAACTGGATTGGAAGGTTTATGTTGTGTGCATTGATTAAAAGCAGGGATAAAAATGTAGGTGTGAAAATCTGTGATTTCCTACGGAAAACAATACTTTGATTTCTTATCGGCCACGTCAACTGGTTCTTACAGGTTGAACATTAGTCGTTGTGTGCTTCATTAAAGGAATATTCCCATTCCATGTCGGCCTTCTCTTCTACAGATGTTGTGTACACTCGATGTGAGCTCCAGGCACTTCTCAGGCACTGGCGTAGCTATGGTGCTGCTGGGATGAGGCTGCTGGCTGCAGACCTGGGCTGTTCCCCACCATCCCCGCTCACAGATCACCTGCAGATCTTGATGTTTAAGTTCTGCAGCACAAAACAATACTTCTGTTGACATGGAAGGGTTTGGAAGCTTTTTTGTTCCTTCCCAAAGGGTATCTTAAACGGTTGTTCAGGTTGAGGTTTTACTAAGGACAGATTTCAGGACTGTGTTGGAAGGACTCACAGCACATAGTAATAAAAATTCACCAACTCTTAGTGGGGGGGACTATGTATTTTGTATGTTTTGTTGTATATTCCATTAAATGTAGTAAAATCCTTGTGAGGCAGGGGTGTAAGCTGTATTTATAAGTTTTCTCATCATCTGACCCGTTCTGTCCAGGAATTCTGGCTGTAGTTGACTGTGATGCGATCTTGCGTTTCAGTCACATTATCCCCTTTTCTTTTTCTTTTCCTCTTCTTTTTTCTTCTTAGTGCATTCCTTCTCTTTTAATTAGTTGACTGTAATTCTTCCAGGTCTCAGGCTGCAGGGCATTCAATGGCTTTTGACACAAAAAGTGCTGAGAGATTTTTCATTGGTAAATTTGTCCTCTGGGGTTTGATGTCTCACTTTCCCTATTCGACACACACAAGCAGCCTCAGTCAGAAAGGGGGTTCTCTTGCCAGGGCGTATCAGCAGAATCAGTGAATAATGTGGCACAATTTTGCAAGGACGCAATAGCAAAACCACTGCTTTACCTCAGCAGCCTGCAGGCACTGCTTCTGCTGTGATCACAGCAGGTTTTGAGCCATCTGTGCAGAAAGGACAAAGAGAGAATGAACAGAAAGTAGTTTATGGCTTTCCTCAAAGACCTTTTCCTAACTCACAAATATAAGCCTTGTGGTTTATATGGTTTTGAAATGTAACCGCAGCTGTTGAGAGCTGGAAAAGATCAGATTTACCATCTTCTCCAGTTTTGGTACCAGCTTCATGGCACAGGAAATTTCTTTTTGTGAAAAATACTGAAAGGTAATACGTTCCTGTCGAAGCTTTATAATAAGGTCGTACTTGGAGAAACCATCCAATGAAGGAATTGGGGTCACCTGCATGTTGGTGGAGTGGGTGCAGATGTGTCCTCTGCTGCCTCCAGTGAGGTGCTGTAAGCTCGCTGTGGGGAAGCTTTGCTGGGCACGTGGTGGTCTACAGCTCAGTTTCTTGGAGCAGGAAAGATTGCTATCACACCGTGGGCTTTGGCTTCAAGCTTGATTTAGGAACTGAATGGGATCGGCTGTGTGGAGCACATCCCAGCGTCTCCAGCCCAGGAGTTGGGTGGGGCCTGGCCAGAGCTGGTGGCTCATGGCCAGGAGCAGAGAGCTCCCACTACTCTCCACTCTGAGGAGTTTTTAATGCAGTTTTCTTGTTCTGCTCATCAAGTGACCCCCCTGCTAATAGCTGGGGGTCTTTCCAGTATGTGAGAGTCTCTGCTTTTCTTTAAAAGGGAGGATTCTGGATGTTCTTGACACATACTGCGTAAAGGTGTTTTTCTGGCCTCCAGGATCTGCCTTTGTTTTTGCTGATACTGTTCTATAATTGTTTCAATATGTTTATCAAACTTTATCCTAGTAATTGCTGCTGCTTGCTCCTACTTGCTCCAGATTTTTCCTGTTGTGCTCTGAGTTGAGCCCAGATGTGCTGTGGTTCACTTATGGCCATGTGGTTCTCAGGCACTTCGCTTTGTTCTTTCTCCCCTTCTGTTTCTTCCTCTCTCCTTTTTGCATTGAGCAATCATTTCTCTCCAGATTTGCTCTGGAAGCCCTAAAAACCCCTTGCAAGGTCCTTGTCCTTTCTCCTCAGGTATCCTGGCTTTAGTTTCCTGCTGCTTTGCTGCTTCCTCCTCAGATGTGGGTGAGCAGGATCGTGCCTGGTATCCTTAGTGCTGTTCCTTCTCCATTGTTCCTGTCAAAACCTGAATGACATGGACTTTTCCATCTACATCTTCGTTCCTAGCTGCTATGTAGATATGGGCAGCAGCCCAAGGTCCAACATGAGCTGCTCTGCTTTTTTCCCAGTGGAACCAGGCAAAACAAGAGTGTTGCTCCGTAATCCCATTCATGATTGGCTCTGGAGGTGTCTGTCTGGTGGGTATTTTGTTGTGTTTATCTGGCTATGTTTTACCCCTGGGTACTCCCAAGGTTTTGCCTGGTAAGGTAAGATGCAGATGGTTTTCATGCATCCATGTATTGAAATAAGGGGGAGATCTGATTTCAGTGCCAGGGAGGTAAGGTAGGAAAAAATCACATAAGATCAGGGCATGTTTTGTTGATTGAGGCTTAGAAAGTTTTTTAACCAGTTGAATTATTGGCTGTACCTGAAGTGAAACTGCTTTCCTAAGTGCTCTCATTTCCTGTGCCATTCCAGCTTGTTCGCTGCATTCATTGGAGTTCAGCTTTACAGTGTATTTGGTTACGCACTGCACTGCAGTCTCATTTTTTTCCACGTGTGTGTACGTTTCTGTGGGAGCTGGGCTGGGAGGAGAGCACACACACGTGGGCTGAGCTTGACTGTTAGCTGCTAATCCTATGGGGAATGGGGATCCAGAACTTGCCCTGTTTGTTATAGAGACTTCTCTTTTTCCAGAGGAGAGGCAGTAGCTTAAAGCTGTTTGGAGAGCTCTAGATTTCAGAGTAGAGATGAGAGAAAATATTATCTTATGAATTGTAAATGTGGTGTTTTAAGCTGCTACAGCCCAGAGGTTGGCGGACAGTGGGAAAGCCATCGCACTCAGCACAAGCAGCAATCAGCTCACTGCTCCAGAGGCCTCGAAGCACAGTGCCTGGGAGCTGGGCTGGGTGAGGCCGAGCTTCTCACGGCTGGGCTGGCTCCTTGCAACCTGGAATACGAAGTGAGCTAGGACAGCAAGCTGAGCACCCGGAGACCACTTATATGGGGCCGTGGAAGGCAGAGGGTGATTGAAAAGGACATTTCCTTTTCGGCTGAACATTTTTCTTTCAGCTTTCTGGAAGCAGAAGAGGAGGTGCAGTGAATGGACGAGGAGCGTTTTGCGAGATCTCAGATTTTTAAATTCATTCTTTGTGTTTGAAAAGTTCCTCCCAGGAGATTTCAATTCAAAGTATTTTGAATCAAAGTTTTCTAAGTGAAGGTCTACAAATTAAATAGAACCAGACATTAAAAACGTTACTGCTTTAAAAACTAAATGCTCCTAAACATTTGATTGCGAAATGATGGCGTGATTAATGATTTCTGTGTGATTGGCAATAATAGGTACTGCATAACAGCTGGATGCAAGTTTGTGAATAGCTAAGGGAAAAGGAAGAGAATCATTCCAAATACCCTTCTTTGGAGGTTTTGGGTCACCCTTTTTCTGTAGGCTCGGCTGCAACCACGGGACCATAACAGCTCTCCCTCCTCCCACACCTCTCAGCCATATCCCAGAGCAGCCGGGCACCCTTTGGGTGGGTGAGATGAGCGCTTCAGAGCCATTTCCTTAAGGTCTGAGTGTGTCAATAACTTTTTTCCAGGCTGCCTAACTCTTCTCGAAGAATTAATATTAAAAACAGGGTGCCTGGGGGGCACTGCTGTGGTTGTGTTTAGTGCATAGCAGCATGATTTAGTTGTAAATGCACCGATACGGCCTTTCAGCCTGCGAGCCCGCGTGGGTGTTGAGTTAAAGCCATGCATGGATGATGCCTGTTATTTTGTTAGGGTCCCAGAGCAAGGGGTTTTAGCACTTTAATCCTGACTGGCAGTTGGAAGGTTGGTGGTTTCAAACACAGTGGCACAGAGTAGCTGATTTTGCTTCAGTGAAACAATGCACCAGTGTGTCCAGGCTGCCTGCACAGAGCCAATAAATCTGTTTTGTTTTGTTTTTCACCCCCTTCTCTCTCTCTCCCTCTCTCCCTTTCTTCCCCCCAATCCAGGCCAAGACCCGCTCCTACTGCTGAAAACCCTCCAGCTTCTGTGGGCAAAGAAAGAGATGAAGAAGGTAAGGCTGTGTAGTGGCCTCCCCTCCTTGATGCCGACGGTAGCTGCATGCAGAGCGTGTCCAGGCGCAGAACGCGTGGGTCAGCCCTGCAATTCTTCATGACTGCTTTCAGTCCCAGCACACAGGCAGTAAGCGTGCAGATTTGCAGCGAGAAGTGAAAAGAAAAGGTATCTCAGTGTGATGTGGAGCAGCAAAGGGGCTCCTGTGAAAGAGCTGAAGTTTACAGGGCTGAGTTACAAGCAGGAAAAAAAAAACCCTCAAAGTCGCTTTTATTTTCTTTTAAACACTTTTTTTTCCATTACATTGAGCATCTTGGGAGGAGTGTAAAGAATATTTCAAGAAGCTGAAAAAATGAGGGTTGAAGTCAGTAGAAAAGTGCTTTTTGCCAAGTGGAATGATATCAAATCCTTTGTGTTTGAGATATTTTTACCCTTTTGTTTTGTTTGATTTGGTTTTGCCTTTTAGAGTGGTGAATGCAATTTACACTGCTTCTCTAAAATTAGTGCTATATTTTTATACAGCACCCTATGGGCTCCATGTGGAGATTTCTCAGAGGGAATAAAATATAATTCATCTAAATTTGGGAGCTTAAAAGCTAACAAAAACAGTAGATTATGCCCTCATGATTAGTTTCCCATGTCTAACACTGTGCTGCTCAGACAGGTTCCTAGCTGAAATGTTCTTTCTGAAGGACCCCAAAACCAGCAGCTCACCACAGAGCTGTGGAATGTGCCCTTATGAAGTGGCGGCCGTGGCTCAGCACACTGGGGTACACTCTCCATCCCAGGAACAGGAGTGTCACTGTTCTTGTCTGGTCCCTTCCCGACATTCTGTGGTTTCCAACCTGAGTAATTGAACCACTGGAAACCCATAATGAGAGTTGCCTTTCCAAACAGCCCGTCACCACTGTAGCTCAGCAACTGTGAAGCTTTGAGCTTTCTATCAAGTTTTGTTGGAGTTGCAGGAAAAAAAAATATTGTTTATTAGGTTTTGAGGGCAGCTAATCCCACAGAACAACAGCGGGAAGGAATCATCATCAAAGTCTCTTGTACTGTGTACTCCGGGATATGTGTGGATTGTGGAGAAAAATACTCTGAAAAAGACAAATCATTTACATGTCCTTGAACAGAGAACACCTCAGCTTTTCTGCTGAGGATGGAAAAGCAGGATCCAGGAGGATCCCCATGAGCCATGCTGGCAGCTCTGCTTGCTTTCCTCTGGACCAGTCTCTCCAATAAGGTGCATGACTGTGCAGAGTGTTCACACTGCACTTCATGGCTGGGCAGGTCTGGCCTCCTAGTGCCCATCCTTCAGTGCACTGCTGGCTGCAGGTATGGGCACAACCACAGCTCCGAGCTTGGACACTGCAATAAGGGCGAGGTTGTTCTGGAAAGGTGAGGAGCAGGGTTGCTGGGGCCAGGCTCAGCAGCTGCCTCAAAAGTTTGCAGCACAGGATGATGTCCCCAGTGGTTTCTGGCACATGCCCATCACGCTGCCACTGCAGTGCCCCAGTAAGTTCTCATAACATGACCAGCCTCAACAAGGCACTTTTTTCAGGGGCACCTGCTGCCCTGCCCTCTGTGTTCAGCTCAGCACATGGTGCCACTGCTCATGGCCTAAGCACACCAGTGTCCAACATTCCAGTTAAAATAAATGAGGGAAGTTGGCTTAAGCAGAACACAGCTTGCTGCATTGACATTTAAATGGCAGGGAGCTACTTTGCCTTTTGCTCTGTGTGGGTGTAAGTCAATACTGTCTATTAACTGCTATGTTAGTCAGTTTTCTCTATTAGATGATGCCCATCAGTCTCAAATCAGTGAAGATCAACAGAAGGAGTGTACCTGTTCCTGTCATGACATCAGTTCTAGGACGTGGTTATAGAACATGATCATTTCCTGCATAAGAAAGACAGTTTTGCAGTAACAAAGATACATCAGCAAACTGCTCTGAGCTGAGAAATAAAGGACCAAAAATGAACGAAGGACTGTGCAGTTGGAGCACCAGCAAGGTTTTCCAATTCCCATGATCTGTCAGGCTGCAGAAATCCCCCAAGGAGCATTCCCTGCCATGGGAATCAATTGAAATGGAAATGGCAATTACATGTTTGAGAGGAATCCTTCTCTGGCAGAGAGAGGAGCCAGGCAGCACAGCACTCTTTTCCCTCTGATTTAGGTGTCTCATGCTTTTTTTTTTTTTTGGTCTTTTCACCTCAGACAACGCATACCATAGTTGAAGTCTTCACATTGCCTGGAGGTTTTGGGATAGGCTTTGCCCTTTTTTGAAAGTGGAGCCAATAGGAGTATAAGACAGCCTAGCCGTGTTGTTAGCACTCTTGCCAGTTGTGTAGGTGTTTGGAGATGCTCTGCGTGTGAAAGCAGGCTTGTGCTCTCACAGGACATGGTGTCTGCTGGCGACAGTCCTGCCAAAGGCCAGGCTCTGGTTCCAGCTGAAGGAGGAGCTGAGTGGTGTGGTGAAAGCTCCAGTTCGGTCTAAATGTGCTGAAGCGAGGCTTTGGGGAGAAAAGAAAAAGAGAGGCCATCTATAAACAGTACAATTTAGTTGGCCAGTCGCTTTGTTTTCCTTTGGCTGTTGTGTTGGATATTTGTGGTTGGATAAGAGTTTGCCTGCTCCTTCTGCTGAATCTTGCAGTGAAGTTGGAGCCCTATGTTTAACATTGCAAATTCTGACCACAGGGAAAAATACTTACAGGGAGAAAACGGTTATCTAAAGTCACATCTTTGTTAGTCATCGTCTTTTTCTTGCTGCATTTGATAATCTAGTGAGAAGGAAACAGTTTCTGTCGTAAATGAAAGGTTTTGTGGTTTTTCCCAACATGAAAGACACTATGGAAAATAACTGTCTTCCAGTAAATATTGTTGATGAATAGAAAAGAACAAATTCACTGGCAAATTTTCTGTAGATTTTCTTTGGTTTTTCATACCATTCTTCAAACTTTATGTTGTTTCCATTGGAAGCTATGACTGGGGCCATCATATACAGTAAATTACAATCGCTGACTGCAGGCAGGAATGAGCATCTTTTGGATATTGCTTTTTAGTCAGAGAAGAAAGAGAGCAGCTGCTGTTAGTGATTTCTTGTTTTCTGTCTCTGCTTTTGCGTTGCTCCACGCCAGTACGTGTACCATGCAGTGAAAGGTCCTGTGTGGGTACTGAAGGATGCCACTTCTTCACCCTGCCAACCCTCTGAGCTCCTTGGAAACTACTTCTAATGTAAACATTATAAAGAAATTGCTCAGTACTGCTAATTTATCACTTCTACCAGATGGGTAGTAAGTAGCCTATTAACATTCACAAAGTGAGTGTCCAATTCCTTCACATCTCTAAGCACATCACCCTGGGATCCCTAAGATTTATGGTGCAGCGTTTTCCCATGTTCCAGGCCCCTTCCTACAGCCTTTAGTTGTGCTGCAGTGTGAGTGCCAGCAGGCAGCCTGCAGCAGGTACCTTGCTCAGGTAGGCTTGGAGCACGGGAGGACAGATTTCAGTTTCTTGGATGGTGTAGTATGACAGGGTGTGAACTTGGATCTTTTTTTTCATTCCCGTATGTAAAATCCAAACCATTTCAGTGCTCCCACATATTGAGGAGCTGAGTTATGCCATTGTGACTCATGTCGGTATAAGGTCAAGTACAAAATTTGTGGTATTGGAGGAGGAGCTTATGTGCTTCATTGCTTGTCAGTTTATCAGAAGGTGAGTAGGTTTTTGAGCCCAATTATCTACCTTCCCTATCGCCATTTTCCTAAAAATGCCCCTTTCTCCTGCTCATTTCTTTTCTCCCCCTCCCCCAAATCCCAAGCCCCTTTGTCTTCCCTACAGAACAACTTCTCTGTCTTTACGGGATAATTAGTGTGGACAATTGCTGCTTTTCCCATTGGGTTTGAGGTGCAGTGAGCCATGAAGGAATCTGTAATGACATGAAAAGTCACTGGAGGCGAGGATGGTGGCTGAATAGCAACAGTTACCTCTCTGAATAGATTAAATAAAAAAAAAAAATAAAGCTTTGTGTTCAGCTGGGGGAAGGGAGGATTCACTAATCTTTTTGTACATGACAATGTGTTTTTGTATCTCAGCAGCTCAAGGAAGAAATCAGGCGGGGCTTTGCAGGACTGGAGGACCCATTGGCAGGACTCCTGGACATGCTGGAGAGCAGTGGTGATTGGAAGGGGAAGGGGCATTCCCTCGGGTATTACATCAGCAGTGAGCTGCAGCTTTGGATGAAAGAGCATCCTGCTGTTCAACAGGTTAGAAAAGGAGAGAGTAAGAGAGCTTGGGTAAAGGAGAGGGCAATTGATTTTAATGTCCCTCAGATGGCCCCAGTTTCACTTCGTTCCACAGTCTCATGTCTGTGTGGCCACATACAGACATGGTGTGACAAGGTGTAGAATTCCTTCTGAGATGTTGTGATCTGGTGATGCTGTGGTCTGCAAATGGTGTAACAGTAGAAGCTATGATGTGAGAGCTCTGTTTCCCCTTCCAAGTTGGGATTTCCATCTTTCCAGATCAAACCGTTCTGATCAAGCTTGGATCTTACAGCCTTTGCTGGCTGGAGGCATTCCCACTGGAACTCACATCACTGCTGTCAGGATAAACCCAATTGCAGTAATCTACTCTGCATATTCTTCCAGTTCTGCAAATAGAAGCCAGTTACTGTATGATTGCTTAACTCCTACCATCTGGTGGGGAGCTTTTATCATTGTCAGTGCAGAAAATGGTAACAGTATGGCTTTTCAGATGAATGATTAACTTTGTAATGTTGGGTCATCAGATTATATGCCCTAATGTTTACCATTCCTTATGCCATCATGTATTCTGACCTCCCAAGATTTTTCCCTGTTTTCTGTGCTTCTACCTTTGAACTGTAAAATTCTTTCGTATCTACACTGCTCCATTTTCCATTTTTCCAAATGTCTCTCTTTAGACTGTTAGCTCTACTGAGGTTCTCTATGAGTATTGCCATTTCAGTACTGCAGTATGCACAGAAGTGCTACTGGCATTGAAAATCCTGTTCATAAGAGAACAGTCCTATAAGACCACAAAGGTTAATACTTGTGTCTGTGCATCTTGCTGCAGTGCTTCTGCTTTTCCTGCCCTTCTTGCACCCAGGAGCAAGCCTGGGAATGAAGATCGAATTCTTATGCCTGATCGGTGAGATCTCCCTTGAGAGGCATTCAAAGATTTTCTGCTGGGAACTGGAGGGGAGAATTTCTGAATAGCTGTGTTAGTAAAAGAGAACATTTTTCCAGTTTCATGCTTTACTTTTGCTCAAGGCCGTATGCCTTTTCCAGAATTATCCTGCAAACATTTAATGTTTTTAAATTGGATGCTCTGAAAAAACTGTGTATCATATTGTTCTGATTTCTGTTTGCAGACTCCATGGGGAAATTGGAGAATCCCTTCCCAAAGAATTGGCTTCTTCCCCTGTTTAAACAAGCTGAATTTTCAAGTGCCATTGAACTGTAGCCATCTTTACTAAATCTGTATCTGATTTTTTTTTTTAACAGTCTGGCATGAAGCTGAAGAAGCTGCAGGCCCGTGTATTCAGAATACTAGACCAGTGCCCAGCTAATCTTCTTGACCCTCTGATTAGCATTTACCAGCTCCATACAGCAGACCGGAACTATTTGCTTGGACACGTCAGTCATCTTTATCACAGGGGCGATTACAAAGAGGTGGGTCATGTCTTTCAAATAAATTCACCTTCCCAGCTCTCTAGTTCTCTGTTAAGATGTGTGTCTTTTTTTGGATGCATTTCAATGTGAATTCCACTTCATTGCAGCAGCTGCACACTGTGAATGGTTCGGCTTAGCATGGTCTTCTCGTGTACATGAGTAGACTGTGTTCAACCTCTATTTTTGTAATAGCTGAGTACAGAATGACAGTGAATCTTTCTCCCAGAGCTTTTCTGACCTTTGAAAGCAATGGGTTAATAGGGTCTAATTTGGAGAATTTAAGAGAATTATTGTATTCAGGTTTTTTTGTTTTTTGTTTTTTTGGCCTTGGCAGGAGAAGAAGGGATTTTAGTAGTTGCTCATAGATCTGCTGTGCTATCTCCAGTCTGCCTGTAGCTACGAGGGGTTGGGCAGCCTCTGCTCCCAGACTACCCTAGCCAAAGGGTTCTCTGCTTGAGAAGGTTCTAAGTGTTGAATCATATCTTCTAAGTGTGTGCTATTACTCCTGTATTTGCATTTGAGTGACTGGCAGTAGTTCAGCAAAACCAGAATTTGATGTGTTTTACCCTGTAGGTTTGAGTTTTTGCGGCATGTCTGACATCACAATGACATCTTGATATCCTTGAGAGTGTTTTCAAGGGCAAGATACAGTACTGTTCATGCTTTCTTTATCTTTTTTGTTTGTTTGTTTGTTTTAAGTAAATAAACACAGGTTCGGTTTTTCTCGAAGGGAAGTTCATTACTTTGACTATGTAAAGCATCCTGATCTTGTATAGCAGTATAAAAAATTGAAAAAGCATTTTTATGCCCTGTTCTTCAGTAAAGTCTAATTCCCAACTGATCGTGGCATTCCATCCTTGCTGGTTTTGTGAATACAGAAAGGAGACTATTTCATATTTGATTACAGGTCCGCCAGTAGTTACTTGAAGCTGACTCTTTTGTTCAGTGAGTCTTTGAACATGAGTGTTTGAAAATCCCAACAAAAGCATATTATTTGAGTATATTTGAGTGCGATTCTTAAATTCGTGACTTCAAAGATAGTTACTGTTTTCTTTTAGAAACACAAATCTTTCTAGATCAGGTTTTTGGAAAGTTCTAATTATTTTTTTGGTAGAATTATTTTTTCAGTTCTTTCTTGCACAGAAAAGCTTACTTGCTAGTTATTCTGAGTGTGAAGAACAGGAAACCTCAACTGGTGATTATGCTCAGCCATAACTTTCTTCTAGTTCTGTTTTACTGCCAGAAGGATGAATAGAATTATCTTCAGGAATAACAGGAAATCTTTTATTCCCCTTGGAGACTGATCATACCTAATTTCACAGCAGCTATGCTGAAAAAAAACCTAGCTTTGAGCATCTATGGTGGGCTGTAGCATGTGTTTTCATCCTGTACTTTCCCATCTTTCAGATGGGACAGTAAAGCAGATTCAAATGCAAGTTTTCTGGCATTTGTATGTCTCAACTGAAGGACAAATGTCCTTAGAAGTCCTTGATTTCATTTATTTTGAGACCCCCTTGCTGTATTTACAATAAGGCATCAGACTTTTATTCTAGAATGCATAATTCCATTTACCTGTTGTGATGAATTTTGTTTTGTTGAGTGTGAATGCTTCGAGGTCCACGGCTTTGCTCTGCTGGCTGAGGTTCCTTTCCCTCACAAAGAGTTAGGTGAAGGATATCTTCAGAAAATGAGATCCCAGAGATTGCTGGGGATAACATGGCAGTTATTTGGTTCCGAAGCACATCAGGACCTTCCTGCACTGTTCCCTATTAGTAGCAGAGCGGGTCATCAGCGGAACGGGTTCGTTAAATACACCAGCCTGAAGTTTTGCAGTTGAGATAGGCAGCTCCTTGGAGCAGCCTGCTGTAGCAGTAGACCCTGCACCTTTCAGAGTGCAGCTATTGTGCAGGTGGCAGTTCATAATGGAAGAAAGATCAGCAACAGTGTGAAGACAGCGGTACATTTGTTGGAAGATAGGGCCGGTGTGGAAACATTAGTACCAGGGTAGCAGTACAAAACAGCAGCTGTAGTTAGGAGGCACCTGATAGATGCAGGATCAGGTTAGCTACCAGCGGATGGCACTATTGCTCCCATGACACAAAGAGCAAGCTGATAAAGTGATAGCTGAAGAAAAAAACAGGGACGTAAAAGCGTTTTTTGGAGTTGTCTGACATGTTCGAGGTTTTTATCCATTCTTTTGTGAATGAGGTTTGCAGCTGCTGGAGGAAGACGGCCTGGGGCCTTGCATGACTGCCTGCAGAGAAGAGCAGGGAAGAGGGCTTCCAGGCTCGCTCCTCATGGCCTGGTGAAGACAAAAACTCTTTCAGAGGAAGATCTAGATGGACAGGTTGTAACAACCCTCCCTGGTGGCTCCAGCCAAGATGTCCCCAGCTTCGTCCCCTCCTGGCCTGGCCCTGAGACGCCGTGTGCCCATGGGATCGTGGTGACCACGAGGCACCGTGTGCCCGTGGGACTGGGACGCCCATGAGGCACTGCACATCAGGCAGGACCAGGGTGGCTGGCGGCACCACGGCCTTTCATCGCCAGCTCCTCGGGCGCGTGGCCCCGGTGCCGGTGGATGGCTTTGTGGGAAGGCCGATGGCTGCTGGTGGGGCCAGGACAATGCGGGGATTCAGCAGACCGGGGGTAATGCAGTGCGAGTGAGTCTGTAAGAGGCCCTGAATAGGCCAGGCTGTGCTTGAGAAGAATGAGGGGTAGGCAGAAGGCAAGCTAGTGTTTCATGATCATCTTATGTTACACTTCAGCCTTTCAAAGAGTGTCTGGGGCTGGTTGAATGAACCTCTCTTGCACTGCGAATGCGGGAGGCTAAAGACAAAGGAGACTCTTGTCACTCGCAGGCCCCTTTCGGGAATAAAAGCCATTGTCACATGAACAGGGGCAGTCTGGCAGGCTGTGCATGCTTCAGTGCCCCATGATATCGCTAAGTCTCAGCAGAAATCACATTCAAGGCCCTGTCAGCTTTGATTAGCGGGGTCTCATGACTTAATGTGCTGCGATATTTCATGTCTAAGGGTGGCGGCTGTCTTTCTGTGGAATGAATGCCCTCTATTGTCCGCGCAGTTATTTTATTTACATTTTTTAAACAGCTTATAAAGGTAAAAAGATAGCTGTGCTTAAAAAAAAATCAAATTCCTTTGCTTCTGGATCAGTAGTAAGTGCTGCTCGGGTCAGATACAGTGAAACTTGTTTTCACAGTCAGCATCAAAGTTCTCATCTTGTTTAACAGCTTTATAGTAAATTCTGAACAGGTGGCAGTGGAGCTGGGTTTAGGAAGGAAACAATAAATAATCTTTTTAGCCTCTGACAAGCAGAAATATTCTTGGGCCTGAGAGCTCCCAGTCCTGACTCCCCTGTGCCATCCCGAGCTGTGCTTCTTTGCTCCTTCATCAGTTTGTTTCTTAAACAAGAACACAGGTCGAAGCTGTTACTGCATCAGGCACTATTTGCTTTTCAGCAAGTTGTTGTTGTCTGTTCGGATTTTTCTGTTTTCTAAAGCTGAGTGTATTTTTCTCCTGATGCTTTATCTGTTAGTTTATACAAACAGAGGAGGTTGATTCTATATATAAAGTTCCATTAATATTTGCTGTTTCTATTAGAACAGTGTGGGTTACCTTATTGAAATTCAGTTGTTAAAATTTGTTGGAATACCTGCTGAAAAGTCTTCAGAGACACAAAATACAAAGTTTCTGTCAACAACACATGGTAATGCACATCTATTTTGATAGTTCAGTAGGAAGAGAAGTTGACTGAAGTGCTAAACTTAAAGGAATACTAATATGTTAAATCTGGACAAGCGTAATTGAATCAGCATCGTGTCCTTAAATTCTTGACTGTAGTGACGTTGCCAACACTGATTCAGGGATGTTACTCTCTGTAGTCCTCCTTCATAGCGGTGCTGGAGTATATGTTGAGTATTGGTGCAAATCTGGTGGAACAGGTTAGTGTTAAAATTCATTGAACACCATAATGGATATTCAGATTTTGGATTTCTTCACTCTGAATTTTTTTAGCTATTTTCAGGTGTGTGAAAATGTCTCTGATATTGCTTCGTTCTCCAGTTCCCCACCTTCATTACAAAGCTTGTTCATTTCATATGGTATTTGCATGCACTTTAATATATAAAATGTACACACTTGATTTCCTTGTTTCTTTTAAATTAAACAGTTTTCGGTGAGGAAACCAAGGCAAATGTAACAGGAGGTGTTTCTCCTATGAAGATGATAGGAGTTGGGCTCAACCTTTTTTCCCGTCAACTTAAGCTACTGCTGTAGCACATTGCCTGTGAGATGCGTGCTGCTCCAGAGCAGCAGCAGCCTGCAGGCCATGGCCCGCTCCTGGCCTGTTCCCAAGCACTGTGTCACTGCAGCCACTGTCTGCTGCTGGTGTCTGTCTGCTGAGGTAGCTGGGAAGGAGCTTGCATGCTGTTGGAAGTAATAATTCAGATGGCAGTATGCTACTTTTGCTGTGTTAGTGGGATCTTGGCAAGCAAAGAGGGCTTCTGAGAAGAGATGCAAAAGCGCAGCAAACCTAAACACAGAGTCTGGACTGGGAGAGTCTGTTGAAGGTGAGTGGCCTATGTGCACAGGAAACTTGAGCAGTGGGAGAGGATCACTAAGCTGTGAGGGTGTGCTGACCAGTTAAACCAAGTTTAAAAATTCTTTGAGTGATCCAAGGAAGACAGATCACTTGTTTCAGTTCCCTCTTCTCTTCACCTTATGCACATGTATTCCAGCCTTGACTCTCTACCAAATCCTGCCTCTCTACCTTAAAGTCTTTGCGTATGACTAACCCATCACTACTTACTTTTGACTGTCTCACCCTTTATAAAATATGGCCAGGCTCTCTTGAAAGTGGACCTGGTAAATCTCATGTTTTTCTTGTTTCTGAAGATCTTGCCATAGACAGCTGTGTATATCGTATTCTCTTCTAGCAGGAAGTAATTAAACATATAACTCAATGTCATGCACTATGCAGCGATGCCTTCTGAGTTTGTGCAGAGCTGATTAGCCACAAGTTTGAAATGAGCGATTGTGAAAACACAGAACAGATGTTCCCAGTGATTAATAAGTGGTGGTGTGCCTTTTACTCAATTATTTCTACCATTGTTATGTATCTCCACTTTGATCACTGTGATTTTTTGTAGAGTTGACGCTGGGTCCTCCTCTGCAAATCTCAGTCTGTTGTTTGGTTTGTTCAATGGGTTTTCAGAAATTCCTTCACTATTTGTTCAGAAACACTACAGTGAAGCGAAGCACGGGCATATTTACCTTTGTGTTGTCTCAACTTGCTTACAACAGGACTAAGTAATGCAGGAGTCATCAGAAACTGTTTGTGTCTGTCCTTCATCATCACTCCAAGCAGTGTTACTAGCAAGAGGTTATTCCTCCGATGCTAACCCCACCGTGGGAAAATTGCCTAAATTGTCAGCATAGACACCACCCAAGTGCACATAGCCTTACAGATAAGATCTTGTGTGGCTTCCTGCGCTTCGTACTGTATGTGGAAAGAGTAGTCATTTTTAGATGAGACAGAGCCAAATGCATTCAAAACACACAGAGAGGATCAGGTATTGATGCGTGTGTGTTCACTGAGAAACTGTCATCGTTTTCTCATGTTCTTGTTTTTGCAGTCGTGTGACTAAAAGAGTGGTGGTTGTGCAGCAGCAGCACCTCGTGTCCATGACTTGGCCTGAATGCATCAAATCTGTGTCCCTTCCCTCCATGCTGTGGTCTATGTACCTCCACACTTCCTAGATGTAAATTCAAGTAGTATTCAAATCCTTCCAATTCTTCCCCGTCTTCATCCAGCCCCTTCTCCACTGTATCTTAAAGTGCTCATCCTCAGTAAGCAAAACTGCAACTTATTTTTACTTTCCCCATAATTATAATAAGGAATAATAAAAAAGAATGACATAAAGCTCCCTGAAAACTCTCAGAAGTCTCACAGAGTCTGATGAGATGTTAGTCCGGTGGTGGTTCATCGCCTTTTTGTCCTGTGCTAAGCAGTGGCTTCATCACGTTTGTGTTCCCTGCATGCTTGGGAATGAATGGCAAGAGTGGGATGCAGTGCTGAAGTTGGGCAGTCAGGGTTTTAGTGTTGGTCAAACCCTTGTATGTGTTATTCCTTTGCTGTTATTAGGTTGCATTCTAAGAACTCTCTCTGCGTGAAATATTTTTGTGAAGAGGCCATCGGGACTGCAACACATTCTCTTGCATAGTTTGAAGGAGGGTGGGTGGTAGATGGGCTGTCCGGGTAAGCTGTTGTGTATTACAGACCAGCTTTGCTTTCTGGTGTTCCAGTGCAGAAGTTGGCTTTTTGCTCCCGTTACTCAGCTGGTGAGGTGGGGAAGGCATCTGCTGTTTAGGACTTTCATTGCCTTGCAGATCCAGTCTGAGTCTGAGGCTCTGCAGCCAGACAAGCATGACTGCTAGCTTCCAGCCCCCCCGGCTCGTCCGCCCGCACAGCTTGCTGAGCACACGCCACATACGGGGGAACACTTTTTCTTGTGTGGGGAGGGGGATTCTCACCATTTCAGTTGCAGCATGCTATCTGCCTAATTAATGTGTTTGTTTTCTAACTACAGAATGAGTCTGCGAGTGAGGTGTTGCTTTTCTGGAGATCTTATCATCTATAAACAGACTGTTAAAAATAGGGTCGTTTTACACAAAACTTGTTTGTGGAGTGAAACGATTCAAACCATGATAACAACAAAACAAAATCTTAAAATAGCCCGATGTTGAGACCACAGGCACAGCTGCCAAGCACTTTCATCTTTATTACAGTTACTCATATCTCTTCTCTTATTATTCCCATTGTAAACACACTGATTTTATCTCGATTTTCCTCCCTGTTCAGCCAGCCAGCCCATGTAAGCGCACCCTGCAGCCCAGCTGCTTGTTCCTAAGGCCCAGGCTGCACGTCCCCATCCAGCAGAGCAGTGTTCAGGGCTGTGTCATGGGGCCTGCCCGAGGTGGGTGAGTGTTCATGGCAGCACTGTGTCCTCTGAGTGCCAGGAGCTGGCTCTGCTGAAGCAGCATTTGGAGGTCGGGGTACCCCACGCTGGCTGAACGTCATCTCTGTGCCCTGTGCAGGACACACATCCAGTGAAAGAGGTGAAGCTGGGCTAACACAGTGCGTGCTCGTCTCATTAAGTCAGCTGTACTCTTAGGTGGAGATAACACCATGCCATTTAGATAACGGTTCTGCAATTAGGTTAATCTGAACATGCATGTCAGCATTAAAAAGCTGTTACATAAACCACTGCATGCTTGCATGGTGAGGCTCACAGGTTACTTGTTTAATAAAAGGTACTAATGAGATCAAATGGTGAAACAAGATTTTTAGAAGTTTGTGTCTTTTTTTATTATTCAGTCAGTGGAGATAGCTGGGAGAGACAAAAGAAGAAATGAAACATGAAACAGCTGGCAAAGTTTTGGAGGCACAAAGCTCTTTGCATCCAAAGCAGAAGTAGCAACACTCAGCTTGTATACAGCCTCAGAAGGATCTCTCTGCTTGCACTTTGTGATGTCAGTGTGATAATTTCAAAGGAAAGAGACTTACACATGTGAAGCAGAGCAGTTCAGGCCCTAAACAGGTGGAATTAGTTATCAGGTCTGGAGTGAAAATTTAATGCAGTTATGTGGGCTGGGGCAGTGTAATGTGACTTTCTATTCGGTATCTGATTTGTAGCATACAGCCACTGTATTAATGGTAATTCCTGGTTTCACCACTTAAAGTTCTTCAGTCATTGTCCTTTTTGGATATCAGTCCTGGGCAGTCAGTGATGCAGTGTTTGTTTGATTAAAAACAATTAAAAAGAATGGAAAAATATTTTCCCACTGGTAACTGGTCATCTCTACACTTCTGGACAGTCAGATAGATGAGCTTAGATGCTGTGTGTTGTTTATTTGCTTTTGTACACAGTCCTCAGTGCAGGAGAATGTAGAACACATGGATTTCCCAAAGGGAATGCAGTCCACAACTTTGTTCTGAGCAGTGCTGGGGGAGCAACTCTGTGTTACTGGGCTGTCTGCAGGACTTGTGCTTCCAGTGGTGACTTGATGTGTCTCTTAAATGAGAGGAGAGGTCACAGAAAAGGTTTCAAGGTATGTTCCTACTCCACTCCAGTTATTTTTCTTGTCACATTTTTCTGATCATGTTTTGAGGTGAGTGAGGTGTAAAAGTGAGGTTTGCATTTGCATTTTTACTGTAATATCTTTGTTTACATATTCTAACAAGAAAACAATCCATGAAAAAAAGAATCCATCATATTCATTATATTTCTCTCAAAGCAAAATGAATAACAGTATCAGAAACCCACTGAAGATAACGGCTTTGTCTGTAAGTCCTAACTTATTGGTTTTGTTCTCATCTGAATAAAGAGGCATTTGTGACCTCTGTTGATAAAACACTGTTTCTATAGCTGCTGCTCAGAGGTGCAGCACTATCAAACACATACATTTACAATCGTCTTGGAAAACAAAGGGAAGTTCTTCACAGAGAGAAAGTGGTGAGGTGCTGGAGCAGGCTGCCCAGAAGGGCTGTGGAGGTGGAACATCCCCGGAGGTGTTCAAGACCAGGTTGGATGTGGCCCTGGGCAATCTGGTCTACAACCAGATCTGGAGGTTGGTGGCCCTACCTGTGGCAGGAGGTTGGAACCTGAGACCCGTGGGGTCCTTTCCAACCCAAGATGTTCTGCAATGATCTACTATAATTGTATTGTATCTGTCAATGATATCAATGATATTGTATGAACCAAGATGTATCTGTCAATGATATCAATGATATTGTATGAACCAAGATGTTCTACAATGATCCCTACTATGATGGGACTCAGGAAGGTATGGCAGGTCAGGTTTTTTGATATTGATATTGTTAGAAATATCCTCCTTGGCTAGGCTTGTCCAAGCATTTTGCTTTCTCTCTCTTTCTGCTAGATCTTTACTTTCACAGCAGGGCATGCTGCTGCTCACAACATGCAATGCCACTATGGGAACTCTTGTACATTTTGAAGTGGATTGTACATGGACGAATGTTTGTACTTGAAAACAGAACATAAATAATTATCACATTAAAACTTTGCATAGTAGCATACATACTTCATTGTGAAATGTCTCTTTACCCATGGTGCTGTTCTTTTCCTAAATACACTTTTATTTCTTATTTTCTAGGCAGCCATCCTGAGTATTAAGCTAAAACTACAGCCAGATCAAGATTTGGAGAAGGTGAGTCATTTCCTCTGCAGAGTTCTCTGTCTTCAGATCCATCTTCGTTAAGCACGATTTCCATCAAAGCCCTCTAAGTTGTGATGTGTTTCACTTGAGGCTTTATCCCATTTGCTAGAAGTCACTGCTGCACAGCTAAAGTACCTTTACCTCTAGAGGAGTGTCAAAGTGTATTTTGTTAAGAGACTATTTTCTTTTACTAGTCTGTTTTTCTAGTTAGAGTCACTACAATCAAACATTCTAGCTGTGTTCTTGACAAATGATCATTATGGTAAAGTTTATTGGTTTTACTGCTTTGCAGTTTTGCCACTTTGGCTAATAGTTAAGTTGGAAATGCAACATCTGTCTTTCAGACAGTAAGCAAGGGTTTGGTGACTTGGTCTTCTTCCATGCCTTCTGTTTGCTGCAGCACTGTCCATTCTGATCATTCTTAACATCTAGTGCAAATAACAAATTTCTTTTCCTAGATGTGTGCACCACTACTGTTTCAAGATAAAATTAACCTGGTTGAAGATTACGTGGGAGAACATCCTGAGCTCCAGTGCAGGCTCTTACAGATCCTGGACAGTTGGTGTGAACCTGATTTTAATATCAGAGACATGGCAAGGTAGAAATATTCATTGAACTTCTAAGCAGCTGACTGCCTGTCAGAGGACAGTATGTTCTGTGCTTGTCTACCTAAGATCATTTTCTCAGCAATATATCTACTTTTTGCAGAGTACAATATATCTACTTTTCAGCTGAGAATGGGGAAATTCTGGTATCTGTGCCAGAGTCTTTTCAAATCCCTTTGCTGCTAAGGCAGAGGTATCTTTCCTATTGAAAGATGCTTTGCTCCTGACAGGAGAAAGGAGTGCAGAATGAAAAGTGTGCAGTAGATCTTAGCAATATATATCAAAGCTCCCTCCAGGAGGTTGTGTTAGCACACTCTCATGCTTTGCTGGAGACAAGGCTGAGTTTCAGTATCGGTTGTACAGGTTTGGCAGGAAGATAGTACTGTGATGAAGGGGCAGAAAAACTAGAGATACAAGTGGTTAACCTTCATGTTGTTGTGAAATAGCTGTGTGTGTTTGAATTTATAAATTGCCTCTCACTAGAATAGCTCCTGTCAGTCACAAAGCCAACAATACAGTGAAAGTCACAGTGAAGATACAATGGTTGCAGTCACAGTTATGAGAGATGAGAGGGAATTGTTGTCTTTCTCTTTCCTGGTCATTGACTGGGAGATTTGTGTGACTGTATTTGGCTTTTTGCTATAACTCAGGAACAGTAGGGGTCTGTTCTGGCCAACACCTACCAAACCCTGATATCTCTACTGCTGACTGTCTACTATTTGCAAAACCGTAAGCAATTCCACAAATGTGGAATTTATTTTGTTCCTTTGCTTACAGACAATATCAAGGTCTGACCAGGTACAAGCCAGATAAATTGAACCGCAAAATGCTAAGCAAGCTGATCTTCAGGCTCCTAGACCGATTTAATGTAGATCCAGGTATGTGATATTGCAACATATTCTGGAGTTATCTCACTAATAAAGAACAGATGAAGTCAATTTGTCTTCTTCCATGTTCAGCAAGGAATCTCTGCTGTAATTTATCATGGGTAGTTTCAGAATTTAATTAATGATATTCCAAAACAAATCTGGTAAGTTATGGGAATTATCACTTTGTGCTGTCGGAGAATGAAGTGCTTGTGACTAATAGGCTGCTTCTTCCATGATAGGAAATAAATCTTGACCTCAGAATGGCTCTACGTAAACACGTGATGGTCAGCTTTGAGTTATGACTCCATTCCGCTCGCATAAGAAGCAAGTCATTACTCATCTAGGGATCTGTTTTCTTGAGTTATGAGTCCATCAGTTGTAAAGAGATAACCCTTCGGAAGCAGAAGCCTTGCAGTCTTGTAAAATAGGGTTGGCAGCAGGGAACTTTAGGACGGTTGCAGTCTGCTGAGAGAAGAAAAACATTTTTCATCATTCAATAGATCTGCTTTACAACCAGTTGTCTAGTAAAATCTGCTTTGTTTTGCTTTTTGTTGTTAGTGAGGACTGATTTTTTTCCTACTCTCTGGAACTTATGTTGGAAACCTTTAGGTGCACCATTAGGTTTCACCCCACAAAGCTTTCCATCATGTCCACAAGATACATAGTTCCCTTTTATTGGACTGAAAAGCGGTTTCTAACCACAAATTTTGGGCTTATTATGCCTGGCAGCAACACTATATTGCATATTAATCTTCACATCTACAACCTGCTGTTCAGAAGTTAATAAGATAATCCTTGCAGACCCTCACTGGGGGATAAGTATATATAATTAAGCTTAGCACACTGGTGTGGAATCTGAGGCACAAGGGGATGATTTGTTTAACATCTAAAACCTTCCCTGGAGTTTACTTCAGTAATTTTTCCTGGGTTGGGGTTCCTGGGTGAGGTTAATCATTCCTTAGGCTGTGTTTTCCTTCATGATCTGTAAAGAGCATGGAGTTTTTCTTTATGAAAGATGCATCACAGATATGCATATATGAACTATAAACATGAAATGCCATAATTGTTCACCTGCAAAGTCCTGAGACAGTAAATTGATTTCCTTGTACTCTTTTCTCACAGTTAGATTTACTTGCACTAAAGAAGGGAAAGAGGAGTCGAGAAGAGGAAAGCCCCATTACTCCAGTGCCACCACGTTCTAGTTCAGTTCAAGAAGGTTTAAGACAAAATTTCCCATGCATGAAAATTTTACTGTAGTGTGTGCAAGTTAGAATGGACAGGTTGTAAAATCCTTGTTCTGAGATCTCCTCTTGTCCTGAACAGCTCCACCAAAAGCTAGCACTGAGGTGAATCTCATGCTTCTTGTTACCTAACCTGATTGTGGGTTTGCTCGATGCCACAGTCTTCTGCTGCTTGCTGTCTCCTCTCATGCTCCCACTTGCTGAAAGAAGGTGAGCAGCAGAGGGAAGTGGCTTTTGGTGAGAAAGGCTGGAGGAGGACGGTGTTTCTTGGTACGAGAAGGCAAGCTTGTACGTGACTCAATTATTGTAGTTCCAAATCCACTTTCAATTGTTTCTCTACCCGAGAGCTCACTGCTGTCCACTCAGAAAATGGCAGTGAACTTAAGCAGAACTTTGGTGTGTTCAGCCTCTAAAATTTGAACACCTCCTGGAACTGCCAGTCTTACCTTTCAGAGCCTGCCAGGAGGTGGCCCAATAAAAATAATAGGCCTGCAACCCCAGAGCAAATAAACCATCAGCTTAGATGAGTCCATCTCATTGTTTTCTGAATTATATTGAGCATCCCTACTCACACACAAAGCAGGGCATGGGAAGTGGAAGATTTTCTGTTGAGTCCCAGAGGCATCCTCATAAATGGTGTGTGGATTCCATATAATTAGCTTTAGTGGGGAAGGAAGAAGTCAGGCAGAAATGGCATTGATTGAGGAAACAGCATTTTACAGTCTTTTCTCACACCTGGGTCAGTGTGCTCTGGTTTAACGAGCCCTGTAGCTATTGCTGCCTAATTGCTTAATGCTCTTTGAAGACTCTCTCAGGTTGACTTAGATTTACAAAGCAATTTTTAGTCCAAAACAGTTCTCTGAGATGGGCGAGCAGACCCTGAGTGTGAAACAGTTCCGCCTGTTCCTGTATTTTCACACAGCCCATACACGCTCCTGGCTTGGTCAGCGCGTCGTTCCCCGCAGCTCGGGGCGCTCCGAGCAGCGCTGCCCGCAGTGCCCGGCGCTGCTGCGCGGGGTGGAGGGGCAGCAGGGGGCGGGCGAGGGCCGGCAGCGGGCAGCGGCCGGAGGCGATGCGCTGGAGGGAAGGGCTGGTCCGGGTCCTGGCAGGGGGAGGTTTCAAACGTTTCCACCGTTTGCTTGTTAAGAGCAGAAGGGGATTCTTTTCCTTCGCAGTTGCTGTGCCCTCTGCGGCTGCAGCGGTATTCGTTCAGGTTTGTTAGCTCTCATGCTGCACACCAGCTATGTTGCATTCTGGGCTTACACACGGGAGGGTAGGAGCATCCTGCCCCTGGGCTGCAGTCGGGCTGCTGGAGGAGAAGGGGACGAGTCAGCTCCATCCTTGGATCTCACCTTCTCCAGTGCATTTTTCTGTGCTGAAACACAGGGGGTACATGACCTGCTGTAGGCTCAGTGCAGTCAGCAGCTCCACACTGTCCCTTGGAGACATCATACCAGCTGTGGTGTTCTGAGCTTGAACTCATCCTATCTAGATACATGTGTAGACATCACAGCAGAGCGCTTTCTTCTGTAGGCATAGATTGAAAGCCATGTGTGATGCTTTCCCTGCACAGGGTCAGCCTACGCTCCCAGCAGCAAAGCCAGCAGGGAGCCTGAGGGTTTGGGGCCGGGCTGGGGTTTCTGCCTCCCCTTTTCCTTCTGATGACAGCCTGCAGTGGCTCAGAGCACACTGTGAGAGACAATGCATCTTTGAGGCTACAACAAAAAGAGGTTTTCTTGAGTCCTGCCTTACCCTCCACTAATTCGCACTTAGGGAATACTCTCATCATAATATACTGCAGTTAATGCACGGCTTGCTCCTCATCAAGTTCCCCAGCAGTCCTTAGTGATACCGGGGTAAAAGCCTCTAAGATTTCAGGTATTCTGATTTTATTAAACCAGGGCTGCTTTACTTTGTCCCAAAACAAAGTGTTCTTTGTGTGGGACCTCCTGTTCTGCCAGGGCAAGGTAAAGGAGTCCCATTGTGAATGGAGTCAGGCACTCCATGTAACGAGAGGACCCCGTCCCCATCCCAGCTCAAGAGGAGTCAGTTGTGACCTGGAAGCAACAGCTATACACACAAAATACATTGCAGCATGTACCGATGTTACATGAATGAGATAGGTGTGTATTAGTGGTTTCACATCCGATGTGACAAACAGATTTCATTTTTACTTCCTCTCCATTGCTTATCATCATGAACTCTCTGCTAATGGCTGAGAGCAGAGTGGAATTTTTGTTTCTGAGTCAGTCTCAGATGTGTTACCTCTGTGCAGCACTGCTGTGGAGCCATCATGGAGGTGCTTCCCCACTATTACAGTTTGTGTTCCACTGGTGCTCCACAGCCCGGCCATTATCCCTAAGCTCCCCCGAGTACAGCTACAGAATTGGAAGTTGGTTCCAGTCCTGAAAAATATCAGTTATTATCTTTTGCTCCTGTAAACAAAACACTTCTTTTGATTCAGGAGACTTGAGTTCAGATTCATGCTCTGTCTTATCCAGGTGCGTGACCTTAGGAGAGTTGCTCCCCCCTGAAGTGAATTGGTTTCTGCAGTCATGAAGCTGCAGTGAAAGGGTTTGGCAAAGATTCTGCAGTGCTGCCCATGTCACTGCCCACAGCCTTAGGACTCTCCTGGTGCTTCTGTGGGAAGTGTGCAACCTATTCTTGCAGACCTCCAGGGCAGAAAGCTTGCAGCCTGCCGTGCAACCTATGGTGTTCTTCTTTAGCCTTTCCATTAGGTGTTTTTTTCCTCCAAAACACTAACTGGAGTTTCTCTTGCTGGAAATTAAGCCCATTACCACCAGCTTTACCCACTGGAAATCTGTAATGAAGATAAGCAATACTTTTCCCATACACAGCTTTCCTCTATCACGGACTGACAGGCACTTTCCCTGGTCTTCCTCTTTTTACTAATATATTTTTAGAATGATTTCTTTCTGACCTTTATGGTTTTTGGTAGATGCATCTCACGTTTAACTTTGAGCTTTCTGACTGTATGTGCTTGCATCTTCCTTTGCGTGCATCTGATCCAGTTCCACTTTCTGTGCACTTCCCTGTTGTACCTGAGGTCTTCCACTGAGTCTGAGCCCTTTTGTAGCTCTGCCTCAGTGTCATAAATCTTCTGATGCAGTGCTTCTTCTCTTCATGTCCAGTTTTCCACTGCCAGCTCTTAACTCCTGACAAACTGTTTCTACATGAAATCTTACCTGCCAGTTCTCTGAGTTTATTGACATCCATTTTGTCTTTATTTTGCTTTTCTTCCTTTGAACACATCACTGTTGTACCAGATTACTTTTCATGCTCATGTTTTCCATTAGTCCCTCTCTGTGTTTGTTATAGAATACTGGAAATGGATTCAAGATCAGTTCTCCATCAGAGCAGAAAACGTTGATAGTGTCTTTAAAACTGTTCAGAGTGTCTGTGTTCCTCTCTCCTGACATGTACGATGCCTCGGTTCAACCACGTCCCATCCTTTGGAAATTTCCTCTGGGATCTCTTGAAAAACAACCTTTAATGGGTTCTCTTTGGTGATCTAAAGCTGTCATACTATATTTCTCTCTGAAGTGCTTTGAAATCTTTAAGGAAGGTGGAGATAATATTCACTTTTCTGTAGATCATAACTTCCTTACAGAGAAGTTAATTTTCAGGAGCTGGTGATCTCTTCCTATTGCAGTAATATCCTGAGGGGTAACTGCTATACTTTCCTCGAGCCCTTTGAGGGCAAGGTTATATGCTCACACTGTGGAAGATGAACAGCTTTAAACACTGGTATTCAAGATGGCAGTGTCCAGGTGGTGCAGCAATGCTTTACCATGTTCTGAAAGCTGCAGTTTCCCACCTTTCTGCTTGCAGGGACTGGTGGCCAGAGATCTTCTTCACCCTGTTTCCCTCTGTGCACACCACATGGGAGGCGTGGAGCACCCTGTGTGTCATTAGCACCTGGTGTCTGCTCATCACAGGGAGGCTGCAGAGCTTTTCACTTCACTGTTGTCTGATACCATTTCCAATTGCTGATCCTTCTCCTTCCGGCGACCAACAGGATGGTTTTAGCCACTGAAACCCCAATGAAGGGTTTGGTTATGTCTTTCCATGCACACACATCCCAGCATCCTGCGTGAGCTGACAGATACATATGCTAATCCTATTTCATCTATTTTATCTTCTGCATTTATCTCTCATTGCACTGGGTTTCAAAACATTATGCTATGTGAAGATCTTCGTTTTTGCAGTTGTAATGAAGCATGTCTAATGAAGATGACAGTAATAAAAATAAACAATTGTTGCTTGCTAGCTCAGCAAAGTGATAGTCACTTCCCTCTTTTGTATGGATATGGAGTCTCTTTCCTGGTATATATTTTATTGGATGAACTTTAGTCATAAGTGTAAATCCTGAGCAATGTGTTCAAAACTGCTTCAATGAGCCAATAACACAACTTCCATTCAAATAAAAATTAATACAACCTTTAGACACTGGAGGTGGTACTTCTATGAGAATGTAATGTAATTAAAGGTGTGAAGTCATTGACTGTGAAGGATATTGAACCAGAAGTGATCTTATCAGTCAGGGGTGGTGCAACCAGAGATATCAGTAGTCAAGGATTAGCATTGGTAATCATGGTTGAAAGTGTAAATAACAGTTTATAATTTAGATAAGCTGACTGTGTGTGTCTGTCCCTCATTGTTCTAAGTTTGATAGCATCCTGCCTTCCTCTTAGTTTGCAACTGGGGAAGCAAAAATGTAATGTCTAGACAGTAAAGCGTAAAGGAAGTTCAGTTATTCTGTATACCCACAAGTCTTCTTTTTTTTTTTCTTTTAGCTCTCTGTCCTAATGTCATAAATCAACGTCACTTGAAAACTCTGAATTATCTCTTTTACAAGAGGTTTGTTGAGGTATGTTTCTGTATTGTGTGGCATGGCTATGAGTGAGCTTTTATTTGTTTTCACATTCTGAATAATTGACACCACAGAAATACATTGACTGTATGTGAACAAGCTCTGTGGAAGTCACTATGTAGGTATGCAGGGTGTGCTACTGGACCTGTATGTTCTGTTAGAGAAAAGTTGCTATGTCCATTCATATTCTAATGATCATGTGTTATAATTACTCAGAGCTGGGTCCTTGTTTACCTGTGTCCTCAGCAATGACCTGGGACACGTGTACATCAGTGCATAGGTGGTTAAGGGGAAAGTTCTCTCAACCATCACAATCAAACAGGAGAAATACTGGATAGAGAAGACTAATTTTTATTTTCTGAATGTAAGAGCACTGTTGTTTAAGCACTCTGCATTGCTGTGTCCTTTGTTACTGGTGGCCTGCCTGTGGTAGGTTTGGCCCCAAACCTGCCACAGACATTTTCTGTGCTAACAGCCCTGTTAGTGCTGAGCAACATGGAAGTGCTTTCAGCTCCTGAGCCACTCTCTGAACTAACTGTACTTTTGCCCAGCTTCCAAGTCCTTTCCAAATTCATTGATACTTGTCCTGGCACTGAGGGCGTCTAAAAACAGGAGCAATTTCCATGAGGCAGCTTGGAGTTTGACTTGCAATTAATTGCAGAATTGCTTGACAGTGTTTTCTCCTCCCCTCTCATGATTGTGCTGAGCCAAATCACTGCCCTTTGGATGCTCTTGAGTACACTGCAGTGGGAAGCTCATTTCTCTTCTTGTTAACAGAGCAGTTCTGGTGCTTTTCTTGGTGTTCTGGCATTCCCCATCACCCTGTACCTGGCAGATACTCTCAGCTGGGAATCAGTTTTTGGTCTGCTTTTTCTTCTAGAAAAAACAGCGAGTGTTGTGTCCAGGTTTATCAAGAGTGTCATGAAAGACAAGGGCCGCAGGGGACTGAACAGCACAGAGGAATATTTTCATTTCATGAATTTTCTATTATCAAGATGTATATGCCAAACATTTTCATGGAGTTTTATTTCACCTGCAGTTCATAGAAGACTTGTTCCCTGTGGTTGCAGGAACTCTTTTAACAGCAGTTTCAGTGGCCCCACATGTTGTTCCCAATTGATCTAGTCTTCAGTGGTCCACTTGTCAGGAAATGAGACACCTCCTCCAGAAGTACATTGTCTTTTGTTTGAAAGAGAATTTGTTTGATGTTTGCTTTGAATGTGAAGATGTGGTCAGGTGGTGGTTATCTGGTGACACTGCTCTGGCACAGGCAGCTCTGCTTCAGGACCTCCAGCTCCAGCAGTGACGGCTCTGATCTGTCATTCCTGCCTAGCAGCACTGACACAGACCTGAGGAGGCTCGGGCCGTAACGCATTCTTCATCATGAGGCTTTAGTGTTGGATGATGTCATTTCAGGGAGCATTCACAGTGAGAGAGACGAAAGCATTTGTCCAGGTGTATTTACTTAGCGGAGTGGATTGGATTCTTTATCTGCTGCTCTCCCTGGCCTTTGATTTCCTTTGTTTTGCAGTATATGCTTGATTTAAAGTATCCAAGCTGGCCAGTGACTTCAATTATGGTACATTTGGCAGCTGTTTCCGGACACCGTCCCTTCTTCTGAGAGCTCTTTGGTGTTCTGTGTTTACCATTCTCAACTGTGTATGAGGTCTGGTCAGATGGCTCCTTTATCTCAGTAGTATCTAGATTACGTGCTTGTATATCTCAAAGATGTTTTCTCTGAGGCTCTTTCTCTCTGTTTGCTCTTGTACTTTTCTGTAGGAGTGGCACTAGCAGTCACTGTTACTCTGTCTGGCATCCTTGGCAGATCAGTCTCTTGTAGCCCTCTTTCTTGGCAGAGTGGAGAACAGCTCCTGTCCCAAGGTTGGCTCTGAATTACATTTGAATGGGAATTTAGCTTATCGGTTTCCTTTCCCAGGCCACATGATTTCAGAGGATTTTTCACAACTTGGCTGTGGAGAAGAGTTTGTCATTTTGTATTCTGAAGTCTCAGCATTGCAGACAATCTCTGAGATCATTTCCGTACTGGAGCCCATGGGAACAGCTCTGTCGGCTGTACCGCTGAGAGGAACAGCCGATGGACGCATTTCAGATCTCCTGAGGTGAAGGCAACAGCAGTGATCCATGTGTTCCACCACAGCATGGCCCATTTCAGCTTTGCTCAGCAATGTGCTGCTCGTTGCAGGAGCAGCAGTCAAGCTTTGAGGCTCAGAAACACTGCTGCACTTTGCAGATTCTTGTTAAGGTGATTGTTTGCTATAAATGAGTCCCAGCTCTGGGTAATGAGGAGTGTTTGAGGCACTGCTGGGTGACGAACTCTACTTTGATCAGATAGGGATTTTTGTCTTATGTGCTGTAGTCTTAATAGTTGCCTGAATTACACGATCTAGGCTGTGTTTTTCCACCCTTCGCTGGCTGGTGACGTACGAGAAGCACAGGTTTCCCATGCATTCCTGTACGCATTCCTCAACTGATGCCAGTGTTTAAGATGGTGTGTTAAATTTCATCTTGTTGTATGTAACATTCTCCAGGAGTAATTTTGTCTTTTCAGAAAACCATGACTCAGGAGAATTGGACAGATCATGTTCAGGTGAGTATGGATTTCTCTCTCCCATTTTCTCAGACTTTATTTGCTTGGGGGTTATTTGAAGATGTTCAGAACAGACAACTGAATATTGGAGCCCAGCTGTTACAGTTTTGCACTTTCTCACACCTGGGTACTCAGATTGCAAAATAGAAGGTGCAGGGAGGAGCAAGGAAGAAAATAATGTATTTGAATTCTTGTTGTGCCTTTAAAAATCCTCTATTTTAACTTCAGGTTTTGGATGAGGTTATCAATGACATTCTTTCACTTCCTTGTGCTTATTTGTAAGAGAACTCTACAAATAATGAGGAAGAGAAGAAATTTTCTTCAGGCAGCTCACAAGTTGTGTGAATAAAACCGAACCAATGTCAGATTGCCCTCTGTATAGTTCACTCGTATAACTCTCAGCAGGTTCACTGTGTGGCTGTTAGGTACTGTGACTTCTGCATCTTGTTCTCCAGGACATGAGTAGTTTTAATAACACAGGAAGAAGTATTATTTTTTATTTTTCTTGATGTGTAACAGGAGAGTTCAGGCAACTGTGTTTTGGTTTGGTACTGCAATAAATACACACGTGACAATGAAATATTGAGAAATTCCATGGTGACAAACCATGAGTGACACTTCATACACCCACAGCATCCCTGCGGAATTGCAACTTGGTGCTGAGGGTTTGCTCCTTTCCTTAACTTGTCTCAGTTTGAAGTTGCTAAGGATTGCTGACTGTCAGCAAACTGCCTCTGAAAACCCATCTGAATGATCACTGTGGTCCTCGCAGGACCGTCCAACTGCAGTGACCTCAGGCATGTGAGATGTTGTGCACTGTCTGTACACACCAGGTTTGGTTGCGCTCTAAACATGAGACGTTTCTTCTCCCTTCCATGAGGTAGAAGGAAAAAGGACAGTGCAAATTTATGAGGATATGTTTCTTAAGACAGACGGTTGATAAGATGGTGAGCATCCCTTTATGGTAATTGTGAAACGTACTCTGTGTCTTTCTGAGTTGAATATTCAACTTTCAATGTAGCGTCATGTATCCCTGCAAGAGACCAGGCTTTGTGAGGGAAGAATTGGTCTTGTCTCTTGATCTCAGTGATCTTTTAAGCATATTTCTGGTTTTTCTTTGATTCCCACAGTCTTGAAGGCCAACACAAGTGCTGGCTGGATCAGGACCCGAAATGGGATTGACCACGAGGGTGTAGCAGGCATCGTTGTCACAGCATTGCTGCATGCAGTGAAAGGGTTTCTGCCAGCACCATGGTAGTGGATAGTGGGAAAAACCTCCAAAAACCTCCAAGAACACACACAATTACAGGTCATGTCAGCCATTTGTAGAGGTGAGACACTTGAGAATAGATGCTCAGGAAAGTTTGTTGCCTGGTAAGAGCTCATTTGGATGATGGACTGTGGCAGGAGGTTGTCTTTGCTTTCTCCAGCTAATGCAAACATTGTGTTTCCTGATTGCCACAGCTTACCCAGTTTTGATAGCTATGTAATTATCACATGGGTAGTGCTTAAACTTGCCTGTTATCAGTCCTAGCTCTCCGTGCTATCAGAGATTACTGTCTTTGGCATCACATGAAAGCAATCAGGACCTGTACCTGTGCATCTGGAGGAAACTGAAATAACTGCATGTGCAGCTAAGCTGCTGCTTTGCACTGCTAGCAGCAAGGCTGCTCCAAGCAAAAGAAAAGGAAGATCTCCAGGCACACTTTATTTATTGCTGCAAAACCCAAGCCTTACTGTAACTTTTTGTTCAATATCAGGCTTTACCTGAGGGAAAAAGTGTGCTTCTCACTCAATTTCACGTATGACTTGGCATGTTTTGAACAAAACCAACAACAAAAGTCTTATTAGGCAGTGCGTTATAGGGCTGGAATTAGCTGTGGTTTGCGTCGTGTGTTCCATTTGTGCATTCAGTTCAGGCTCACAGTGAGTTTTGGTGTCCAGAGCTCTGCCCAGCAGTGCAATGCTGAGTGAGAAACAGAGGGAGGAATGCGGGGTGACCTCTGAGTCCCCTCGTGCAATGGGAACCAAAACTCCCAAAAAACTCCACGACTGACAACAGCCAGAACTTTTGTATGTTTTCTTCTCTGCTTTAAGTCAAAAGATGCTGAAAATTTCCATGAGTTTAAAGTCCATTTTTGTTAAATTATGAGCTGCATCCATAACAAAAATCCTACAGATATCAAGAACCCCAGTCAAAGTGCAGCCCCCCCCTTATTCATCGGGGCTGGCAAATTTGGTATTTCTTTTTGTTCACTCAAAGCAGCAGAGTTTTCGTGTTCCTACCCTGTAGGATGAATGAACGTGCAATGCTGACTGCTCCTACAAAAGGCAGAAGCCCTATGGTTAACTGCTGGGCCAACAGAACCTGTTCTCAGCCCTCTAGCAAACTGGTTTTGCCCCTTCCTGCCTGCTGTGCTGGGCAGGCTGCGGCTGAGCAGGCAGGGATGGCAGTGTGGGCAGGCAGGGGCTGGAGGGAAAGCACAGGGATCAAAACATCTTCATCCCCCAGGGAAAGTACCCTCATCAACCGCCTGTTGGCAAGCCCTGCCAGCCCAGGAGCAGAGCTACACTTTGTGTGTCTTCTCCAAGCACAGATACCTCGGGGTACAGGGAGGGGAGAGCACTCTTCTTGCAAGGTGCCAGCTGTGCTGCTCTGCATTAGCTCGTCTAACTGATCCTGTGAGCTGCGTGGAAACACGCAGGGAGAGTGCCTGTCCTCACAAGCATAGGGGAAGGTGTGTAGGATATTGATGGTAGATATGCAGGGGAAAAACAGGCAGGGCATGAGCCAGCTGTCTGCTTTGCTGTGTGCCCTTCTACTTCCATTTTTGCATGTTTAATGGTTTTTATAGCCTTTATCAGCTGCGTAAGGTTAGTAGAATTGGGTACAGAAACTGCAGACCAGCTGGTGTGATGCTGATCACACATGTTCAGGAGTGGTCTTCCTGACAGGGAGCGTTTAGCCAACACCAAGAGGGGCTTTTGCAATGCTGATGCTTCCCTAGAAATTCTGCCAGAAAGAATCACTTTGAAACTAAAAGGCGTGGTAGGCATTTTTCATAGAAACAGAGAATCATCTGAGTTGGAAAGGACCTTTACAAGGCATCTGGTCTCACTCCCTGCAGTGCATAGGGGCACCCAGAGCCCCATCCCCTGTCCTTGGCAGTCTGCAGGGACAGAGCACCACCGCCTCTCTTGGCAATCTGTGCTGCTGCATCATTGCCCTTACTTATATCCAATCTAAATCACCCCTCCTTTAGTTTGAAACCATTTTCCATTGTCCTATCACAGCAGCCCCTGCTGAAGAGTCTGTCCCCTTCCTTCTTACACCCCACTAAATATTGACAGGCTCTCAGCTCTCCCTGCAGCCTTCCCTTCTCCGTGCTGCACAGCCCAGCTCTCAGCCTGTCCTCATAGGAGCTGTTCCATCCCTGGGATCATTTCTGTGCCATCCTCCAACAGCTCTGTTTCTCTCCTGCACTGAGCACTCCCCATCTGGACGCAGTGCTCCAGGTGAGGTCTCACAGCACTGAGCAGAGGAGCAGATCTCCTCCCTGCCCTGCTGGCACGCTGCTTTGGGTGCACCCAGGGTACGGTTGGCTCTCTGGGCTGCGAGGGCACAGTGCTGGCTCACGTCCAGCTTTCATCCACTAGTAACCCCAGGTCCTTTTTGGCAGGACTGTGCTTTGTCCTTACATCCTCCAGCTTGTACTGATAGCAGAGGTGCCAGACCTTGTACTTGGCTTTGGAGAACCCCATGAGATTCTCCTGGGCCCACTGCTCAGCCTGTCTGGGTCCCCCTGGATGGCATCCTGTCCCTCGGGTGTGCAGACCACACCCCACTGTTTGGTGTCTCTTCTGCAAACTGCTGAGGGTGCACTCGACCCCACTGATGAGGATATTAAGGAGCACCGGTCCCAGCACTGACCCCTGAGTGACACTACTTCTCGCTGGCCTCCATTGGGACACTGAGTCATGCTTTTTCAATCAGCTGCCAAAATTTTAAAAGAAGTGAGCACACATAGACCAGTAACTTGAGAGAGGGATGTAGAGAAGCAACTCAGCTTGCTAATGGCACATCTCGCTGGTTCAGCTGTCCGACAGCACCTGCAATACTCATGCAGTGCTGGTGACATGGCATGGGACCGACCGGGGAGCACTGCCTCCCTTCTGAGTGGCTGCTGGAGGCCGAGGACATGTCAAGCTGCACCCATCACCTGGCTTTGATTCCCTGAAGATCTTTGGTTTAAGCAGGAGTGGGAGGGCCAAGTACTTTGCTACACTTCTTAGTATGCAGAGTTCCTAGGAATGTTTCTGGGGTGGTCTTGCAATCGTGCCCATTTGGTCTCAGATTCTGTAGTGCCAAAGTGCTCCTTTCATGTGAAGTCACCCGCGACCCTTTGGATGCAGTCTGGTCCATGGAGCAGGAACTGAGAACTGTCAGGGAAGCTCTGAGGTCCTGACACATCCACAGGTGACAGTCTTATCTTGGCAAGTAAAGGCTGGGATATCTGAGGTGTATACAGGGGAATGCTGGAATATTACGGGTGTTTTCTGGATAGTTGGACCCCAGAAAGCACATGCGTGCTTCACAGTTCTAACATCTGGAGTCTTTTTTGCAGCAAATCTTTCAACTGCAGCAGAACTAACCAGTTAGAACAGTTTGAAATGTTATTTCAAGGTACTTTAGTCTGGGAAATATATATATGTTTGCATGGACTTCTGCTGTGAAATTTCTTTTCCCATGGAGCAGAGCAGGGTGAGAAAACAGCAAAACGATTCTTCATTTGGGGCAATAACTAGAGTATGGTGTTGAACAACGTTAAAACCAGTTTGTTTATTAGAACTGTCAGCATATAATTACTTATTTTCCAAGATGTCTGGGACAGTGAAGTGGTAGATATGGTGACGTTGAGCCAAAGGTCTTTTTGTGGCTAAATTGAAAAGCTTCTCATGCTCCTTTCTGTGCTACTGTTCGCAGAGGGGAAACAGTCCCTTGGTTTCTCGTATGCTAAATCCTAAACCATTCCAAAATGAGTGCGCAGAAAAAAATGCTGGTGTTTGAAACAACACTCCATGCTCTTTGGACATTCATTGTGATCTGTGGCTCACCACCCATCCATTCATCCATCTGCCCATCCATCCGTCTGTCCATTCCTTTTCCTAGCTAGTTGTTGGCATCAGTCTGACCTTCATGTGGCATGTGTGACTTGAGGGAAGGGCACCTGGAAAAGCAGCCCCTGTTGTGCAGCTCTCCAGTGTGCTCTGGTCTTGCATGAGAACGGAGCAGATGAGCTCTGCAGCCAGCTGTTCCCTGTGCTCGGCGCTGGGAGAGGCCGCAGCAAATCTCCTCTCCTTCTCCAGCTGTGACAATGAGATAACTTATTTATTTTCAAATTTCTGACCATGAAAATCAAACCCTGTGAGCTCATAAGTCTGTTCTCTGCGTGGCTGGGGGTGAGGTGCTAGTAATTCAGAGCAAATGTATAACCCAAGTTCCACAAAAATTCTAGGGATGTTATTCTACATTACAGAAAATGTTTAGAGATCTGCCAAACAGTGGATGTAAAAGTGAAGTGCCTTCCTTTCTGCATGATACATTTGAAAAACTTTTGCAATTTCTGGTCCTTAATGGGTGCAAATTATCTTACACTACAGCAAGGAGTTGATGGAATTTTATTTATGTAACAAGTTAAATAAATGAAAAAAATCTAAATGGCAGACATCCTCGATGACACTAAGATCTAATGCGTTGTCTCCCATTTTGACCCCAATTAAAATGTAACTGCCTATGGAATAAAATATTAGAACTATTATGCTCAAGAAAGTGATTTTGAGGGGTATTTAAAAGGCGGAATGCAATTAGTAGCGTTTTTTTAGCATTTTTGTGGCCAGAACACCTGGCCAATAATCCTGCTCCAGGGAATCTTTAATAAGAACAAGAGGTCAGAAAGGCCACTCTGCAAATAGCCGTATCTAGTGTCTTTCCCAAGGAGCCGTGAGCTGAGGCAAACTTTTAAATTGGCTCGAGATTGTTTTGAGTCCTGCAGTGTCCCTGTAGTGTAAGTAACTTAATATCTGCAGGGAATTAGGCAATCTCTGCAATGCAAATGGGAATTATATTCAGGAGGTGATTAATAAATGATGTGTTTTTCACTATAAGTCTGCCTGTCAAATTACCTTTCACTCTCTTTGAGTGGACTGTTTATTCAGGGATATAATGGTTTTCATCACTCAGATGTTTGATCTAGACTGGCTGTTTTCCTGGAACGTAGAAACCAGAAGGAGTTTAACCAGGCTCTGTGTGGTGTCCCTCAGTAGTATGGATGGCCTCTTTTCTTTCAGGAAAGCTGAGCTGGTGGGTGCTTGGTTTAGTTCCTTCTGGCCTTACGGTCTCAGGGAGGAATCACAGGCTGCACTGATTGCTCAGGGCTCTGCCACGTGCTGGGCACAGGAGCTGTCCACTGGGGCCCCTTGCAGGTTGAAACCCAGCCAGATTACTTCCCCCATGCTGCTCCCATTTCTCTTTCCATTCCTTTTCCTGTATTTTGTCCCCTGCTCAGAGACTGATCACTGTCTCAGTGGTGGGGGGACTGTTTCCATTCTTGGTCATGGCAACCAACACCTCTGCTTCTGCCCCAGTCCTTTTTCTTTAGTTTCACTGTTCTCATCAGAGTTCTCTGGAGAGACCATACAGCCACAACATGATGTAAGAATATACTGTACCTGAGGGGATAGCAGAGCATGGAGAAATCGGGCTATGCAAATAGCAGGCTATGTAAGGATTTCCTTCTATTTTTCAGTTCAATTTCTAAGTCCTGTTATGCACTTATTGATAATGAAACACCATCAGATCTGCAGAGCAAAAGGGCTGATGGAGAAAACAGGTACATCTGTGGATGTCCCTGGAAAAGCATACCGTGATCGTTCAGTTACATTCTGTTTTATGGATTAAAAGCAGTAAAACATGCATCTCTACTAATGA
The DNA here is from genome assembly GCF_038088225.1 of Cyrtonyx montezumae. Lineage (NCBI taxonomy): Eukaryota > Metazoa > Chordata > Aves > Galliformes > Odontophoridae > Cyrtonyx > Cyrtonyx montezumae. The sequence goes on from NW_027071937.1 coordinate 9,376,353, forward strand.
AGTTAGCACTGCCATTCCAAAAGAAATGGGAACTGCTCATTTAACAAACCACTGCTGTTATAGGAGAAATACATGGGAAAAGCTGAAGATGCTGTGCCTTTGATACCTTCCTATCCAGAGAAAAGTTAACAAAGGATATATACACTTAAAAATAAAGACCTCAATGTACCTCCTGCACACCCCAGAGAGGAATGTTATGTGTTGGACTGGGAGGGCAGGTGTGCCTAATAATAATTATCATAGTTTTATTTGCAATCTGGCTTTTCCTAGGTAAATGAATTGTGGTGAAGCACAAACATATACTAATGTATTTTAGTGGAATTTTAGGCTAGGTACAAACAAGCTGCGAAAAACCACCATTTTTTTCCATGCCATCCAACGAAGTGTCAAAAAGATAAGAAAAAGTCAGCTGCAAGTTTTTTCTGGAGAGATGGGAGGTGTGTTTGCTCAATAACCTTGGAAAATCAGCTCACATTTGCTTAAATAAGGGTCTTCAAGGGCCTCGCTCTGGAATTCAGCAAAAGCTTGTGGGAGCTGAGTGTCTATCCCCTGCTTCAGTGAGGTGTGGGCAAGTAACTGTTCTGAGAGCTCAGCACCTCTGTTTTAAATGTGATGTCCGAATAGCTTTATGTACATGCATAGTGAGTACCCGAGAGTGAAGAAAGGAAACTGCAGAGAACACTCTGGGAAAAAAAAAATCTTAAAATTGTTTCAGTATGTTAGAGATGCTTTCTGACCTTAAAACTCCTGCAGCCAGGCAGGACCAGCTTGCTGCTAAGCAGCACAGTAACATTGCTGTCACTGGCATGCATTCATTCAAAAACACAGCTTCATCAGAAAGAGATTTGGTATGGTATAAAAGAGAGGGTAATTGGCTTATGGCTGTAGGTTGAAAGGTCAGCATTAGATTAAAGAGTAAGACCTTCAGTAAGCTGTTAGACTCAACTGATATGCCCTGGTGGGATGTTTAATTCAACCAAATTGGAAAAACATTGCTTTTGTGGGTAATATAGGAAGTACTGTCATTCAAAATATTATGGAAGTATGTGGGACATCTGAGGTCCTTAAGAGCTCCATCAGGAGTCTGTAGTGGTACTTTCCAGGATGTAAATATACCTGATGCTGACTCCAAACTGCAGCAGCTACAGGGATCTGTGCCACAAAGAAAAAATAAGGACAGTCTAATTCCTCTAGAACTTAAAGAAACAAATATCCATGTTGTTTTTACTCTAATGCAAAGGGAATTTTAGGAGGAGTGCTAACATTGGCTCCTCCAGCAGAAACATGTGAAGAAGAGGACGGGACGCTGAGCTTTCTGCTTCCTGTGGTAGCACAGAAAGGATGCATTCAATGCCCATTTATGCTAAAGCTTTAAGCCTTGTACAGATTCACACACATGCACAGATTCACACTCGTGCTTATCCAGCCAGCAGGAAAACTATCCAGCCATTCAGTAATCATCCCAGCTCGTTTAAAAAACCCTGTAATCGATCGGTACCTGCCTGAGTGCTTCCACAGGTCGTAGCAGGTTCTGAAGGCCTGTGCGAATCGGCTGCCTCTCACAAAGATGGTTGGGCCATTTGCAACTGATAGCTTGGCTGTCTTACACTTCTAGGTGAGATTAGTTCATCAGTTCCCTGCCAAGAAGGGAACCACATAAACAGCGGATTGTTTGAGAAGAAAAAAGAGTTCCTGTCAATGGACAAGTCATGTAAATGGGAAGAAACAGGAAACTAATCTTCCCTTGTTCGCTCTGAAAGAATGCGTATCTCTGAGGAATGTTGTAATTATGGATTTAGGAAATCAGTCCAACTTGCCGGGGTGTGAATTTCAGAGTTCATTCAGTCAATCCTCTCAAGCATTACTCCTACAGAACAAAAAAATCATTGGGAGTTTAAATGTACTAAAAGAGATTAAAGGAGAGAAAAACCCTCTGCCAAGCTTTCCTTTTGGTAAAGATCCCGCAAAGATACTTCTGTTGCGTTGGCTGTGATCCAGATGGGGTTTGCAATTGGTACAATAAGTGGTAACCCACGTTTTTCTTGCGGGTGTCTATTTATCCTAGGCTAATGATGGGAGGAGCAAGGGCTCCCAGACAAGCTCCCAGACATCTTTGGGATTTTCACTTATTCACTTGGAAGGCTTTCCTAGATAGAAAGTGCCCCCTGTGAGGAAGGCCACGTGAGCATGTTCTTAGAAAAGGTCCCAGAAGCACATTCCTCACTATCCTGAAGCAAGCCTGGGCTGGAACAGGTCTATTAGCAGAGCAAAGCAAGGAAGAGGGGTAGGTGTGAACATGGGGTACAGCAAGGCTCACAAAACAATTACCACTGGAGGTCACAGCGTGGCCTGGAGGAGGGCTCTCTGAGCTTTCCTTAGCTCTCACAAAGCCACTGAGAAAGCACAGCAGCAGTGAGGAGACTGAGAAGTCTGCAGTAGGCAAAGCTCAGGGCTGGATTAAAAAGAGAGCAAAGTGGTTTCCGTTTACTGGAGATGAACATGGGAGATTTTAAGTTAATTCCGCTTCAGAGCTTATAGGCCTTTTAACTGAGGTAGTGATGCAGCTGAGAACCTGCAGCTCTTTGATGACCGATGGTTCATGGAGCTATTTCCACAAGAAAAGTGCAGCTCAGAGGGGAACTGGCAGCTATTAGGGCTGTGTTAGGCAGTGGAAGGATACCTCCTGGTACGGGAGGCTGAGGCAGGACAGAGTAATGCGGGATTTCTGTTTTGTTGCTTGCCTTCATAACAGCATTTGATGTAAGCAGAGAGAATGGAGTAGGAAGAGGAGAAAGAGGTTTCCGAGGATCTTCCCTTGACAACAGGTTCTGACCAGTCTGCATTGGCTGAATGGAGCTGACACAGGCCGGGCAGCAGTGGTCAATCCTCCTGCCCTGGTGGGGACCGACAGCGCTGGAATTCCACCTCTCCTTACAAAGGACTTTATGAATTCTCATTACGCATGTGGCTGGCTATGGGAACATTTAATTGAGCGATTGGTTAGGTTAATTGGTATACTGGTTTAGCTTGTTAGGGTTAATAGTATGGTTTTCCAAAACAAATGGGAAGGCGTCATGGTGGCTTCAGTTCCTGTGCATCCTGATAAACTGATTAAGTGTAATCCTGCTCGTTCATGTAGCAGCAGCAGCAGAGGACACACAGCGACAGTGGTTTTGCTCCTGCAGGCTCTTCCTCTTTGCACATCTGCAGCTCTGGCAGCCCTGGAGTGAAGCAGTGCTTCAGCTCTCTGTTCTCATCCCCACAACACTGTTGTTCTCTGGCAGCATGTGGCTGTCACTGCAGTCCCATGCTGTGCTTTTGTAGCTGGAGCGGAGTTCCTGCAGACAGATCCTGTAGTGCGAGTGGATGTCATACACTTCTGCTAAGTTGGGTTTTGAAATAATCACGTTCTGATAGCAATCCTTCAGGCGTCCTCAGACTTCTGCTAGGTCACAGTGTAACGGGAAGTGTCATGTTTTCCTCGTGCAGGATTTCATGCTTCAAGACACAAAATAAAATGGAGTTATGTTATGGTGGCGTTTGTAGAAAGTTTATGAAAGTGCTTGGCAAGTATATGAGCCTTCTTAGGCTTGAGGGAACAGGGGAATGTTGTTGGATTATAAGAAGATGAGCTTGGTGAACTTCAGCAGCAGCATGGGTCACCTGATGTGCAGTGTATGGTGGGAACCCTCGCTTTCTTAAAGTGTGGAGCAGTTGGCTGTTTGCCACTGTGACACTTTGTTCGTGTGTGTGTGACAGGGTGACAAAAGGCAGATAGATAAACGCTACTTCAGAATACACTGGGAAGATAAGGGATGCCAGTTTGTCTTCAATGCACTGTTACTGGTTTTAGACAAAGCATCTACTGTGATAAGTAACATATTACTTTGTGCTCTGAAAGAGCTTGGCCCATTTCCCCATCCTCATTCATCTTCAGTCTTGCCAAGTGCTGGAATCTTCCCAGAAAATATCTCCAGCCTGCCATCGTGGGACCAAGAGGTGTGAGAAATCTGGAAGCATATCAAAACTGTGCAGCTTATTTATTCAGAGCAAGTCCATGGTCCTTTGCTGATCCCTGTGATGAATAATATTCAGCAATTTGACAGCCAGGGTTAGGTTAGAATTCAGAAGGTGCCTCTGAAGCAATAGTGAAAGAGAACTTTTACTCTGCAAAGGAATTGTATTCATGTTGGGTTTTTATGGATGCCATGTGATTATTTCTTTCTCCAAACAATGAAACCTGTCTGAATAGGGTTAGTTTGGCTCTACAGCTCATGACAGCTGAGACATTCCCTGAGCAAGTAGTGGAGGGGAGGATAAATATTGCAGGTGAACGCACCCTGATTTTGTGCATCCGTATTCCTGGAGCTGTTCACAGAACAGAATCACAGAATTGTAGGGGTTGGAAAGGACCTCTAGAGATCATCAAGTGCAGCCCCCAACTGTTGTGTGATGTAGTTAAGGACCATGAGTTAATTATGGGTTAAAAAGACAGAAGTTCTCATATTCCCTCTGTGAAAGTCCCACATAGTGTCGGGCTGCACTACTGGGGAGAAGAGGACCATGAAGTGATCCCTGGCTCCAGCTCAGGAGTCACTGGCTGACACATCCACGTGGCTCGGGCTGCCTTCCCTGCTGCAAGGTCTGGCTGAAATAGATGGTGACATGCGTGGAGGGACAGAAGCATGAGCGTGGAGGGATGGATTATTTTGCTAATGCTGTTCTGCAGGCCCGGCAGTAGTGGCTGGTGAGACAGTGAGAGCAGATTCTTCAGGGCAGTGCTGAAGAGGCTGTGTCCACATGCTGGTAGGGTTCACTGCCATCAGTGAGGATGCAGCCTCAGTGCTGTGCATTAGTCTTACACGTGTATCGTGATGCTCTCTTTCCTAAATCTCCTGGTATCCTGAAGCAGCTGAAGGACTGTGGGGCAGACCATTTGCTTAGATATATTGGGAACACTTCATAGAATATTACCCTTCCGTTATTAAAGCTGGATTTCTGTCTGGGCTGGGGCTTTCTGCATCCAAGATCAGTAGCTGTGTTCTGGTTGGCTATTAAAGCTGCAGTGTTCGGGTTAGATTCACAGAAATAAAATTTTATATGGAGAACTTTTTCATCTCTGAAGTTGGAAGTTTCCTGTGCCCTATGAATGGAGCTGTGAGCAGCAGTCAGTTCATCTGTCACACAGCTCTGAGCTGGGGGAAGGTTGCTATAAAGGACTGCTCAGTTCTTCAGTGTTGTGTTATTTTTTTGAAAAGATCTCAACTTCTTGCTCAGTATTTGTTGAAAAATGTTCACTCTTCAGTTCCAACTTTGAAAGCAGTTAATTCTTTTACCTCTTTACCTTCTCTTGCCTGTGGCAGGATGAGCAGATTTTGGAGACATGATGATTTCATTTGTTGAGGATGGAGAATGTCCCTCAGGGGCTGCCTGCTACGAGTTTGGAAAGAATCCCAGTGCAGGAAATGTATTTTGGATCTCCATGTCATATTGTTGAATGTGATCAGGGCCATCCTGAACTCTGGTTAGACGAGACCTTGGGTGTTCTTAGCTTGGGAGGTGCTGGGGACTTGAAAGCAGCCGTCGCTGCAAGATGCTGCATGTCTTTGTGAAGAGACCTGCTGCAATGCAGGGCAGGGCAGCACTGATCACAGAACCAGAGGTATTTTCAGCTTGAAGGAACCTGTGGAGTCCCTGCCTGCCTCCACAGCCCCTCTGGACTCATTTCAGTGCTTTGGCACTCTCTCTGTCACTTTTCTTTTTCCTTTATAAAATCATAGAATGGCTTAAATTGGAAGTGCCCTTAGAGATCATCCAGTTCCAACTTCCCACCAGCTCAGCTGCCCGGGATCCAGCCCGGCCTGGAGTGCCCCCAGGAATGGGCACCCACAGCTCTGGGCAGCAGTGCCGGGGCCTCACTGCCCTCTGAGGAAAGGATTTCCTTCTCACAACTAATCTAAATTTCCCCTCTCTTAGCTTAAAGCCATTCCCGCTATCACTGTCAGACAGTGTAAAAAGTCTGTCCCCCTTCTGCTCGTAAGCTCCCTTCAAGTGCCTGCTTGCCATTTCTGAAAGGCTCTGCCTCCATTTTTCCCATGATAGCCCTTGGTACTGCAGGAAAGAACTGTCCTATTCCTGTATACACCCCAGCTCAGCTGACCAAGCCTCAGCTTCTCATACACCAGTGCTCCAGCCCAGCTCACAGGCTTCTTGCTGACCTCTCTCTCTGGAAGTTTATCCACTTCTCATTTGCACTGAGGTGCCAAAACCAAGCCCCAAGTCTCGAAGCCAAACCCCACATCCCGTAACCATGCCCTAAATCCCCAAACCAGGCCCTGAGTCCCAGAACGATGCTCAAAGCCCCAGCTCCCACGTGTGGAGCAGAGGGCAGGACCGCTTCCCTCAGCCCCTGGCTGTGCCATGGCCAGGCTTGCTGGTCTCGAGCAGACAAGCCAGACATTTATTTTTCTTCTGGCCACCGGTTGATGGGGGGGTGCGGACCTCTGAGCAATAAAATGCACTGGTGAGATTGTAAGAGCTGCCGAGGCAGAGCAGTCCAGGCGCAGTGCTGGCCGGGGCTCACAAGCCGACGCTCCTTCCAGGTGTCCCAGGAGCACGCAGCTCCCGAAGCAGCACGATGCCTTCCCGCGCCGGTCCGGGCGGTATCATGAGTTGGGCTCCTCTGAATGGCCTCTCAGAAGAGCCGTCTCCCTCGGCTGATGGCGGGGAGACCGGGAAGCCGAGTCTCCTGATTCACAAAGGTAGTGTGAACATGCCCCAGGGAGCCCATTGCCAAGGCCGTGTTGAAAGAGAGAAGAAAGACCACTTCCCCGCCATTGATGTGGTAATGGCCTCCAGAACACTGAAGTGTGGCTCTGTCAATGACGCACTGATTGCTATCTGAAAGTCAGTCTTCGCGGATATGAATGGAGGCTATTTTGTTCTTCTTCGGTTCCTAAATTAGTGCATGTGAGCAGCCAGTGCTGGGGGAGAGAGCACGGCTCAAGTGGTGAGAAAGTCCGTCGTTCTCATGCTGCTGCCTTTGTGCGCCCGCTTCCCGAGAAGCTCCGCTCCGCAGTGCGGGTGCGACTGGCATCCCATGCCCGGGAGCGCCGCTCGGGATGCCTGCGGCTCCGATCTCCTTTCTCCGGGGTTATGGGCTGTGGTGCTGCTCGGGGTCCCTGCTCCGCACCGACGCGTTAATCCTTTCCGGGGTGTAAATGAGTTACTAACGCAGCAGCTCTCCGCATTGCACGGACGGTGCCAACTGCAATCCAGAAACGTTCAAAACAAATAAAGCAGCAGTGAAAGCACGGTAGGAGGCACCAGGGAACCTGAGGCACCTGCGGCAGGAGTGCTCCTGCCCGTCGCTTACAGCACTTCTGTCCTTCCGAGCCCACGTTTCGTTTTCCCTCTTTGCAGTGTCTGGCTCTAAAATATCCTGCTTTGCATTCTCTCTGTGCTAGAGGGACGTTTTCCTTTTGCTTCTAGCAGCGCTGGAGAACAGGGGAAATTGGCCAACACATTCAAACCTTAAATCTGACCACAAATAGTTGGTGTCACTCGTGTGAATTACTTCACTGCCCGGTAAAAGATATGGGGGAAAGTGGAGAATCCTATCAGACAGAAATGCAGCTCAGCTGACACAGATAAAGGTAACCTAGGGCTGTTGAGGGTGACTTCCAGAAAAGATATTGTGTATTTGAATTCCACGTTATTGATAACAATGGAGGAATTGCTGTGCTGTGGGTTAAGATAAGGACACTGCTCGTGTTGCTCTGTGCTGATTGTTAGGAGCAGTGTGAAGCATTTGGCTGGGGAAGAACTGGATTTACTGGTAGGTAAACTGCAACAGTCATTTTGGAAAGCTTTAATCATGAGTTATTGTTGGTGTCAGGCTTTTTTGTGTGTGCCTATGGATAAAAGAATGTGTGATATGTCTAGGGCTCGGGAAGTAAACAGTCCTCCTGGTACATATCATCTTCCCTGGCTTGGATGTGTGGCCGATGCTCATCAAACCACCACACTGGTTTTCTCTTCAAGTGTGCATGTCCTAAGAACAAAAGGCATGAAATGTCACCCCGAGTGCAGAATTTGTCCCTGCTCTGGACCCATGTCTTGTGGGACCAGTTTCCACATTCTTGTTTCTTGCAGAGCCGTTGTGGTGGAAGCCTTTCCCCTTTATAGCAGTGTCATTTTTTTCACTCAAAGAAACAACAAACAAAGCTATTTTCCATTTCAGAATGCAAGATGTAATATCTCTGGAGAGATTAACCTACTTTCCAGAGTTGTTTTTGTGGTTGAAAGAATAAATCTGTTATCATTAAAAAAAGAAAAAGATCTGCACCTCATTATTTCCAGAAATAAAACTGACAGAGAGATTTATTAACAATTGACTCTGGGTGAACTGAAGAGAGATCCAACCCCAAAGACTTTGTGTTGAAGAAAAAAGGCAGAAAGACAATGGGATGGACACAGGGGAACCTAGAAGAGGGAATTGCTCTGTGATGTTAATAAGAAAATATGTTCTTTTGGGGAAGGACTTTGAGAAGCTTTGGCAAACATGGCAGGAGTTATTCCAGCTCCCTTCCTGTCCTAGGTGCTTGGCCGAGCTCAGCTGCACAGAGCAGAGATGTGAGATGCAGTGTCAGACTGGCATGGCCAGAGCGGTCTGGGGGGAGGAATTGTAGAGGACAAAAGCTGCAGTGTGGCAGCTGATCCTTTCCTGCACTGTCCCATTGCTGTGTGCCTCCCTTTCCCTCTTCCCTCCTGCAGCTGAGCTCTGTCCTGCTGGCAATGCTCCTGCTCTGCGGCCTCCGAGGGGCAGCAGTGAAAGTCCTCCTGGGTGTACCCATGGGAGGAGATGTGTTGTGGCAAAGTGACATGGGCACAGACACAGTGCTGTCAGGTGCGCACTACCTGGGATGCCAAATGCCTGTGGCTCTCCTCCCAGGCCTATGCCCCCTCCCACACCTCTCTGGGGTTTTTGGTTTGGGTGTTGTTGTTTTTTCTTTGTTTGTCTGTTTGTTTGTTTGTTTGTTTTCCTTCCCCTTTACCTCGAGGCCATCACCAGGTTTGTTTCCTGATCTCTGCTCAGCCATCTGCTTTGAAGAAAACTTCTCACCTTTTAGTTACTGAAAGAATGTGAGGAATGAGGCCCGTGGCCCCAGCATACCACCCAGCACTGCTGGCACGTGCAGGGGAGGAAAAGCAAGGTGCCCGCAGCCCTGGGGAGCAGCCTTTGACCCTGCAGGTGCCTGGTGGGGCCGTGAAGGAGGGATGGCAGGAGCATGCACACCTGGGTACTTCATTCCTGTGGCCTTTTGCTACCCTAAAAAATACTTGCTGGTAGTGCTGGCAGCAATATAACCACATATCTGCAGAACCTGATCCACCGTGTAGAGTTTCAACTTGTTATAGCAATTAAGTTTCCTCGACAATATTAACTTCTAAGGGAGATCGGCGAGTAAATCAGTCAGCAGGATCAGGCTGGAGGAATGAGGGTCTGTGCTGGCTCCGGGACGCGTGCAGTGCTGGCTGGGCAGGAGGGGCTGCTGCCACCCCCTGCAGCTCTCCTGACTGTCAGGGTCACCATACCCTTAATATCCTTTTACAGCTGCTGTGTTGCAGCACCCTGAAGAGCATCCTGCAGGGGGGTGAATTAGAGAAAAGAGCCTTTGTGGATCTTAGTGTTAAAGTGGAGACTATTATGAGCCGTATTCATCTGCCCATAGCTGCTCCTTGGTGCCAGCGTGAGCAGCGAGCTGTGCTTCCCCACTGGATTAAGTCACAGACAGCAGTGGGTTTGTACTTGTGCCCCTGGGCTCTGAAATGTGCTCAGGCACATGCACACTGTCCACTCCCACCAGAAAACATCTGGGAATGGGGAACTTCTCAAACTGCCTTCCCCATTTGCAGGTGTGCATAACTCAGGCTTCTGCAGTGACACTTGAGATTGTGTTTGTCTGTATAAGCAATAAGCCAGTTGTCACATCCATAAGGGCCTGGAATAGACACTGATGGAGGAATATCTGCTCTGGGTACCTCGTATAATCAGTGGGGATAAAGTCAGACTTCCAGAGCAACCAATTTCCAGTCCAGGATGGGACCACTCTAAGCCCGGACCCGCTGGCTGTGCTGCTGGCGCAGGATGTCTGCACAGTGCCTGCTGCATTGTGCTGCAGAAGGGATCTGGTGCTCCTGTTTCCACACAGTGAAAACTGAGGAAAGAGCATTATCCTCACGGTGAACATCAGAGTGTACTGCTCAGGAAAGCCTTGCTGTGTCCTGCCTTGAAACCCACATGTGACTGACAAATTGTGGAGTCCCGCAAGCAAGTAATCCCCAAAGCTGGGAGAGATGGCCTTTTCCAAGACATCAGCATCCCATCAGAGCCATGTGTACACACACAGCAAGTAAATCAACCCAAAAGCCAGCCTCTCCTATAGTTACCTGCCTGATGAGCCCAAAGACCTGTACTCTCTGGTCAGTCACTGGTTCTGACAGTGCTGAATGTAATTAATGTCTGAGGTCAAACAGTATGCTGGCCACTAGTCTGGCTAAATGGCCTTGCTTTGCCCTCACTTATCTCTGCTGTGCCTGTGAATTTCACACAGATATTCCCTGAACAAATACAGTTCAGATCTGCCTTGCTATTGAGGATCCAAAGATCCCAGTGAGCTCTTGGCAGCCAGATGTGCTCTGTCTCCTGGCAGCAAGAAGAGCAGCACTTGCTGTGCTTGAATGTGAGTCCTGCAGTGCAGGGATTCCTGCTCCTTTCTGCTCTGGTTCAGGATCGCTGGGAGGATGTTATCTCCTTAGAGGGGCAAGATATTTCCACGATGGATTGCGCTGACATATTTCTTCACCTCTAATTCCTTCCAGAGCACAGTTGGAGAGAATCGATGGCTTCAGAGGCACCTGGTACAGCTGCTGCTCAGACACTGTGATTTGAACACAGTAGCAAGATGGGCACAGCGCTGCAATTTGCCCGAGGAGATGCTGCCTTCTGAAGTGGCTGATGAGCTTCAAAAGCTTGAGATCCAAGAGAGGTAAATACCTCGTTTCATGCCTGTTCAATGTAGATTACTTATCAAACAAGACTGTATTTGCTTAAAATAATCTACGAGAATGCTTCCTTGGTGAGATTGTTTTGTGAAAACTTCCTCCATTTACTGAGATCACATCTTGGCGATGAACATGCCACATTTGCTTTTCATAAGCCTGGAAGTGTCTGGAAAGGTGCATTTAGAGCTCACTCGTGAGAATTTAGAAGCTGTATGAGGTTGTTTCCTGCTATGGAGGGGTCTTTAGACTCTCTGCCAGATCACCAGCACAAATGAAATGATGTGTGTAGGATCTGAACACACATTTGCTTTATTGAGTTGTTTACATGTCTGTCTATGTTTTCCATATACTCTACATCCCCCACTGCACTGTAATCTGGTTTAATGTATTTTGGGAGACTTGTGGACAACAAAATAGTTTTAGAGTTCCTCAGCATTTCTTATTCCTATTTGTTTCCTCATTTGTCAGTGTTAAGCCAGTCTGTAGTTTTTGCTTCATCCAAAGCTCTGAAAAGTAATTGGGATTTTTGATGTTCCTAGAGGGGCTGTGTTAATTGAATTTGGGATGAAACCAGACTCTAAGGCACTAATTTGCCAAGTGATGTTAAGCTGCCCTCAGCCCCCAGTTTGTTTCTGTCCCCTTTCCTTTCTCCTTCACGATTCCCGCAGTGCAGTGTCACAGTTCCCTTCCTGCTTTGGAGCCTCATGGTGAATGCAGCAGGTGTCTGATCTCCACAGTGAGCTCAATGTGAAGGTGTACCAAAGCTTTGTAGTCCTTGTTTGGGGTCCTCTGGGTATTCTGTGCTGTGTACCTTGGAGATAACAGCCCCACATCATCCTCTTCATGCAGCAGTGTCCTAGAGCATCGCTCAGCTATGCTGTATGGAGGAAGGAGGGCTGTGTTTGGATAAATAAAGCATTACAGATAATGTGCTGAGCTTCAGTTGCTCGCTTTTTACTCACATGAGTGATGGTGTTTCTGCCACACTTCAGTGACTGCCCACAGGCATTTTAAAGCAGATCTCTAAAGTAGTGTCATGTTTGGCACCGGTTTTTTTTCTTCAGAAGATCTGCACACTACTGCAGGCTCCTACAAGTCTTGAGGAACTGCAAAGACTGCAGGTGATGCTGCGTGAGACTTCTCAGGATCTCACCCAGGAAATCTGGAACCTCAGGCTGGGTGAGGCCTGATCCCATGAGCCCAGGCTGGCAGCCTCCATGCCCATGTGTGTTCACAAGCCAAACTCCTGCAAGGCTGCAGGCTACCACAGTCCTTGGGTTAGTACTTACTGTCACTTTGCTGGTCTGTTGCAAGCAAGCAGCATTTTCTGTACTCGTTCAAGGGCAGGAATTCATCTAATTGTATTCCATGCACAAAAGAGCACCAATTCCTGAATGCTCAGTGCAAATGCAGGAGAGCTGTGGGCTGTGTGGGTTTGGTGGAGCATAGCTCAGAGCCTTGATGACATTTGAGGAGCAATCACATGTTTCCAGGTAGAGTCAGGGCTTTTGTCATAAGCAAAAGAAAAAGCAGAACCACAGTGCATTGTGTCCCTTAGGACTCCATTGTTATAGGCTTCAGTCACCTTGCTGCAGGGTGCTGGGTCTTGGCACCTGTTACATGATATCTCTGTTTTACCCTTCTGCCCTCATCTGCAAAATGTGGTATTGGTTTTGAGATTGTTTGTTTTTGTTTTTTTTTAAATCATGGAGATTGCTGTTTCTAGTTCAAAAACCTGGTGAGATTGGAGGAGAGTTTGTAGGAAAATCTTAACCACTCCCGAGAGGTAACTATTTACAGCTATGTACAGGCTGATAGCTCCTATCTTTAGCATCCATCAAACTTGGAACCAGTAGTTTGAAGGAGTAAGCTCGTGTACGGGGCTGAACTTTTCAGTGCCTGTGATGGAAATCCAAATCTGGCTGGACATGGACTGTGGGCCCATTTGGAGGAGTTGGTGGTGGCATCACATATTGCCCGTTTCGAAATTATTAAAGCCAGATCAACCATCACTACTCCTTTGGTAGCCAGTTGGAAGCTTTCATCTGAGCCCTCTTGGTGCAACAAGCAGAGGCAGGGTCTGCATGCCCTTGCTCCTCTGCTACTCCGCGTGGTCTGAGCCTTCACGTGTTACACAACATGCAGTTCCATCCAGATGATTTGGGTTCTTCCTCTTTCCTTATGCTCTTAGTGTTGAACTTTCCTACTGATGTTGTACATCAGATTTATGAACTCTACCCAATGGTTAGGATCTGTCATGAGGTGCCAGGTTAGTGCTGACCCCTCACTAGGGAGACCATATTAAGCAGAGCAAGCATGAGACCGAGCAAGGTTACCTGCTTTAACACGTTCACTGTCAGGGTTCTTGTTTTCAGCACTAGAGCACCAGGGCAAATTTCCATTCCTGGAAGAGGTGATTCTGGAAAAAGAAGAAAAAAAACCAAAAACCAACCCTGGAGCTTTTCTTAACTAAAAGATCACAGTTCTGGAGTATGGGTTGGACTACACTGCGTTAATTAGAAGGTGAATGGGTACATAATGCACATAATGTATTACTGTTTTTAATGGTGATGAACTGCAGAGGGTATCACAGATGGTTTTTAACCATTCATGTGCTGAAGTTCATGGATCTGATCTTCCTCACAGTGCAGAACTGCACAGGTTCATGTTCAGGTCCCATGTACCCTCGAGAAACATGACCCAGAATGTACTCATCCTGAAAACACTGTCTACAAAGACCCACTTCTCCAGCCAGCACATGGATTTCTTGGAGCACAGGAAACTTGTCTGTCAAGGATGTCCTTCTGCTTACATCTGATGCATTGTGGAGCTGCTTTCTTCTCCTTCCTGAAGCTTCACCAGCTGCCTGTTGGGAGCAAGGAGGTTTTTGCATGAGGTGTAATCCCTCAAAACAAAGGGGTGGTTAAAAGGAGTATGACCTAGCCACAAACTGTGCACCTTGGGAGATAATAACCAAAGAAGTCAGGAATCTCAGTGCATGCCTCTGCTCCAGGAAGCCTCAGATTTGTGCAGGTGGAGTGAAGGCATGCTGACTAACATGTGGTCTGCCATCCATGAGAAGTTGTGGCTGACAAGCAGCATCCTTTGCTACCCCAGTTTTGCTCATCCAGTTGCAATACCTGCTGCAGTAGCTACTGTAAGATTAGTGGAGCCGTGGAACCTAATAAAACTGTCTGCCTCATTTCTTGAGCTAACAATGCAGCAGGTTGCCAGAGAGGGTGTTATGCTGTAGAGGACAAGGTGGTACCTGCACATAGATGACATCATCTCTCCACTGGTTGCAGCACATGTCCCTCCTGAACTATTCCTGGAGACCTGAGACTGCACACCTTCCTTAAATATTTTACACAAATATTGACTTCCCCGTGCACACAAATGCACGGAAAGGAGTGTTTGTACAGTGAAAGCTGCTCTGCTACAAAATTAGTCACACAGTCTCCTAAACATAAGGTTAGTAAATATTTTCTCAAATAATAAACCATTTCAAGTCTCTATGGGAAAGAGACTATCCAGAAATTTGTGATATGTCCAAAATAGCTGGATATTTTTATTAGCTTCTTTCGTCTGACTGCATCATCTGGCTGAGACACTGCAGCAATACGCTGACCTTCAGCTAAAAGGCCGTTCCTGGAGACTCTGCTGTGTTTTGTAAGGAAAATGAGCTGTGTAAGATCCTGTTGTCAGCAATCAACTAGCTCGTTTCTGCAGATATCTTCCTAGCAGTCCCACGGCGTTAATGCAGACATTGAATCTCTCTGTGTGGCACATCCGAATGCCAAGGGCACATGCTGTGTGGGGTCAGCTGGCAGTGTGTTCTTGTTCCACCCGTGTGGACATTTTACAGGGAAGGGGATGGAGAAGCTGGATAGCAACAGGCAATCCCTGAATCCTTTGCTACAAAAACAATGAGGCAGACTCACCCGTTCCCTCTGGGAGCGATCTTAGCATGGAGCAGCCTGAGGTTCTCATTCTGAGCCAGTTTATGTTGTGGGGAAGTGAGAAGCTCCTGTCTGGACATGGTGCTGGTCTGAGATGTCTTTGTTATGTATTACACCATGGGAGCTAAAGGACTTCTGTGTTAACCTCAGGGGCTAATAGCTATATCCCTAAAATGTGTTACCTCTGTTAACGTGGAACAACTGCTCAGTGTTGTCATCCAAACTTCATCGGTTCTGGGAAGGAGAGCAGGGCACTGAGGACTGTCACAGGTGTTTCGGTTTGATTGTTCTCTGCTGTGGATACAATATGTGAGCATGGGGAGACCTCAAAGCACCATTTCAGTGATGAATTACAGAAATAAAGAAAGAAGGTGAGCCAGGATGCAGGAGACTGAGATTATAGGGAAGGAGAGGAAAGAAAGAGTGGAGTGTCATGGGGAAATTTAGGGCCAGGCTGAAATAGGGGGCTTAAGGCTCTCCAGGGTTCCTCCAAACCAGCAGTTCCCCTAATTGCATAGTTTAAAGCTGTTGTGTCTGCTTCTGTGCAGGGTAGAAGAGGCAATAAAAGAAGAGAATTACAAAGAGGTTAAGAAGAAGGATTATTACCAGCTTCCTATTCCACGTGCAAAAATTCACTTATTGCAGAGTTGGGAAGAGATGGTGCCGTGCTGTGAAAAGGTGCTGCAGGTGAGTGTTACTATGGTATTTACCCTGGAAGATCAGGGAGCAGAAACTGCATGATGGGCTGGTACATGGGATTGCCTGTCGGTCACTGCCATCAAACGTCTCCCTCTTCAAGTCAAGGACTGCAGTGAGGCCTAAAGGCTTGCCTGCCTGGGGAGCATGCTGGGAATTGCTGTAACAGGGAAGCCCCACAGGCATTCTTTGAGTGCACTGTGAAAGTCACTTGAGGTTAGTGTTGTTTGCACACCAGCAGAAAGACGCAGTTGTTGAAAAAACAATACTTCTATCCTAGATATCAGCTGTTTCTCAAGCTGGTTTAGACGGTTTTTAAGTGTGGACAGCCTGCAAGTGCAAGAAAGCTTTTGTCTGTGTTGCAGCCTGGGCAGATTGTTGGCATTGACATGGAGTGGAGGCCTTCGTTTGGCATGGTTGGGAAGCCCCGCGTCTCCCTGCTCCAACTCGCTGTGAGGGATGAGGTATTCCTGCTTGATTTGCCACAGCTCCTTGAGCAAGCTGAAGTGCAGGGTGAGAAAGAGAAGCTTCCCCATTTCATCCAGATGCTCTACTCAGATGCAACCATCACTAAACTAGGTAATGTGCTTCTTCCCTGCCTCACGTCCTGAAGGCAGCTCAGCTCTGTGTGAAGTGCCTAGATCCTGCTGGGGTTGTCATTCTCTCAGTCCATTTAGCATGGGATGACTTTTGTACCCTGGGTATTCAAAGACTGCCTATATAAAGAAGCAGGGTGAACAGGATTGCTGGGAAAGGTAGATGTCTCCCTTTTTTGATCTAGATTTCCAAGTTAGCTTCCCCACTCAGGCTTGGGATTGTCTTAGTTCCATACCAAACCCTGACTTGCTTCTAGCCTTCAGTGGTGTAGGGAAGCCATCTGTGCAGAGCTTTATGGATTTGTTGTCTCTGTCCTAAACCAGTCCTGCTGGACACCAACATTCTACAGCTTACCATACCTGGTTTTAGGTTCTGTTTGGAGGCCCTTGCAAAGGAATTCAAGGGGTAATTCATTATCCCACTGAAGTTCTTAGAGGCTAAAGGCTTCTTGTGGAGTTTGCTCTGTTCACCTTTCCCTGATCTGGCAAATTTTAACAAAATAGAGCTTAAACTCAGCATTTTTCATCCACTTGTTCTATCTTAGGAACAGGAGAGATGGAAGTCTGCATTGTTCTGTATGTGAACAGACTTTCTACCGAAGTTTAGATGTACATCATCAATGTTTTGTCTTCAAACTAGAAAAAGCTGCAGTGTGTTACCCATAATTGGAGTTTTTCTAATAGTTTGATTTTTTTTTCTTCTCTCCAGGTTATGGGATGTCTGGAGACCTTAGCAGTCTTGCAGCCACATGCTCTACTTTGAAAGGCATGGATATGCAATCACAAAATGTAGTGGACCTACTCACAGTAGACAAACTAGTAAGGTTTAACACATGAAAATATGGTAAATTATGTCTTCTGCCTGTACTGGTAGATCACTGGCGTGATTTCACAGCTCTGTGCTTTTGTATCCTGTATTGGCAGGGAGATGGCTGAGTGAGTGAATAGACCTTTTCTCCTTCTGACCTTCAAGGGAAATCTGATTCTGTAGCAAAACACAGAAGCATTTAGTTTTCATCAACTGAAAAGTTAGTGCTTGATGTACTAATAACATTTCATAGACTTCATCTGAGCTATAAAAAATGTAACCAAATGGAGACATAGCTCCATTCAACCAGGGGAAGGTTTTTGAACACGGGGATGCAGGTGGGTTCAGCATGGGAATTTGTTCAGCTGAGATCCAGATGTCTGTGGGTTTACACACAACAGTTCTGAGCAGTCTGCAGAATTCTTAAGGACAACCATTGCAGTGGGTAAAATTTGCTGAATACATTTAATGCTTCAAATGGGGAGGACACAGATATTTGGGACAGATAGCTTAACCTGGGAAGTGCAGCAGTATCTGAAGTACCTGCAGAAATTATTGGCTCGTTTTTATCTGAGCAGTGGCAGCTTCAGAAGGGCTGTTGCCCACTGTGCTGCAGGAAGACCTTTTTTCTGGACCCAGGAGGAGAAAGGTGCTGAACTACTGCTGTGCTTTTATCAAGTTGGTGTTCAGCAGCCTTTACAGTGGCTGAGTACCCTGCAAACCTCTGAACAGCCTCAATCACAGCCCCACTGCTATGATGCAGTGTCATCAGACAATGCACATTATTTCCTTCCCAGGAAGGATTTATTTCCAGCAAATGCGTTTGTTAAGCAAATCACCAGACACTTCATATAGACAATGCCATCCCAGCCCTTGTCTGAGACAGCGGGATTCAGTGCAGAAGGCAAGATTTAAAATGATAGGGTTGCTGTGTGTCCCCACCCACTGAAACAGGAGGTGTAGTAGCATTTGTTTTATAACCATGTGTTCTCTATCCACTCTCCATCAGCTGCAGAAGGGCTCCGTTGACTGGAAGAAGGGCGGCCAGAAGGTCGATGTGCTGCCCCCAGAGCAGAGCTGTGAGGGTGGAGGGCTCAGGCAGCCAGAGAAAGGACTCAGCCTCTTGGTGCAACACGTACTGGGAAAACCGCTTGATAAAGCAGAGCAGATGTCTAACTGGGAGAAACGGCCGCTGCGGGAGGAACAGGTCCTCTATGCAGGTCTGCTCACTGACTGTCACAAGGTGCATTTGTCCCTTAGAGGCCGTGTTTGTCTGCTGTCTGTAACCAGTGAAACCATTAAGTGTCAAATGGAGAAAATGGCTTTGCAGATTCATTCCTGTATGGAGGAGCCGGCCCATGCTCTGCCTGTCCTTCTGCAGACGTGGTTTTAATGGTTGAAGTTTAAACTGCCCAGTGATTAATTATTTCCCTTATGAAAGAATTCCTGTGCTTTGCAGATTCCGTCTGATGAAACATCATCTCAGTGGAAACTCCTCTCAATAAATGAAAGGAAGAAAGTCCACTTCCTTCTGCCTCATTTCACAGCCTTTCTGGGAAACAAATGCTGTGTTCATTTGTCATAGTGAAGCGCTTGTTAGAGCAGGGTTAAAAGTGGGGAGACATGGTGTCAGAGACTGTAGCTTAGAATCAGTACTGTGGAGGCAATGGTGGCATTTAGTGCTGATTATCCCAGAGTCAGAAGTCTGAGTCTAAATCTTTTCCCGAGGCATCAAAGGACGGCCTACTGAAGCGAACCAGCCCTTTGTTCAGTTCAGCTATCCTTGAAGTTGACACAGTTCCCACAAAAGTTAATCACCAAGACTTGTAAAACTGGCTTGGAGACTTAGCTCCCATTGCAAGGAGCAGAGGCTGCGTGGCAGTGCGTGTGGGCAGGTGATTGCAAACAGCTCAGTTATTACTTCTTAAGATATTGCATCTAATGGGGAAGTTGCCTTCCCGTAGCTGAGATGCCGTAATGAACTGTGGGCAAGCCGCTGCTCAGGAACAATGGAGAGTAAAATGGTTTGGCTGTACCTGGTGGCTTAAACAGACACACTGCAATTTGCATTAGAGCAGAGATAACAGAGGGCCTGTCACTTTTTCAGTGCCTCTGCGTTTATTTTGCGACTGTGCACTAAAAGTGCAGGGTATAATATTAGGAAGCCGGAGCTTCACAGGATATGTGCAGTCAGTAGAATTTGCAAATATGAGGATTCTTCCTTACACTGGAAATCTTCCGTTTGACTTTTGAGTGAAGCTAGCTGATGCTCATATTCTGTTTTTTCCAGCTTCAGATGCATACTGCTTGCTGGAAGTCTATGAGAAACTGTGTAAAGATCCAGAAAGCTTCAGTCTGAGCTCAGACCTGACGGAGAGCCTGGTGGGAAAACCAAGCTTAAAAGCCAGGGCAAAGAAGCAGCTGAATAAACAAGAGGTACCGTCACCTTCTGGTCAGGTTTGTAAACAGCTTCAAAGAGCTGCATGTTGCTCAAGACCCCTGTAAATCATATGTTGCTTTGTCTCTCAGTCATCATATTAGCTATGCCTGGCATGCCTGTTTGTAGTCTGTTCTCAGGACTATTGCAGCAAATGTCTTCTTTGCTCCTCCCTTTCGCTGCTAAGATGTGTTTCCTCCTTTGCATGCCTCAGTTTGGCTTTCCCTGCAGTTTTAGCTTCATCTGTCTTTGCAAAACTTTGGTGCAGATGTGTGTGGCATAGTCCAGCTAACTTTGCCAGTAGAAATGCTTCTGTGTTTCCTCATTGGCATGGGTTTGAATTCTGTAGCCTAGGTGTTGCATTAATCAGGTTTCAAAACTTTGACTTCCTCACTTTTGCTTTTTACTGGACTTGTACACTTTGGCTTCATAATGGGAATGGCCCTTTTATTGCATCTGCAGTAAAAGTCTGCTAAATTAAAAACAGTTAATCAAAAAGTCTTTCTACTGATGGTTTGTGTCTGGCCCCCAGCCTGCCACTGCACAGTCTGTGACTGTCCTCCCTGCAATGTATGCTGTGTCAGAGCTTTGAAACTCAGCTGGCAACTTGTGGCTGTGTGAATGCTTACATATTTTGGAACATTACTTGTCCTTCTCTCTTACTATCAAAGTTTTGCATTCAAAATGCAGACATCTGATTGTTTATGCAGGAGCAGAAAACAAGATTTGTTCATTAACAGACAAGACTCACTGGTCTATGTCTTTTTCCAAGTAGTCTCAAATGTGAATTCAATATTACCTTCTGCAGAATCATAGTCATTGAATGGCTCAGTTTGGAAGGGACCTTAAAGCCCATTCAATTCCTACCCCCCTGCCATGGTCTGGTTGTCAACCACCAGATCAGGTTGCACAGGGTCAAGTCCAGCCTGGCATTGAATGCCTCCAGGGATGGGCATCCAGAGCTTCTCTGGGCAGCAGTGCCAAGGTCTCATTGCCCTCTGTGCAATGAATTTCTTCCTAACAGCTAATTTACATTTCCCCTCTTGGTTTAAAGCCATCTTCCCTTGTCCTGTCAGTATCAGACTGTGTAAAAAGTTGTTCTCTTTCCTGATTATAAGCCCCCTTCAAGTGCTGCAAGACCTCAGTGAGGTCTCTCCAGAACCTTCTCTTCTCCAGGATGAACACCGTGAACTTCCTCAACCTTTCTTCCCAGCAGAGGTGCTGCAGCTCTCTGATCATTTTTGTGTCCTCCTCTGGACCTGCTTCAACAGCCCCATGTCTTTCCTGTGGTGGAGTCCCCAGGCCTGGATGCAGTACTCCATATGGGGCCTCACGAGGGCAGAGCAGAGGGGGACAATCCACCCACTTCCAGCCCCCAGTTGGTGCAGCCCAGGGTGCTGGTGGCCTTCCAGGCTGTGAGTGCACACTGCTGCTTGTGTGCAGCTCTTTGCCCACCAGGACCCCCAAGTCCTTCTCCACAGGGCTGCTCTCAAGGAGTTCTTCTCTCAGTCTGTACTCATACCTGGGATTGCCCTGACTCAGGTGCAGCACCTTGTGCTTGGCCTTGTTGAACCTCATTAGGTTTACATGGGCCCACCTTTCATGCCTGTCCAGGTCTTTGGATGGCATCACTTCCTTCTGTCATGCCAGCTGTACCTCTCAGCTTGCTGTCATCTGCTCACTGCTGAGAGTACTCTTGATCCCAGTGTGTGTGTCATTGATCAAGTTGTTCCATAGCACCGGTCCCAGGATGGACCCCCAGGGGACCCCACTTGTCACTGGTCTCTTCCTGGACACGGAGCTGCTGACCACAACGCTCTGGCTGTGGCCATCCAACCAGTTCCTTTGTCCACCATTCAAGTCTATCTTTCTCTGTTATAGAGATAAGGATGTGGTGAGGGACCATAGCAAAGGCCTTGGAGATCCAGGTAAGTGATCAGTTGCCCTCCCTTTGTCCACCAATGCAGTCTCTCCATCATAGAAGTCCACCAGATGGGTCAGGCACAGTTTGCCTCTCCAGAAGCCATGCTGGCTGTCTCAGATCACCTCCTTATCTTGTGTGTCCCTTAATATCTCTTCCAGGAGGTTCTGTTCCATGATCTTCTCAGGCACAGAGGTGAAGCTCACCAGTCTGAAGTTCCCCAGGTCTTCCTTTCTCCCTTTCTTATAAATGGGAGTAATATTTCCCTTTTTACATTCTCTGGGTACTTCACCTGACAGTCATGACTTTTCAAATACAATGGAGTGTGGTTCAGCAACCACATCAGCCAGTTCCTCCAGGATCCTGGGGTACGTGTCATCTGGCCCCATAGACTTGTACATGTTCTGCGTCTTGAGGTGGTCTCAAACTTGCTCTTCTCTTACAGTGGAAGGGATTTTGCTCCCCTCACCCCTGCCTAGAGATTCAGGGACATGAGAGGGAAGCCTAGCTGCCAGTGAAGACTGAGGCAGAGAACTCAGTAAGTACCTCAGCCTTCTCCATGTCTGAAGAAGCTCTCCCAAAATCCTCTGGGACAAATCTGAGGTTTTCCCTTGCTGCTCCCTACAGTGACAGTATTCACTGGCTTTTCTCTGTCACTCAGCAGTTCATCCCTTTCCACTGTCAAATCTAGCTTAAAGCTCTGGTAATAAGCCCAGCCAGCTTACTGGCCAGTATATTCTTGCCCCTCCTGGTCAGTTGTGTCCCATCCAACATTCACAGTCATTTGCAGTTGGGTCCCAGGTCATGGAATCCAAAGCCCTGAGTATGACAGCATCCATACAGCCATTCATTCAGCTGATCTTTTCTCCTCCTTCTGCCCAGATCCCAGACTTCAACCAGGATGACTGTGGAGAACACTACCTGAGCTCCCAATCCCTTCAACTAAGGGACTTAAAGTCTTTTGTGATGTTTCTTTATTTCCTAGTCACAGCCTCATGTGACCCAGCTTGAAGGACCGGGAGTGGATAGTAGTCCTCCAGTTTTATCATACATGATATCACACGAGATATCACAAATATGGGCTCATGGCAGTCAGCAGACCTCTAGAGAGAAGTTTGCTGTCTGTGGTTGGACACATGGTTGTTCTTGATCACAACTACCTTGCCAGTATCCTCCTTATCAAATGTATAAATCTGCAATATCCCATTAGTCAGATAGTGAAGCGCAAAGCTGCTTAGTAATTTCCTAATTCCATGGGCCCTGTGTTCATGGGAATATTGTGCATTACAACAGACCTGACTGGCTGCTGCAGGGATGGGAAAAGTTAGTACTTCAGGCTTGAATTACCTTGTGAACTCCCGGGTCATCTTTGTATTCTGTACAGTCAGATGCATTAACCAAAAGGTAGTTGGTAAAACCTGGACTGGGACTCAGAAAAGCAGACTTCTCCTGAGGGCAGCCTGCCTGACTCCAAGCTGTCTTTCTCAGTGTTTCCTTATCCACTATCTGAAGTGGGGCTAATGACACTATTCTCCTTTAGAAGCCTTTTGCGTTCTGCTGGGATGAAACATGAGAAAAAAGCTACATATGGCATAGTTAGCCCTTGAATAAACACAACTAAGAGCCAGCTGCTGCTCCTCTACATCTGTTGGAAGAGAAGCAGTTAAGTATTTTCTGACTACCTCAGCACTGAAGGGTCAACTCAATCTGCTATCACAGCACCCTGATGCCTCAGGGCACATCTATGTTCATCAGGGTCCTTCCAGGAGCTGAGGGCATCCCAGCCTCTCCACCCAGTGCTGCAGAGCTTTCAGTGTGTGTAGCAACTTCTGAGAGTGCAGCATTACATAAATTGAGCTCTGGGATCTGCCAGTTCTCACAGTCATCCCAGGTGTGTCTGAATAGTGCTCCACTGCGTTTCCATGCCCGAGTCAGCTCCTGCAGAGCTAATATGAAACGCAAGAATAGCATCACAGAAGCATAGCCCTGAGTGGCTGTACCTTTCTGTCATCCCAGCAGATTCAAGTTCCTGGAGGCAATGCTGAAACCTGGCGGCTCCTTATTAACTTCCCTTCTCTGTGCATTTACCCATTGTACTTCTGGGAGCCTCCCAAATACAAAGTCTCCAGCTGCAGGAACTCCCCCAGCAGCAGCAATATGAAAAAATAAACAGAATTCAGGCACTGTCTATTTTTAAGCTTCCAAAGATAACAAGGCTGACATGACTGCTTTGTCTACCTGTTTCTCCCTCAGTCTGCAGGTCCCCTTCCCACAGGATAACATTGGCACACTTATACTGATTGCAGTCTAATTTGACAGGGGGATAGCAGTGTGGAAGCTGTTATTTGTCTGTGTAGAGCATAGAGGCCAAGAGAAAGGCTGCAGATCCTTGCTTTGGATGACCAGGCGGCCTGCAGGTAGAGGAGTAATTCTGAGATAGCCCCACCATGTGCTGCCTCCTGCCAGGCAGTAGGTGGCCTTTGAAGGAAGGATGTGAAGGGGGAACTGGGAGTGCTGCAGAGTCAGGGGCAGTTGTAACACGTGGTTGGGAACAGCTGGGTTTGTCATGGTGGGAGGATGCAGGGAGGCAAAACACAAACATGGTGGCAATCAGCCTTCTCTGCTGCTTACAAATCCCTTGCTTTTCTGCAGCAATGTAAAGGATCTGACAAAGAGACCTCATGTCCCCCTGCTCCCATCTCCCCAAAGGAGTTCAGCGTGGTGTGTGATAACATGCTGCAGGGCCTTGGACGCTATCTCCGCTGCCTTGGTGTGGATGTCCGGATGCTGGAGAATGAGGATGACCATAGAAAAGCTGCTGAGGTCAGTGGTGTGTGTGTTTATAGCTCCCATCTGCACTCTTTGGAGCTGCTTATTGAATTGCCAGTTAGTCACTCACAGGAGCTGCAAGCACATATGGCGAGTCCCAGCTCTCTGGTTCAGCCCAAGAAGCTGTGCCATGTGGCAGCTGGTATTTACTAGTCCCTGCAGGAGTGCGTGGGCTTAGTGCTCCATTTCCAGGAGGAAGAAAGTGAGTAGAGTGTGCTGTGAACTCAAATACTTTACAAGTCTATGTGTTTGATGGAATGGAACAGAATAGAACAGTTCAGTTGAAAGTTCAAAGATCATTAAACCCAACTATCCAACAACTGGCTGACCAAAAGTTAAAGCATATTAATGAGGACATTATCCAAATGCCTTTTGAACATGGACAGGCCTGGGGCACCTCTAGGAAGCCTGTTCCAGTGTTTGACCACCTTCACAGTAAAGAATTGTTTCTGATGTCCAATCTGAGCCTCCCTGGTGCAGCTTTGTGCTGTTCCTGTGCATTCTGTCAGTGGTTATCCAGGAAAGAGACCAGCACCTCCTTCTGCACTTCCTCTCCTTGGGACGTTGTAAAGAGCAGTGAGGTCATCTCTTGGCCTCTTTCTCCAGACCAGATTAGTGAAGTGTCCTCAGTCTCTCCTCACACACATGCCTCCCAGCTCTGTTACCAGCTTTGTTGCCATCCTCTGGGTGCATTCAAGTTGTTGACAGCTGGGATGCTTCAAGTCATTAGAGGAATATAAACAGTATAAAGGTGTGACCTCAGTCTCAAGTGACTTTGATAGGGCAGTGGTGGGGTGGTTCTTTTGCAACTGGTCAGTAATTGGAGAACAAAAGTCATAATTTACTTCGGTTTCTAATGGACTACAGATTGAACTTATAGGGAAGGTATTTCCCTGCCTCATGCCTGAGTCAATAGAGAAGAAACATAATCAAAAGATGAGTGTTCATTATGACTGGAAACATTTCCATAATAGAGTGCAATGCGACTCTGGCTGGCTACCAGTTGGTGAAACGTCTCAGAGGTGATCAGCCACAAACTGCAGTGATCTGTTTAGGTAAGGAAGAGTCTGTAACATGCATGGGGACAAGAAACATTGGTCTGGACTCCCATAACTACTTTGACCCTCCGCCTTTCAGAGGAGAGACACATACTTCTTCATTTCAGACATATTTCTACTGTGCCAGAAATGGAGATATCCAGCCCACACAGTGTGTTGCTATCAAATGTGCACTGATCACCCGGCCTGGTGCACAGGATGTTTCCTCTTCAGATGTCTTTTTGGCCTCAAGACTGGGCAAGCTCTAACTTCTGCAGAAATAATTAATATCTGGTCTCTGCCAAAATTGCACAAGTCATTTAAACAAACTGGTTCTCACTGCCTCCCCCCAGAGCCCCATCTCCACTTCTCATCCTGATACCTTATCGTGCTATGGACAGGATGTTTTACATTGCTCTCTCTATGGTGACCGCACAAACATCCTGTCACTATCAAAAGCCCTTGGAGTGTTACCGTATTGCAGAGCCTTTGATCTGTGCTTGGATCAGCAAAGATAAAAATAGGCTCCTCCCATCCTGCTTTATATCTAGCAGTCTTGGTTTAATAAATGGTGCGTGTTGACCACTGTACACTCAAAAAGCAGCAAATGTTTTTGCAAAGGCCAGGATAAAGGCTTGGATCCTGGTTGCCAAACACAAGACAGGCAGTTTGGGGTTTGTCCCATACAGTTTCTGATTAGTGCCACAGGGAACACAAGTGTGCATAGAGTTGGTCTTCTTTCTTCATTAAAGTCATTTAATGAAAACGATTTGTCAGCCATGTTACACTTCTCCTTGTACCAGTAGCCTGAGTAGCCTGGCATTTGCTCCATGCTGTTCTCACAACTGCCTTTTGTCAAAGTGACTTCCAGTACTGGTAGACAGACAGGTCTTGTCCTTCACCTTCTATTATCTGAGATCAAACTTAAAAGCCTGATAGTTTTGTAGATTGTGCTTAGGCAGCTATTGATTTTCATTTTTTTAGATTAGTGCATGTGATAGCAATAGGAGTAACATTCACATGTTGCTTTGAGAAGCCCCATTCCCAGACTAGAAGTGTATTGCTTCGTATTGTGCTGCTGTTGTTGGCTAAATGTCTCATCTTGGGCGACAGTTGTCATGGCAAGTTTGTCATGTCAGGTCTGCAATCTCATGACTGACAGCACCAGGAGCCAGTGCATCCCACTGTGTGCCCATTTTAAGATTCTGTGAGAAGACATCCATTTGCATTTGGTGTATTTCATGGTGCCATTTAATTAGGACTCATCCAGAGAAGTGATTGATTAGAGCTTACATCTCCAGTGTAGACACGTGAAGTCTTTAATGCAGGAGAAATGATATGAATTCTTACTGAAATGTAAGAATCTTACTGATTATCTTATCCTTAAATCTGCTCTCATGTTCAGGGTAAAACGTTTACACACAGCCCATCATTTCAGAAACACTTGAGCTTTCGATTCAGCGGTAACAGCCTCTCTGGGAGGAGTCACCAGGGCTGGGCACTAAGTCACCTCCAGGTCTGTAGTGTTTCTGACCAGGTTGACCAGCTTGTCTTCTGCAAATTTCAATTTGCAAGCCCATTTTTTGTGCCTTCTTTGTGGATAATTGGAAGGATATGGGAAAGTATCAGTTGGGTGTGCCTCTTCTCTTGGCAGTTTTGCAGAATTTGGTGGAGCAGTGGGACTCTCCTCATACCAGCCTTAAAGGATCACCCACCAGTGTGATAACCACAGTAGGTCTTAAAACATTGCACTTCAGGAGTGGGCAGGAGTTCATACAGAAACTGTGTTTGTTTCTTAGGTCACTCATTTCTAAGAAGACTTGATGGAACCTCAGGGCCCCCTGCAGCTGAATTGTGGGTTTGTTCAGTTTTTTTAACCGAGTGTCCTCTTGGTCTTCAAAACCATCCTCATCTCTAAGAGTAACCCATGCACTGAGGCAAACGTATCTTTTGAGGTGCAATAGTATGCCAAAGGCTGGTAGAACTGGCTTCCTGCTGCTCCCACGGGGCAGAAGGTTCCCTGGCAAAGTTATGTGTAGCCCCCAAAACTTGTGCTGAGCCAGTGAGTCTGAGAGGAGGCTCCTACACGGAGCCAGGGAGAGCCTGGTCTGATTTGGAGCCAGGGGACACAAAGAGACCACATATGATGATAGAATCTAATCTCCCATCTTGTCTCATTTTGAATGTCTTTCTCTGTAGTTTTGATGTGAACCATGTTGTTGGGGTTTGCTGGTCTTTCTGCCTCCCCACCAGCATGCAGAGTGAATTCTCAGAGGGCAGATGGGGAACCTACAAAGCTCTCAGACTTCTGGTCTGCTTCAGAGATTAAGACTTAGCTTTTGATGTTGAGTCAGCAGAAAGAGAATTTCTTTGGAGATCTAGATACAAATGTTGTGTGCTTTAAGAAACAAAACTAGCTTTAGGCCATGTTACAAAATCATGCTCTACTCTTCGCAATTGGTGACTTTCAGAAATGCTGGAGAGAAGTCTAGGCTTAAAGTACCAGCACTCCAGCAAGTGTCCTGCAGCACTGGACTGAACATTACTAACTGTCTGGGATGCTGTATTTTGAGAGCCTCACACTGCAGGTCAGGGATGTCAGTCAGGATTGGGTTGAGATTTGTGAGCCACTTTTCCAATAGATCCCTGGCACTGCTGGGCCTCTGCCAATGCAGAGGGTCACAGCTTTTCCTGCACTGCTACATTGCAGTGGGAGGACTGCAG
Source organism: Cyrtonyx montezumae (assembly GCF_038088225.1). NCBI lineage: Eukaryota > Metazoa > Chordata > Aves > Galliformes > Odontophoridae > Cyrtonyx > Cyrtonyx montezumae. The sequence goes on from NW_027071937.1 coordinate 9,404,427, forward strand.
TTCCCCTCTTCAAGGACATGTCATTTTGTCCAACACATGCCTTGCAAGGGCTTGGCAGTGATTCCAAGCAGTTTCTCTTACCTCTAAATTACAAATCTGTGGCCTTGCTCTGCTGGTTTTTGAAACCTTCTTTGTCCTTAGTTCAGGATCCTTTCGGTTGTCGCAAATCCTTCTGTTGCTATTGCTGTCTTTGAAATATAGGATCAGTTCCTCCCCTCTTCTGTCTGTTGTTGCCCTTCCAGATCTCTGGAATTCATTTTGTTCATTCACCTCTGCAAGATGAAAGTTAGCTGAACAGACAGGGCTAAGTCATAATTCCAAGTTATTAGGGAGTGCTTTTCATCCCGACAGTCTAAGACTCTTCCAGAGGAAGTTGATATTATCTTTCTTAATACAACAGCTGCTCTGAAAGTATTGCCTCCTCTTTTATTATCTTGGCCCATGACATCAGAGGCACATGCTGATGGGATGGCAGCAGAGGTTGAACCTTCCCACTGATGTTCCATGACATTCTGTTGCTGTGTGACAGCTGGTGGCAGAGAGATAGTCTGAAAAATTGGTGTGTCTGACATAGACATATGGAGCAAAGTTGAGCAACTGATGGACCCTGACACCAACCCCAACATGCTGCTCAGATCCTTCTTCTCTTTCTATTTGTGGCACTGAGCATGCATCTCCCAGACAGTCCCAGTGCTGCACTTGGTGATTTCTGTCAGGGGAAGAGAAGGGAGTTGTGCTCTTTCCTCCATCATGTATCTGCTTTGGGTTCCAGTCAGATGTGTGCTATCCCATGCATTTTCTGCCTCTGCCTGCTTCTCCCAGGGATTGTTCCAGAAGCGGAAAAACATGCTGGAAGAGTTACTGCTTTTCTCCTTTTTATTTGATGTTCTTTGCTTGTCCCTGCAGAGCAATTTAGATAAGTGGATTTATCAAGCTTGAACTAATTAACCCTGGATGCAGGAAGTCAGGATGGAGTGTTTGAGCTGTGAAATCCTCAGACTTATCCAGAAGCACACATGGGCCTGCAGGAATTTCATATCTCCCTTCCCGTGTCGGCGAATGGCTGTGGTGAAGTTCTGCTGTTGCCTTACTGGACTTCTCTTGCTGACATGCATTGAGGGTGATTTGTTGGCAGGGCCATTCTGTAAGCCAGGCTGCTTGCAGCAGCATCGTGTGCAGGAAGGGTTGTCCAGGGCTCCTATTTCTAGAGGCTCTTTTCCTTTACTTGTGAGAGAGGGTTGATTTTGAAAGAAATTCAGTAATTTTGCCTGTAGGAAGATGCTTTAGAAGCTTTGCCAGTTGCTTTCTCTGTGCAGAACTGGCAGAAAAAGCAGTGACTTCATATAAGAAAAGAGAAAAGAGGCTACCTGAAAGGTCAGGATAGGAACAAAATGGTTGCTCCTTTTGCTGCAAGGGGAGTTTGTGCCTTGGGAGCATTCTCACCCTCATTTCACATGGCCGTGGGTCAGGTGGGTCTTAAGAGAAGAGCTGTCCAAGAGCTGACTTTGTAAAATCTCAGTCTGTTATTCGTCGGCGATCCCTGGCTGCACTCAGTGCTGTCAGAATGCCTGGGAAGTGCATCAAGGCTCAGATCCCCAGTGTGTATCCCTCTGCCAGGGTTACACATTGGTCCAGAGAGAGCTTCTGAGGCGGATCCAGAAGAGAGACCTCCGTGACACACATCTGGAAGTAGTGAAAAACACAAGGGCTTCCAGCAGAATGGAAGCCAGAGAAGAGAAAACCTCGTGCCTACCTCCAAGTGCCAATGTCTTGTCAGCACCAGCAGAGCAGAAGTACTGGTTCACATGGGAACCCATCTATTCCTGTGGCCACAAAATGATTCCTCTGCTAGAGGAGAGGACAAAGAAGTGGGAGGGAGCGATGTCATTTAAGCACACAAAGATCAGCCAGACTTTCATCTCTGTGAAGAACTGCGGTTCCAGATTTAGTATCTTCTCTTGGCACCAAACCATCTGAATGTTTCTCTTACTCTATTGCAAAGGTTGTGAGCATGGATGAGACCCCTGCTCACTGAGAGCAGAGCTTTCCCCTGATAAAAGCACAGGATTGCAACCAGGAAGGGACAAGCTGTCATGGGGATGTTCTTCATAGCCTTGAAAGCATGCAGAATTGTGGGCTGCTGGGAGAATAGCACCATGAGATGAGAATATCATGGAGGGGTGGAGTGAACATAATTCTGTGAGTGTCCGTGAAGATCACAGATGCATACAATGGTTTTTTTTATTATTTTTTTCTCTGTTTTTTCTTTTTTTTTTTTCTTCTGGGATTACCTGTTCTTCCTTTCTCGCCTCTATATTTCGTTGAGAGCAGAAACACACTGGGGGAACAGAAGTGGTCTGGGTTAAGGCAGTAAAAAAAAAAAAAGAAAGAAAACTTTTTGATAGGATTATTTCAAGGTGGATCCAATCCCTGGGCCATCTGCAATGCAGATGCACAAGAAGCTGTTCCAGCACATGTGAGACAGGCGGGGGTTGGCAGGGAGGGGACGTGTACTGAGCAAGTGATACCTTAAGCTGCTGTTGCTGTCAAAAGCATCTTGCTGAACTGGGCCCAGATCCTCTTGGCCTAGTGCACGTCCAAATGCAGAGAAGGAGCCCATATCACCAGCTGATGCTCTCTCTGTTCTGACTGAATCCAGTGTTAGCTTCAGCCCACGTTCCTTACAATTTGTACTGTTTGGTTTTTTTTTTTCAGATTGCCAGACAAGAGGGAAGAGTCATTTTAACCTCTGGACTCCCATATCAGACTGTAAGTGTTCAGAGCTTCTGGCATTTCTGTGGTATTGTACTGTTGTGTGGTGTGGGATGAGCACAGTAAAGAAGAGGACCAGTCTGATGAGAAAGCAATTGCTGTTTTGGCTTTTGGATGTTTCCTGCACTAAGAACTACATACAGTGCCTTGTGAGGCTTGCTGTTGTCTCTGGGTAGCCAAAGGCTGGGCTGAGAAGTTTTCTACACACAACATGTCATCAGAGGGGAGTGCAATTGACCTCCCTTAAGGAAACTAAAAAAATAAAAAATCAAGCCTTGCCATCTCAGAATGAAGTGCTTCTGTTTGGCCTCACTGGCAGGTGAAGGCCAGCTCAGTTCACATGCCTTTTATCACAGAGATTCTTGTTTACTGCCTGGCTCCACACTGACAGTTTCAACACTTGGAGACTTCCTTCAGGCTTGGAAGGGAGAATGGAAGCCACCAAGCGTGGGGTCCTGGTGGACGCCGTGAAGGATTTTTCTTTCTATAGATACACAGGAGAAAAAAAAAAGCCAAACCCAACCTTGCCCTCAGATGTTCAGAGCCCTTCATGAGATACACTTTGAAACAGCATTGGCTGGAATGTATTGAACCCGTTAAGTCATTGGTTACAATGCTGCAGTCTTTTGCAGTTTATCACCCAAACATTCATTTGGAAACTGCTCTGGGTTACACCATGGGTCAGAGTGCAGGCCTTCTTTGATACAAACTACTGATACCATAGCTCCCAACTACTCAAATAGTTACTTAGAGCATTTGTAGAGCTTAGTTGGTTAATTTCCTAGATAGCAGCTGAGCACTGAGGAAAGTTCCCTTCAGGACATGATGCTGTGAGGTAATTGCAGCTATGCCCTGCTGCAGATTCCTGATCCACGTGGTGGTTCCCAGAGCCCACAGATGATGCCACAGGTAATTCAGAGTCCAGCATGATCTTACTTGGCCAAACTTCAGTTTCAAAGTACCATGTAGAAATTACAAAAGGAAAATAACTGTTTTGCAGTGTACAGTACTTCCCTGGGAAATATCCTGGGAAACGTCCCTTTGCTCCCTTGCCTTTGTGTGCCCTGCACTCAGGCAGAATGGCTCTGCTAGACCCCTTTACACAAGTACAAGCAGTGGCTGATCCCAGCTCACTGTCAGTGCTTCATAAAGATGTGTCTGAACACTTGCCAGTTCTTGTTCCCAGACTTTTCTGCCTAATGTGGACCAAACATCACTGGAGTGTCCACATCAACCTTGCCCAGCTCTTGGCCATCAGTGATCTCCTGGTAGAGGTGAAGGATGAAGTGACAGAACTTCCATCAGACACCAGCTCCTTGGCTGTGCCTTTATGTACAGTGTGTGATCCATCAGCATTCACATGTCCTCAAACTCAGCTTCCTCTTGCCGTCCCAGGCAGCACCGCACCGCCAGACAACACAATAAGACAGTTGTGTTTGATATATTGAATGCTGTGCTGCCTCACTCGTCTCAGGGTTATCTGCAGCAGTGGCTAAATGTTTGATTATGTATTGTGCTTATTAGATCAAAATTTAACCTGGAAACACATAAACTCCAAATGTTATTTGTAATTAAAACCAAACTAAGGGAATGAGGAAAAAAAAACAAAACAGATCAGGATGGGGATGCATGGAGTGCCTCATTTCTCGTGGTTTGTGCTTGTGTCCTCAAGCTGCAGTCCCAGGTAGGGGAAGGAAGGTGCTTCTCCGTGAACTGCTCGGAAAAGGCAAAGGAACAGGCACTGCAGGTCCTGAAGCACTTCAACGTTCACGTGACGCTGGCGGACATCTTCAGCCGCTGCCAGGTAGGACAGGGGCTGTCCTAGCAGGGCTGTGCTCGCTCCTGAACGCCCCAGTGGGCGCTGCCTCTGCTCTCGGGGTTCTGCGCTCGTGGGCTGTGCTTGGTTCCCAGGGTTAATGCTTGAACTGTGGCAATGTTGTGCAAAGCTGCGAGTTTTGAGCTTGCTGGCATCCACCAGAGGTGCTGATGGGGTCAGAAGAGCAGAGGCACTGCACCTGCAATTTGCTTGAAACTGCTGCTTTCTGATTTTTGGGCTTGTGTTTTGGCCTTGGCTGTCACAGTTACATTCTCTTTGTTCCTGTGTTCACTGTCTAGGACACATGCTGTTATAATAATAAACCATGTTTAATTATGGCTCTGTGATTCTGATAACACTTAATTACTTTAATAGAAGGAATTTTTTTAGGACCATTTTATTTCAGAAGCAATTAGGTTAATTCATGTCCATGCTGGTTGATGACTTCAGATTGTATTTGGCACCGAATATCTGCAGGTTCTTTTTAAGAAGAAGTGTTAATTGTTCACATCTCCATCCCTTCCAATTTCCCTCTTGTATTTGTTACAGTAACACGCCACAACCCATCCCTTTCAAACTTGTAATACAAACCAAATTGCAGCTTCACCATCTCTCACCTTATCAGCATTCAAAGAGAGAAAAAGAAGAAACTGCAAAAGCTGGCTGGAAAAGGAGCTCTCTCCTAAGAGTAAACAAGCCAACAAAGCCTGGCTCCGTGCCTTTCAGTCGAGCTAGCAGGGGCTCCTGGCCCCGTGCAGCTGCACACGTTCTGTAGGAGCAGCAGTGACTCCTGGGCAGAGAGCAATATCTGCAGGTACCCAGTGCTGGGTGTTGAAACCATATGTGTAACCTATAGCAAAAGTGAGAGTTGTCCATATGTGCAGGTTGTCTGTAAGATGAGAATGATGTAACAGCACACAGATGGGATCAGCACAGCGTGGGCCAATGGGCTGATCCTACTAAATGTGTGTGCTCAGATGTAAGATAGTGAGCGCATTCAGTCTTGTGGTTTTGTTGTTCTGAGAACAGATCTCAGTTGTTACGTAGTGACCTGCTGGCTTTTTTGCTATTTAGGAAAGACAACTTATGGATTCTCTGATTCCCTGAGATCCCAGACGTGTGAGTGTTCTTCCTGGTGGTTGCTGAAATGCCACATGAATAAACACACTAAAAAAAATGTGTGCTGTCTGTAATAAATGTGGCAGGCTTTGCAGAATCCAGTCTAAAACCGACCCCTCATGCATGATCTGGAGTCTGGAACTGCTTAACTGTGCGGCATTTTTAGTACGTGCTGTCTTAGTTTACAATATAAATAAGGGTAATCAATCTGGATAGGAATATATACGGACAGTTCTCTTACTTCCAGGAGAAATGCCTTCCTGTAAATTGTGGTGGTAGAACAGCTGCATGTTTTATACTGCTAGGCATGGGAAGATGCTATTATTTGTCAGACTGCTCTGTGTACTGAATCATGTATTTGCCTGCATTTTAGGATTTGGTGTTTCGGAGCTGATTTTGTTCAGCTGTCCTTTGCGGCCTGTGCACGTTTCATTGCCGTCATGCTGTTGCCCTGGGGGTGAATCCTGCATTCTGCAGCTGTCTCCCTGCAGACACCCACCCTGTGCAGTGTACGGGAAGAGCTGGAGTTGGAGGGCTAAGCAGGTCGGGGTGTTAATGCCTAATTGCTGCCTGAAAAAATAGGAAATTTCTGCTCTTTAAAGGGTCCTCAGGGCTCGCTGTGGACAACAGAGACCTCAGTGCTTCATCTTCAGGTTTTCTTAAAGGCATCCTAATTCTCTGCAAACTGAGCAAAGCTAATTGTACTTAATCAGGTTGGAGGCTCCCAAGCTCCCAGTTTCTGGTTTCTAACCAGGATACAGGCCTCAGGGCTTGAGTTCTGCCACCTCCTCACAGAAATGTGCATTGCTAATGGCTGGCTGAGACCTTGGGCTGTCCCTGGAGCAGGGGAGAGCAGCGAGCAGGTTTGCCTTGCAGGAACACCAAGAGCACAAGGTGCTCAGGCCACAGCGGTTCGTGGCCAAGAGATGGCACAGCTCCACTCACCAGCTCTGGAGGTTCATTATCAGCTTCAATCACCCCACGTAGATAAGGGTTTGCTGCGTGTCACAGGAAGCAGTGTGGCATCCTGCCTGCCTCTCTCTGTCTCATGGAGCAAGGGCTTACTTTGTCTCTTGAGCTTCTCCTGCAAATGATTGGAATGAATATGTCAGCAAATGTTGTTGCTGTAACAATTAATGCATGTAGTGTGGAGCAGAAGGTAAGACTAGCTCACAATTCAACACTGTACCCGGGATTGCTGTAAAATATATTTCCCATGCCTGATCCCTCAGTGAGGATGGACGGTGTCCATTTTGCAGATATAGAGAGAGGGCTGGCTTTGTAACCCTGCCAAAACACCATTTTCTGTCAGAGCAATGGCAAATCGCAGTTACCTCTGTCTGACTTCTCTCAGCAAGTACAAGGAGAATGTTATCCGTGTGCATCTCACCATCTCTGCCTTCTGCAGTACAGTTGCTCTGCTCAAAAGCCCCAGGAGCAGAGGTGCCATCAGCAGAGCTGGGTGCAGCCTTCCTGGTGTGCCCATCACACACATCCCTCGTGCGCTGTGTCTTGGAGCTCCATGGTGCTCGTGGAGAGCCACCTGTGCCCAGCAGCCTCAGCCATGGCTCCTGTTATCCTCAGTAAGGAAAATTTTAGGGGACTAGAGCAGAGATAAAGTGAAATATGTCCTTTTATAAGATGCCAAAAAGCCTCAAGATGTTATGTGCTTCATTAGCTTCAAAATCTTTGAAATAAACCTCTTCATCTATCAGAAATGCAGATATGCACATTCAGTTATCTCTTATACACCTTTTCTTCTTTTCCAGTAGCCAGAAGTCACCCTTTCAGGATGCAAACCGGAGTCCCGCAGGGCTGTGTGGAGCTGCTGGGGGCTGTAAGCAGCATTAGGGCATCTGCCAAATTGCCTCGAGTGGAGGGTCAGCCCTTGGCAGCACAGAGGTTTTCAGGCACCTTGCGTTTGAGGAAAGGTTGGTGTCTGCTAACGAAGGCATCCAAGAGGACGGCTGTGTTTCGGGGGCAGATGTGGGACAGCTGGGTTGTTTTACCTGGGGTTTGACATTTGGCACTTTAAGTGGTCTGTCCATGCACAGACTCTTGGAAACAAATGTGCTGTTGGCAGACATGGCCTGGATGACTGACTCGCCTTCTCCCATCTTGCTTTCTGTGCTGTCTCACTGAGTGGGGTCAGGCTGCCTCTGCTGACCCCAAGTGTGGGCAGTGCCTCTGTTGTGAGCTTCAGCCACGAACGGGCTGAGGGTTGGCACAGGGCTGGCTGCGGGTGCCAGTGAGACAGCACTTCTACAAGAACAGCACAGACGTGGAGGGACTGCAAGCGAGCAGCACTGCTCTGTGCAGACTGAAATCAGGTTGTTGGCTTTAAATCTTTTTATCGTTGATGGCTTTAAATCTTTTTATCGCCAGCGTTTGTCACAGTGGTTCAAGGGGAAAACAGTGTGTGCAGTGTTGGAGAGGCTGATAAATCCTTCCTGATACAGAAGATCCCATCGTTAAAGGTTTGTAACTGCTGCAGTTCTCGCAGGTTTGAAGCACCAAAAGGAGATTCTGAACCAGGAGGGCCTGTCTGTCATCCCCTGTGACCTGTGGGTGTAACAGGGTGTAGCTGAGCTCTGAGGTTTGGGGGATTCTTCTGAGCTCATCTCTCACAATGGGCACGGGAGGAGCAACAGCTGCCCCTCACCTTTGGGGTGACTCTGTGGCTGCTCCTGCTCCAGAGCGGGGACCCCCCGAGCAATGATACCCAATGCAATGGGATCTGCACCTACAATGCTATGAGGTCTGCATCTACGTGAAGTTTTGAGGCTTTCCTGCAAGCAAAAACAGTTATATCACCTGCAAAAAAAAGTGTGCAGGGAACAGAACACCTCATGCTCCAAGTGCAGTTTCTGCAGCCGGACAGCCCTGCATTTGTTGTAGGATTATCTACAAGTTCTAATAGGTTGTTTCTTTCACTTCGCTGGACACTCTGATCCTAAATAAGCAAATGACATCACCTATTCTGATGTCCTGTTTAACTTGTGACCTCAGCCCGAGCCCCACAGGATGTGAGAGATAACTGCTTTATTTCATTGTCTGTAGATCTGATACGTTTTTTCTCTCCCCCATTCCCTGCTCTTTCAGTTCCGCAGCCGCTCACCCCGGCCCTTCAGTGAGGTGTTCACATGGGATCAGGAGTAGGTGAGGGGAGGGGGGGAGGAGAGGAAACCACCTTCTTTTTTATTTTTTTTTCTTTTTAAATGAGGTGCAAAAGTGTTATAACAGTTACAGCAAAGGTTGCTGGTTTTTTGTGGTTAAGGTAACGAGTTTCAGTGCTGCAAAGCTCATCATGTGCAAACTGATTTACACAGTGAGCCTCGTTCGGAGCAATCCATTTAGCAGGGACAAAGAGAAAGTCCTTATGATTAGATGAAAAACTCGGTGCTTGGGGCACTTTGCAAGAACCTTTGAAGCTGGCCTGGGAACTCTGGCAATATTAGTTGATAATTAGTAATATAGATCCCTCAAGCTGTTGTTTAGGTTGAAAATGTGCACATCTCTCATGAGCCTCTGTCACACCAATCTGATCAGCAGGCTCTTTTGTTCCTTTTATGTGGGTTGCTCTGTCGGTCCAGATGATGATGAGAACTCCCAGACATCATCTTTCTCACTAACTTGTGAGCCAAGCAGCTCTCTCTCTGCTCTGTCATGTCATGGAAGTGGGACCGGGGCAATTTTGTTTTGTGGTCACCTTTCTTGGCCTGGACAACAGTCATTTCATTCTTTTCAGTGTAACAGTTGTGCTTCCCTGTACGCCAGGGAAACAGAATTTAAAGGCTACGTATTTCATAAACTATTACTGCCCTAAGAGACAGCAAGAGATTTGTCTCAGGAGTTGCTCAGGACAAAAAGCATCTGCAGCTGAAATGGGACTAAGAGATCATCAGAGAATTTTAAAGGTGCTGGTGGTTAGATCCCACCTTTCAGTTTGAGATGCCTTCTGCTGACAGAACACAGTGTCCTGTTGGCTTCCTGTCTGCCCTGACATCTCTCTGGGAAGGGACGTGTCGCCATTGAAGTGCCTGCCTCTAAAGGGCAGCACGCACAGGGTTCTGTAGACTTGGGAGCACTGAGAAAGAATATTGTTCCTAAGCCCTTTGTGGTTTAATAAAAGGTTCATCCCTACGATGCGATTTGTCAGCACCTACAGGTCAGGACAACCTGTGAATAACAGCACCTGTGGTTTCCCCAGATGTGCGAGCTGCTCGCTGATCACCAGCTCTTAACCTGAAATGAAAGCACAGCCCTGTGCTACCCACAACGTGGGCTGTGATTTCTTGGTTCAGTGTGTGATTGTTCAACACAAAGAGTAAGGCCCTCTTAATCTTTTTGTTTATCCTGGGCTTGGCAATTTAGATGTAATCTGCAACTTGCGCTGCTTAGATGCTGGTCAGGAAGCACAGCTGGTATTATTCTGCCTCTACAGACATTGTTGAAGGAGTGAATTGATCTCGAAAGGTGCTTGTCCCTGGGCCTGTCTGAATGTGAGCATTCAGTGCTGAATGCACCTAGCTGTGCAGCAGCAGTGCTCCATTCAGACGGATGTGGCTTTTTCTGTTTGGAGTGGCTCTATGCAACAGTTGTTCAATAGTTCTGGGGCTGGCGATAATTTATTGTAGCAAATTGTGCTCCTTCCGAGTCTCAAGATTTTTATTTGCTGATCTCTGAGGCTTTATAACTGACAGTGAGGGCTGCAGCAAGCAGTCAGCATTGCGGGCAGGAAGGGTGGGCTTGCCAGGGCTGGGTGCTGTGGGCAGATCCCCATGCGGGGCTCCAGCAGGAGCACGGCTGGCTGCCCACCCTGCATGCCCCGACCTGCAGGTGCCCAGCAGCCCTCCCAGCCTTCACTGCCAGGATTTATGTAGCTTTGGTGGGAAAATGATGGATTTAGCTGTGCTGTGCTGATGATAGAAGGGGGTCATGTGGAGCATACTGCAGGGGATGACCCCCATGTGCCAGCACCACCATGAGATAGCAAGGGGCACCAGCACAGCACGCAAGTGCACACAGCAGAGCCCTGCACAACTCCCAGCCTGTAGCTTGCCTAGCTCTGTGTTACCGTCTGTGTAAAGCTCAGAGCCCCCTGAAAGCAAGGCTCGGCTGGGCCTAATTCTCAGCAGTGAGCCTGGACAGTAGTGCCTGGTTCCCACAGACTGTACACTTCCCTGCCAAGATTTCAGTATCTTCAGAAATTCAGTGGAGCATGAAGGTCACAGCAAGGGAAGAATGACAGCCTGAGACTTTTTTCCCCCTTTCAGCAGCTAGGAGCAGACTGTTGTCTCTCTCACATGTTGACTGTTTTCATAGGGTTAGCGTGAAAGTTTATGTTTTACACAGACCAGTGGAAGTCAGATATGGGAATGCAGCAGATCAGCTGTGTTTCTTCAAGGAAGACGGTCTCATGTTGCAGACTTGCTTTCTCAGTGTCTGCAAAGGCTTGATTTCCAGTGAAATTTCCTTTACAGATTTTTGTCTGTAGGCTCTTTTTGTGGATATATGTGAGACTGCACCCAAGGTTTTGGTTTGTGTGTTTATTTCCTTTCTCTCTTTTTGCTTGCAAAGCTGCAGACGAATATTAAACTTCAGGGGGAAAAGAGTTGTCAATTTTTCATGGTGTTATGCATTACACTGCTCAGAATGATGATGCCAAACAAGCTATTAGAGGTCAAACCTCAGCTGACAGCAAATGTTTTCTTTTGAGGAAATCATCCTTATTCCTGGGAACCAGCTTTGTTCTCCTGTGCTAAATGCGAGAAAGGTATGAATGTGTGTTTTTTCCTGGAGGGCAACACTAGCAGGAAAAATGCTGGTTTTAGCCAGTAGAAACAGAACAAGCAAACAACGACTGGCAGTGAAAACAGCACTTGTATTTAGACTAGCACAGAAAAGAAGAAACAGTGTGGTACAGAGTAAACGTCCCTTTATGCAGCTCTGTGCAAGGCTCTTTCTTCCTCGCGTGGATTTGGACGGCTCGGGAAGTGCATTGGTCAGCAGTGATGATGGTGCACTGGGAGAAAGTAATGAAAGGTCAGCGGGTGACAGTGATGGAGTGACTGCAGGGAAAACATGGCACTCTCTGGAGAAGGCAGTGACACAGCTATAACTCCCAAGCGTCCCGAAGAAACCGTCCCCATGTTTTCTCTCAAATGTCATGAGAAAACAAGAGATTTGTAGCCAATTTAAGTTCTGTTGGTTTCCAGTCCCCTGTGCCTCCTGAGGTCAGAGTTCAGTGTATTGACTGTGTCAAGAAGTCAAAATTCCCATGTTTTATACACTGTAGTGTTTCTCCTCCTTTTTGACATTGGTGCCCTTATCATGCTTGTTGTTTGTGTGTCACAGTAAGCATCGGGTGTCCAGCTCTTGGTCTTTGAATGGCTGTATATTTATTCTGGTGGGTTCTCAGGATAATAATCCTACATGTAGGACAGCACTACAAGTAATAAGTCTCGTGATTTGAGATATCTCATACCTTGAAAGTAAGAGAATGTCCAAGTTCTTGTTTTCACATTGAAGTAACCAGCTGCAGTAGAGGATTGGGTGATGTGGATTGATTTGAACTCACTCAAAAGGCCTCCAGGGCTTTATTTTCACCTCGTGGATCAAGGTGATGGAATAGTAGTGGTCAGGAGCCCTTCTAAGTGGATGTGGACCATGGCACATGCAATATCATACTAATGGTTTCCCAGTTCCCACTGAGGATGCTGCACGAATTCTTGTCCCATCGTTTCAAATGGAATAGAAGATCTTCTGTGCCTTTCAGGAGGAATGAACAGCTTTGCAGTCATCCACGATTTTATTCTGCCTGGGCAGCTGCTAACACTGGCTGCAGACCTTTCTTTTCTCTGGAAGAACATGTAATCTCTAGGCATTTTTGAAGCTTTCATTTGAGTCAGCATTATACACTGAGGTACACATACTTGACCTCACTGTAGAATTTGCCAGATCTGTAATTACTTGACAGCGTTTATCTGAAGACCTTTAGGCGTTAAACTGTGTAACTTCCTATTGGCATCAATTAAAACATATCGCTTCTACGTGGTATTGGTTACATGAGAAGACACCACACAGCAAATGAAACCATACGTCTGTGGACCCCTGTGGGATATGGTTCGTGATTTCCTGTTTCGTCTGCTTCTGTGAAGGTATTTTCAGCCAGAAGCAGCTAATTATGAGGATGGGAAGCAATAACAGTGAGTTTGGGGCTTTCCAGGACCTTGTTCCCAAAGCTGCACACAGTCTAAATAACTTACGTGATGTAAGTAGAGGCCACTTTGTGCTTATATTAACTTCTTTGCCCAGGTTAATTCACTGTTTCAGAAACAGAAGCAGGTACAGCAGTATGCTGGTGAAATGTGAAAACAGAAACAGAAAGCTTTCAGATGATTTTTTAATTCTTACCTTACGTCAGTCTTGAAGAGGATGATATTTTGCACCCATACTGTGTGCCACGAGCCAACCCAGGATTTTGCTTTAGCTGGTATGGATGCTGTTTTTGATTTGGTTGTTTATAAGAGGCTTAGGATAAATTTATCTCATTCTTCCCCCAGGAAAGCAACAGAAGACATTTGGTATCACCAAGAGCTTTGTAGTGAGCTTACCTGAGAGGGTGCTGACCTGGAAAATGTCTCATGGCAGCACACATGGCACCCCTGAACCCTCTGACTTCCTGGCAGTGGGAATGGTAGCTCAGGGGGAGAATGACAGCATAGGAGTTTTGGCAAAGATAGAAAATAGAACAGTCAGGGAACGGTTCTTGTGAGTCATTATGCTTTCTCTGGAGAAGTGGATTTAGATGATTTACCTCTCTTAATTCGAGATATGCAGTCTGAGTTGGTCGTCCATTTGATCCAGGAAGGGCTGGGGCAAGATGCAAGTGAAAACCAGTTTTTCACTCATCCTCAACATCCTCTATGCTCCCAGCCCTCTCACCTGGCATTCCTCTTTGTGGGTCCCAGTGGACCTGTATCTTCAGTGATGCAGGAGAATGTCATATGTTTATGATGAGCACGGCCGGGTTTATTTCCCCTTACTGTAACTGTGATGACAGTCAGCTGAGTCCAGCCCAAGGCTGTCTTGCTGCCAGGAGAGTGGCCCAGCATCTCTTGGTTCCTGAGCACTTTTCTTTAATGTTTGCAGCTCCTGCTTGGGGAGGGAGCATGTGGGGAGCCAGGTGCTGAGAACAGTCCAGCTGAAGTGGGCCTGAGGCTCCATCTGAAGCTAGGTTAGGCACAAGGAGCAAATTCTGGCCCTGTTGTACCACCAGCATGGATCCCTCCAACTCTGGCAGCCAGTTCCTGATGCTGTCGCACTGCTATAGCCTGGGGCATGACATTGAAGTGGCATGGACAGACGACTAATCTCTGCAGCTATTAAGTTTTTAATTTAACTGTCTAAAATCATGGACTTTAAAGAAGGGGAGATCGTGGAGCTGGGTCACGCAGGAGGAAATGAGCTGGTGGTTGGAAAGAGGAAGCTGGTGACAGAGGAGTTAGATGAGGAACATGGTTCCCTACAAACAGGGTCATGTGAATGGCTGCTTGGTGACAGGATGGAGTGATCGATGCGCAAGGATAATAGGTCACTGAGGAGTCAGCGTGAAAGCTGAAGCCTCACAGAATGTGTAGGACACAGCAGAAAAGAAAGTTAAAAAGACATCAAGTAAAGCCAGAGCACTTCTTGCACACCAGCCAGGCTCACAGCTCTAGTTAGTGCGCATCGCTGGGCTTTGCGCACACCAACCTGTGAATGTGTGAGTCAGGCACTTGGTGGTGATTGTGCTTCTCTCTGAGCTGCCCCCGGGCTGAGCCCCTGCTCTCAGGAGTGAGCCCATCCCCGGGGTCTGCTCGCCTCGGCTGCCTTCCCCGGAGCGGGGCTGCCTGGGATCAGCAGCATTTCGTGGCATTTGCTGGAGGGCTCAGATTACCCCAGTGAAAATAATCAGTTATGCAAAGTTACGCTGTTTGGATTGGGTTTCTTCTGTGTGACCAGCGAGGTGTGAAAGTCAATCTACTCCGCAAACCCTGAGGGCACCTTCTGTGTGCTGCCTCGGTGTGATCTCTCCGGGGTTCGGCTGTTGGAAGAGAAAAGCTGCCCCTGAGTCCCGTTCAAAGGAGCGCAGGCGGCTGGGGCTGAGCTGTGGGTTTGGGATGAGGTGCAGGGCCGTGGTTCCTGCTGGCCATGGGCTGTATCCATGAGGGCTGGAGGTGTGCAGCCAGGGTGTCCGTGGTCCCCTGTGTGCATTTCTCTTCACAGACTCATCATTGCAGCCTGTGTGTTAAGTGACAGTGTGCTTAGGAAGCTCTCATCGCTAGGAGAAGGCCTTCCTACAGCAGGAATGTTTTGTGGCATCCACCTCTTTTCATCACCACGTTCCATGTCTGCCCGGTACTCCTCAGATTTGGGGTGTCGATGCAAGAGCAGTAGCAGGAAAGTGGACAGCCCCTCCCCGTGCGTCCCCACTGCGGTGCATCGCTGCCCAGAGGGACATGGGCTGTCCCCAGGTTCGGCTGGTGGGTGACAGTGGTGATGTCATGGAGCACTCAGGTAAGCACGAGGGACAGCCCCAGCGCTGCTGCCTTGGCCAGGTACTGCAGACACTATTCCGGACAGCAGCACATGCATATTTAAATCGGCCTCAATTTATGCTGCTGCTGATCTGTGACTTACCACAGTATCATTCATATTCAGCTTTAGTGCCAAAAGCAATACTCAGCTGCTTTCTTATTTCTTAAGGAAAAATACCTCTTTAGGGTTTCTTTGAAGTCCCCACCCCTGAAAATTCCCACTATATTGTCATCATTGTTACTGTTAACAGCCCCTGCCAGTACCAGGAGCCTTTCCTGACAGATATCTCCGCGGGGGCTTTGTCAAATGCTGCAATTCAGCCCTCCACTATAGACAGTTTTAAATGGCTAATGACGGGCCTCCCGGGGGATTTCTGCCAAACTCTGAAAGACCTCCCAGGTTTAGAAGTGGCAGGGTGTCCTTTCCCTGGGGCCAGCCGCAGGAGGAATGCACGCAGTCAGATTCTCCTACCGAAGCTGCATCAGCCTGCTTATTTTTGCAGTTGCAAAGACTCATCCATGCGTACACAGCCGGTTGCTTAGCAGAGGAGAGATAGCTGTGTCAGTAGAGGACATGGAATAAAAAAGGCCAAACCTCCAGAGGAAAAAGTTCCCGCTGGTAGAGGTGTTACTGCATTTTAACATTGAAAACATCTTTGTTTGAAAGGAGCAGAAAAATCTAGAATCATAGAATGAGTCGTTTGAGTTGGAAGGGACCTTAAAGGCCGTCCGGTCTGACTGCAGTGAGTGGGGACATCCTCGGCTCCATCGGGTGCTCAGAGCCTGGGCCGAAGGGCTCTGAAACGTTAGGCCAGGTTTCTGTCAGAGGCAGCACAAGGCCCGTTCCTCCCTGGTGTGTGCGAATGAGATAGTGATACTTAGGGGAGAAAAATAGGAATGCGAATGATGTCTAAATGAGCTGGACACCTGCATGCTATTTTCTGAAGAGACAGAACAACACTTGAGGAGCAGTGAGGACCTGATGGAAACAGATCCCAGACCCTTCTGCCCATGATTTCAGGAGTCTCAGGTTGGTGCAGGCTGGCACAGCAGCCAGCCAACGCCGAGCCTCTGCCCTGCTGCAGTCCTGCCCCTCTGACATCCTCATCCCGACACAAGTGCTGGCTGAGCAGCAGGGCCGAGCTGACCTCAGCCGGAGCGGAACTGTCGCAGCCAGGTGGGTGATTTTAACCCAGCTCCATTCCCAGCCCGGCTGGTGGCACAGCTGCCCAGATGTGCAGGTGTGAGGGCTCAGCCTCCACTGTGTCAGGGCAGCTCACACTGGACAAAGCCCTCGTGAGCCAGCATCTGGCAGAGCTCCGACTGGCGTTCTGACAGCCATGCTCTGTCCCGTCGCAGCTTGGACATGGCTGGAGCAGTGCAACAGGCAGGAGGCTCTCTGAAGGTGACTTACCCTGGCCCACTGGATGAAGTCCTCCGCTTCTCAGCCCTGCCCCTAGCTTAACAACCACTAATTTTGGACCATATTGGCAGTAGGAAATCCAGTTCGAATCAGATATGCAGTTGACCTTCAGATATATAAATGAAGAGCACAGTCAGGGGGCCCTTGTTCCCATGCAGACACAAGCTATACTGTTTTGATCAGTGTGTAGCTAATGTGCACCTCTCTGCGTTTTTGCGTCACGGCTGAGTATGGTTCGTGGTTTCTGAGTGTGCTTCTCAATTTACGCATAGCGAAAAAGGCTCTTCTCAGAGATTAGCAAATGAGTTCCCTGGAGAGTCTGCTAGAATTGGTTCATTCCTTGTCCTTGTGAAACCTTTTCTCTTTCTAAAGTAATCAAAATTAATACTTGCTGATTTTATCAAAATGATCTTAGGGTTTTCACCTGAGGGGTAGCTACCATCTCTCAGTGATTCTGTGCCTTTAACTGGGCTGCTGTTACACAGAGCAGTTGAAGCTTCATTTAGCCTGAATGAAAAACGTAATGTGTGTTGCTGGAGAGAGGAAACTGGTAGTGGATGATTTACTTGGCATGCCCTGCAGCAAGGAGGGTATAAATGAACACAGAGAGCACTGAGACCTGAACCAGAGGAAATGCACGAAGCCTTGGGGTGACCTTATGGAAATTCCTACTGATGAGACTTCACTGCGCTCATGTTGTCAGGAGGGGTAAAGATCAAAATAACGCCAGCCTTGAAATGCTCTACGTGATGCATATGAGTGCAATGTTAGGCAGAGCTGAAAGCCACCCCGGCTCCGTGTGATCAGCCCGGCATGCAGGGGCTGCTCCTGCTCGTGCTGTGGTGCCTGGGGCTGGTGCCTGCTCGTCCCGATGGCCTGTGCCAAAACTGCCTCTACTTCAATGCCTGTGAAAACCGATGTGTTTCCGCCCGAGGTGCCCTCAGATGCTCGCAGCCTGCAGACCCGCACACGGCTGCGTTGGTCCAGCTCCTTGATTTCTGCACGGAGACAGAAATCCCATGAGGAGAAGCAGAGCAGCAGGAGGGGTCGCCGAGCTGTGCCCTTCTCACTGAGGCTGGTTCCCGACGTGAGGCCGTGTGGGCATATGTTCAGTGTGACAGTGTCGGAAACTGACACAGAGACTGTCAAGACCAAATTCCTGTGCTGTTTTTAGAGCTTGAGATTTTGTCCTCTGTGCTTGTGTTCAGCTCTAGGATTTGTTCTCCTCGTTCGTACTAATAGATCTGTGATGGTGTGGTCATGTATGCATCGAGAGAAAGGAACAAGTGCTCATTTCTGTGACAGCTGCTCATCGCTGCTACTGATCCCTGAGCTCTTTGCTTCTCCGAGCTGGTATTTTCCAGCATTTGCGCAGTGAGGTACCCAGATGCACTGAACATCTGTGAAATGCTGGCTGCTGAAGTCTCCTGAGCTTCATTCAAAATACCAGATTAATTGATTTACTTAGATTCATAAACAGCAGTGGAGAGCGGGAGGCTCTGACCCAGTGAGAAACTGCGGATGTGGCTCTGAACAGCAGGCTAATGAAGATGAAAAACCTCCCCTGTCCAGAGTAATCCAAACACAGCCTTACATATTAGTCTGTTGGCCCAAGTGCAGCTGTTTGTCTTTTCATTAATCTGAAGCTGGAGCGGAACCCAGAGAAGCAGAGGGGACAGTGACAGCAGGGACAGCGAGGAGGTGCAGAGGTGGCTTGATGGCAGCAGTGCCACCACGGCCCAGGGGCCGTGCTCCCATGGCAGAGCCGTGCGGAGCAAGAAGCCCGGCATCTTCCCTTCAGAGGGAAGCTGGAAAATCATCCTTGTGTTTAAAGTTCCCATGGCTGCAGTTTGAATTTGGCACACAGTTGGCCACGGGGTTATCTGAGGTCATGTACTCAAATAGTTGTAGATAAAACAAGGGCCTGTTTGGATTGGAAATCTCCAGAGGGCTTTTCCTTTGCGCGAGGGTAAATGATATTGCAAGAGGACGTGAGCCAAAATAAAGATTCGGCTCCGTATGCAGTAGCTCAGTAAAATAAAATGAGCAATGGAAAAAAAAAAGAAAAGAAAAAGAAAAGAAGAAATTAAAAAAAAAAAGAGGGAGAGGGGGTGGAAAACGACTGTTTTCATTACGTTATTTTCTGGAGGTGCTGTGAGATGGAGAAATTACAGCCAAGAGGAGGTAGCCCTGCAGCGCAGCACAGCCAGCTCAGCACTGCAGCTCTGCGCGGCGGGTCAGCCCCGTTCCCACCTGCTGTGGGTCCAGCATGCAGCACCAGCCCCAACACCTCTGCTGCTGCTTCCAGAGACCCCTACCAGCCAGGGCAGAGGTACAGAGGGAGAAGTTAATGGGTTTTAAAAGTTAAAGAGAGAATCGGATTCTTTTTTACTCTTCCATGGGCCCTTGGGCTTTTATGGGAAACTATTTACTCACCACTTAATGGAAGACTGCAGAGCAGAGCACATTTGGACAAGAAATGTGATTCAGTACTTTTCCAAGTTGCCATTAGAGCAAAGCATGTGCTTGCAGCAACAGCTCTCTTCTTTGCTTGTTGCCTGCTACAACAATCTTTATGACTTCCCAGCCTTGTTTTTATACAAATTATTGAAATTCAAAAGCAAAATGACAAAGCTGGGGAGAAAATTAGGCCTTTGGGGGCTTTCTGTCTTCCTGCAGCGTGCTCAGATGCAGTGCTGACGGATGCTGCTGTAAAAGCATCTCTCAACAGGTATTGAAAAAATAAGATGAGATGGAGAGAGAAGGCTGGAGGAAAAGATGTTCTCTGTCCTTCATTATAGGCTGGGGCTCCAGGAACTGGGTAAACCAAATGGGGACTGGCTTTCCTCCTGGGGCCACAATGTCCTTCCCATTTGCAGGCTGCCGTGGGGCCACCTCAAGGAGCACAGACCTGCATGGCCCCAGGGGTTTGTCCCTGAGAGCTGGAAGCACTTGTTTGAATGCAGACTTCATTTCAGCCTAGCAGTTGTCTGAAGAAGGCTTGCAGCTTTCTTATGCTTGTGCATTATGTTGTTTTTAAGACTCCTTGCTGAGGAATTCCAGATGTGAATGCTTCATTGGTGGCTGTGGACCTGAGGAACCCATCTCCCACCACCTTTAATGGCATTGGTGGATCCTCCTCCTGTGGGCTGCTGACAAGAGCTCAGCTCTGCTGACAAATCTTTACGTGTCCATTAGGGTTTGCTCAAGATGTTCATAGGAGACTATGGGAGTTTGAATCCATCATTTGTTTAATTTCTGTCTTCTCGGATGGGAACAACAGACATATTTGGTTTTCTGGTGCAGATATCTTCACAATTCAGATTCTGCTAGAGTACGACTAAAATGTATATTTACATTCTCTCTGTTAGGCTGGCTTATTAGTAGGGAAGGAGTCATGAAAAGGTCATGTACTCACCAGGATTCATTTTTAGAAAGGGAACAAACCTCTATGCATATCTCTTTGGAGCACTGGCCCTGCTTTTCTCCTTATAGGGACTATTTAATAATGGCAACACTGTGGTTTTTCAGCTTTTGGAGACATACAGCATCATTCCCAAAATGTTGTAGTCAGTGCCACCAAGGGGGTTTCTCTTTGAGTATCCTGTGTTGCTGCAAGGTGCATAGACGACTTGAAAGGGCTCTAAACATGAAGAGAGTAGGTTTAGGTATTAGGAGGACATTCTTTACTGTGAGGGTGGTGAGAAACTGGAGCAGATTGCCTAGTGAGGCTGTGGATGACTCCTCCCTGGGAGCATTCGAGACCAGTCTGGGAGGGGCTGTGAGCAACCTGGTCTGGTGGGAGGTGTCCCTGCCTATAGCAGGGGGTTGGAATGAGATGCTCTTACACAGTTTGGTCGTTCCAACACAGTCCGTTCTATGGTTCTACGTTACTATGGCTTTCCATATCTCGTAGACATAGTGTTTCTTAATGTGCTTACAGCATGTTTTTTGTGCTTAACTCCCATGACAAGCTCCTATTCAAGTGCTTTAGGTCTATGGTATTCTAGCAGAAGCACTCCTGACCTGCTGGGTTTCTTTCCTGGGAAAAAAAACAGCAAGGCCTCACCGAGCAGAGATGGGAGGACCTGGTGCCTGTGTGG
Source organism: Cyrtonyx montezumae (assembly GCF_038088225.1). Lineage (NCBI taxonomy): Eukaryota > Metazoa > Chordata > Aves > Galliformes > Odontophoridae > Cyrtonyx > Cyrtonyx montezumae. The sequence continues at coordinate 9,425,241 of NW_027071937.1, forward strand.
GTCCCTATGGGGGTACACAGACCAGTATAAAAATGGCATCTTCTTCACAGAAGGTCTGAGAGCAAACCCCATCTGAGTGGTTGTGAAAGAGGAGCAATGCATTACCCTGGGTTGTGCCCAGGGTGGCCTATCCCTGTGCCAACTCGGAGAGGACAGAGGGTGACTGCTGTGACAGCAGCAGTGCCCTTCCAGCAGGAAGCCAGCCAGGTTAGTGGTTAGTTTGGGATTTTGTTCTTCTTTTCTTAAGTTCTTTGTAGGAATATGAACTCGTTGTCTTGTTATTGCTGTGCCATGTGCCTTTGATCGCATACCAGAAGCATTGAGGCTGAATTTGCTGCATTGTCACACTGCAGCCCAACGCTCACTTATCTCCCGTGGGCAACAGTCCATTTGAAAAAAAAACACACCTGAGTTTAGCAGGATTATTCTTCTGGCTCAAAAGAAACTGAGGACTCAACAGAAGTAAATGCCAAGGTTTGAAATCCTGAGAGTACAGGGGAGAAATTTGTCACCCGAAGGTTCTGTGTGATTTACCATCTGGCAGTTTTATGATGGTGACATTTTGCATTTTTTCCTCCAGTGGTAGAGCAAAAATTAATCAGAAACGCTGTGGAAGGCCAACTGTGTTATGGTTATCATAGCAGGAGTGCAGGAGGAGGCTTGTCATCGTGGCAGCCTTGGAGCAAATTTGCTGAGGCATTCAACTGCCTCGAAATCTCCTCTAGAGAACTGCTGCGTTTTTGGTCGTGGGTCACTTGTGCTAATTTGGCATCTCTTTTAGAGCAATTTACATTTTTCTTTCAGCACAAACACTTACCCTCTCCAGTAATGAGAACACTCCTGTGCTTGGGTTTGGGGGTGGTGGTGAAAGTAGTTCAAATCTGAAGGGAGGCAGCTGTTCTCCTTGGCTCTCCAGCGCGTCTCAGGCATTTGTTGAGCCTACAGAGGAAACACATTCTTAAAGCCTGTGTCAGGAAACCAGCTCCTAAGGCAGAAAAGTCGTGTGAATTTTCAGTGTTCCTGTACGACCTATAATTTGTTACAGCACTGCGGGTGCTACAGTTCGTTTGCGGTGTGCGTTAGCGAGGCCCCAGTGGGATGTATGCTGCAGCACATCGAGCAGATTTTACTCTGATGTTACGGGGATGAATCAGAAGCTGCTGCACAAGAAGGCATGGTGGTGCCATGTGGTTGCTGGTGCGCAGCAGTGTCCTCCTGACCTGAGCACAGCCTGTGGCTCTGAGCATGCACTGCCTGGGAAACTGGGGCTTTTTCCAATGCCATACAAGTGAGATTGTTCCTAAAATTTTGGAGCATGAAATGTGTGAAGTAAAGCTCAGCTCCTGCTCTGTCTGGTGTGTCCCAGCGTTGTAAGAACTGCAACTGTTGTCACTGAGCTGCTTGATGCTGATGGGCTGGAGGGCTCTGGAAGGGCAGTTTGTTGGTGAGAAAAGGAGATGGTGGGACTGAACGTGGCCCAGCTTCTTGAATAACCATCACAGACCTCCTGTCTGTGCCAGCAAGCTTTGATTTTAGGTTTAAAGTAAAAGAACATGATTCAGATAGGTCCTTCAAGGCTAGGTAACATTTTTCCAATACATAAAAGTGCAAAACAGCCACTTCCCAGGAGGAGAAGACCTCTGGCAGGGGGATTATTTGTGTGTTGCTTGTCCAAGTGACAATGATGAAACGTTTCGCAGCAGGCCCACTCCCTCGTTAGAGATTTGAGCCTCCGCTTTGAAGTTCCATATCCAGCTGGAAACTTGCACAAACCTTTGGGCCAAGAGCTGTTTTTTTTCCCTGAAATAATTTGTATCAATGCTTTGGTGTAATCTATGATTCTTCCCCTTTCTTCTGTTTGAATACAGAAACTTTTAACTCTTCTTCATACCAAATATGGATCATTTGGAGACACATAACGTAGTAATGTGTCAGAAATCCTTTGTCCTTCTGCAACTATGGAATATTTTAAATAAAGCTTTGAACTGCAGCCCTCATGTTTAGCCGTGCACTGGCTTGGCAGCTCTGGATCTGGGTGCAGTTGCAGATCTGAAGGGAACGCTCTGCTTTGTGCACATGGTGAGCTCAGGGCATGCAGGACTGCTCTGCATGCACTCTCTGTGGTTGTCTTTTCTCTGCAGCAATGAGTGTGTAAGAAGAAAAGATGATGTGCTTGGAGCAGCCATGTGAGTACATCTGTTCCTTTTCTCGAAAACGCATTCCCAAGGCACCCAGGAGGAATGAGCAGCCTCGAGGTCAGCTCTGGGCTGTGCTGCAGGCAGACCTGCTGGTGGTGGCCATTGGCCCTGAGGTCCAGCGTGCACCTGGACTCTGGATTTCCCTCTCTGGTGCTGGAAGACGTTAACGCTGTTCATGTGTGGCCCATGGAGCACAGTGTGTGCTCAGTGCTACTGCTGTTGTGTTCCAGCAGGCCAGGGTGGGTGCTGGGTGGATGTGTCCTGCTTGGTGCTGGGTGGATGTGTCCTGCTTTCAGGGATGCTTGGTAAAGGTTTTTAGAAAGCATTTCCACGGAAGAAAGTCCTGTCTCATCATCTTTCCCCTCCACCCCCAGTCACAAGCATCTTTGTATAGCCCTTCCCTGTCGCTGTTTTCCCATGGCAAGAAGTGCCTAGTTCAGAAAGCATCAGCCCCGAGCCCTTTGATCTTTTCTTTCTCAAGAGAAAAAAGATTAAAAAGAGACAAGAAGTTAAGGATTTGTGAGGGGGAACGGAACATGAATAGCAAATTCTGCTGCAGAGGTCACCTCCCCCCGGCTTTCTTCCTGTGTGATCAGAGGACAGGCAGGGTGGAAGGGTGCTGAGTGGGTCTATTGGGGAATCCAGGGAGGAGGGGAGTAAATTGGGGGCAAAGAAGTGGGGGTGGAGTGGAAAGCCCTTCAAAAGGAACAATGCTTGCAGGCTTCTGCATTGTTAGGCGGCCTTTTACAGAGAGTGCCATGAATACAGGTTATAAATTCTTTGGCCATTGAGAGAGCTCTCCAAACCTGACTCCATCCTGCACTAAACCGGGCCTGAGCCCTATCAGTTGCATAGCAATGAATTCATTTACATCTGGATAGTTAATCTCCAATTCAGTTGACAGTTTATCTCACCCTTGGAAGAGCGAGCAATGCCTGTTCTATTGTGTGGAAGCAAGTCTATGATCATCAGCTAGGCTAGCACTTCTCCTTTGTGCGCAGCAAAGATAAGAAGGGTGGCTGTTGGTATCTCGCTTATGAAAGATGCAGTTATTACCCCAAGCTGTGTGATTCTGCTTGGCTTTCACTTGACATCCTTCCCATTTTCACCCTTTGCCTCTTCGATGTGGAAATGCCATTTAACCATATCAGTGACTGATGATACTCCAGCTGAAGTGCTGCTTTTCTAGCATGGGTGGTATGGATGGATTATTTGCCCAAGCCAGAACTATTTGGTTTGTTCACACTGTTTGGGTTGTTTTGCACTGTTCTTTATCACTGGGTATTTTGTACAGCTCTCGCAGGGAGGACGTGCTGCTGTTGCTGCAGCTTGGCTCAGCAGAGGCATGTTCAGGGGATTCCTGCAGCTACTGTGCAGGTGATGCCCATGGGGATGGAAGAGGCATCGTTACTAGTGAGCCAGACCCTGTGGAGTAGCACTGATGGGTCCGCTGTGACTGGGGAAGTAGCATGCACACATCCCAGCAGGCAGTGAGGCAGAAGACAGAGGCCATGCGGACATGCAGAGGTGAGAAGAGAGCCGGTCTTGGCAGATAAGACTGACTTTCAGTTCATGTTAGGAAAGTGGCAGAGGAAAGGAGACCTTGGGAGTCAGAGGACAAAGTTAAGCTTGAGAATTCCTTGATTTATTCGTATTTTTAACTCTCCAACTTTAATTTCCTGAACTCAGTATTTGTTCGTATTTGATGTGGTTTGGACATGATCTATAGAAAGGCCACTCCAATTAAAATATCCCTCTTTTATCTAGAGTGGCTGCAAATCTTTTACTGGCCGTTTTGTTTCCTCTCACACACGGTGCACTTAGTTCAGATCTGCTCATGAGAGTTATGACTGAAAAGCTATCCCACAAGTTTAGCACAGTTAACACTAAACAGTGAAAGACAGTGAGGAAAAGTGAAAATGTGGTGACCTAAAAAACAATATCATTGAGGAGGGAGGGTAGCTTTGGCTTTTTCTAAGTATAAGAAGCCTTTGGTTTGCCTGCAGGCTGGGAATGTTTTGTCTCAATGGCCGTTGCTGATCTTCCTTTAGGCCAATGGTGCTCGGGTGTGTGTGTGAGACCCATTTGTTTTCTTTCTGATATTGTCCTTAGAGAAGACATGAGAAACCAACAACTTAAACAGCTGTGTCTTCAGGTGTCCAATGTAATGGGTTGATGCCACTTTCTTGAGTAATGTTGTAATAGTGATGGGGTAAGTACAATACAAACATGGGTCAGGAAGAGAACCCCTCCTACCCCACAGAATTCGTTTTGTTAATGTAAATACACAAGCCTGGGCTGCTTGCCCCCAGCCTCCTGTGCACGGCTGTGCTGCAGATCACCAGGCTGAACGGCTCCTTTTCCTCTGCAGCATGTGGACATGCATTTTTAGTTATTAAATGCTAGCGTTTTCATTTGCCAACACAATTTTCCAGTTCCATTTACTTTGTGCTCTTTCTTTTCTTGGGATGGTGCTGTGGAACAAGCGTAACAATGTTTTAGAAGCATTTGTTAGTTAGCTTTGGTGACCTGGAGACTTTCTCCAGCATAGAAACCTAGAGAAGCTGTGGTGAAGCCATCACAGCAGCACTGTGCCCTGATGCTGCAGCTCAGTCCAGGCTGTGTGCTCCATCCCTTCCTGCCACACTTTGCTCTCCCTTGCATGGCTGGCACTGCTCAGTGTGAAGCTGCATCCCATGGCAGCTGGAGGCCAGGTGCTGGCTGCGGCAGCGAGGTGGTGGGAGCTTGGCATAAGAGGACACAAAATGCAGTTTGCCTTCTTATAGTGAGTTTACATTTGCTTTTGAAAAGGACCGCTCTACCCCACATTGGGCATTTCCCATTCTTTACTTCACCTGAGCTGTAAGAGCATTACCAGATAGTGTGCCATAGTTTCCTATGAGTCACAAGTGGGGATGACGGAGCCCTTGCAAGCTGTAAGCATGTGAGCCATTTTATTTCAAGGCAGGAATTTGTTTATGGTAGGAAATATAGCACTGAGGCACAGCACATGGAGCAGCTGTGTGGCTGAGCACAGATAGCACCTGAAAAGGACCACTCTACCCTACACTGGCCATTTCCCATTCTTTTTTGTGCTCCTGTCGAAGACTGATGAGGAATCATTCTTTCCTAATCCTGTGCTGCTGTCACCACTCCTCCTCTATGTGTTTAATTGCATTTTTTATTTCCTTGGTATAGGAGCAAATCGCTGTTTCTTGTGTTAGTGCCTACTGACTCACTGCCATCTCTCCACATGAAAGATGTTTTCTGTCCATCTTATCTGCTCTGTGGTTTCTGTTTTTAAAACAGCTTGATGCAACTTTATTTTTCTTGTGTGTGTGTTTAAGTGAAAATAAATTATAATAAACAGCATTAACACAAATATTATGGTTAAGAATTAAACTAAACAAAATTAGGGTCTTTAAGCTGCGTTTTCCATAGTAGCTACTGAAGCCCCTTCATCTGAGGGCATTCTGTGCAGTGGGCTTGTGGCAACTTGTGTGTGCAGGATGTGGATGGGACACTGCCTTGGCACATTGAAAGGTAGTCATAAAGTCTCACTGAATTGCGTGGGCTTGAGTTCCCTATTTTATTTTTGAATTAGAATAGGAGTAAAGTTTTCATTTCTTCTTTGTCTCAATAAGGGTTTGAGGATGAATGTGGGTAAGTGCAGGTGAGTGGGTGCCCCTGGCAGCTCTGGATGTGATGACAGAAAGAAGCTATGGTCATAGAACCTCAGCATGACTTGTTTGGAAGGGACCATAATGCCCAGCAGTGCAGGCCCTCACTGCCCTCTGAGTAAAGAGTGTCTTCCTCACATCTAACTTCAGTCTCCCCTCTTTGAGGTTAAAACCATTCCCCCTCGTCCCATCACTGTCTGCCTCTGGCCTTCAGATTGTATTTCCTTGTGCAGTCGCAGAGATCAGTGTCTCACTGAGGACTCTCAGTGTCAAAGCTGAAGCTTTAGGTCACACTGTTTTTATAAGCAGGTTTCAGACTTTACAGATGCACACAGGGCACATCTGGAAAATGTCTTAATTAAGCAGTGATAAACATCACGTTTTCATGCTCTGAAAACCAACCATATGGGACTGCATGAAATGCTTTTGCTTGGAGGGCTGTCTGTCAGTGTCTGTGTGCAGGAAATGTTGCCCAGTTCACTCCTGAAGAACTGAGTCTTCAGTTTTGAGTTTGGGTCGTGCTGGAGGATCCCCTGTGCTGCAGGGCAGGAGCCCTCTCCTTCACAGAGACTGCAGCATCGTGCAAACGTTTGTTATCTTCCACGATGAAAGCCACATGAATAATTGCTGCTCCTTATACTATTGAACTTTCCAGAAGAAATTCTCCACTGTGTTAAGAACAGGCATGACAAATCTCAACCCATAGGACTTGGGGAAGCCACAAAAAACAAGAGCTCTTCATGAAAAACGGGCTCACACCCTAAGCACTTGGCACTCAATGGCCAACGGTGCAGCTTGAGTGTTCAGTGCTGCCAGGAGAAAATGGGAAGCACAGCCGTGCCTGCAGCCATCACTGTCACTGTCTGCTGGGTGCTGGGTGCAGCCCCTTGTGCTGACAGCAGCTCCAGAGAGCAGGCAGGGGTCTGACAGCATCCTGCTCCAGGCAGAGCATCTCTGAGTGGTGTGCAGATGGGAATGGAGCTGGGTGTGCTGACGTGCCCCCGGTCATGGTGCTGCCTGCTAGTGCCCTGCCCCATGAATTAGGGGGGTGTGGGGACGGAGGCTGATCTGATGATGCCAGAGATCTGGGAGCACTACCTGTGAGCCTGCTCCCCACGTGCCTGATGTGGGGGCCACAGGCATTATCTAAACCTCTGAGGAATATTTGAGGGGAAAAAAAACGTGTTTTCTTCTTGAACTAATGCAAAAAACAAAGAGCTCATTTCAGTGCTTGCCTCCACTTTCAAACTGGACAGGATCCTGGATTTTTTTAAAGAAAACAAAGCATATTTCAAATACAGGCATTCTTTTCTTTTTTTCCCCCTTCCAGTTGCTTTCTGCTTGCTGACATTGCTTTTGGAGCCATGGGGAAGGTACATCTGCCAATGATAATCTCAGCACTTCGGGAAGCCAGGAGTGGCGGGGGGGCAGCACGGGGGGGCTCTGCCCTTGCTCACTCCTGCACCCAGCAGGAACTGGGGCTATGCAGTGGGTCTGCAGTGGCACCTGGATGGGAAAAAAGCAGCTTGGGCTGGATGCACGTCTGTCCTCACCTCCCCTTTGTCCAGCAGCTTCAGGTGCTCAGGGCACACCTGGTGCTACATTCTGTAAAGGCTCAGACAGTTCTCAGCACTTCTGCAGGCAACTGCCTTTCCATGCTTATGAGCAGTGGCTGACAGCTCCTGGAGGAACCGAGTCAGTGAGACGATGAAGTGGCCTGTGGGAGCATCATGGCAGAGCCCCTCTTCCCAGAGATAGCCCAGGATGCACCAGGGCCAGAGGGGATGCGTTAGAGCCGAGCTGGGGTGTTGGCTTGATGTTAACCACTAGACAAGAGGCCTGACAAGTGTCAGAAGCCAGAACCTTAGTGGTGCCCTCCTGTGCCTTATCAGAGGGCAATAAATCTTGACTGATTCATTTTTTTAAAAAATGAGAATTCTCAGCAAATAAACGAGCTGCTTGCACAGTGATAATAGCCTGCTTGGAAAGCAACTCAGTGTAGTGTGTAAGTTGCTGGAAGTCATCAAAACCATCTTATCCCGTGGAGTCTCCTGTGCTGAACTTGTGTTTACAATATCAGACAGAAAAAGGAATTTTTCAGTGGATATTGTCTGATAACTTTTTAGCCAAGCAGCAGTGTAATTGGGGCCTCTCTGCGTGAGGCCAGGCTGCCTTTACTGGCTGTGGATGCTTGGCGGTCTCCTCTCCATCCATTTCTTTCTATTTTGACACATCTTGCTCTGGTTTAAATTATTCCGCTGAGGTCTGAAGGACTCTGAAGGAATCCCATTCTTGGGTTGCCATTGGCCCAAAGGACATGCTGGTGCTCAGGTGATGAGCACACTGCTGCTGCTCTTCATCCTGTGACTACAGGGCTGTGCAGGAGGGAAACAGCTGGGAAGGATGCAGATTCTTATCTCGTAGAACCACCAAATCACAGCACATTTGGGTTGAAAGGACCTTATAGCCCCCAGCCCCACCCCTTCTCCTTATAGCCCCCAGCTTGGGATGCCCGGAGCCCCCCCATGGCCTTGGGCACCTCCAGGGATGGGCACACACAGCTCTGGGCAAGCAGTGCCAGTGCCTCTCTGCCCTCTGAAGAAAGAGTTTCTTCCTAACACCCAACCTGAATCTCCTCTCTTTTAGTATAAAGCCATTCCTTCTTGTCCTGTCACTATCAGACTGTATAAGAAGTCACTCTCTCTCCTGTTTACCACTTCCCTTTACGTACTGGCAGACTGCAATGAGGTGTCCCTGGAAGTTCTTCCCCTTAAGGAATCTTCTGGCAATATTGCTTGCTGTTGCATAGTATTGCTTTTTGTGCACCAGCTACTTTCTGCTAATTTTAACAAGCTTTTCTGAATAATTACTACTGGAATAATCACTAGTCCTAAGCTGGACTAGGAACAACATCTCCAGGAATGGCCATAAATATTCAATCACTCTTCACAGTGCCATTCGTTTCCCCCGATCTTTGCCTCTCTCCTTCCTTTCCAGCTATCTTCTCCCTCATAAAGATCCCATTGTACAGTTCCTGCTAAAAGTCAGGGCTGGATAATTGACCCATTTCCTGCATGCTGACTGAGATGGTCTCTACTGGGGAAGAGTGGTAGCTGGGCCTGACCATGCCCACAGGTCAGCTCTTGGAAGGAGCTGTGCAAAAGCCAGAGCTTCAAATGCAGTGTGCTGGCAGTGTGCAGTTGTAATTGCCTCCTTCAGCAGGAAAGGAAACGTGTGCTCTGCTGAGTGATGCTGAGACCACGCTTCGGGGAGAGCATTGGAGAAGCTAGAGGTGAATCGGATTAGATGGCCGCGTCCAGCATTAGGTAACCATGGAAAAAATGCAAACTGAACTCGAAGCCCAATCTCCCGATTGTTTACGCGTGTGTGAAATCTCTTGGCAGTCCACATCTCCTTTCTGAAAAGCTGGTATTTTTAGATTTACGGCTGGAGGCTGTAAAACTGTTCTGACATGAACCCAAGCTATGCTGCTACCTTAAAAAATGAAGTCTTAAATGAGAACTGAAACTTATTGAACTATATTTCAATGGCAGTATAGCAGAGCACTTTAACATGTGCATGGAAACATGCCTGGGAGGAAGGGGAAAAAAACTGAGAATGTCTCAGAAACTGGAGCTGCTCAGAGGCACTGCGTTGCTTACCCCTCTCTGGAGCAGTACCCTGGAGAAATCAGCTTTGCATGCGAGGCGATCACAGTGCAGCTGTGAAACCCAGCTGAAATGTAAACTTCTCTTAAGTGTTCACGGGAGGCTTGCATCTGTGTCTGTGCCTGATTAGCTGGAGTTGTGAAACTGCAAGCTTTGTCGTTGCCAGTTCTCTCCTCCTTACCTTGACCCATGGCTTTACTCACCCGTGTGCTTTGTCTTTGGCTGGAAACTGCTGTCCCCAGGTGTGCTCCGCAGCGGGGGACCCCACGCCCCAGCAGCAGCACGGTGCAGGGACTGAGGTCTGCTTCTGATGGCAGCAGGCATTTGTGTGTGGACAGCTCACCTGGGCTGGGAAGGACAGCCCGGGACTGGAGGTGCTTGTGAGCACTGCAGTAATAGGATTTTCACGATGATTTGCTTCCCCTGTCATGTTGTTTCAAATTCCTGACAAGCCATACTTTTCACAGTCTGGATTTTCTCTCATGAATTTCTCAAGGGGCTATCTGGAGGGGAAACTATTTCTCACCATAACAAACAACCAAAGCCTTCATCGTTAAAAATAAAGCACTAACATGGCCCTACAATGGCCCCCTTTGTCAAGTCACATCTGTTTAGATCACCAGAAATGATAAGCCTTTACTTTTGAAAGTAACTTTCTTTTATCAAAATAGGAAAAATGACTGCAAATCATTCAGAAAAAAATCAGCGTGCAGGCTAAGGCTTGTGACAGTAGTACTCTGTTTTACATAAAAAAGCAGATTGCATTGCCTGCACGTACAAATACTGGCCTTACGCTCTTGTAGCACAACTCAGGAATGGCTCCACAGCAGAGCTTGCTGCCGTGCTAATATAAAAATGGGGTGAAATAAATATCTGACATGCTGGACTGAAAAGCTCTGATTTCACTGCTAATCCAAATTACCTTGTTTTTTAGCTCCAGACTTTCAAAGCTGTTTCCCAGAAGTTGTCTGCTGGCGATTGCCAAATTGCAAAGCAAGAGGATTCACACAGGGAATGAAGGAAAATACTGTGCGAGGTGTATGTGATCACTGAAATTTGATATTTAAATAATCCCCAGACATTTGCCCCCCAAGTGATAACATTGCCTGCACACCCAGAGGAACTAGAAGTGAGACCCAGCTGCATTACATGGAGGTCTCAGACAGGGATGCTGCTGCCCAGAAACCTGCTGCCTATGGCTGTGCACCTTCCAGCAAAGCTGCTCGCACAACGCGCTGCCTTTGCACAGGTGAGGAGCTGGTAGCCACCACCACAGCAACAACAAACCTGAGCTCTGCACTTGCCCAGATCAGTCCACTCATATGGAAGAGATGTGGCAGGGCAATGAGCTGCAGAACAGTGGGTTTAGCTCAGCTCTCCCTGGATCATAAAGCTTTCCTGGGTGCTTCTGAAAATCCAATTCATATGGATGTTCACATTTAAAGAAGATGCTTGTGGTGAGTTCGTTGGTATTGAATTCTACTGGGTTTATCCTGACAATCCTACTGGCACTGAGGTTTGGAGGAACTGAGATGAATTCAGTGAGAGTGCTTAGGAAATGGGGTGACTGGGTCTGGGTTGGCAGAAATGCATTTTGGAGAGTCCTGCCCTCTCTGAGGGGCATCAGATTTGCCACTGGCTTTAGTGGGAAAACAACTAGCTCCCTGGTTTCCACTGAGCTGAAACACGGCCTGCACTCGTCCTTTTTCACCTGCAGCTCTTAAGCCACAGTTGCTGCATCACCACGGGGAGTTTCACCAGCAGTTAACTGAAATGTCACAAGTCTCCAATCTGATGTGAAGCTGGAAATAAACTCTAAATTCACCTACGCTCAGAACTGAAGGTCATGTGTTTATGACAGCATCTTCTCCAGACAAAAAGAAGGAGCAAAAGAGGTGAAGTTGTCTTTGATGAAACAATCTTCCCGTTAGAAAGTCCTTCAAAGCCTCTTCAGAAGCACCATCAGTAGAGATGAACTGCAGATCATTCCTCTGCATCCAACAAAGGGAATGGTTGTAGAAGTTCCTCTAATTATATATAATTGGTTTTGAAATTAAATGATTTGGAGTATCAGTGAGGACTCTGAGCAGCATTACTGGGTAAAGGAAAGTAGCAGCCTGTTGGAAGGAGGTAGATACATGGAAATAGTTATGGCAATGGTGGGTTTCAAGTCTCATGAAGGCAGTGTAATTTGGGCCAGTTCAGCTGTTGCATGCAGATGGTTTCCCAGTGTACTCCTGCATTGCAGCACTGTGCTCTGGCAGCTCCTGAGTGATGGGAGTACCTTTGGCTTCTCTAGGGGAAAAGGCTGAGCAGTGTGTGCTGAGGAGAGGTGGTCAGATGTCAGTCCTTCCTGTTCTCAATGTGAACTGATAGAAAGCAGAGCTGCTTCGTTGCTGTGCTCTCCCCAAGTATCTGATTCTGTCAGATGACTTTATTCATTCATAAATGCACTGTCTGGACTGCACTGTCGTGCCAAGAATGCAACTGTCTGGGTAAAAATGTGCAAACAAGGTGTGCCTGATTCCTTCATGTAGTTACCGTAACAAGTGCAAACATGCAGTAGGAATTTGAATACACGAATGAACAGACTTCTAGATGAGCAGAGACTTTCTGAATGCAGAGACCTGATTTGAGTAACAAGTCATGGCATCTGTTTGTATAAATTATGTGTGCCACTGCACATAGATTTTGAAACTGTTTCTGAGGAATATAGGTATTTCTATGTATTAGACCACAAAGCTTATCTGAGTTCCCCTTTTTAACCACAGTGATGAGATCACTGGAAAAAGAGTTACCCACTGCTCATCACCCTTCCTCATTTTGTATATGTTAAACATCATGCAGTGATTAGATCAGAGCTTTTCTGTCTAGGGAAAACAAGATCCAGAAGTGGAGAAGGAAGGATAAGGGGATCCCTAAACTGTAGAGCTGGAGTGGGAGCAGGAGGGTTCCTGCTCTGCAAACTGCAAAGAGATGGAAAACACAGAATCCAGCTCCTGAGCTCCAGGGACCCACAGCTTTGAGGGGTGGAGGTGGCCAGTCTGGAAGGACCTCTCTGCCCTCTCTGTGCCACCTGTCCCCTGTCACTGCCATGAGCAGCAGCAGGATGGGAGCCCAAAGCAGCACGACACTGCAGGGATCTCTGCTTGACGACCTCTGTCTGCTCCATCCCTGGGGATCTGTGCCAGAGATTCTTCATTTTGAGGTTGTTGCATTTTTGACTGTATTGTACACGCATCCTTCCTCGTGCACTTTCCCTAGACAGAGTGCAAGAAAGGACACTGACCCGTGGGGCTCCCCAACCTGGGCTGCAAACCATCCAGTCTGCAGCCAGCCTGGAGCTGCAAACCATTACAGTGCATATTGACGCTTACTGCTTTCAGCTCTGCCACTTCTGAATGCGATTTACAAATACCCAAGGTCTCACCGGACTCAGCCACAAGCATGTGCAGTCTGAGGCCAGACGAGAGCCTCCTGCTTGCTGAGCATTTCCAGCTCCTCTGTTGTTTGGGATCCTGGATAGCATCAGTGCTGCCTGTGCTCCTCAGCTCCGCTCTAGCAGCAGTCATTGTTTCTGTTATTACTGTGCTGTGCTGAAGAGGAAATGCTGTTGCCTTTTTTGGAGCTTTTAAAGACTCTTATTTTTCAAAGTCTCTTTTAGAAACCCAGCTTGGAAAATGGTGTTTAATTTGTGTATCCTTACTGCCACCAGACAGCCGAAGCAATGAAACACGAGCAAACTATGTTTAGCGACGTAAAACATGCAAAAAATTCTGTGAAAAAAATTTAAAAAAGAGGCATGGAGTGCAAATGATTTGTCTTTTTGGAGGGTTACAAGCAGCACAAATGAGTTCACAGGCTTGGTTTACCACATCAGCCAACAAACAGTTGTGTCAGCATATACTTGGGAGCAATGTGTGCAGTGCTGGGTGGAACACCCTGAGCTGACAAGAAAAGGGGACGAGGGCTAACGTGGACGTGTGCCTGCAGAGAGCAGAGTGCCCTTGGGGCACAGCTGCTAATTCTCCAGCATTCCCTTTTTCCTTGTCATTTTGCTGTTGTAGAAAAATGTTGGGGATACTGAGTGTGACCCTACCATAACACTGAGAAACTAGGCCGTGCTGCAGGTGCCTGGGCATGGTGAATGTGATGGTACAATTATGCGTTGTTCCTCACTACTATATTTTGTCTTGAATCTTTTCACATATTTATGGATGTTTTTGCTGTCTTTTAAGTCCCTGTCCACTTTCAGTTCCCTGTGAGCATATGTGTCATTGCCAAGTGGGGCACCCTGACAAAACAGAGGTGTTGAAGTCCCCCTGCACACTCCACCTCCAAGCTGCTCTCCATCCCCAGGGGTTTGGCTGGGCACAGGAAGGCACCCACATGGCCTTCAGGAGCCGAGCGGTCCTCCGCTGTCCAGCACAGCCTCTGCCAATGTCTGACAGCTGCTCCCAGGCAGCAGGACACAGCCCTCTCTGCCTCAGCCTTCTGCACAGCCAGCTTCCCCTGTGGTGGCAAAGGTGCTGCCTGCTGCTCCTTGCTCTCTCTGCTTTGGATTAGCTTGCAAGGGACAAGGAGAAGAGTGAGGAGCAGGAGCATGGGGCAAACAGGAGGGCTGGAGTGCAGGGCGAGCAGGGCTGTGCCCATGGCCTGGTGTGACCACACAAGCGTCTGATCAAAGCTGGCTGCAGGGCTGTGGGAGTGCAGAGTTCCAGGAGCTGGAGGCAGTTCAGGGTGTGCTGCTGGGGCTGGGCTCTCTAGGAAGGTGCACTCCGAACACCTTGCTGGGCACCTGGCTTTGCCAGAGCTCACACTGCCCTGCATCTGAGCATCTGTGCCACCAGCACTGCATGCCCCACACAGCTGCACCACCGAGCTCCCGAAAAACACATTTGTCAGCAGACCAAGGAGAGCAACAAGTCTTCTCCCTGCAGAGGCAGTTGAGAAGGGGCAGTTGAGAAGAGGCAGCCCCAGGTGCCTCAACCTGCAGCCTTTCGAGGCCCAGGATGCTTTGCACAAGCAAGAAATGTTGGACACAACAAAATAGCAGGAGGACATCCACCTATTAAAGAGATTCCAGAGTGCAAAAAAGATGGTGAAGACTCTGGAGGCAAGATGTCAGTATGGCAGAGAAGGGGAGGCTGAGGGGAGGCCACATCTCTACAAGGGCTGGGGAACAGCTGTGCCCCAGAGGCAGTGGGCATGGCCCCAAGCTGCTGCAGCTCAGGGAGCACTGGGACACCACTGTCAGCCGTAGGGTTGGAGTTTGTGTGGGGCTGTGTAGGGTCAGGTTGGGCTTTGTGATCCCTGCGGGCCGGTCTGTTCCAACTCCGGATGTTCTGTGATGTCCCCATCAGACAGCAGTGACCCTCAGCCTCAGGCTGCAGCCTGCCGGCAGCATCAGCTCCCCACACCAGGCCTTGCCACCTCTGAAAAACTCCTATTATTTTCATATGACCCCCATCAGAACTCATAAAAGACCTCATCCTCAGATCCAGTAACCAAATTTGTTGCCTGTTTACATCCTGTGTTAGGGACAGGGTAATCTGGAGAGATTAGGGCAGAAACAGAGCCGTAAACAGCGTGAACCTGGATAACATAGCAAAGGGCACCCCTCTGAAATGTGTTGGTGTAATTTGTGTGTGTTTTCATGTAGTTTATAAAGCCAGCACAGCGATTGGTTACACTGAATGAGGTAATTGGAAAATGCCTTACTCACCGGCACAGCTCAAAGCTTAACTGTACACTGAAATGCACTTAGGACTCCAGCCAGTGCCGAGGCCTGGCCTTCATGGCTGTGCGAGCCCAGGGTCGTTTCCCAGCAGAATTAACATTTTCCTGCCCTGCCCAGGTGCAGGGAGGACCAGTGCCTGCTTGGCGGGGCTGGGATGGGCAGCCGTGCTACGAGCTGCCGCAGCTGTGGTCATGGTGTGGTTCTCAGGTTATTTTTGAAGCTAAAAATGCAAACGTAACCAACTCTTCAGCATTTTCCCACACCTTTCATGTGACAGGACTGTACCCAGTCATAGGACTCTGTCTGTAGGACCTAATGAATTGTCACAGTTTCACTTCCCTGGTGTTCTTTTCCTTCCTTTTTGGAGGCAGCAGTGCTGTTGCCTCCCTCTGCTACCATGATAGCTGCCCAGGGAACTGCGTGGTTGGGCTCTTTTCTGTCACTGGAGGATCCTGTCCAGTTTGGGAGAGTTCCTGCAGGCACATTGTGCCCTTCTCGTTAACTCCAGAAGTGTTTCACATCAGCTGATTGGTGTCTTCAAATACAGAACCAAATGTTGGAGCAAAAAAAAAGAGCTTTGCAGGTCATTGTATGCACAACTCTCACCTTGTTTAGGCGCCCACCTTCGTCAGTTTAGATGATCATTTAAAAGCAGTGAACATACATCAATTTGTAACTTCACAATGAAATGGCTACAGAAGAACAAAGCCTAACTACTGCACTAACTCCTTACATGTCCACAGTTTTTAAATTTCTCTTAGAAATCCAATTTTTCCACTTCCTGTATGAAGGACACAGCGGGGGGAGCTGCACAGCAAACGTGCAGAGAAAATTACTGCTAGCAAATGCTTTGATTGTACATATAAATCTCAAACTATGTAGGGAGGAGCAAGCTCACTGCTTCAATTGCACTCATTCTAAGGATGGATGTGACACCAGTCATTAAAAGTGCTTAAACAGATATATGATTTTTGAGTTGCTGGTGTTCCTTTAATTCTAACATACTATTAGAGTGTTAATTAAAAAAGCATACCAAAATGAAATGCTCCTAAGAGAACCAAGAACCTGTCATTTGTGTGAAAACCATGGATTATAAACTGCTTCTTCTACTTTTGCTGCCAAATACGCAAAGTAAATTGCACAATCTCAGGGATGCAGTTGGGCCACTTCATGTTTTCCTTTCTCCAACTGAAGAGAAACATTTTCTTCAATCTGAGAGGGAGTCATTTGTTTTTCTTGCAGTTTAGCACATATTGGCCCTCATCAACAACAATACAATAACTTTTCCACCATTTCTTATCTCAGTTTATCACAAGGTTGTGATTTTTCTAAGACAAAGATTGTTTGCTTGCTTTGTTTGTTTGCTGGAATTTTTGAGTTATTTTTCTTAGTAAAATTTAGCAATAAAAGCAGCAATCACAGTTGTGTGTTGCACCGGATCTTTTTCCCATCCTTGTTTAGTCGTGAGAATTTTCTCAGCAATAGGACTGTTCTCATCCAGATTATTCTCTTCCGTAGCTGTCAAATACCCAAATCCTTGTACCCAACCTTTATCCATAGATTGCACAATCAGTTACTGCTATATGACAGATGCTGGGATGCTTTCTTATCAGTCAGTTAGCACTTTTTTTTTTAATTGCAAGATTATAAAATGTTGGATCATGTTTCACCAGTGTTGCAGTACATCCCATGAGAAAGGGATGGGGAATTTTTAAAAACCTACCACAATAAATTCTCAAAATCATGTGCCTACGACTCAGTCATTGAGAATGGGTTTATGAGTGCCATCTCCTCAGTGGGAAAGGGAACTTGACGTAGGACATGGGTGTTTCATGATGAATGTTTATTGCAGAAAGCTTCCAGAATGTCTTTAGAGCATTTTGAATCTGATGGGCTTCAAATCTGGTAGTTTATATTATATAAATGAGAACAGTTCTGGTGTTCAGTCACGTTTATGCAAGTTGTGCTGACAGCTCAATGGCCACCAAAAGTGCCCAAGTCTTGTTCCACAGATGGGACAGCCAGCTGCACATTTCCTCCACAGATTTTGTAGCCTGCCCGCCATCCCAGCATAGCATCCCACCCCAACAGCACTTCAGCTCCATCAAGGTGTAGAATTGTTTTGCTGCCACTGAATTTGTTGTTTTTGTCCCTAAGAACATACTACCAGAAAAAAAAAGAAATGCTGTAGATTCATACAGCTGAGATCAGAAGGGGCCTCAAGGAATCCCTGTGGTCCCTCTGGGACTGATAGGTAGTTTGAGTGCATAAAAGGATTGTGAACGCTGACATGAGATATTTCTTGGGACCTGCTCAGGTCCTTTTGAAGTCAACACAGAGATTGCTTTAGACACTGAGTGGCAGATCCGGGGTCCTAGTGGCAACATTCATGTTCCTAACCTTGAACACCTGACAACTGGGCAGCTGGTGTAAGCTCCTGCCAGGGACACGGCCCACTCCAAGGCTTCTTCCACCAGTCCTGAGGCACCTGGGGATGTAAGCGATCCGCTGCTGGACCTGTCTCAGTCCACCAGCCTTTGTGATTTCCTGTGACCTGCTTGGCACTGTGAAGGACCCTCAACTTGGCAAGGAGTTTGAGGTGCTTGATCTGAAATACAAACTGAAAGCAGTTCATATTTTCTTACTGTTTCAGAAAAAGTGTGTTTGTTGAGAGAGATTTGAGTCTGTGATAAAACAAACGACCTGTGAGTTCATCACAACCCTTCAGGATTTGCTACGTCTCAAAGCCCGAGTTTTGTTTCATGGAAGATTCTCTTGCTGTTAGGCTTTGGCTGCATGGCTCACGTGTGAGCAAAAGGAGGGCTTGGCCAGCAGGACTTATGCCCAGAGTCTGAAGGCATTAGTCTGTTACCGTTATGTGGTCTCACTTGCTCTCAAAATGTGTTAATAGACAAGAACTTGGGAGTTTCCAGGAAATCCACACAAAAAAAAGCCCACAACAGAGGGGCAGCATCTGTGACACCCCATGACATGAGACTGCAGCAGTGGAAAGCAGATGGACTTAACTTTTTAAGGCTCCTTCCTCCTTCAAAAAAAAATCAGCGGTTAAAAAAGCTGCAGTCATTTTGCAGGTGGTATTCAGCCCCCCACCACAAATGCTGCAAACTGAAAAGAAAATCTGGTGCAGAAAGGTACAAGCAATCCATGGCACTGATGTGCTGGTGAGATTTGTGACCAAACATGCAGCTTGAGCTGAGCCTGTCACCGCTGCCTCCTGCCACTCGTACAGCCTGCCTGTTCCCTGCAGGAGATATAGGAGTCCACGTGGTCACAGCACAGGGTATCTCATGGCACTGTTTCTGGATGTGAAAGTTACCTTCCTACAGCCCACTGCGTGTGCAAGGTGAAATCTGAGGGCTGAGCTACCCGTCTGTGCTTTATTCATAGCCTTTTCTAATCCAAAAATATTGAAACAGTAGAGGATATTAACATTTGCACATCTAGGCCACCCAGCTAGGGAGGTGTCAGAATCAGGTTTACTTCCTTTCAAATTGATGTCAAAACCTCTTTTTGACTAATGCAGGCCTGGAATTGCCCCACACTCCTCAAATGCCATGTGGGCAGAGTGGGATGTTGAATCCTGCTGCATACTGCCCTCAAAAACTTGCCCTTGCTAGCAGCTACATTTCTCAGCTCTGCATCTCAGCCAGATGTCAGTTTTTAGGGATGTTGAAAGAAGGGGGGGAGACAAAATAGTGTATTGCAAGAGAGCAGCTGCTCTGAGATGCTGTGGGGCTGCAGTGCTGTTAGTGGTGCTTCTGATGTCCAGAGCCCCTGCAGCCCTCTCTCACAGAATTGTCTTGTAAAGCTGATGTTGAGTTCCTGACAGGCTCCTAATCTGTCCTGACACGCACACAGATGCTCAGCTGAGTGTCATTTCCTGCTCTGAGGAGCCCAGATTGTTCCTGACTGGCCCTTGGGTTTGAGCAATCAGCTTTATTTTTCTCTCTCATTTATTTCTTTGCCTAAGGGAGCCGTGCCTCAACCCCCTCTTGTAAATCTCCTTATCATACAGCATGCCAAATGCACTCAGCAAGGGTAAGGGCTTTATTTACGAGCTGTATTGCTGCTAGGTTCCATGATGCTGCAGTGCAGGTTTGCTCTGGGTGCTTTGCAGCTCCAAGCTTTGGTTGCGTGCACCCACTTACTCTTCACAGTTACTCTGGGAGCCCACTGCTGTTGAACCAAAGCAAGGTTTAGGTTGAGTGAAGAGCAAAGTGCAACTGCTTTCAAGGTTGCTTGCTCCTGCTTTCACACCTAGGACAGCCAGGCTGCAGCAGGAACCCAGCTGGGGCCACACGGGGGGCTGCAGCAGCAGATGTTGTCTTGGGACCACTCTGCTCACCCTTTGGAAGGGAACACTCTACTCAGAGTCCTTTCCAAAGCAATTTGAGGTTAATTAGCAACTTCTGGCTTCGCTATCTAGCTCCTCTGTTTATCTTTGGTCTGAGCGAGTTCTCTTCTTGTTGTTGTTCCTTCTTCCTGAGAGATGCGGGGAGCCCTGCAGACACCCGACAGCTCTGTGTTGGGGGACTCTCCAGCCAGCACAGGCTCTGTACCCTCTCCCTGCTCCCAGATGTGTCAGTTAGTCCTTGCCTTGTCAGCTGTCTCTCCTTAATCTTTAATTTTGTTTTTGCATTAATGAGTGCCATTTGAATGCAAGGTGATGGAGGAGAGAAGCACAGTGCTAGGCTCTGTAGTTAGAAGAGTGTGCTTTGCCCTGCCATGGGCCGCCCCTACCAGCTTGGTCCTGGCTCCTATGGGAAGCACAGGCCTGATGGCCGTGCTGGCCAGATGCTGGGGTGCAGGGGCCCTTCGGCACACCGCCACAGCCCGTGGGTGGGTGTTGGAGCGGGGAGGTGACATCTGAGCTGCCCCCAGCCCCTCCTCAGAGCCCAGCTGCTAACTCTGGTGGAAGGGATCCAAATACCAGCACATGGGCTGGAGCTCAGATGTGTGGCAACCCCTGCTTTGCAGTGGACATGCAGCGGCCATAAATGTAGTCCCCTGTGTTACTAATGCCTCCACCATAAATGTTTTATGTAACCTCATAAACTCTACGTAGCAGTAATCTTGTAAAGCCTGTGGCCTTTGCTGGACTCGCATTTTAGGCAAGAAGCCTGGAAGAGCCAGGCCATCTGTGGTGGTAATGAGTTTCTCATCCTTTAAGAAAGGGAATAGTCCCTCAGTGGCCTTCCCTGTGCTCAGGACTGCATGGGATTTTGCTAACTTGCATGAAAGTGGAGGATCGAGCAGTGCAGCAGGGAGACCCCGCAGTGAAACTACTGGATATGACCCTTAAATCCATCTGTCAAACCTCTGCCATCGTGGGACAGGTGAAACAACAGACACCAAGCATGGAAAGATCATCTGCATGCAGAGCTATTGCGCAGTGTATGAATGATCCCCAGTTCCATGCATATCCAGAGGTGCTTCTGAACACAGCTGTTTGCTTTGGGTTGAATTAAGCTTGAACTACCCAAAGCTCCCTGCAGACTGGGCGGCAGAGGTTGTAACCACTTGGGAGCTGCTTTTCCAGGGAGCATTTATCTCCTAGCACTTCTACCTCCACTTCTCTGTCTTGATCCCCTCTGAGTTCCCATCACAGAGGACTAGCCCCTTCCTTCCCATCTCCCCATACTCTGTGGAGTGACCAGCCCTACAAAGTTCGTGCCAGGAAGGTCCTCATCCTACCCAGCTCTGTCTCATGGGAGTCCCTGGCTCCCCCCTTGCCCTTCTCATCCTGGAAATCCTTCCTGCTCTTCTCCTGCTGTCCAGTGCAGCACAGGCAGATGGTTCCTGTTGCAGCTGTTGGACCGCAGCTGCACTGCTGCACTCAGGACGGCCCAACAGTAGCTCCCTGCAGCCTGCTCACTCTGCTGCACCCAGCCCGCTCCTGCCCCCTCCCTAGTTTGCCAATGCACAGGTGATGGGCTCAGGCCAGCTCACAGCAGGCAGTGATAGTCTGGGTCACACTTCTCCCCTTTGCTGAGTGAGTGAAGTCTTCACTCCAGCCCTCAGGTTTAACTTCTGAGTGGTTCTGCTGTGTTTCAGGTTTCTTTCTTGCACGCCTCTTTGCAGTGACTGCTGCAGCACCTGTGCATGACCCCTGTGGTGAACTCTCCATTTCTGCTGGGTCTTGGAGCACATACATGCCCAGGGGGTGCTTTCCTCCGGGCCTAGAGTTTATCTGGGGTGGCAGCAGCATAATAAGAAGGGCATAAGAGAAGAGCGGTGCTGTGAAATGGACCGTCCCTTCATGCAGAGGCTGAGCAGAGAGCAGTCTGGGAAATACCCAGTGAGAGATGTGCGTGGCCATGCATCTCCCGGTATCAGATGGTTTGTTCCTGCAGCCAGTCATCAGATCACACAGAAGAGAAGGCGTTTGTCTGGAAATCTCATTTTCACACTCCCACTGTCTGTGTTTTCAATTCAAATGCTGCCCCAAACATGCATCTGCTTTCCCTTCCTTTTTTTTTTTTTTTTTTTGGCTTTTACTTCTTGCTTTTTTCCCCCTATTTGAAGTACTTTTGGAGCCTAAGGTGGACAGGAAGGAATAGTGGGGTTCCCATGGCTGCTGTGTGCATGCTGTGTTCTGCTGGACCCTACTCCCATGCCCATGGTTCCACAGTTGGCCCACAGTTCCCAAACCATATCTACCTCTCTGCCAGGATGAGCACAGAATTTTTGCTGCTTGCTCCTTACCACACTTTTCTCAGAAATTTAGGTCATGAGAAATGTTTGTGAATCCTTTCCAGTTTTCCTGGCTTTTATTTCCCCCGTTGACCTCAGGCTCTCAGCAGTGTCCATCTGCCTGCCCTGCTTGCCATGGGCTCTCTGGCAGTGGAATTTCTCATGGAAGAAACCCTCATGGCCTTCCCTCTTTTCTTGGTGAGTGAGTGGGAGACAGCAGTGCTTGTTCCCTGGCTGCCAGCTTGGTTCTGGGGGGGGTCCGTGCTCTTCACACTGTGTTGAATGTGCTCCAGGTTCAGTGGGATTTCATTTCTATCAGTAGTGGTTCACATGGAGCGGCTCAGCTTCTGGGTTCAGCCTCCTTCCCTGCCAGAGAGGTTGTGTCCTGGAGAAACCAGCCAACTGCGAACTGTGTGAGGGGCTGATATCATTGCAACCAATCTTGGCCCTGTGCATGGGAGAAATGAGGCTTGGCAGAACTCTGTGCTCTGCTCCACCATTCCACTCCTGCCTGCAATGTGCTCCTGCAGGGCTGTGCCAGGGACCCACTCCCACTCTGTGTTGATTCTGGAGCACCCCCACACCTGTCCCTGGTTCCCACAGTGGCCCATTAATTGATTAATGCATGCAGGCCTCCTGTGAGCCCTCAGAGCTCATCAACAATGTCCAATGCCCAGGAGAGTCCCCTCTGGGGAAGAGCTGGAAGCTAGTCTCCAACATTTGGGCTCTGCCTGGTCCTGCTGCCTAAGCTCCGGAGCAGTGCAGGAAGATTCTTCTGGGAGGTGTTGTGCAAACCTCCACCCATGGCCCAGAGAGGAGGAAGAGGTGACTGAGGAAGGCTGATCGCAGCTCAGAGGTGGCAGCTTCCTTCC
This sequence comes from Cyrtonyx montezumae, assembly GCF_038088225.1. Classification (NCBI taxonomy): domain Eukaryota; kingdom Metazoa; phylum Chordata; class Aves; order Galliformes; family Odontophoridae; genus Cyrtonyx; species Cyrtonyx montezumae. Next base: position 9,448,113 of record NW_027071937.1, read on the forward strand.
TGTCTTCAGGAGCAGGCAGCTTGCACTGAGAGCTTCAGAGCAGTTCTGGGAAAGGAGCTGTCAGTCCTCTCCAGCTCAGTGCCATGGATCTGGCAGGCTGCTGGGTGGGTGAGGTAACACCCAGCACTTCAGGTAGCGGCTCATCAGAACTCTCCAATGCCAAGAGAGCAGAGATGCCTCCAGGTACAGGACATGGTGAGGGGAGCACACAGCTGGCCCTAGTCCTCCATAGAGATGGAGGTAGGGACACGGGATGAAGCCCAGCCAGTGGAATGGCTCCAGCCCAACTCTGCTTGCCTGTGCCCCTCCGTCTCTGCCATGATCTGCAACAATTGTGTTAATGAGAGAAAACCAAGAAAGGAGTCCACATGGTCTCTGGATGACCCTGTTTTAACCCTTAGATATGACTGAGTGTGGTCTGGGCACAGCCCAGCTCTGCTGCCTCTGGTCGCTCTTCTACTCCTCCAGGTCCTTAGTGGGAATCTGAGCCTTGCCATAGCCCCAGCCCATCTGCCAAACCAGGAAACTGCTCTAACAAACTCTCAGCTGCACCCGTAAGCCACCAACAGTAATAAAATGGTTGGTAGAAGACCAGGTTTGAGAACCACGATGCAGGGGACAGGCCAGAGCCCTGTGCTGCTTCCACTGAGCCTGCAGGAAGGAGGGTGGAATGCTCAGCAGCCAGATCAAGAGTGGAGGACATGCAGGGTCAGGGTCTGAGTTTGGATGTGACACATCTGCAGCTGCTCCTGATTGCGACAGTGTAACTCATGGCTGGGAAAATCCCTGTTAATTGGTGGAAATTTGGATCAAGAGGATTAAGAAGGGAAATGATAATGGGCCAAGGCATGTCATTCCTCTCCTGAACTTAAAGTATGCATTGGACTAATAAGCACACAGTATGAGAAGCAGTTGAAAGCAGTTGACAGGTGAGGAACCGTGAAGCCTTCCAACTTCACGTGTGAGACAGCATGCCTGTTTCCACCTCCTGCTAGCCGTGGTGCTCCCAGGATGGGCCTTGCCCTGGACCTGGGAGGGCAGAAGGCAGCAGTGGGCAGCAGCCAGAGCCTGGATACTAAGGGCTCACTGCAGGGCCCTTCCTCAGTGCACCGCTGCTTCTCCTCTGAAATGTCTGTGTGGGATCTCACGCATGTGTAAGCAGCTTGCTGCTATGAGACGCTGCCTCTGACCACAAATTGCAAGTATTTAGGCAGTCAAATTCGTTTCCGTTCCCATGCTGCTGTTGTAGATAGCTTGGTGCAGGTCAAAAGGCACGGTGCCGTGATATGCAGAGGGCCTGGTGACTTGACAGTCCGTTCTCACTGGGAGGGCTGATAGACCATGCAGAGGTGTGGGGAAAATAAACAGCAAATCTGAGAGCAGAAAATGCAGGCTGGCCTCTGACACACTGAGGCCTCACCCTGCAGCTTCATCTCACAACTGTTACCTATGATTAAGAGTCCGTATCAATCTCGATGTCATGAAAGTCACACAGACCATGAAATCCCCACATTCAATGCTGAAATACAGCATTTGATGCATTTTTGTTTGAAATGTGTTAAATCTGAGTTAGGGATGCCACAGGGAGTGCTCTGGCCTCTGTCAGCCAGGAGCAAGCCTGTCACTTCTCCTCCTATATTCACCACCATGTGCAGTGTTTTCTCCCAGCTCATCCATGACAAACTGTTAAAATTAGAGCGATGTTTGCCACGGCCAGCCTGTGAAATCAGCCTCTTCTCTAGGAATGAGAGGCCTCTGTAGATGTGAGCCAGGGCTGCTCTGCCTGCTGTGGGTTCCCTGCTGGAGAGCAGCACCCCACGGCTGGGGGATGGGGCAGTGCAGCAGAGGGGGATGGTGGGACAAAGATGATGGAGATGGGCTCTGGAAGAGAGTGATGAGACAAGGTAATGGAACAGAGTGATGAAGCTAGGCGATTGGACAGGGGAGCAGAGCAGTTGGTGAGGGCTGGGCTATGAAGCAGCGTGTCAGGGTTTGCCTGTCCACAGATTAACAGAACTGCAAGGGTTGGAAGGGTCCTCTGGAGATCATCTGTCATCCTGCTCTAAGCTCAGTCCAGATGGGTTCTGAGTATGTCCAGAGGAGACTCCACCAGCTCTCTGGACAGCTTGTTCCAGGGCTTTGCCACCACTAAAGTACAGAAGTTTTTCCTCACGTTCATATGGAACTTCCTGTGCTCCAGTTTGTGCTCATCACCCCTTGTCCTGTCTCTGTGCACCACTGTGCAGAGCCTGGCCCCATCCACTTGACTCCTGCCCATTAGATACTTATAAGCACGGATCAGATCCCCTCTCCCCTTCCCTCCTCCAGCTGAACAGCCCTGGGGCTCTCAGCCTTTCCCCATCAGGAGGTGCTCCAGGCCCCCACCATCTCTGCATCCTGCACTGGGCTCTCTGCAGCAGTTTTGTCTGCCTGGAGCTGGGGTGCCCCGCACTGAGCACAGTGCTGCAACTTCCACCATGCAGGAGAGATAGGAAAGCAGAGTAAAAATAAGAGGCTGCAACAGTCTGACCACTTCTCTGTTAACCTGGTACTTGCATGCATGGTGGGAAGGATTTTTAACAGTTCTTTCATGAGCTGTACTCAGCACAGGCTGTAAAGCCACTATCTGAGTGAGAGTCTCTGCTGGCAAGTATAAAGTAGTTTAGCAGCCAGACAGCCCCGGGGATGTCCTTGCTCATTCTAGCCATCCCATGGGATTCCTACTTGCACCTGCCAATAAGGGGGAAGCAGTGAAGTCGGCTCTGCAGTGCCAGAGGAGCTGCTTGTCCCTGCAGCAGGGCTCGGGGTCTGCCCTGTGCTCTGTACAGCTCCTCTCTGTGCAGTTAGTTTCACTAACTCACTGATTGATAACTCTTTAGAGTGTGTTTTCCCTTTCCTGTCCACATTTGTCCCAAGCTCAGTTCTCCCTTTGACATTTCCCTCTTGTGGAGAAAAGATTGGGGTTTGTCCGAAAGAAAGGGGCCCTCACTGAGCGCAGGGGCCTGGCAGCGTTTGTTTGTGCGAGGTAGAGTTCTCACGCTCTAAATATACAATCTGTGATAAGGGAAGGGAAAGAGCCCAGCATGGAAATATTCCTTCTGTAAGAGAAATAATTCGCTGCTGCTAAAAATATATGTTCATATTATTCCTGCCTTGGTCTCCGGCTTGATGGGAGAGAGTGCACGCAGGCCGCCCTCAGGGAACCCGGCTCCACTGCAAATACCCGGCGCTGAGCGGGGCCGAGCGTCCGCTGGGGCCGTAGGATCGCGGGAGGGACAAGGGCTCAGCATCTTCGCCCCTGTTTATCATACCCATCTCTTTCTCAGAGCAGTAAAACCATGGTACGGGGTTACCCCGGAGGTCATAGACAGTAACCTCTAAGCAGGTGCTGACAGTGGGAAAGGAAAGTGATCCGTGGTGTTCCCAGAGCCCATGTGCACAGAGGCAGGAATGGCTTTGTTGGAGGGGCCACATGCTCAGAGCGGTGGGATATGTGTAATCCCTTCCTGTCTCATCTGTGAGCGTCCCAGGCCTGCTGCTTCCTTCCCCGATTGCCACTCCTGGGACCCCCGTTCCCACCCACAGTGTTTCCGTGCCCCATGAGCGAGCACAGCGGATGCCCTGGGGGGCAGCACCGGATTTCCCAGGGACTGCCCCAGCTGGGACAAAGCCAGCCTGGCGGAGTCCTCCCCACTTGCTTTTCCACTGCTCTCCAATATGCAATGAGAAGCAAGTCATGTTTTCTACTCTTGGGGGGCCCACGTCCACAGCTGTCTGGGAAGGGCTGTGTCACTCTGACAGCTGTGCTCCCCACTCTGAGATCCTGGCCCTGTCCAGTCCCCTCTCTGCCCCGATTACCCCCTGCACACAGCCCCTGAGGTTCTTATTATCAGATGAAATCCTAAACCATGGCCTGGAGAATGAGCATCACAAGTTCCCAATAGCCCCTCACCCCATGCTGCAGGGACATGAGTTAAACTGGGAGCCCCAGAAGGTCAGGTCCTCCTGCATGTCTGTCCTTGAGCAGCACGGGGCCAGGAGAGCAGAAATCCCAGTAAAATCTTCGGCATTTTCTTGCAGGTCTGTATTCAGAGCATGGCAGTCAGGCACAGCCCCTGCCCCAGAGCAGCAGTGCAGGTGTTATCTTCCATCCTGGGTTCATGCTCAGGGGGCTGAGCTGTTGAGGAGCTGCCAGTAAAGGCTGATCATAAACCCAGCAGGCCTCTGCAAGGCACTTCATTCAGTGTCTTGGCATTGCCTTTTCATTTTCAGACAACTCCCTTGGAGCCAACTGTCTGCCCCCCCGAGCATCCCCTGGCCGTTGTTTGTGAAGTTGCACTTATTTCCAGCTAGGTGTTGAGAGATAACAGCTTAGGTTCAGTTCAGGATTCAGCAGCTGGGCCACTTGGAAGAGAAAGCATCACTGTGGGAGCTGAAAGACTACTTTTTTTGTGTACATTCTAGTTCAGACACCCTTATCATGCTTATATCAGTAAGGTAATGAGTAAGGTAAGGTCCCACATCCATCCTGGCACTGGGTGAGGAATGTTTGCACTGGGCAGCCCTGACAGGGTGGGGAGCTACTGCAGGAAGAAAGGGAAAAGCTGCCTCCTTGCTCTTCCTGCCTCAGCCCCTGCCCCGTTTCAATGGCTGGGAAAGGCAGGGCTCAGCTGGCCCAAGGTTGCGTCTTTCTGCCGCCTGGCCCCAGGCCAGCATGCGTGAGAGCCGCCGGACGCAGCCCAGCACCGTGTCGTGCAGCATCACGGCCCAGCACCGTGCCAACCCCTGTCCTTGTCATTCCAGGTGCAGGGTTCTGCCCTGCCAGGAGTCTGATTGCTGGTGGGGGGTGGGGAGTGTGGGGAGGCACCTTTTTGTCTCCTGGTTTAACCTAGGAGACAAAAAAGGGAGACCGGGCCCTCTGCTCAGCCCGTGGTATGGGCAGTCAAATGGTGAGGACCCATTCTGTTCATGTCCTCGAGCCCAGACAGTATTTGCCTGTTGGATGCTTTGTCTTGAAGCAATGTTTGGTCCTTGGTAGGAAGTTGGAACAAAATTACATCAGCTGCTGCACTGACAAGACAGGGTAGCAACAGTGCCATGTCTTATTTAGGGTCTGTTGTTAACTGCTTTAATGAAGCTTTGAACACAAGCAGATGGAGTAGATCTTAATGTGTGCAGAATTATTTATTGGTGGCTGCTTGTCAGGCTCACCGTACTCCATGGCCACACACTGTGCCATGAACATCACTGACAGGGGCTGAGGCACTGCAGGACTTCTCTCTTCTGTGATCATAAAAGGTGAGCATCTGTCCTTTGAATCGAGATGGATTTGGAATGGAGCTGGGAACAAGCATGCCAAGTGCTTGGATGGATTTTTGTTTTTCTTGTTGCTTGCTCTCCTGCCTCTCCTCCCCTGCCAAGAGCTGGGGACCTGCGGAGTGGCCATGCCCTGGGCACACAGTAGTGATGGGCCATGCCACAGCAAAACCTTGCAGTGCAGTGACTTTACAGCCTGGAAGTGGGGAGAAGAAGCACTGTGTGACACATCCAGGGTGACAGGAGAAGCTGGAGCAGCACTAGGCCTGTTCTCCTGAGCCCTGATGCAGCATGTGAGTCTCTCAGTTTGGCTGAGGGCTCTGCCTCTTGTCCTTGTCCTCATTTAGTGGGAAGCTGGGGCTGTGCTCAGTACAACTGGTGTGCAGCAGTGTGCTGCCGCTCCCTTCAGTGAATATGGGTTTGAACCTAGAGCTGTGTCTTGGATGCTGAGCATGTCCCTCCTCCTGCCAGCTCCATGGCATCACCTGGGTGTGACACTCCGTGGCATCGCAGAGCACCCATGGTGCAAAACTCAGGCTCTGGCAGCAGAAGCCAGTGGAGCAGGGCTCTGCAGGGCTGGGATGCTGGGGCTCACTTGCCCACCAGCAACCTTGCCCACTGTGCTGCAACCCAGGTAGAGCAGGGTTAACACAGGGAGCATCTCTCTGCTGTGGGCTTTTTGTCTGCTGCAGTCCTGCGCTTTTCCTGGTGGAGCACTTTGTGTCCGGTCGTTAGGGCTGCTTGGCAGCCGAGCAGAGAGGAAAGCTGGAAGTAAACACAGGCACTCTTGGATCGGTAGCTGGGAAAACCAGCGAGAAGCTGCTTGGGATTGCCGTCTCCAGAACCTCCTTGCTTCCTCGCCTTGCAGACAGGTGGCTTCCTGCCGGGCACAGAGCTCGGCTCCGCGGCCACCAGCCCATCCCCAGCTCTGCCTCTCATGGGGCTTCCAGCGAGGTGAATGCATCAGGGGCTGGAGGGGTCAGTGGGCTTTGTGTGCCAACTCCACACAACTCTATGGGAAATCTCAGGGTGTATTAGCTTGAAAATAATGCTGGGTCTGCCTTGGGTCTGTTGCTCTCACCATTCTGCCCTCAATGCAGAGCCTGGGCAGAGGGATCTGCTGTGTCAGTGTGTCCTCCTGGACTGTCCTCACATTTGGGCTGCTCACCCTGGGCATACAATCGCTCTGTGGGAGGATGACAGTGCCATTTGGAGTTACTAAATTCCTAATTTCTGAGCTTTCGCTTTTCTCCTTTGAACTAGGTCTGAGGTTTCCTAGAGTGAATGAAAGAAATATGTTTCTAGATCCCTGGGGTCAGATAGGAAGACATCATCTTTCTGAACAGCGTAAGGCTGAGTCATAATAGGACGTGACTCTCCCATGGCTATTTCAGCAGTGGGAGCAGGACTGCGTCCCTCGAGTGCTTGATTTGGGACAGCAGCAGCTCAGCTGCCCATACAGAGGTGTTCACATTTGACTTGGACAGATGGTGGTCAGTGCTCTGCACTTCCCTGCAGTAACCTCACCTCTTCCAGGTTTTCCTCTTCTGATTGCAGTTTTTCTCATGACTTCTCCCTGGTTTGGGGCATATGTAAAGCATACAAACTCAAGGGTTGACAGGAGGTCAAAGATTTTCTTCCATAAATGAGGCAGCTGCAGGAATGGCCAACATAGACAAAAGAATGAGAGGTTGTTTGAGTCCACTGTGCTGAGTATGTCTGCCAGAAGGATTTCCCAAATAATGAAAACATTCGCCTGTTTCTGCTGTTCTTTATCCTGTGAAAAAAAAAAAAAAAAGAAAAAAAAAAGAAAAAGAGGAAGATTTTAGGCTGTTCTTTATGGCTCTGTTTTGAATGATGTACCTAGTGTTTGGCTCCATCCCACAGAGCTGAAGCTGAGGTTCAGAGTCTCAACTCTGCTCTGATTTGTGCAGAGGAGTGCACCCATCTGGGCAGTCCAACAGAAATACCCTTTGTTTCTCATGGAGGCACAAAAGAAAAAGGCTCTTTCCTCAACCTTAACTTTCCACCACAAGGTCAGTAATCACAACCTGCACCAGGCCAGAGGGCACTGGGATCCCACTCACAGTATTTTCCGTGTCTCACATTTGTTCTGAAGCTGTTCTGTAGCTGTGAATGGGAATTGATCATGACTTCACTGGTCTGCAATGTGTCCGCTGGCGGCCCTGCAAATGGCAGCCTTCATCCTGGCGGTGAGTTTGCCTGAGATTCCCACTGGGGCCTCATTTGAATTTGATGTCTCAGTGCAGAAGGGCAGTTGGCTGATTGCACGTTCCCACTGTCTCAGCTCTTTTCTGCCTTTTTTATCTGTGGACTTTCCTGGATTTTCCCTGTAAGGAGAGTCCAACCTGCCATTTTCCCATTTCTTTCATGTCAGTGCTCTTTCAGCCATCTGCAAGGTGCAGGAATAACCAGGTCACATTCTTGTGAGAGCATCCTGGCAGCCTGGAAGTGAAGGGGTTGCCCTCACCTGAGCAGCTGCAGGACCATCCCAATAGCACTAATACTGGCTGTGGGTGTCACACAGGGCCCCTGGCTCTCAAGAACCCCATCCTACCAGTGATGTTGGGCCGTGCTGGGTGCTGGGTGTCCGCTGCCATTCAAGGCAGGGCTGGGCTTGGTCTGACTGTCCTGCAGGAGGCAGGCTGAGCTCTTTGCTCATCCTAACAGGACTAAAGATTTGGGCTTTGCTATTGGTGTGTGCTGTCAGCTACCCTATAAGTATCTCCTTTTCCTTCAGGAGTAACCATGTAGCTGAGAGTCCCACTCCAGATGTTCTGGAGAAAGCAGTGGTGTCCACCCAAACCCTAAGCCTACCCTAACCCTAACTGTTGCAGAACTCTAACCCTACCAGAACCACACGTTCAGGCAAAACCCTCTGTAGGGTATAGGCAGCACCAGAACCACTCCTGGGAAATGAAGCTCTCCCTGCTCTGAGCTGTGTGTATCTGTACAGGTTCTGTTGCTGATCTGAAGTTCTTGATTCAGCCCAGACAAATTGTCCGAGGACCCTTTGCTCACTCAGATAAACCAAGAGGCACTAACAGTAGAGCTTTGCTCCTTACACATCAAGGCTTCTTTGTTTGCATAGGAGGAGTCAAAGGTTCTTCTTCGTCAGCAGATGAGCAGCACCGTGTGATGTTTCCCTCACTTTAGCATCATGGCAAAAATGCTGGAAGGAACCAGCCCAGCCCCGCTGTGTCCCCTGGATAGAAGGCAGCATGGGGACAACGGGCTGAGCACAGTGTCCCCTTCCCATGCTCCAACACTCAGCATCCTCATTTCACAGTCACAGTCACAGTCACAGTCAGCCTTTTCTTCCTGATGTTTCTCCTTCCATTTGGGTACTGGGGATTATCTCTCAGTTGAGCTTTGCATGTTGGTGAGCGAATCTTCCCTTTGGGTTTCCCCCTGCATGGCACAGTCTTTGGGGAGCAGTCAACCTCTGGTTCCCCAGCTCTGCCCAAGCCCAAGTGTATCTGCTGCTGGAGCTGGGGAACCCACGACACATGGAAGTGGCTCCTGAGGTGCCAAGGATACAATCTGTGTCTCTTGGCCTCCCCTAACCATTAGAGCCAAGTTGTTTAGTCATCGGATGACCTTTCCTGCTTTGTATAAACATCACCACAATTATAATATATCACCAGGATCCCTTATTCCCTCAACACGTGTCTAATGTCTCCTCAGTGCTGTGGAGCAGCTGAGGAATCTGGTTCTGCTTTTATTCTCAGCTCCAGGATAGCCCAGAGACCACAGGACTTTCTGAACAGAGGAATTTAGCTGCTAAAGTGAGCTTCAGGTTAAGATGTGAGGTTGACCCAGGAGCAGATTCTGTCCAAATGACATGGGTCCCTCAGCTGCTTTGGGGGTTTTCTCCACCTGAGAGCCCTTACTGACATGCCTGTGTGTGTTGCAGAGGGCATTGCTCTGACTGCAGGCCAGCACAGATGGTGCAAGGCCACACACATCACCCTGGTGCTCAGCTCTTCTGTGTCTGGGTGAGGAGGTCTGTGTTGGACTGGCTCCGTATGCACTCCTGTTTGAACAGAGGTGAGCAGGGCGGTACTTGCTCATGTTATGAGGGCTGGCAGTGCCCCAGCACCTCGAGCCGCTGGGACTTGTGCCTGCCTCTGGGGACGAGCCCAAAAGAAGCACAGTCCCTCCAGCATTCATCTCGCTCCCTGCTCCTGGGGCTTGGTACACGTCCCACATCCCGACACCGGCTTCCCTGCGGGCGTTGATCACTGAGACTGCCAGGACCTTGTGGTCACCTGGCATGGAGGTGTCCCTGGTTCTGCTGTGAGCAGAGGTTGTTGTGTGTGGGGTGGGAGGTGGAGAATCAGCTTTCTGTCTTCGCTGACTTTGTAAATAGAAGGAAGTAGGAGAGACTTGAAATCTCTGATTATCTTCCAAGGGGACTCCCATCCCCTCCAAGGCATGTCTCAACTTCCCAGCCAAGACTGGAGCCCTTCCAAGAACTGCAGTGTTTCTCATTCTCTTTTGAAGCGCTTTGCTCCTCTGGGTAGAAACCCTGCAAGGTGGCAGTGCCCCGGGGCTGGTGCAGGAGCAGCCCACAGGGAGGGCATGCAGCTGACAAGCAGACTCCTACGTCTCCTGCTGCGACAGGGCAGACCTGGCTGGGGCAGAGCAGGCTGCATGCAGGGCTGCAGGGTAGGAGTCCTGCTCCTGGGGTTTGTGTATCTGTGAGCTGTGTGTGCAGCAGGACCCTCTGGCAGGACTGCAATGCGTGGTCCTCCTTTCTGCAGCAAGGTGTGCTCATACAGAGCTTCCCAAGGCAAGTTCCTGGTGTTTCCCTCCTCCCTCTTTCCTCCAATTTTGTGAATATTTGTGGGTTTGCATTAAAGGCACTCCGTGCTGCATTGCTCAGCAGAGCCTTTCATGGCTTTGGAGAGCTTCTGAAAGAAGAGGTCTAAAAATAAAAACTGTCATGAGCAAGTTCTGCATGATTCCAAGAATTTCTCCTGGCCCCTCGGGCTGCAGTGAGTGCCAGCACCTGTCTGCATCGCTCCTCTCTTTCCTGATTTGGCCTCTGCCAGGTAGCAGGGGGGTAAGCACTCTGATTCAAATGTTGCTTCTGAACATCCCCACGCAGCAGATCTGGCCCCATCCCTTGTCTGAATGCAAACAGGATGGCCCCTGGCCTTGCAGCCAGGAAGGCTGTGAGTCAACAGCAGCTCCCTCCTGCTGATAGAAAGCCCTGCCAGCTTCCCGCGGCACTGAGCAGGGCTGGGGACTGCAGGGCTGAAAGTAAGGCTGAGCACAACCTTGTCAAGGTTATTAAAGGAAATGGCAAATGGTGGGTTGTGCAACTCTTGGAAAGTGTCCAGCCATATAAATGGAAAGGGAAGCAGGAAAGAAGAAGCAGGGCTGGTATGCACCGAGGATGGGATGGAGATGAAAGGTAATCTAAGTATAGTCCTGAAACAAAATGAGCACTTTGCCCTGGTTTTTGGTAGTGATGGAGATGTTGGCTGGGAGGAGATGACTCATGTGCATGGATGTGGGAAACCTCAGAACCGAAGTGGAAGGAGCGGTCAAGGGTCCTCCATGCAGACAGGTAGGACCAGTCAGCTTCTCCAGAAATGATGAAGGAGCATCCCCAAGCTGGATCACAGAAGAAGGGTTTGCAATAAATCTGTCAAACCACAGGGGCTGGATGGTTTGTCTGGAGAACAGCAGGTAGAGGTATATTTACTGGGGCAGGGAGGATGTGCTCTCAGCACGTAGGAGTCTATTAGTCTGAATCTTTTAGTATGCAAAGCTTTAGAATGAGCATTAAAATAGAGAATAATTAAGAACATGAAAAATGGATAAGATGAGATACGTATTTTCTGAAAGTAAGTGATGCCAGGGCAGATAAAAAACCTGATCTTCTTGACAAAGCAGACTGGATCTATCCAGCTTGTCTGGGCTTCAGCAGAGGAGCAAGAATGTGCTGGGCTGCAACGTCTCTGCTGTGTGGGTTTCTCAAAAATCAGCTGTGGAAATGATGTTTCATATTTTTCTTAATGGCCTTGGCACAAGCCGAAGAAATTGCTAATGAAATTTGGTAATTGCCCATAATTGGGAATCATCATCAAAACAAAGGAGTTAGGGGAAATTGTGCATAAAGAGCTGGATGCCCTTCAGGATAAGTACTCCAGGTCTAAAATATCGCTCCTGGATTTTTGCTCTTCTCACCACTTCCATAGCCCTGTTGCTTTTTGTGCCTTTGGCCGTAGAGTCCCTTCCAGATATTGGTGCTGGTGGGGCGTGACAGGGAATGATTTGAGTGCGGCCCCCTCTTTTTTCTAATGACCCATGGAACAATCTTTTGCGTTGCTACACAAAAGGTGGTAGAATGGGAAGAAAAGAAGCCTGCTAAAACTTTCAGACTTGCTTAATACTCAGACTGCATCGAGGTATGACTGGTGAGTGTCTGACCAGGCCTGGAGTCACATGGTGGCACATTGCTGGGGTGCAGCACCTGAGATTAAAAGTAAACGACTGAGATGGGAACCGATTGGGAAACAGAGCTCATCTTGCTGGTGGTGCTCACGTCTGCATGAAGCTTTTAAAAAATTCGGTGATTATTTTGTGTAAACACAACGCAGTATCGGTGCTGCTTGGATCTTCTCCTATCTCAGGTGCTGGCAGGAAGCCTCTGGCCCTCCCCTGTGCGGCTCTGGGAACGCGGCCCATTCAGCACCAGCTCTGGCAAAGTGTTTTTTCAATCCATTCCTGTTTAAACAGCGTGGTATCAAGGGGATAATTGCTCTTTGGAATTGATCCCAGAAGAAAATCATTCCATTCTTTCTTATCAGGTCCTTTCTTGCAGGGAAAGATACCCACAAGACTTATCTCCCTCTTCAGGGCTGGCCTCTAATTACTATTTAAACAGTTCATTAGAAGGCTTTCAATTAAGTGCTGTCGTGGAAGCTGGAGATCAGTGCAGGATCATGCTGCGGTGCAGCATTGCCCTCAGGGTGCAGCCCATCACCTCTACCTGCCCACACACACCCAGAGCTGTGTGCTGAGCCCAGTGCTGTGCCCCACACCTTGGCAGTTGGTGAGAGTGAGAAATACGCCATACAAATGGACTCACTGGTGAAGGTCTGTGCTTGGGGTGAAGGTCAGGGTGAGGGTTAGAGTTGGTTGGGGTTGGGGTTTGGGTTAGGGCTGGGGTTAGGTTTAGGATTAGGGTTAGGGTTGAGGTTAGAGTTGGGGTTAGGATTGGGGTTAGGGTTAGGTTCTCCATCAATACCCGCCTTTGGGTTAGGGTTATGGTTAGGATTAGAGTTGGGGTTGGAGTTAAGGTTAGGGTTAGGATTAGGATTGGGGTTGGCATTATGGCTAGGATCTCCATCAGTACCCCTATTAGGGTTAGGGTTGGAATCTGCTCTGGCTGTGCAGGGCACAGAGAGCACTCAGCACTGCATGGATTCCCCCAGCAGCGCTCCCGTGCTGTGGACAGAGCAGCCGCTCTGTGTCCTGGCTCCCGGACAGCTCCGGCCCCAGAGGAGCCACTTTTGGCATTCGCCTCTTACTGGGTTTTTCAGCAGGAAAACCGCAAATGTTTAATAAATATCGCTGTGAAAAGCATGCCAGGCAGCACCCAGCAAAGTGTGCATGCATGCCCTTTGGGCTGGCGTGCACGCTTCGCAGAAGTGGGCCCTGTAAATATTTTCTTGACATTTAGGAAGTTTGGAGGAGTGCTTATTATATTGCTGCCAACTTGAGGATCATGGCATGGGGAGTACAGGAGGCATTGCAGGCGACCTCGGGACTGTGCAGCTCCAGGCTTGGGGCTTGCTGGTTTGCTTTAGAGAACTGTGGAGGTGGTGTCAGTCTGCTCCTCATTCCCTTTAGATATTGTTAAGCACTGATCAGATCCCCTCTCCCCTTCCCTCTTCCAGCTGAACAGCCTTTCCCCATCAGGAGGTGCTCCAGGCCCCCACCATCTCTGCATCCTGCACTGGGCTTTCTGCAGCAGTTCTGTCTGCCTGGAGCTGGGGTGCCCTGCACTGAGCACAGTGCTGCAGCTGTGCCCTCCTCAGGGCAGAGCAGAGGGAGAAGATCCTCTCCCTTTCCCTGCTGGCCATGCTCTTTGTAATGCATCTCAGGATCACACTTGCCTTATTGGCCACCTAGGCATGCTGCTGGCTCATGGCCAGCTATTTGTCAACCTCATGGTCAACCAGAGCCCCCCTAGACCCTTCTTCTGCAGGTCCTTCCCTTTCAGCATATTCCAGTGAGTGATGGAAATGCTTGTGGAACTGGCAGCTTTGTGAAACTCTCGTCTTAATCTTTTGCTTATTGCTATTAAGATTTTCTTTCTCTTTTAAGGACGAGGACAGCGGAGTCCTCCCTGTCACACAGGGCTGCAGGGCATTGTGTGAAGCCATGAGCTCTTTCTCTTTACCCACGTGCCTGCGTGTCCCTTGTGTTCATTCCTCATGGTTTCTTTGTCTCTCACTGTTACTCAGGCATCATCCCTGCTGCAGGTGTGGGGTGACAGCCCAGGGCAGGGGCAGTCCCTGGCAGCCCACAAGGAGGGCCAGGAGGTGCTTTGTTGTGTGGAAGAGGCTTCCAATGCAGCCACTGCTCCTTGCTCTGTGAAACATATTTTTTGTCCAAAATGGTATCCTCCTAAGAACAAACCAAGTGTCAAAATGCTTTCCAATGGTGCATTTGTTCAAGAAGTTGTTTGGGTTTTGTTTGTTTGTTTGTTTGTTTGTTTTTAATCAAAAATATTTTGAACAGAAAGAATAACTTCTTTTATAAAGAATCACAGTGTGATTTCCCCATCATCCGAGTACCGAGCAGCACAGTGCTGCAGGACCACGCTGCAGCTGCAGCAGCACCAGGAGTTCCTCAGCTCTCTTCAAAACCTCTTCCCCAGTGCAGCTCTTCCCATGTCTGTTCCCCAAGGTGTGTCAGTGTATGGATTCTGGTCTGCACACTGCCCTGCCCGCGTGCCCACAGTGGCAGTGGGAGCGCAGAGCTGCGGCTCCTTCTGTCCCATTGAACTTTTCTGTTATTCTTGGGGACGCTGCACAGGGGTCAGCCCGGCCGGGGAAATGAGGGCCGGGGCCGTGGAAAACTCGGACCCCAGCACCACCTCCTATTATATAGATATAAATGGAATGGAAAATTATTTCGGATAAAAGTGCACTGCCCTCTGAGAAATGTTCTCACAGAACCGCCTCCGAGAGCGCCTGAACTCTTTATCCCAGCGCGGGGCTGCGCTGGGGGGGCTCCCGTGGGCAGAGGGGTGTGCAGGGTGCATCCGGCTTTGCTCGAGTTCCTTCAGCACGTGGCAGCAAGACAGGGCAGAGGACAGGGGCAGGGATGAGTGCAGCCATTCCCTGCCTGTCCCCAGCTCATCACTTCTGGGCTGCACAAGGCTTGCTGCTGGAAGCAGAGGGAGATCGGTGCTGGGCTGTGCTCTGCTGCTGTCCCTTAGCACAGCCAGGTCTCCTCTATCCTGCTGCCTCCCAGCACCTCCTGAAGCCAGAGGGTGCTTCCTCCCTGTTCCCATTTAGGCATTGACATCCAGCTACATTGTTCTCCAGCCATAACCACACACCTGCACAGCCCTGTAATTGTGGGCTGGGCTGCAGGATGTGAGCAGGAACAGAAGTCAGCCAGCTCACGCAAGCACGTGCACAAGAAGGCAACTGGGCAAATATTTTATTTGCTTTTTAAGTAACCATTCTGAAACAGCCACTTAAGGACTTGATCAAGGGCAGAAGTCAGATCTCAGCAACCAGTTCATACAAAGCTTTGTGGCAAAACATTGAGTCTTAATTCGGTACCCAGAATGAAATTGGCTTGGTCATTAAAAAATCCATTTTTAAGTACCTGAAAGTCAACACTGATAGAAAGCAGGCAGAAGAGGCTGGCCAAGAGGAAGTGCCTGTTTCCCTGTGCCCTAAGAGCTTTGCTGGGTAAGGGATGGAAGGAAGGCAGAAGTGCCAGTGCTCTGGGCAGTGGGCAGTTTGTCTGTGTGTCTCATTTCAGTTCTGAAGAGGAGCTGATCACCAAGGTCAGGACTGCTCCTGAATTTGTAGAGAGGCTCCTGAGCTCCCTGCAGGGCAGAGGCAGAGAGTGTTGCATCCTGAAGCTGTTTGTCTTTGTGTTTACATTCATTGCTGTAATTGTTACTCAGTTTTCTGTTAATATTTAAGTTAAAAAATAAAACAAAATTGATCTGGGTACACGCAGCATGGCGGCAATGAGAGTGCCTGTGCAAGTCCCCTCCTGCCCCTGTCCACCCATCCAGCACAGTGCCCTGCGGGCGAGAGCACGCAGAGTTCCACATGGGTGGTTTAAGTCAAATGTGAATCTTCTGGAAATAGAGCTGCTGCCTTAGGAAAGCCAGTGGGAGATGCAGACAAATGGTGCAAGCAAAATGTAAGGTGAGGTTTTGGAAGGCAGGAGCTCACGATCAGAGTGCTGGTACCTGAGAAGAGAGCCTGAAAAACCAGCCCTCGTGGAGAGGAAGAATAGGGAGATACTGACATTGCTCAAAAACAAATGGGATCTGACCCCCCTCCTCCCCACCCCAACCCGTGGAGAACATGGGAAAAATACAGTTCATTCTGACAAGGAGACTTCATCCACACATGGTGGAGGCTGTGTGCCCCAGGATAGCAGTGGCTTTGCCCCCTGACCTTGTCGTGCTGTTGTCTTGTCTTCACTGTGGTAACCTCAGGGGCAGGTACGTGTGTTTTCCAGCAGGGTTTTGCTCTGTGCCTACAGGCTGCAGGTTTCTGTAGAGAACGCTCAGCAGCATTCAGCTGCTGCCTGCAGGCTTTGGGATCAGCATCAGGAGGTGGGAACCTCCACCCTACATGGGAATACCGGACATGGCCCTGCTTGGCATGCTTCCTGTGGGCTCATGGCCCACGTTGCTCAAGGAAAGTCATATTGCAGTGAGAATAAATGGTGTCACCAGCGCAGACGCTGGGGGTGCAGCTGCACGGGGCTGACTTCAGGCTGTGCAGGAGAGGTGTGAGGCACAGTGCTGGGGCAGGTGGCTGTCCCCACCTGCAGGCCGGGTGCCACCAGCAGCATGCAGCAGCAGTGCCTGCCCTCTTCCCATGCATCCCTGAGCAGCAGCGGGCTGGCAGCCGGGCTCACCAGCGATGCTGGGAGTGCTTTTTTTCCCAGGCAGATTACATCGCCGTTTTAGCTTCATTCCCCCCCAACACACCCCCCTTCCTCTGTTATTTCGGTGCCTTTCCCCAAGGGAAACTAAGTTAGCTCAAATGCTGTTCCCACCAGAAAGGCAAAAGCTCCCCCCTCCCCTTTTTCCTTCCTCTTTTGGGTTCATGGTAATGTGTCCCATGACAAAACAAGCACAAATTCATGCACAAAGTGCTTTGCCTTTCTCCTTAAAGGGAGAGTCCTCCTCCAGGGCTGGCGCCTGGGGACAAGCTGCCATCATTCAGAGGTACCCCCCTGATGGATGGAAGGAAGGAAGGGCAAAGCTGACTCTATTTGTGATGAAGCATCCCAGGCCAAGACATGATGTCCTGTGGGTGGAATAGGTCTTGTAGATGGCAGTGTCATAGAATCACAGCATGGTTGGGTTGGAAGGGACCTTATAGCTCCCAACCCCACTCCTGCCATGGACTGGCTGCACCCCCCCTAGCTCAGGATGCTCAGGGCCCCATCCAAGGTCTTGAGCAACTCCAGCGCTGGGGCACCCACAGCTCTGGGCAGCCTGGAGCTGGGTATGGATGTGAGTGTTGGTTATGAGTATGGAGATGGTTTTGAAGGGAAATCAATGTTGTGGACAAAAGAGCTGGGCTGGAGGTCTTCTGGCTTCACTTCAGCCATCCTTGGTGGAAAAGTCACCATGAGAATGGGATGCTTGTGCCCCTCTGTAACCTAAAGGGAGAAAGCAGCCAGAGCTCCTAGAGTCCAAGGTGGAGCCTGAATATCACCTGTACCCAAAGCCAAGATCCTAACCCATTGGGAGAGCTTCCAGTATGCTGCCAACACCCAGTGTACCATTTCCCTTATGACTCAGAACATTCCCTTCCAACTCAAGATATTCTGTGACCTGTTATGGTTTGGGTTGTGGGTGATCATGTGTGGAACCACGAGTTGGACTCCATGATCCTCATAGGTCCCTTCCATCTGGACGCATCCTATGATTCTGTGTCAGAGGACATTTAAGCAGCCTTTGGCATATGTGGCCACTATAACCACCGCTGCCACCACACATTTAATGCACAGCATTTCAGTACATCCTCCTAAATAGAGAGGCTGTACATGTTTGTGTTTCCTCACCGGTGGTGAATGAATGGTGGGAGCCTGAGGAAGGAGCGCCGTTTCCTATTTTTGCAACTCAGTGATTCTTCATAATGAAGCGTTGGCAGTTCACGCTTGGCGCCTGCTCCTGCAGTAAGGTGGCTGAGAAGGAAAAAATACAGAATAACAATTGAAATAAAACCCACATGCTAGTAGCTGCTCCTGATGGGAAAGGCAAAGTAAGTCCTTAGTTTAGATTTGAGGTTTAAAAAAAAAAAGCAAAAAAAAAAGGTCCAAAGGTTTTGAAAATCGAGGCTTTCATTTTGTTTCAGATGTTTACAAGAAATACAGAGCTTGGAAAATCAGGAAAGTTTGTTGAGAGCATTCCCGCATGGTGGCCAGGGGGCTTCGGCAGCCTGGGCACTGCCCCTGCCCGAGTGCTGCTGTCGGGGCAGGGTTGGCCTTCCCCTCCTGTATGCTTTGGGATTGGTGATGAAAGGTGATGTCCTGACCTCCAGGATGGTGTGCGATGCTGAGCGACCTCTGGGCCCCAAAGGTGGGGATGTGGGAGTGAGAACTGTGGAGCTACTGACAGGGAACCAGTGCAGCCCGGCTCATCCATCAGGAATGGAGGGGACGTTCTGCATGGAGTCAGCATGGGAAAATATTTTATCAAAGAAACTGGGAATCAAAAAATAAAAATAAATCTAAACATGAGCGTTTGACACAGTGCCACATGAGGGCTATTTTTAATTTCCTTCCTGATCGTCCCGCTTGTTTTCATCATCAGCAATGGTGGAATTAGTCACCATGCATGAGATGAAGTAAGCGGAGTGCACGTGGTTTCCCAGGGAGCATTGGCCAACAGAGATGGGAGATGGCTGGCACCAGGGACAGCACCCCTGGGGTCAGTGACACCCTGGCACTGGGGAGGGCTGATGGGATGGTGGGGCTCTCTTTGTGGTTGCTGGCATACAGGAACATCCAGTGGGGGTTGGAAAGAGGGAAGGCAGGCTGGTGCTCCGCACTCACTGCTCAGTTGTTCTGTTCTGCTTTGGTTTTAGTATGCACTTAGTGAGTCCTTGCTGAGGGCGTCACCCAGCACAGGTATGGGCTTGATGTGCTCCTGCAGGCGGGCGAGGGGAGGAAGAGGAGCTGAGCACCACGTCTCAGTGCCAGCAAATGCAAAACCGGATTTTCCCCAAGCACCAGGTCCTGGATCCATGGGCTGTTGTCTGCAGGGGCTGGGCTGTCACACACAGGTGGCAGCCTCTGTCTGTCCCTGCTGCACCACGTCTTCTTTCTGCCCGTTCAGTCTCCCACTACACTTAACAAAGGACAATACCAATTTCTTCAATTTTTACTCGCATGGTATGTTCCTGGAAAAAAAGAAGAGAAACCAATCTGGCTGATGTCACAGCTGGGAGGTGCTTGGCAGTACAAGTGGAGGATCCCTGCAGTCATCGTATAACAGCACAGAGCAGTTACAGAGCACTTTCCATTTTGCAGAACACAGCTCCGACATCAGCTAATCTATTTACTAATCCTCCAAGCTGATCTCCTGGAGTTAATGGGAGTTATTTGAAAGCTGAAGGAGGAGCGTGCACACTGATGGCTTTGGAGCTGGATTTTAATAACACCTGCTTGTCGGAGTGGCACTGTGATTCCTGGGAAATTCTTTTTAGGCAAATTCTGATGCATTTGAAATTTGTTTCTTAAACACTGTATCTGCTGCGTGTTTCTCTGATATGTTCATAACTGATAAGCTTTGATCTCATTTGACTGCAGCACTGTATCCAACAAATATCCACTCGGGTATTGATTCCAGCACTGGTCTCACCTCTGATTTCCATTTCACAATAAATCAGTGACCGAGAAGCTTTAAGATCTCCTGATAGAAGGGCTCAAGTCCCATCAAGTGGCTGCATTTTGGGTTTTGTTTTTTTTAGTAGGAGGTTTCTGATGTGGGTTTTTTGGGTTTTTTTTGCAGCCTCACTGGGCTACAGAGGACAGCTGAGGGCGATGGGAATTCCATTTGGGAGCATCCTCACGGACAGCAGTAGCTGGAAGTGTTCCTTGGTCAGATGTGAGGATAAGAGGAGGAAAAAGAGGGTCTATGAGGACACTGAGTGTCTGAGGTTTCCAGTGGACAGGAACCTAAATACACCCATTGGTGGTATCGATATCAAAACTCACACTGGTTGGCAGACCCATTGATCTCCCAAGTTTTCTCACTGAAGGCTCAGAGGGCTCTGGTTTTCTCACTGCCCCATGCTCCTGCCCTCACCATAGCACCACTGCCAGCCCCAGTGCAGAGCTGCAGTGACAGCACATCTCTCCAAGCATCTCCCTACCCTAGACCTGCTCTCTCCTTTGTGAGCACACAGGGTACCCTGGCAGACCCTGTTCCCATACTCATAATCTCTGGGTCAGTGGAGGCACAAAGAAACTGCTGGGAGCTGGGGTGGGAGGCAGAGCTGGCCTCACTGCCACTGCCTCCTTTCTTTCTCACTGCAGACGACCTTCAGTTTTCTCTGCTAACCCCTCCCTTTAATCCCTTTCACCTCTCCTCGCCAGGGTCATGGCATTTTCTCATGTTCCCTGGCAGCCGCACCCCAGTGCTGGTAGTGGATCCAAGAGGAGATGCCTCCAGCCCCGCACACCATGGCATCCCACTGCCTTCTGGCATCTTGGAGCCACTGCCTGGTGCTGCTGACCCCATGTTGAGCATCCCAAGGAGCCAGGAGGCAGTGGGAGGACAAGCTCACCCTTGGTCCCATGGTAAAGCTTTGTCCCAGGTGTACTGCTTGGGACACAGCCCTCAGTGCTGCTGCGTGCAGCCGTGAGCTGAGTAACGAATGCTATGGGTTAATTGCAGCTGGGGACCATGGGGAGCCTTGGAGCAGCGCTTCAGCCTCACTGACTTTTGCTCCTGCTTCAGGAGAATCTTTGGCTCCAACACCAATACACCCGAGTGTTCTTGATTAAGCTGTCCCATGCATTTGATTTCAGTCAGTGCTGCAGCTAGCAGACAATGCATGGCAGCAGAGGAACTAAACCTATTTACATTTACAGAGGAAGGCTCCCAGCCTCGTGTCCAGGGCTGTACCAGGGAGCTGAGGACTTGGTGATAAGTGACACTCCACACCGTGTCTGCACTTCGGGCTGTTGCTTTCCAGGGCAGGAGCTGTTCTAAGGACATCACCTACAGATCAGCCTTTCTCAGGGGTTCTGGTCCTGATACTTCTGCACATGGCACGGCCCTGACCCACCGATGTCCATGGGTTTGTCCTGGTGCTAAACTTCATCTGTGACCCAGGCTCAGGGCACACACACGGGGCAGGACACAAAGCCCACACTGCAGCCGCACATCACATAGGATCAGGGGAGCAGTGAGAAGAAAGCAAGGTTGCAGTGGGAGGAGCAGCTTGGGGTGGGAGATAAGCTCTTCCTGTTTCCCACAGCGTCCTGGGCCTCTTATCTGCAGCCCCGCACATAACCAGTGCAGAGCCAGCCAGGACGATTCCCACCATGAGGGGAGGACCCATCAGTGCTTTCCCAGCACCTCCTGGATCTGCAGGAGGATGCTGGGACACAGAGTGGGCTTCTTGTCCAGGTTGGCTGCCCTGGTCCTGCCAACAGCGGGCACAGCAGGCACTTCTCTGCAGGAGGAAACTGGGGCTGGCTTCTTCCAGCACCACTTGGTCAGGATTAGGCTCTTCCCATAGTTCTGTTCTTCCTCAATGCCTTTTTGGGGCTGGGAATTACCAGCACCATCCTCACCAACAGACATGTCTTCCTGTTGTCATGGGTCCTTGCAGGGCTGTGAATTGTGTGGTTGTGCCATTTGCCACCTGCTCTCCCTGGCTCGTTCCTCCTTTTCTGCTTCTTTTCTGAATGATCTGACCCTAAAACCCAGAGTAGCCCCAGCTGGATGACTGCATCTCCAAGACTCCACGTCCCTGCTCCTAAATGTACAAGAGTTGCAGGGAAGTTGGGCTTTTAGGGATCCCTTCCAACTTCAAGGATTCTGTGCTTCTATGACCTTGGTAACTTGGTTCCTGCAGCCCCTGGGTAGGGCCAGGGTTGGACCCACTGCCCCACTGCCGGGTGCTGGAGGCCAAAGACCCCACACTGCCTCCCGGCCCCACTGGTGGCTGCTGAAAAGTGGAATTTTTCACTTCAGAGGCCAGTAAGGCAGAATGCTACTTTATTGAAAATGCTGGAAAAGGGTTTCATGAAGGCTGTAAAACAGCAAGGAAGCTAAAAGCAGATAAATCTGCTAATTATTTGCTCATTATAAAAGCCTTCCAATAAATCCTTTTAAGGTGATCCCGTAAATCTCTCCAACATCATTTAAGACCAGTTGTCTTCAATTCTTATCTCCCCCTGGGGAAGCCTTTTATGGGTCTGCAAATACAGTGCTTTTAGGATTTCTATCACAAATGCAACCAAAGGCTGATGGGACTGTCCCAGCAGTGAGCTCTGTTCCCCAGCAGTAATCACAGAGCACTGCCCGCCCTGGGCAGGTAGTGCTCACCTCCAGGAGCTGGTGTGCACTGCAGGGTTGCAGAATACACCAGGTCTGTGCATTCTGGTTGTTTTTTCCCTTTCCTTGTTGAGATGGAGGTGGGTTTTGCATGTGCTTTTATTTTTATTTCAATCCCAGTGCCCTCCAGCAGCCACTGGCTGTATGTTATTCTTAGCTGTGTGGCACAGCATGGGCTGCACCCTGCTTCTGTTGGGGCTGAGGCTGCAAGCTGCATTCTATTCCTCAGTTTTACGTCTCTATAAAGATTACAGACAGTGCAGGGGGGGTGCTGGTAACCATCCTTCCCGTGCTGAGATGATGTGTCTCTTGATTTCATGCGTGCTTGCTCCATGTCCACCTCTTTCACAGAGTCAGGCCAGGCCAGCCAGTGCCACTGAAATCCTCTGTGGGCATGCAGGTTCTGTATCTCAGACACCCAAGAGTGCCATTACTCTTTCAAAAAAAAAAAGAAAAACTGAAGAACATGTTCACCTCAGCACACGTGGAGGCTGCTGTGGGTGTGTTAGCCCCGCTGTCCCGGGGCAGAGCGCACTGCTGCGGTGCAGTGTTGGACGGGTGCAGTGCAGAGCTGCGTTTGGGTGCAGCGGAGCAGCAAGCGTGGATCTGTGCTGGGTGCCAAAGTGGGGGGGGGTGCACCCATCCTGTGCCACTCACGGCCCCAACGCCTGCACTGCCAGCTCCTGAGCATCACCCGTGGCCGCATCCCTCATCTGTGGGTGCGGGAGGAGGTGACGATGGAGGTGTCCCTGCGGCGCTGCTTCCTGTTGGCACCGGGGCGCGTCCCGTCCCGCTCCCCGCGCCGCCGGCTCCGTTCGCAGTTATTTACTAGAACAACATGCACTGTGTGAACTCCCTCCAGGCCAAGAATAACTGCCGCCCCATTAACTCGAACTGTTTGTTTGTTTTCGGCTCTGCGGTGCCCTGATCCCAGCACGGGGCTGCCACCCCAACAGCTCAGCTGCGCCCGATGAAAGCGGCATAAGCGGAGCTCACGTGTTGCCTGGTTGGGGTTCTCGTTTTGGGTTGTTCTTTGGGTTGTTTTTTGCATTGGGTCTCCCCTGTGGAGGCTGAGCCCTACAGGGTTTGGGGACCTTTGCTGGCACTGAGGAGTATGGGGACTGTTGGCACCCAGTGCAGAGCACAGGAGCAGGGACCTTCCTCCTCCTCGGTGGGAAACTGTGCAATCCGGGGCTTTGTTTTGTGCAGACGGAGCAGATAGCACGGCTGTTCCATTTGTTAACCCAGCTGAGATGTTTGTGGTTGTCACCAGGAGTGATTTCTGGTTTCAGGAGGTTCTTGCCACTGTTTCCTCTTCTGACAGTGGAATGCTTTCCCACCCAGACAGCTTCCTCCTACCTGACAGCTGTGACTGAGGACTGATAGGTGTGTGTGGGGTCAGGATTTGGGCTCTCCTAAGGGGACTCTGAGCAGCCAGGAGTTGGGGGTCCTGGTGGGCAAAGAGCTGCACACGAGCAGCAGTGTGCACTCACAGCCTGGAAGGCCACCAGCACCCTGGGCTGCACCAACAGAGGGCTGGCAGCAGGCAGGGTGGGATTGTCCTTCTCTGTTCTGCCCGTGTGAGGCCCCATATGGAATACTGCATCCAGGCCTGGGGCTCCCAGCACAGGAAAGACATGGGGCTGTTGGAAGGGGTCCAGAGGAGGCCATGAGGATGCTCAGAGGGCTGCAGCACCTCTCCTGCAGACAGGCTGAGCAGTGCTGCTGCTAGTGTGGAGGCATGCTGTTTCCAGTGGTTCATGTGATGGCACTTTCCTCTCTGGTGTTGCAAAGGAGCAGGAGATGTTTATGGTGTGGGCTGGCATGGGATGTTCATCACTTCTGCTTTCTCCTCTGGGAAACTGTTCATAAAACAAAAACTAATAAATTTTAAAGGACACAGTATTTTTTTTTTTTTTGAGTCATGGAAGAAGGCAGTGCTCTGTTTGTTAAAGATAATGGATAGGATAGATGTTTAATGCATGGAAGCAGACACACCTGGTTTGCTCACTGGTTTGTCACCTGCACAGCCTCTGACAGCACACAGAGGGAGAGTTTGGACAAGCCCTGTGCCACGGTGCCTCTCAGTGTCTGCCTGATCCCAAAGCCTGGTTCCTCAGCTAAATGCAGGGAGCTTTGAAGGCTGCACTGCCTCTCACCAAGCAGAGCTCTCCCCTTTGCCATCTGAATGTGCATTCCAGCTTCAGAGTGGCTGCAGAGTGCCATGGATGGGAAAATATGCTCAGGAATAAAGACAGCAGAGTACAGGAAATGTGTGCACTGGGGTATGTGTAGGCATTAGGTAAGGGCATGGGTTGAGTATAGCTATGGATATGGGTACAGGTGTGGGTTAGGGTTGGGTATGGGTATGAGTTGCAAAGAACACCTGAGGCACAGGGTGGGAGAGCAGTGTGCAGTGACCCAGGCCCATCAACACCAGTGCCCTCATGCCTGTAGTTGCTCCTGCAACGCATGGTTGAACACCACGGGTGCCATCCTGCTCAGCAACACATCCTGCACAGCCCTGAGCCTGGCAGAACAGCCACAACCCCGCACGCTCTGGCTGCTGGTTATGCCTTGCTGCAGCCCCACAGGCCCCAGCTGAGCTCCTGGGCACCGCAGCCATGTGCTCTTTCATTTCCTTGTTCACACATTTTTCTGGATGCTGTGTTTTCACATCTCCTGTTTGTTTTGAATGCTGGGGCCAGGGGGAGGGAAGGAGTGATGATGGTGAATTCCCCGCCTGGAGCACGCTGTGCCGGCCGCATTCAGACATGGGGTGGGGGGGTGTGAAGGCACCCGCTGGGATCACTGCTGTGCAGTGACCACACATTTGCAGCCCTGAGCTCTTCGTGTAGCTGCAGTGGGAGGAGGAAAGGCAGCGGCTCCTGCGCTGGGCTGTGCCCTTTGGGAAGGATGTGTCTGCAGCCAGAAGGAGGAATCATGCACTCAGTTTGCTCTGCTCCATGGGGGATGAGAAAGAGGAGGAGGGTGGGAGCAGCCTGTGCTTACTGGGATGTCACAAACATCCACTCCTGGGGCCATTTGGGTTGGGCTCCAAGTTCCACCAGCCTCCTCTGGGTGAGGCTGAGGCCATGCTAACACTGTGCCATTGTGAACATCCCCACTGTTTCCTGGGATGTTGCTGTGCTGCTGGCAGAAGTTCCTGCAGACACAGATGTGTGGGGATGAGCAGCATGGCACATACAAAGGTGTGTGGGGCTGCTCTTCCGCTATTGAGGACATCCAGGAGCCTGGCTCATGCTGCAGCTCTGGAGGTCACCTATCCTCCTGCCTGCACAGCACCAGAGCTGCCCTGGGGAACCAAAGCCCCACTGGCCTGGGAGGTCTGCACCTGAATTAAGCAAAACCCTCAACGTTTAGCATTGGCATTTCATCATGGGCTTCAAATCCACCCTCGTTATTTAAGTCCATAAGTCACACTTCTCTCTAGGGTGTTTTTACTGAGAATTGATGGTTCCCAAGTACTGGAACTGGCACAGGACTGGGATTCCCACTGCTGCCCCATGGCTGCATGTCCACCTGCTGCATCCTGGTGTCCTCAGCTTGGCCCCACTGTCCCCCAGCCTGGGGAAGGGACCCTGGGAAAGGTTGTCTCTCCTGACTGAGTGGTGCAGCAGTGGCCCGGCAGCACATAGCCCTGCAGGATTAGCTCTGATTTTAGAGGACCAGGAGAGTGGAGGGGAAAGTTCTTCTTTGCTACAGAAAAATACAGTGCTGCAGTGGGAAGGGTCAGAAATTCCCAAAACAAGCAGAGCTGACGTGGCATTTTGTCTGGGGCTACCTATGACCTGGGGCATTTTCTGGCACACAGGGTGTTAGGAAGAGGTGGGGCCGCAGGTAGGGGACAGCAGCCTTGATAGTGGCTCCCTGGGGCTCTGCCAGCCCTTGCCTACAGCTGGGGGTGATGCCGATGCAGACACAGCTTGGGTTAATCCTAAACATGTCCCCTGAGCGCAGCAAGGCTCATGCAGCTCATTGCCATCCCCAGCCCCAGGCAGAAGTGCTGCTCCCCACTGCCGATCCTTCAGCCTGGGGGCCACCTGCCTGGTGCTGTGGGTCACATCTCTGGAGGGCATGAGGGCACTGCTCCACTTCACAGCTGCATGTGCAGAACCTCCTCGCAGGCTGTGACTGCGTGGTGCTTCATGAAGTGAGGCTTGGAGCAGCGCCCAATGGATGCTGCATGTGCTGCCTGGGGGCTGCATCCTCCCCAGATGAGATGAGTCCTAGCAGAGCCACAGGGCAGCTTTGGGAGTTCTTCCTTCGGGATGCAATAGGATGTGGTGGGGAGCAGCCTGCAGGTCCCTGCCCACTCCACATGCTGTGCTCTTATGCCAGCCCTCAGTGGCACCGGTGCCCAAAGCAAGGCTCTGCCTTGCCAGGGAAAGCCCCAGCTCCCTGCTCCCACCTCGGCCACTCAGCCCTGAGCATTTGTCACCACTTCACTTTCTGCTCACTCCTGGGACACAAAGGCTAAAGCTGCCAGTTTGCCCGGGGTGACCCCCGGTGCCCTACAAATCTAACCCCTTCCTTGAAAAGACAAAAATCCCATTGCCTTGCACCTCCATCTGTTTAGAGAACAGTTTAACCTAACAAGATTAGCATTGGAGGTCGTCTCTTCTTCTTTTACTTTTTTTCCCTGCCGTTCGTAAAGAAAACAGCATTGGATTTAGGACAAAAGCTTGAAAACCCTCATTTGTAAGTAGCACAGCCTTTGGAAACTGTTTTGTTCCTGAGTTATCTTGGGAAGGGACTCATGAATCCTCCACCAGAGCAAGCAGAGGCCAGCCCATGTGAGGCTGGAACCAGGACCTGACATGGAGCTTCTGCTGTGACCACGGTGGTACAGAGCTGTGTCACTTGCTGTCCTGAAAAGGTGTGCCCAGGAGGGCTGTCTGCCAGGGGGTGCTGCGATGGAAGGGATGGGATTCACGCTGCCCTCTCCCGTGCGTGCCCACCAGCAGCACTCCTGCATGCCTCCATCCCACTTCACAGCATCCCACATGGGAGCAGGGCAGAGAACCCTGGAGCCCAGCTTTCCAGGGGACAGCGATGCTCGCTGTGTGCGTGCTGCCAGCACTGCGGCAAGGGGCCGGGGAGTCCCCGGGGAACCGGCGGGGGAAAGGTAGAGAGTTTGATTTTCATTCTTTGGGACTGTTTCCCTTCCCTCTCTCCAGCTCTCCCACCCGCCCCATCCCCCCTCCCCCCTGCCTTTTTCGCCACATTGTGCTGAGCTTGAATCAGACCTTCACAAAGGGGATTAGAGGCTTGGTGCTGATAAATAGCAAAGCAGGTTGGAAGCGTGGGAACCAGCCATGGTGCAGCGCAGAGGGACATTCCTGCTCCGGAGGGCCGGGCAGGAGCAAAAGTCCGGGCTAACCCCGGGTCACCGGGGGGACCCAGCGCCTGAGAAGATTTGTTCGGACACTGGCTTTTGTTGTGCACAGTTCCGTGTCAGCCCAGCGTGCATCTCGCCGCTATTGATGGGGAAGGAAAGCGCTATTGTCAGGCGTGCGAGGCCCCGCTCACTGCTGCGCTCTCGGGGTTACATGGGAATCGCGGTGCCGCGGTGCCGGCCTGGTGCTCGGGGCACCCTGGGGTGCCCTGCTTTCATGGTCCTGGAGCTGGCGGTGTGCTTTTCCTCTCGCAGGGCTTCCTGGGTGTGGGGAGGGAGCTTGGAGGGTGTTTTATCTCAGCCTCGGCGTTAACAGTAAATTTCCCAGCTGGAGCAGGTGATTCAGCCCCGTACCAAAAGTTACACCAGGAAACTGCTGCTGGTGTTGAGCACACTCCCCACCACCAGCTCTGTCCCCCTCTAGATCCAGCAGTGTCCGCATGCTGCTCGCTGGGCATCTGTTTGAGCGTTTCCATTGATCTCCAGTTTGGGACACAGTTCCAGTCTCCATTCACACATCCCAGGAGACATGGGAGAAGGGCCTGGGACAGCACAGAGCTGGGCTCAGCCCACACCTCAGAGCCTTCTGCTCCAACTTCATTTTGGGAAAAGAACAGGCAGGGAATTTCCCTGATGAAACACTGTGTGGTGTACAGTAAAGCTGCCCTGAGAGGCTTAATGAAGCTCAGCTGCTTTGCATCTGGTGCCCAGGCTTGCTACAGCATCGCGGAGCATCTGGAGCCATGCAGCATGCAAGGGAGGGAGCCTGCTGGGAAAATCCCTCCATCCCTCCTCCAGCTTTCCCCTGTGACCTGGCAGTGAGGGCCTGCAGATGACCTCAAAACCTGCAAGCTGCCTTTTTCTGTCCAAGGCTTTGCACGTCTCTCATGTCCAAAAATAAGCTGAGCACCAACAGTCTCCCTGGGGCGCCTGGGACTCGTGCTGAGCCAACGTGGCCGGCTGTGGCTTATGTCTCCTCATCCTTCAGGGTCCCCATCAGGGACGTGTGTCTCCAAAGCCACCCCAAAGCTCCAGAATGCTGCAGCCAAACAGGCTGAATGGACACATCCCAGAGCAACCCCAAGGCCTTGTGCCAAGGCTTCCAGCAGGGAGGCAGAAAGGGGGAGCGACAACTGTGCTTGCTACTTGCCCATGCTCCAGCCGCACTCCGCCACTTTGGAGATCTCAGGAATGAGAAACAAAAGCCTGCTCTGTGAACTGGGATTACCCTGGAGAAATGAGGCAGTGCGAGTGGGACAGTGGAGAACGAGGCTCTTACTGAAAGCCCGAGCTGCTCGGCTGCAGCACGCCTCGCTGGGACTGCACGTTGCCCTCCCTGGGAAATCTGTGTGGGCAGCAGCATAAATAGTCCTGGCGGCCGCTTGGGAGTCTAGGAGCTGGAGGGGTAGCTTAGCTCAGTTAGGGCTGGGCTACGGCCAGTTTTTTTCAAAGAGACGTGAAAAAAAAATGGAAATAAGCTTCTGAGAAGCTGGATTGCAGTGCACGCTGCCTTGGTTCTCCTGGGGACGGGGAGGGGGGGGGAGAGGAGCGAGTCGCCACCTGTCTGCATCTGCATGCCCTTTCCCAAAATGCCACTGCAGCCCCATGTGTGCCCGAGGCCAAGTCCTAGGGCACCACGTGCCTCAGCACTGTTGGTTTGTGCCCAGGTGCTGAGTCAGCACTTGGCAAATGTTGCCAGTAAGCTGGGGAGCATGTGTGGCTGTGGGGTGAGGATGGGGATGGGATGGGGACAGTGGTACTTCCCTGCTGCTCGGGGCAGGTGGGATGCTGTCAGACACACCGTTCCCCGGGGTCAGCTTATCCTTTCCCTAAGCCAAAGCACCTGTGCTCCCTGGGCTGCTGCTGATGCTATAGTCCCCACCTCCTCATCTTCCCCTGCACACAGGGTCAGAGGGAACCGGGGTGGGGACAGCCCCCAGCCACTGCCTCTTGGGTTCCCCACCTGCTGCAAAGGCACCTTCTGCACACCCCACCCTGCCCAGCACCGCACACCCCCAGGCCAGCTGGTGCCTCTGAGGAGCTGGGATAAACCATCCACGTGTGTTATCGCTGGCTCTCCCACCCCTGCAGATCTGCTGAAAGGATCCTGCATGCCTCCTCCTGCTGTCTGATGGGCTGTTTATTTTCTGTTTGATTTTCCTATAGAAAATAAATAGTGCTGCAACAGGAGGGGATTTTTTTTTATTATTCCCAGGCTATCGGAGCCACCAAATTAGCCCTGCCTAATCAAATGCAGCTGTTTCCTGTGCACTCAACAACAGCCCCGTTGCTGCATCTCCTGGAGGGTTTATTTAAATAGGTGAGATCCGGATTTCCAGAGAGAAATAAACAGCACGGGGTGGCACAGCCCTGCAGCTCCCCCATACCCAGCACTGCCTCTGCTGCAGGGTTAGAACACAAATGCACCAAGGCAGTTGTCCCCATGTCCCAACAGACTGCATTTCTTTGAGCCTGGGGGCTGTTTTACAGGGTGAATTTAAATTTGCATGGACGTCAAACTTCTGGGTTCGGAGAAGCTATAAAACAATTCAGTTAGCAACTGGCACTAATTGCTTCCTTTTCGCTGCTGTTCAGCATTTGATCAGGCAGAAAACAGGCTTGAGGATGGGGTCTATACTGCCCCGTAAGGATTTGTGAAGACATGCAGTGCACACTTCCCCAGATCCTCCCACTGTGCCTGGGTGTGAGGGGTGTCGGATGGGAAGGGCAAGGTGGGTGCTTTCACCATCCCAGATGTGCTGGGCTTTCCCCAGCTGTCCCACCACTGCTTTTCTGTCCTTTGCCCATTGCTTTCTGTGGCCCAGGATGCAGCTGGGAGCTGTGGCTGCTCTGTAGACCCATCCTTGTGAAGCAACTTCTGCTTCAGAGCATCCCCCCTCCCACAAGCATCACTGTTCTCATGACTCATCGCTCTTGCTCTTAGAGAACAAACATTTGGTGGTGTGTGAACTCTTTGGTGTTAGTTATGGCCTTTTGGAGTGCAGTTATGTGACATGGCCAAGGTGCTGTGAGGCTTCCCAACATCAAGCACCCGTGCTGTGCTCATCCTGATATTGTGCAAACCCCACTGCATGCAGCACCACTGACCCCAGGCAGGAAGCTACACCAGCAGCAGTCTCTTCATTTGATTTTTTTGGGTTTGTTTTCTGCTCCTTTACCTCTGCAGGATGGGAGCCACCAGAGCCCACATGTCCTGGACCCTCCAGGGACAAGCAGGACTGAGCCAGGGCTGATTGACAATGCTCCACCACTCCTGCTTGCTTCCGCTCATGCAAGTGTGAAGCAAAATCATTTCCTGTGCTCGCTGACAGCACTGCCTCTGCACCTTGTCACTGCTGGTGCATGGTGCCCACAGGGCAGCTCCCAGCCCTGGGCTGCTGGGCGGAGCACATGCAGCTTGGAGGTACTGCTGATGTCACACAGGAGTTCTGGGTCTGGGTGCTTGGGATAAACATTTCCTTTTTTCCTTTCCCTTTTTTTTTTCCTTCTCCTTCTCTTCTCCTTTTCCTTCCCCTTCTCCTTCCCCCTCTTCTTTTTTTATTTTTATTTTTTTTCATTTTTTTTCCTCTTCTCTTCCTCTTTCTCGATCTCGCTCTGTTCCTGCTTCTCCCATTACCCAGCTGCACTCTCTTTGCAGCTGGTACCCATCAGCATGTCATTTAATGCTGCTTATGAGGATTCACAGTCATCCAGCCATGCTCCATCCCCAGACACCTTGATGGACACTGTGAAAGGGATTATAGGTTTAACAACCAGGCCAGACCTGTGCCTGCCATCACCATGCTGGCAGGCAGCAGTGGCAGGCAGGACACTGCCATTTGGGCACAGTGCTGGTGGGACCTCACGCTGTTCACACCTCCACGGGTCAGCCAAGATGAAAGAGCCACACTCCCGGAGATGAAAGAGCTGGCGGGGAGAGGCCGGGAGGGGAGGGCAGCCCAGCAGTCGGCTTCCCTCTCATCTCTGCTGCTGACCTTTCCCAAGCAGAGCTGCGTGGCCATGGGTGGGGGTTCAGTTGTGGTGAACCCCAAGCGGTGGGACAGGGTTCGGTGGATGGTCTGGGAGGAGCGGAGTGGCACCAGGGCACTGGTGATCCCAGTCCCTGTGGCTCCCACTGTTGTGCAGGAGAGGCCCTGCACTGCAGCATCACTGCACTGCTCCCATCCCCATTTCACCTGCGCCAGCGACTGCCCCAGTGATGTGATGGGGACAGCTCCATCCCCACAGCAGTGGCTGGAACGTGCTGCATGTGGGGAGTGCACACAGCAGCAGCCCTGCATTCTGCCTTAACAGAAAAAATGTGATTTTCTACTTAGTCCCTCTTGTTCCCTCCTCTTTACACCCAGCTCTTGCTGCTAACCCATCTGTGCTTAGAGCAGGAAGAGCTGCTGCTCTGCTGCATATGCCGGTGGGCAGCGAAGTGAAGGGAAGAGCAGCCCCAGGCAGCACTCAGAGCAGTGCTGTGCCATACCATGCCATGCAGTGCCATGCTGTGCTGTGCTGTGCTGTGCTGTGCTGTGCTCCCATCAGATCCACTCAGAGCTTTGGGATGCAGCTGTGTCTCCTGCAGCTCCAAGAGTGCAGCTGAAGTTGGCAGCTGCCAAGCAAAGGCTTTGAGACTCCTACCGGAGTTTTTTGGGTTTTTTTCTTAATTGTGATTGCCTTCACGGTGAAGCCCAGGAAATCGGGAAGGGCGGGGGGAGGGTGTGAATCCTGAATATCTACAGCATTTCCAGTGACTCTAGGAAGCCCCTTTCCAAACTGAAATTAGGCTGGAAGTGGGAGCACCAGCTTTATCTTGGGTCCTTTGATTCCTACCAACCCGTGGGAGAGCGTAACAGCCCCCAGGCTCTGTGCAGCGTGTGCTGCCCCACGTATCAAGCCAGCCTTGTGGGGGGGTGGAATTTTCTGGGCAATTTGTAGTGATTTATGGTTCTGTGCTGACAGTGAGAAAATCTTGCTACTTTTCCCAAAGAGCAGGCAACACTTGGCAGGGAGGCTGAGTGCTGCTTTGGATGGGATGCCAGCAGGAAACGTGGAATTTGAGCCACGGGGGGCCCAGCAGCCCTGACACTCCCTCATCCCCCCCGAGACTCCCCACAATTTCACACGTGCCTCTGCACCATTCAGAACTGACCGGAGATACGCAGCCAGGATTATGGAGTGAGACTGCCCATTTGCAGCAGTATGTGCTGAGTTTGGGAGCACCGGCGTCAAGCTCTGTGCTGAAGTCCTGGCAGCAGATTCCCAGGGGAGATCAGGAGAAGCCTGATCCTGCTGGGACAGCTTGGTGCTGCAGGGGACGGGACACTGTGACATCCCTGCCTGCACTGCCCAGGAGCCGCACAATCAAACCCCGTGTGCCATGTACATGTGCCTGTCCTGCTGTCCCCCGTTGTCCCCAGCCCAAAGCAGGAGTGGAGCAGCACTGTGGGGCACATTGAGTTGGGGCTCTGACTTCCCTGTGCTGGCCATAGGGGTGGCTTGCATCAGTCTGGCTTTTCAGGTTGATTTTTCAGGGCCTCCTCTACAATCTCTGACTCTGTTCTAACAGGGCACTCACAGCAGCCATGTGTGTCCCCTTTAACTTCGTGCAATTTTTTTTCCTCTTTCACTTTGTGCAGTCCTTGGCCTGGACAAAAGGCGTGGGAGCAGCAATCCTGAGGGGAAACAGGCTCTGCATGAACCAGGTGGGCATCTCCCAGGCTGCTAAGGATGCTCCACTTCAAAGGTCCTGGTAACCTTCTGCTTTTGTGAGGTTCTCTCCAGTGCCTCATACAGAGCACTGGGACCAGAGGCTGCCACGCTGGCAGGTGTGCACACAGTCCCGTAAGGACTGGGACCTTCAGGACTAGACTTTGACTTGCTTTGCACTTTGAGGTTTAGCCTTGAATACCAAACTGCAAATTACTTTCCCCTAAGGCTCTACCTAGATACCTGATTATGCCACGTTTTTCATTTCTGTGCATCATTTTTGTGCTAGTGTTTTTGGGCTGATGCTCTTGGGATGCCTGCCAGCATCCAAGAAAGTCATCTGAGCCCTCTGGCATTGCAGGTGGGGATCAGCAAGGTTTTGGGGACCAGCAGAGAGTGCTCAGTAGTGATGCTGATGGAACAAAAGAGGTCTCTGAATTGGGATTTGCAAGCCCAGGGCTGTAATGTGCTTGTTGTTGCATGGAGTGAGCTGGAAAAGCTGTGGGGAGCAGGGAGGAATTCACTTTTTTAAATGTAAAATGTTTCATATGGAGTTAATTTTCATTGCTTGGTCATTTCTTAGCCTATTTGAAACCACATTCAGGTAGACCTCAGGCAGAAGATCTGTGGCCAACCTCTAAAATGATTTCCCCGTTTGTGTCTCCTGGCTGGAGTCCAGGTCTCCCAGCAGGTTTGGGGCCACTGCGTTGCCCAGGAACAAGTGTTCTTTCTCAGATGCCACCATGCAATTTCCACGCCGGACCCGTGCAGGCCCCGAGCACAGTGCAGGGGGCGAGGAGCAGGGAGCCCAGCCAGGGCAAAGGCACTGCGTGAGCCCTCCTGGCCTGTCCTCACCCGTGGTAGCAGTGTGATCACCTCTGCTCTGCCTCCTTGGAGATCACCGGTGGTTTCAGGGCCTTTGCAGTTTGGTCAGCAGTGGGAAGCACAGGGACGATGGCTGGGAGGACAGGGGTCCTGGCCGTGCCCCAGGTTAAGCTCTGCACAACCTCTCTGTGCCAGTTCTTGCCACATCCATGCCAGCTGCTGGGTAAGGATTGCATCTCATCTCACACAAAGCTGCCCTCCCATGAACTGGCTTCGACTCGTAGCTCAAAGGTGCTTCTGAACTGCAAACCACAGGTGGTCGCTGGCCTCCATGCTGACCTCTGCTCCCTGGACACGATGCTGCCATGCTCTTGTACAAGGTGCCTGCCTGCTGCTGCAAACCACTGGGCACCTGTGTGAGCCAACATCCCACAGCATAGCTGTGCCTGCCCATAGCATGCACTTGGCACTTTCAGAGAACCGAGAGCTCCTTGAAACCAGCATGGAAGTGCACCAGGGCACAGCCTGCATTTATCACACTTTTGCTTCCTGCTGAATTCCAGTCCTTCAGACCAAACCTGGCGACCCAAGAATGACTGCAGCAACTGAAAAGAATGGAGACTTTCCTAAAGGCGCAGCTCCAGCAGTACAGGAGAGAACAGCTGCAGGTGCCTCAGTGCAGGGAGAGCAGCCAGGACACACGGAGACATCCCACTGGGCTTAGCTCAATTCCTGTGCCTAGCAGGATGCACCAGCAGCTCCTTCACAGCATCACGAGGCGGCAGTGAAGCTTCTGGAAGAGTTTTGCCCACAGCCTGTTAGAAATGATTTTGTGGTCTTGGCTGGGATCTAATAAATGTGTGATGCCAAACCCACCTGCATCTCTGCAGTAGAGCCGTGGTATACATCTGGGGGGGAGCTGCCTTCACAGCCAGCTACAGAGTGGGTGCCAGGGGAGGCAGGCAGGGAAGGAAGCAGTAAGTGTGGGGGGGAGGAAATATGGTGTAAAAATAGGCCTGCATCCCTCCTTCCTTCTGCTCTCCTCATCAGACACACTGAGCTGGATGAGGCTGCAGGGCTACAAATGAACCGGGAGCTCAGAGGGTTTCCCACTGATGCAGGAAAGCAGATGTGTGTTCAGGGGTGTGAAATCCTTGTGGGCTGTGCTGCTGAAGCCTGCTCAAGGATTCAGCACTTACCACAGGCACCTCCCTGGACCACTTCCTCTAGCTGACCAAGGTCTCCAGCCAAAAATGGACTGGTTGAGAAACCAGGGAAATTCCTTTCCATTTCAGATCTCTGCTCTACAGTCTCAGTTATCTCAGCATCAAGAAGCTGCAGTGGGCAGAAGCTCAGGTTTCTGCCCTCAGCAGGTCTTGTTTAACTGACAACCTGAGAAAGCAGGATGTTACCCCAACTGTTCATATTCGCAAGCAGTGCCTGCCAGCACCCAAGAAAGGCATAGGATCCATCCCCTGTGCTCATCCTGCTGGCCTGCAGCCTCACTCACTCTGCTGTTTTTCCCATGGGTCTCACAGGCTTGTGATGCTCTCCTAGCCCTGCTGACCAGCTGATGGGGGCAGGTGGGGTGGGCAGTGTGGCAGCTTCCAGGAGGGAACCTGAAAGGGAATGGGGGCCACGCAGATCACGTTGTACTTTGCTAAGCAGCACAGGACCCTACGGGGTGCTTGGGAGAAGCCTGGAGCAGCCATGGTAGCACCAGTGGTCAGAAGGACTCTGCTAGCCAGGCATCCCCTCCCTTGGAGACAGTGCAGGCAGCATGCCCAGACGGAGTAGGGCTCTCTGCAGTGCACCCATACCCACAGCCCCATCAGTCCCATGATGGGGGACAGGCAAGGGGACCCCAGAAGCATCAGCTGTCCCTGCTCGCAAAGCCCCATCCCCCTCATAGCACTGGTGGGGGCTCTCCATAGTCCTCACAGCACCAAGAGGATGGCTGGCCCCAAGCCCCTGCTTAGTGCTTGTTGGGTTGTTTTTTTTTCCACTCCTGGGAACGAACCGTCAGCTTTTGTTGGCGAACAGACTGTAGCTTTCATGTGAAAAGGTTAGTACAGTATGTTAGTTCCTAATGAGGGGATAATAGAGTCTGATTCTCACACCCTGGGGACTGCGAGGTGACAGCAGCACGGGAGAAGGGCATTTAACACCTTCACCCTGGGAACCTTTTCCCTCTGCAGCTGGCGTCCCCCTTCCTTGCCCAGAGAAGAGAGGAGGAGCACATTGCAGTGTCTTTATCCCCACATCATGCTCCATCCCAGCAACTCGCACATCCTTCCGGAGAGGACAGCCTGGGAAACAACTGGCCAACAGGTCGGGATCCAACCCACACCTCCAGCTGCTGGTGTCACAGTGCTCAGATCTCCCCAGTCATGAGCGCCCCGGGGAGTGCAGGAAGGCTGTGGGATGTGCCCCGTGTCACCGTGGTCCCTGTGGCCATCATCTCCTGCTGTGTCCTGGGACACGAGGCAGGGCTGGGGCTGTCAGAACACTTAGGGTGTCCTTGGTGGACCTGGAGTTGGGGCTGCTGGTGGACCTGGAGCTTGGTGGACCTGGAACTGGAGCTGCACCACAGTGTCCTGCACAGGACACAGCGGTGCAGCCCCAGGGCCTGGCTGAGAGCGTTTAAGATTGCTGCTACCTGGGCTGGGCTTGGTTAACCTTGAAAAATCACAGTTTCTGCCTAAAATCCAACTGTCCTGATTCAGCAGCGTGGTCAGGCAGGGGACAAGCCCTGTCAGTGTCCCCAGCCCGGGGATGGCTCCTGCTGTGGGGCTGAGAGCCCTGGGCACTCATGTGCCATCCCAACACTCTGTGGGTGCTGCTCTGCATTCTGCTGTCCCAGGATGACAGCTTCCTGCAGGGCAGGGAGCAGCACTGGTGCTTTCCAAGCAAAGGGGCTCAAGATGGATAACCCCCAACTGTTGTTAGTTTACTTCAGACTGCCCGCACAGGGTGTTGGAATGTCCTCGGAGCAGGAGAGACCAGTTCTGCCAAATTCCACCCCTCATGGGATGCCAAATTACAAGTGTCCTCACCTAGGCTGTCCCTGTGATCCTAGCCTTGCAGGGCACATCATTTTCTACTACCTAGCAATCTCAGAAATTGCAGATTTTCATGGTAACCCTTTCTTGGTAGTCAAGAACATCAGCGAGCAGCACACTTTGCAGTGGGGCTATCTGTGAGCAGTGGTGGACCTGCAGCTCATGCACAGCACTGTTCTCTGATGTTGACCTGACTGCAGGTCTGGTGAACAAAAGCCACCATGCTGCATCATGCAGCAGCTCATGAGGGTTCCCTTGCTTTGTCTGATTTCTCATGCTGAGGATGCACGTGGGAAACCACCAGCTCCTGAGGCTCCATCAGGACCAAGCATGGCTTGCAGCTCCAGCTTCATGTTGGATGGGATGAGTCCTTGTAGGTCCCAGCTCCCACTTTGCATGGGCTTCTTTCTGAAACAGTTTTTGGGACATCCTCTTGGAGAAGTGCCGCAAGAGTGCCCCTTTAGCTAAGATGCATGTGTTCATTCTTTGCAAGGGTGGTGCTCTCCCCGAGCTCCTCTGTGTGAAAGGGCCAGAATCTATCTGCAGCCGTTGCATCACATCACTCAAACCTTCTGAAGGTGTCTGGCACCAGCCTGCTTCTCTCCAGATCCCCTTCTTTTTCCACTCTCATTCCACTGAATACTTCTCTGTAGGTTTGCAGCCCCTGTGGCAGCACATCCCATGCACTTAATGTGGTCTGTGGATGCTGGAAACAAGGTGCTGAGGGATTTTTGCAGCTGATACTCAAAGTCTGTGTCTGATAAAGTGGAGTGGGGTGGTGGCTGCATGCTGCCAGAAGGGCCCCTGTGGTGCTTGCCTGGCATCAGGCATCGCAGTGTGGGGTATTGTGGGGACCTGCAGAGGGGCAGATCAAACCCCGTGCCCCTCAGCTCACTTGCTGTGGTTGAGGAGTCCTGGCACTCCCTGCAGTACTTGGCTTTTTTTCTCTGTTCTTTTGTGCTGTTTTGTTTGTTCTTCGCTCTTTGAAACAGCATGATGCCAGCTCTGGTCTTGCCTGGTTTTACAGTTGCACTGCTTGAAGGGTTCCCATGTCTCAGCTCAGTGGTGATGGCAGCGAGGCAGATTCACGGCCCTTCAGCAGTGGGCAATCTGAAGGTCTTAGAGGCTGTCCTTGGGGCAGCCCTGAGCCCGGCTCCACATTGCACCCAGGGCAGCTGCATGCTCAGAATATGATCTGTGCGGTTTGCACTGCCCCATGTCCTCAGGATGCAGCTCCGACCCACAGCTCCCAGCAGTGCAAGCAGGTCTCCCACCCTACCGTGTGTGCCCGCATCACTATGGGCTGAGGAGTGTCCTTCTGGGTCCCACTGTGTGAGCCTGTTCACACCGGAGATGTTTTCCAGCTGAGATCGCCTGGGCCTGAGAAACAGACATTCCCTTGCTTGAGTGTGCTGAAATGTTTAATTAGAGTTTAACAGCAGCCTGGGAAAAAGGTGTCTTGTCATATTTCTGGGCTGTGTTTTGTTTTTTAACTGCTCACCCTGTACACGCACAGCCGAGGGAGACCCGCAGCACAATGAGTCCTTTATGTGCCTCTCCCCACAGCTCGCCCCGACCCTGAACTTTCCCATCAGCTGCTGGCACTGTGCCCTCGCGCATGTGCCCTGGAGGGAACCGGCACGGGAGCACGGAGCGGCCGGAGCTCCTGCAGAATCACTCTGCGCCCAAACTTCCAGTCGGGTGTTTCAGTGCTACAGGAGAGAATATGCTTCCAGTTGTGCTTGGTTGGCCAGACGAGCCCGGGGTTTCCTGCTCTGAAGCATCCAGTGTGCATGTGGCAGGATGTGGGGCACTGCACGCAGAGTGATGGCACCTAGAGATGCAGTGCTTCTTGGTGAGAGACCTGCTGTGAGTGACACTGAGCAGTCCAAATCGATGCGAGGTTTCGTGTGTTAGCACAGTCCCCAGTGGGAACACAGCTCCATGGCAAGGAGCAAAGCCCCAGCCCTGCCTGGAGCCAGCAAGGTGTGCTCCCAACCCCCCCCCCCCGGAGCCCAGCCACTGTCCTGGCCACAGTGACCCTGCCACTGTCCTATAGGAGCAGGGAGGAATGCAAGGAATGGGTGCACACCTCCCTTCCCTAGCCTAACAGACCCAGCAGCACTTTCTATTCACAGGTTTGTTTTTTTTTTAAGAGATGAAATTCAGGTTTTGCACGTGCTGGCTGAAGCCATGCTGCTCTGTGACAGTGACAACAGGTGGGTGTAGTGGGGCTGCATCGCTCCTCTCTCCATCTGTCCCCCTCTCTGGGCTCTTTCTTCTCATTTGCTACTGAAACCACAGACAGCAAAACCCTTGTGACCAGAAAAAGCCTGAACAGTGCCACAAGTTGATCTGTCTGTTACTACCATTCTTTTATGCTTCTGTGCATGTGACACGAGTGTGTGGTGTGTGAGCTCCCTGTATGCCCATCTGTGTGCCGGGATGTGCTCACACACCACTGATGTGCATCCACACCACTGATGGGGTCACAGTATCACATCTGAAGGCATCAGGCTGGAGATGCTGGGAATCTGTGTGGCACCTGCTTGCAGAGACCTCCTGGGGCCTCCTGGCAGGGACTCAGCACTACAGCAGCTCACCTCCAAGAGGCTCCCATGCTCTTTCCCCTTGTAGGTCCCAGCTCCCACTTTGCATGGGCTTCTTTCTGAAACAGTTTTTGGGACATCCTCTTGGAGAAGTGCCGCAAGAGTGCCCCTTTAGCTAAGATGCATGTGTTCATTCTTTGCAAGGGTGGTGCTCTCCCCGAGCTCCTCTGTGTTGAAAGTGCCAGAGTCTATCTGCAGCCGTTGCATCACATCACTCAAACCTTCTGAAGGTGTCAGGCACCAGCCTACTTCTCTCCAGATCCCCTTCTTTTCCCACTCTTGTTCCACTGAAGGCTTCTCCTTGGGCAGCACATCCCATACAGGTTTACTCCTGTCCATTCAGCCGTGTTAATCCAGTTTTGGACCTGGAGGCCCATCAGCCCCCAGCCAATGGAAGATGTTTTACAAAGGCAGGAGGCCTGTCCCAATTAAAACCTCCCTGCCAAGGAATAAATTACCATCCTTGCAGATATTGTGGGTGTCCTGTCAGTAGTACCGCCTTTGGAGAACTGAAGCAAAATATCCTCACACGGCTTCTGACTTTCCTAAGTGGGTGCAGC
The DNA here is from genome assembly GCF_038088225.1 of Cyrtonyx montezumae. NCBI lineage: Eukaryota > Metazoa > Chordata > Aves > Galliformes > Odontophoridae > Cyrtonyx > Cyrtonyx montezumae. Next base: position 9,488,453 of record NW_027071937.1, read on the forward strand.
TGCAGGAAACCAAAAGGACCGTGGGACCATGCCAGAGGCTTTGGTGTGGTGCTGGTGGCCTTTTCCCATCCCCTCAGAGTTGTCTAGATGGGTCAGGGACATTGGTCTAGGTGCTACAATTACTCCTCAGAGCCACTGTGTCTCAGAGTGCTGGCAGCTTCCCCTGGTCTGGCACAGCTTCTGGAACCCCCACCCCATCCCTGAACCCCTATTCCTCTGCAATCCCTCCCAGAACCACCAAACCAGTGAGAGGAGTCTGTACTGAGAATGACTTTCTTTCCTATAAGCATGGCTGATTTTGAGCTAAGAGAGCAAACAGTCCAAAGTGTGAGATTACTGTACCCCCCATGAGGATGGGGACAAGTCCTGATTCATAGTAGGGAAGATTCAAGTTAGTTCTTGAGCTGTAAGAAAAGCAAAGCCTGCAGAGACTGGGCATCTCCATCAAGAGATTGTTAGAAACAGTGGAGGCAGAGGGGTAGTTCTGGTCCTTACTGAGGGCCTCAGGTGACACGGTGGCCCTCCACATCTGGGACACCCAGACATGAGCTGCACTGCCATGCTGTGTCTGGGCTGGGACCGCAGAGAGCAGCATTGGTCAGTGAGCAGCCCTGACACCACGATGAGGGTCAGGCTGGGATGCTGAGGGGCAGGATGGGGCAGGCACTGCTGCATGCGTTCACTTGGCCAGGCTGGTGCTGCAGGGTCACTGGGGCTGCAACAGGGCATGCAGACACCAGAAAGAAGAGGGCAGCTAGCATAAAGTGGGATATAAAACCTGTCTTGGGAAATCCATTTCTTTGCCCAGAGCTCCTGACTGATGGAAGATCCTGACTCAGGAAGCAGAAAGTCACCAGGGGAGACCTAAGGACAACATGGTGACAAATGGTGACCTTGGAAAAAGTGAATCCACTTGGCCAGCCCATGTCCCTGCCCTGGACTCCAAAAGATTACGTGACAGATAGCATGCTCCTGCTTCACAATAACAGTAATGGCAACAATCTCACTTGCAGAGGCAAATATTTGCTCCTTCTTCCCACCTACTGACCCAGGAAAGCCACCCTTTGTGGCTGGCTCTGTACACGATGGAGTCACAGTTTAATTTTCCAGAGACGCTGAGCAGCTCCAGCTCCCCAGGCTGTCACCACCCTCACCCACTGGTGACAGCCAAGGGGACGTCAGGCTGTGTCAGCAGCTGCACACATCCTGCCAGCCCTCAGCACTGAGTGCCACCACATCCTCACGGAGCTGCACCGCTGTCATGGTGGGACCAGGGATGCATGACAGTGGCAAACACCCCCAGGCTGAGCTGTCAGATGTCTCGCAGAGCTGATAGTCGGAATAGAAACCTCCTCCTTCAGTGGGAGGCCTGCATTAGGTTATTTCCCCTCCATCCCCAGCATCGCTTCTTCCCCTTCTGTTCTGCAAAATGTCAAATCTGCTTTCATCTGTTTGCTTCTCCTCTAACCATTTTCCACCCACGTGTGGGTATGCTTTCCGCCACTCTGCTGGGACCTGCCGGGCTCTGCAGAGCTGGAGCTGGGTGTGGGGGCACCTCATGCAACCAAGCAGAGCCCTGGGCGTTAGGGACTGTGGTTCAAACTGGGCATTGTTAAAGATTTCTTTCATGCAATGGTGGCCAAATACTGGAGCAGGCTTCTGAGAGAGGTGGTTGGTGTCCCAGAAAGATACAAAAGGACTGGGTGGGCTTTGCTAAATCCAAGACAAGAAAGCTTCTGGGACTTCTAGCAGCAAGGCCCTGGTGTCAGCCCCATAGGGAGGCTCATAGCTAGGGCTGCCCTAGCTGCACACATGGGATGGGTGCAGGGTACCACGAGTGAGAGCAAGCATGTCAGCAAGACGTGGAAGAGCTGAAGTACATCTGGTTAGAAAGGCCCCAGAGATCATACAGAAGGGAAAAGAGAGCAGGGAAAAGCTTGGCATTAGATAAATGTGGTGGCACAGAGGGGAGTTGGCACAGAGGTGATTGGAGCGGGGGCAGCCAGCATGGAAGCACCGGAGTGAGGAGATGGAAGGTGAGCACTGTGGGGGTGTGGGGGGTGGAAGAATGGGGTGAGGAGCTCAGTTCTGGGGTGCTGGGACTGGGAGATGAAGGCTGCACTGAGGAAGTGCTGCTTCTTCCCACAGTGCCATCAGTGTGGCAGAGCTGTGCGTGGGATGAGGAGCCCCACTGTCACACTGTGGGCCGCACAGCCCCGCATGGCTCCAGGCAGTGAGCTCGGCAGGGTTTGTTCCTAGCCTGGACACTGTGAACGGGAACATGGCAAACAAGATGCAAAGTGTGTGCCTCCACCAGGCTGCTGGCGAGCTGCCCAAGGGGCCTCACAGTGTTGCAAATGCAGTATCTCTGCCTTAGGATCTTTATTTCGTTGCTGAACTGAAGGCTGGCTTTGCCTGTTGGGTGTCCGGGTCTTGTCTCAGCACAAGTCCTGAGCACTTGCAGCACAGCTGATCTGTACAGGTTCCTGACCCAGGGTCCTGAACCAGCTGTGGGCTCTGATTCAGCGCAGGGGTGAGAGCAGCTTTGGGCCATGCAGATAGTGCCCGGGGCCCGAACACAGAGCCCCTGCCTGCCCGCCCCAGTTGTCCTGTGCTGCTCCGTGCCAGATAGCTGGGGAATCCAGGGCCCCACACACTGCTCGCTGAGGGGAGCAGGCTGGGAAGGCCAGGCAGCGTGCTGGGAACCCAGCTGCAGCCTGAGCAGGCTGATGAGTGTGTCAAAGCAGAAAAATGTGCTGGGAACGGCTTTGCCCTTGCTCTCTTTGGCTCCTCCTGCACACACCGGGCGAGGCCAACTCTTGGGGCAGGAGGAGAGCACGCTGGCAGAGTGCAGCACAGCATGCCAGGATGCTGGGAACAGCTTGGCACATGGAGGTGCAAGGTGTGAGACTGCGTTCAGCAGCCCTACACCGTGCTGGGGCTGCTTTACTTGCCATGCAGCATGCACCAGGTTGGTAGCAAGGATGGGTGTCTGGGAGGGACAGGCGAACAGGCTGCCCTAGCAGTGATGCACCATCATCTGTGCCCCTGCAGTTTAAGCCACTCATCATGCCCACTCTGCACTGTGGGATGTGGGGAGGAGAGAAGGGAGCTGCACAATGCTCCTGCCCCACAGGGCCAGAGTGGTGCCCAGGCAGGTCTGTGCTGTCACTAGCAGCTTCCCTGCTCCTGGAGGAACACTGGGACCCATATTTGGAGCAAAACTTCCTCGAGGCTAATCCCATCCTCAAGGCTAATGTTGGATGGGGGGCTAATCTCAGCCAGGTTACACGTAGGAGCTGAGCTGAGCTTGAACCATAGCAACTGAGCTGCTCGTCGCCCTGAGGGACTGCTGCACTGCCCCAGCACTGCGGGAAGGGCATTGCGGGGCAGCCCAGCCCTGCGCAGGGTTGTTTTGCAGGCTGTGAGCACAAGGTTGGCCTTCCCGTCCCCTCCTTCAGCCGTTCCCAGCCTATTCTACCTTATGTGTAGGAACTGGTTTTTCTTCCTGGGCTATTGTTTCCGCTGGATTGGTTAGATCGCTCCAGGCCTTGCTCAGATTTCCTTTCTCACGCTTTTTTTTTTTTTTTTCTTTTTTTTTTTTAATTCCCGTTTTCTGCTGTAGCTTCTGGTCTCGCCCCAATTAAAGGAGCAGCCACTGCTGCCAGCCGGGGCACAGAGGGGGCTCAGCTATCTTGGTGTCCATAACAGAATCTCTGGGCTGTGCTCTGATGCTGCCCATGATGTAGCTGCTCCAAAAAGGTGTCCCAGGTCTGGGAGAGCATTGCGGGGTTGGGGTGGCCAGGTCCCAGCTTGGATCCCCACCCAGCACAGCCCACAAGCTAAGCAAGCACCTTGGGCTTTAGATGCTTTCATTTTACTGTAACCCTACCAACTAAATCTATTTTGTTGCTTTTTAAACAAAATCCCACAGATCCAACACAATGCTGCTGTCACAGGTCCTGGCTCTGCCCCAGCATCCCGAGCTGTGCAGCAGGATGGCAGGAGCCACCCTTGGGCGCTGAGCCAGTGAAAGCCGTGCTGCTCGGGGTGGCTGCTGTCACACCCCACCTGGCTCCTCGCCGCAGTGCTGCTGCTGGTCGCGTGCCCTCTTCCCTTTCCAGCCCAAACTCACCCTGCTGCCTTCCAACCACAGGGGCCAGAGGTGAATACTGGCCCTGCTGGGGTTGTACATGCCATGGGATTGGGGCCGGGCTTGAATGGGGACGTGTGGATGCCACTGCTGGCACTGGTGGTGGCATGCTGGGTGCTGGGCAGGTGGGTGTGATGAAGGTTAGGACATCTGTGCTCCTCAGCCCCTGCACACCACTGGCAGGGGCACCTGGGTGCCTCAGAGGATGCTGCCCTCTCGCAGGAGGTCTGGCACACTGACAAGGAAGGCAGGTAGAGAGCTGATGCTATCTGGCTCCAGCTGGGGAGGCAGTGCGTCCCCCCGGGGGCCTCTGGATTGCACCACAGGCAGGCTTTGGTTCCCAGATAAAAATAGAAGCTGAAACATGAGCCCGGCTTCCCTGGCCACAGCCACCCAACTCAGCCTCTGCTCACGTGCGCCTGCCCAGGGGTCTGCAGGAGGTGGCAGTGAGTGGGTTGGGGTGCCGGGGTCATGGGCTGCATGGAGGGTGTACAGAGCAGCTGGCCCAGCATGTCCTGGGCCCTTTGCACAAGGCTGCAAGCTGCTCTGGGCATGGATGGTAGCTGGGAAAACTCAGTTCAGGACAAGGGGAAAAACACTCTGGCATATGTTATACAGGTGGCCCTGTGACCCCAGCCGTCCAGAGGAAGCCAGGGCAAGCCGGAATAAGGGGAGCATTTGGCTTAGTACATAGTAGATGTAATTTCCTAATGCTTTCCTAGCACCTGGAGAAGAGAACAGAGCCTCAAGAGTAGTTTCATATACAATTGCATGTCCCCACCACAGGAGGAGGGTGCAGAGACAGAGGGCAGAGCAAGCAATGGGTGGCACCTGAATCAGGCAGAAAACAACTCCCATTAGGGCCAGTGCGCATTTCAGTGATGCCCAGCAGTGCTGTGTGGGACTGCTAGTGATATGAGGGGTGGATTTCCCTGTAGAAAGAAAAGATGGACAATTTATCCCTGCTCCTGCCATGGCGCAGATTCTTGCAGGATGGCTCAGGACCAGCCCCACAGGGGGTGTGTTCCTTGGAGCCAATGGCTGAGGGACACATGCACACTCAGGAGGTTTTTAACCATCACTCAGATGTGGATATAAAGAAGCAAAGTTGATTTATGCAGGCAGAAGGCAGTGTGTTGACACACTGGAGGAGCCGAGGCAGCGTCGGTGAGGCAGGGGGAGGGAAGGGACCAGCCCTGAAGCTCCTGGCATGGAGCTCACTCTGAAATAAAGGCATTGGGGATGCCGAGCAACCTCATTATAAGGCGGTTATTATTGTTTTGGCTTTGTTATTAAACTTGTTGTAACCCCTAGGATCCTGTCCCAGAGCAGCACCCTGTTGTGCTGGGTGCTGTACAAACACGGCTTGTGGCTGCAGTTAAGTTTAGGTCAAGGGTGCTGCTGCAGTTTGTGTCTTTCAGAGGGGCTCAGCCCCCACATCTGCAGCTCACAGCCCAGCTCTGATAGTCTGAAGGAGAAACCAAACAAGAGAGGTTTGAGATGGCTGAGATGTAGGAGATGGAGGGATGTGGGGGTGCATGTGAGCGGGGGGTTGATCATCTTACTTTTTTCCCCTGGGAAATTCAGCTTTGCATGTGGATTTAGGTGCAGTGTCGAGTGAGATTCTCATCACTGCAAAGGCCTTGAGGTACGGAAAAGGGCTTTTGGTGTCACCGACGATTAGTCGCCCGCAGTGCAGCCGAATACCCCAGGCAGCACAATGGCGAGGCGGCAGCAGGACGGGGTTTGTGGTTAGGAACTTGCTGCTGTGAGCACACGAGTGTGGAGAGTAGCGAGAGCATTCAGTAGTCAGCTGCTGCTGCTGGTATGGCACAGGATGTCATGGCACAGCACGGCATGGCACGGCATGGCATGGCACAGCTGCCACCACCAGGAGGTCAACCCCACAAGTGCTCCCACCTGCAGACACCCACCTGCTGGGGTCCCAAGAGGAGCACGTGCTTACATGGAGGAATGACTGAGTGTGCACAGGGAGATGTGAACAGGATGGCCTGGGTGCTCAGAGCAGAGCTGGAAGGCATACCCCAGCTCCAGCCCTGCTGGATGCTGAGTCCACTCTGGCAGCCATCTCAAGCTACCTGGGGACTTGTGTGCACTACTCTTCCCCTCTCCTTCCCCACAGCAGCTGCATGCCTGTATGTGGCAGCTGAGAGGGGGTTGCCCCAAAAAGGGAGGCTCAAGAGATACCTGGAGCCAGAGTGCTGCCTGCCGGGGCTGCACCAGCCATGGGCACTTTTCTGCTCCCCAGGGCTGACCTCCAGTGGCTCTATCTCCCCAATCTTGTCAGCTCCGCTAATCTGCCCGTTTCGGTGCCCGTGGTTCTTGTTCCGTGCTCCCAGACAAATGAGGCCCTTCTAGCTGTCAGGTGAGCCTTTCCCAGAGCTTATGCAAATGATACTAATTAAAGGCATTCTTATCTGTTCAATTTCCCACACCTTTTGCCTCCGAGGGGGATAGAAAACTTCATGTTTTAACTCTGTATTTCGTGGCAATCAGAAGGACTGCCTAGGGAAAGCGTTGGGAAATGCAGCAGGTCACTCCTGATGAGAAGAGGCGGCTTATGCGAATGTTGAAATACTTTATTATGCACGAGAAACCTTCCAGAAACAGATGACTAATAGCAAAACGGGAGCAGAGAAAGCAGTGGGAACGCCATACCGGGCTGGCATGGGATCCCATGTCATCTTACCAGCTTAGCAGGGTTGGGCTAGGTCAGCACTTGCCTAAGAGACCTCTCAGAGTACCTGGCTGGTGATGAGGGAAGTGGTGTTAATGAGTCAATAAACAGAGCCCTTCCCTCTCTGTGAACCAGAATGCCCCCGTGTGATCCCAGGAACCCACCGGCAGCACTGTGTTTCCACCAGCAGCACTTACATGCCTCTCACTGCCATTCACACACCAGTGCTCCTTGCACAGCCAGAGCCAGCACATGGTGCCCAGGTTACCATCCCATGTGGCCACTGCAACCTGTCTCCTGGCATGGCTTCTGCTGGCACTCAAGGCAAGGTTTTAGACCACGTGCAGCAGAGCAGGAGCAGCAGCAGGTACTGATGATAAGATGGTGAATGAGACAAGCTCTTGGCTTTCCAGGGAAGGGGAGCAGCCAGCCTGCTGCTTTCTGACCCCTCCTTGGCCATGTGGCCATCTCAGGGGCTGTGCCTGGAGGAGGCCTTTGTACCTGCAGGGTACAAAGTGCATTGGCTCAGAGATGCTGTAGGGCAGAGGGGAATTGAGTCTCGTGTTTGCTGGAGGAGGAGAAGAGCATCTGAAGGTCAAAGCAGTGACTGCAGCAAGAAGGAGATGGAGACTTGGAGAAAACATGAGAAAATATGCACATAGAGGCAGATGATCATGAATTGTGTTTGGAATTTGCCAGTGTGGTTGCCTGATTTTCTTGTCACTAGCCTTTCTACAGTCTCCCTCCCTCCTGGGCCCTCCCTGCTTTGGGGTCACACAGAGGCAAGCCTGTCTATGCAATGGGATGGCATTATGGGCAACCTGTGCTGGGCCTGAGCACTCTGCATACACAGTGTGGTAAGCATTCCGGTCTCAGTATGTCCCCAAAAGAAACTCTTGGATGCAAAAGGGCTGTGGTTTCATAACCAGGATGAGAGTTGCAACCTCTATCCGGAGGAGTGGCCCTTTCACCACATGATATCCATCTTGGAGAGAGGGAAAGAAAGGAAGGGTAGGCGGTGAGTAGGAAAAGAGATATCACTGCAGGTGGCAGTTGGATGGCCCTGTGATATGGCGAGCAGAAGACGCCCAACAAATTGTCCTGACATGAGCTGCCCTGAATTGCCCCAAAGAGTTCACTCCAGGCACTACTGGTGTTGTCCTTTACATCCAAAGTTGGCACACTGAGGATTTCCTAATCCAGAAGCTCTCCAGGTTGCATCTCACCAGTAAAACCAGTGCCAAGGAGAGCCTTCAACACTGGTGAGTGACACTGGCCTAGTGCTGTGTGTCAGCAGAGTGAATGGGAGAAGTCCATATTCCTGGACACCACTATGAGGCCAACTCTTCTACCACCAGAATGATTCCAGAGCACTTTGGTGGAGCAGCTTTCTGGGATATCAGAGGAAGGAGCAGGACTGGCCCCTCTCCAGCCAGCACCCCTGATCTTCCTGGTGCTGGGCACCAGCCTCTGGGCCTCTGCCTGGGCTCATGGCAGCTCCTAGGGCCCTCCTAAAGACCCAGAAAGTTTGTCTTCTGTCGTCCATTGAACCTGGGACAGGTTGGGGATGCAGTGATGGCTCTGGAGCTCTGGGCTGGTGCATCCAGTCCCTCAAGTCCTGGGGGATTTGTGCGTCACTGCCAGTGCAATTCGCCCTGGGGGGCTGGGAGAGGCATAGATCACTGTCCTAAACAAAAAAGCCACTGGACAGCCCAGCATTGCAAAAGGCATCTGGGGGCCTTGCACTCCTTGTGCCACACAGGCAGAGCTGGGACAACTTGAGCTGCTGGGGCTGGGGGTGTCCCAGCACAAGGAACCAGACTCACTGACTCGACATGATGTCATGGTCTGGGGCCGATGGTGTCACCCCTTCTAATCCCTCATCATAAGTCTCAGTGGTGGCATTGCAGAACACCTGGGAGTGGAGTTTCTGTGTGCAATGGATAATGGGTAGCGGGGAAGCAACTGAAGCTGCCAGTGCCTGCACTGAGGTGCAGAACTGGTGGGCAGAGAGGAGTGAGGAACAACAATAAGGGATCATAGCAGGGACAGCAGGTTGGGCTGGCACGGACCAGACTCACTCCTTGACACAGACACAGTGAGCAAAGACCCAGGGGACACACAGACCTCAGCCATCCCTGCCCACACAGAGATCCCGCGCTCAGCATGCCTGGCACAGTGATGGGAGCCAGGGTGCTCTTGCCTGGCTGTGCCTGGCTGGCAGCCAGGAGCACCAGTGCCCATGCACCTGCACGTGTGCCACACTGGGCACCCAGCACCGGCCCCACTCACACTGCCCACGACGGGGCTGATTCACACAGGGTGCTGGAAGCCAGGCTGCCGTGGGAAAGCGCACCCGCCATGGCTCCCGAGCACTGGGATTGCTTCAGCGGGGGTGCAGCCAAGATCCGTTTCACAGCGGGCAGAGCAGATCTCGGCTGGGATTTACCAGTGACTAAGCGTGTGCTGGCAAAGGGCTGCCCCAGCGTGAGAAAGCACGAGCTGCTGCTCCTCGGAGGTGTGCTCAGGGCTGCGCCGGGACATACGGCCCCAGGCACCTGTGGGGACACGCACCCTCTGTGCCACAGAGTGCGGGGCTGCTGGATCCCACAGGGAGCTGCCCAGCCCCTGCTCCCAGGATCCCCGACAATGAGACTCTCCCCTGCTCTCTCGTGCAACCAGCCAAACAAAAACTGCTCCCAGCCACCAGGATGCAGGAGCGGAGCATCAAGCCCAAGGCCACCACTGTCCCCTTTGCCTTACTGAAGTGGCAAGCTGCCCTGCTTGCCTCGTTTCTTCTGTTTCATTTTGGCAAGGCATTACAAGAAAAAATGAATTGCAATTTTTATTACAGCTGGTGGGCACTGCTGCTAAGTGGCTTATCTGGCTCCAGAGCATGCCCTGTGCTTGGGAGCTGGAGGATGGGGAAGGCCCAGAGGCTCTGGAGGTGGCGGGCATGCTGAACTTCCCAGCAGTGTTTGGGAGCCCCAGGCAATAGGAAACACATGGCCAAGGTGTATGTGGCCCCAGGGGCTGCATTGTCCCTAGGTCACAGCTACACTGGATTTCAGAAAAGCAGAGGAATTTTCCTGAGGTTACCCCGAGTGAGGCAGCACAGAGCAGAGCATGGAGCGAGTTGGAGCCATGGCCAGAACACCCCAAAGTGAGGGCTGCAGGACAGCTGTGGTGTCGGTGCAGCCGTGGCCCAGGGCTGTGCTGGCTGGGACATCCTTGAGCATCTGTCTCTGCTATGCAGCAGCTCCAGGGCTGTGAAGTCCCAGGACAGCAGGTGACACATGTTCTGTATACAGGACCAGGTCGGTCCATCTTCTCAGCACACCTCTGGATCCCTTCATGCTCTTTTTCTCTTCTCTGCCATCTGCCAGCATGGATCCGATCCCCTGCCTTGCCCAGCAGCTGCTCACAGGCACAGCCAAGCAGAGGCAGAGCTGGAGAAGGGCAAGGGGAGGTGAGAGGCTCCCTTGGAGAACATGGACTGTGAGATCTCCTGTGATGCCTTGTGCGGGCACTCAAAGCTTGAGATCAGATCAGACAGGACCAGGCGGCCTCTGCCAGTTGTCGTCAGTGAAATTAGAAAGTGACATCTCCATCATGATATGATGACTCAAAGCACTGATCTGGCCCCTCAGAAAATTGAGGTTTTCACAGGAGAGAGATCTTCCTTCTGCTGTCCTGGGGCTTTGCAGCTTCACCTCCTCTGCACACCTGGCCTAGTTTGAATGGGAGAGCCCAGGTGGCTGAGCCATGTGCTGCCCTCCATCCCACAGGGCAAGGAGGTGGAGCTGCCATGGAAGCACTGAGGATGTGGCCAGGACACATGGCTGTGGTGGCACAGCTCAGCCCGTCCCAGTCTCTTCCATTGGGGACTGGAGCCTGGCGTCTCCTAGGGATTGAGCAGTGCAAGGCTGCGGATGGAAATTGCTCCTTCTGCTGTGGGGCAGAGCTCATTTTTAAGCAAATGATCCTTGCTGAGGCAGCTATGTGGGAAGAAGGGGCATATTTGCACCTCGCTGTGACCCCAGTGCCATTCCAGCCAGCATGCCGCAAACACGCCGAGGGCCCACACTGGTGCCTGCTCAGGCGGTGGAAACCTTTCTGGTTTCAACAGGCTTTGGAGCAAACCCCCAGGCAGGAAACTTGTTCTGGTTGGTGAAGTTATGCACCTGTCTCACTGCTTTCCTTCAATGCAGCATGCCCAAAGTGCTCTGCAAGTGAAAAACAGCCCCTCAAAACAAATAGCAAACAAAAGGCATTGCGGCACATCTCGGCAATCGACCTGTTGCTTTCCAACACCTTTCAGCACTCTCAGGGAGGACAAGAGGAGGCTGAGCATGCCAGGCTGCTGGCAGCACCTTGAGCTCAGTGGGATATGCCTCAGTGTCCCCACGAGTGCAGTTGGGAAGCCCGGTGATGGGGCTGGTGCTCGAGGTTACAGACATCCCAGCCACCATCTCACCACTTCCCCTCACTCTTTTCCCAGGTGTGCAACTGTGACAAGTACCTGAAAGTCCCGAAGGAGAGGATGAGGCAGCTGGTGGAGGGCAGCAGGCGCCCGCTGAGGGACAGCAGTGCAGGTGAGAGGCTGAGCACTGGGGGGAGGTGTGCACCAGATCTTCCCCCGACGAGGAATGCAGACCCTCAGCTCCGGGCTGCAGCTAGGAGTGGACCTGCTGAGCCTTGCCAAGACCCCCACCCCATTACACTCATGCATGTCCCAGCACAGCCTCAGTTTGCCCATCTGCCCAGGCAGGGCAGTGCAAGGCACGGGCTGCTGTGTGCTCCTGGCCGGCGGTGGCTTTGCTGGGAGCCACACGTGTGGCTCAGGGGACAAGGAATATGGTGACTTTTCCCATGGTGCCAGCAGCCTGGGAGCGCTTCCGAAAGGCCAGGGCATCCTCCCCGCGATTTCTCTGGTGAGGGCACTCGCTGTTTGTGTGTACCCAGGGACCAGCCCGGCCTGTTCCGCCAGTTCTGGAGTATGGGAAATAGCAATGCTGTGGTTTGCATTCAGCCCTGTGAGCAGTTTCCCCTTCCCCCATCAGGAGGGGATAACAGAACTGGGGGGGCTCACGTGGCACTGCCACTTCTCTGCACTCCCACCCTGGGGACCCTCGGCTGCTGCAGCCTTTAGAAGACCCCCACACCCCGCACCCCCTTATGCAATAGGTAACACAACATCCCCACTTCCCCTTTTGCAGCGGGATGGGGTCAGCAGGGGCCATGGCCATGGTAGGGAGCATCCTTCACTGCAGGGCAGCCAGAAGCAGCAAACGCCTCAGCAGCCTCACAGGATTGGTGTTTTGCTGCCACAGAGACAAGAAATAAAAGGTGACTTGTGTCAGCTGGGCTCTGCCTGTGCTGCAGATCCCTGAGATCTGCCAGGCCATCCTCCATGACCCTGTGCTCAGCCACACTTGTATTTCTGACCCTATTTAGAGTTCGCTGGTTGTTGCTGGGATTGAGAGCTGAAGTAGGATGGGTGGAGGAGGAGTAGTTCTGCCCCACACACAGTATGGGGGTTTGGCACCCCACTGCTCACCCACACGGGCCCAGATTCATCACCTCAGATTTCTCTCTGGGACCATGGGCAGATGCTCATCCAGCACCCAGCCTTGGCAAGAAGACTCACACCTTGGTTGTAGGGAACATTTTCCCTGACACAGCTGCATTTTCCTTGCATGAGGTTTTGATGGAAGTGCTGAAAGTCACTTCAAGCCCAGACAGCTTTGCCTCATGATACCTTTCTCCCTCTGGGGTGCTCAGAGCAGCTTTCCTGGGGGGCTGTTTGCCTGGAGCAGGCTGGGGACAGAGGAGTGAGAGGTGATGCTGCTGTGCGTCCCCACACGGCACAGGCAAGGTGTGATGTGGCTGGAGGCCATTGGCAGTGTGAAGGCTCCTGAATGACCCAGGTGGATGGATTGTGTCACAGGCTTTTGTCTGGCCAAGGGAAGCTTCTTGCTTAGTCAGTGTGGTAAAACCAGCTGGCATGGTGCCCTGGTGCTTGGGGATGCTCTGCCAATTCAGGCAAGCAAAGAAAAAGCTGCAGAACTGCAGCAAGTGGGCAGGGAGGACAGCAGTTCCCAGGCAGGGCATTGGGGGCCAAAGCCCTTTCCTTAGACAGGGGCTCTGCTCCATAGCAGGAACCCTTGTGTACAAAACCTTGAGGATGAATGCATATTTTTCTGCCCTGCTTCCATGATCTGCAGCATGTGGCTTTGCTCTGAGCACCGGAGCAGTCTGACTGGCACATGGGGGACACATGTGACACAGTGCCATCTCACAATTGCATCCTGGGCCTCCTCCCTGCTTCAGCTGGAGCACAGCCCCAGCATGCAGGGGCAGCCAACAGCCCTGCACAAGTTGGGCTGCTCTGCAGGCAGGGAAGGGGACTGGTCCTGTATCAGTCCCCAGGAGTCTGCACCCACAGAGCTGGAATCTTCCCCACCACTTCAGCCCCAAACCCCGTGGTCTGCTATCTCACGGGGTTCAGCAGAGTGCTGGGGGCTTACAGATGGGGCAGGGATGGGACTGAGGAGCTACTTTGCAGGACTGGGGGCAGGCCCTGTAGCAGGAGCACACATGGGGGCCACACAAAGCTTTGCTCCTGGGTGCTGACTGCTGACTTTGGGTGCAGAACTGGTGAGCTTTGCCCCCACGGCGGCATGCCGATTGGAGCCACTGGAAGTGCCCCTTTGCCTTGAGCTTCTCCGCCCAACACCACCCTGGGAACATCTCAAGAACGTGGCCGGGCCGCTGCAGCCTAGGTTGCACAATCACGAGTCCTTTGTCCTTGGCTTATCTGACTTAGAGAGGAGGAAAAGATAACCAGGCATCTTCAGCGCCCTGCAATCCAGTGTGTTTCTCAGGCTCATAACTCCTCTTATCAAGTTCAATCTTTCACCACGGTGAGGTTTCCCATGCACCTTTGTACCCCAAGAATGCTCCCAGGTCTGCTTTCAGACTTGTGCAAAGTCTTTACGATGCGCGCTTTCTCCAAAACACCCAATCCTTAATTGCCTAATTACGGACGAGTCTCCCGTGTGTGCGCGATGACAGCTGGGTGCGGCTGCAGGGCTGTGGGAAGAGCTCAGCTTGCACAAGTGCTGCCAAAGCCCGGAGCCTCTGGGGCCAGGCAGCAGAGTGCAGCACGGGATCGACTTGGAGGGCACAGGGGCTGGAAGCGGGGCCTGGGGGCAGGATGTGCTGTGGGAACAAGGGGCAGTGCTGGAGGAGGTTGGGGTTACTCACCGGTGTCCTGGCACTGAATCTCCAGAGTGAGCAGAGTGGGGGAGGGGTTCTTTGATCTGAGAAAGGAGAATGGGAACAGGATCTGTCCTGGCTTCCCCAGTCCACCTTGAGTCCCCATCCCAGAGCGAGGGCTCCCAGAGCTGTTCTGCTGACCCAGGACTCTGAAGAATAAATAGGGTGTGGGGACCGCAGATCAGCAGTGTAGCTCACCTTCACAGTGTGCTTTGAGTGACCCTGCAGCACTGGGGGCCACTGCTCTGGGATGCACATAGCCTGCCCACTCCAGGCAGAAGCTTCTGGCCCACACTTCCCCTGGAGTCCCTGGGATAAGACTGCTGCAGCCCCACACTGTAGCACCTGAGCAGGATCCCTGCACGGTGTCCCCTCCTCAGAGCTGCTGGCTCTGTATCCTACATGGTGATGGTGCCATCAGAGTCATAGAATCAGAGAACCACAGAGTATCCCAAGCTGGAATGGACCGACCCTCAGGGATCACCGAGCCCAACCCGGCCCCACACAGCACCACCCAAACCCCAACCCTACAGCTGAGGGCAGTGTCCCAGCACTCCCTGAGCTCCAGCAGCTCGGGGCCATGCTTGCTGCCCTGGGAGCTGTGCCGTGCCCAGCCCTGGCCCCATTGCTCCATGAGCCCTGCACAGCCCTCCCAATTCCATCGTCCCTGGGCGACCCAGGCAAGAGGGGGAGAGGTGAGCGAGAGGCCAAAGGGCTTTTTATTTTCATGATGTTTTATAATGGGATTATTAGTTCCCAAGAGGTGTTTCAAATTGATTCGGTAAGGAATTGCTTTCATTTCTCCTCTGCAGAGCTGCAGTGGGAATCCAGCCTTTGGTGCGAAGCATCACAGACCTCTTGAAACTGTAGATCTCAAAATCCCAGCGTGCCAGAAAGCCTCACCCCCTCCCCCTCACTGTGTGCTGCATCCCGGTGTGCGCAGCAGCAGTGGGGGTGTCACAGGGTACCCCCACTGGAGCAAACTGACGAGGGAAGAAGAAATTCCCTCCTTCCCAAAGTTTTTCCCCCAGGAAAACCATTTTTGTTCCGGGGCTCTGACCTTTTCCCAGCGTGGCTTTCCTTGCAGATAGTGCCCGGCCGGCACCCTGCGCCCATCTTCAAAAGCCCCGCAAAGAATTTGGTGGGAGGGGGAGAGGGGGTTTTACAAGCTCCCATTCAAAAATGGTTACTTTGAAGTGATGTAGCATTTTCAAGCCTTTGAAGCGCCACAATTAGGGAGGGGGCTGGTGCAGGCCAAAGGCATAATACTGGGTGACTATCACTGCCTTTCTCTCCCCAGGCTTTTAAGGGATGAACTTTTCCTCCCTGCCTGCCTCTTTCTCACGAGATACCGACCAGGGGGATGGGGTCAGGGTGTTTGGGAATCGGAGGTGTGGCAGGGAAGGAGGGGGGCTCCTGTTTGGCAAGAGCCAGGTGGGCGCCGGGATGGATGGAATGTGCACAAAGGGAGAGAAAATTGATGGGGGTATGGGGCTGAGTGCCCTGCTGTGGGCCTGGGATGCTGCAGGACTGGGGCTGGGATGCTGCAGGGGCTTTTAGGGGGTTTCATGGTGTGAAACCTGTCTTTGCTGCCATTGTGGTGATGGTTGAGTCCATCACACTGGGGTCCTGAGAGCAGGAACTAAAAAAAAAAAAAGGGGGGTGGGAGGGTGGAGTGGGGAACAGCATATTTTTGTCTGTGTGTTATGAGTTCAGACTGAAGGAAAACAAGTGCCTGGCCTAGGGCGATGCAGGCAGCCCAGTCAGGGTGCTTGGGGCTGCAGTGCAGAGCCCACCCCTGCACACCAGGCTGAGGGCTGCCTGATGCCAGTTTAGGGTTGGGGTTAGTAGTCCTCTCACTGGTGGGCTCTGTTCTGGAGAAACCCCCAGAATCACAGCTTCCCCTCTGCTGCTCCCACTCCAGGCAGCTCAGGGATCTGAGAACTCCATTTCTTCACCAGATGCCAAAAACTGAAGAAAAAGAGAAACAGAGTTGTTGTTTTCTCTGAAGGAATGAATGTCGGTGTCCCGGCAGACGCAGAGCACAGAGCAGCCCTCAGCCTTGCTTTCCCTACTGAAATTCGCGGTGTGCGGATGCAGGGACGATCCAGCCAGGAGCGCTGGTGCCCCCTCCGGCACTGTTGGCTCCCAACAAAGCTCCCTCTGATCCTCTCAAGGGGCAGCTTAGAAGCTCCAGAGATGCTGCTGGAGAGCTGCAAGATACCTTTTGTCACCTTAATTGATGCTGGGCAGGATGAATCCCCCCCTGCCGAAATGAGTCATCCCGTAGCAGCGAGTGCAGCCCGCCCCGTGTCCCCGACTGCCAGGCATCCTGATGGATGAGCGTCGGCTCAGCCCTCGCTTCCGCTGCCCGGATCCAGCAACCCGCTGTGCCCCCACCGCGGGGACGCGAGCGGCGGGAGCCTGCACCGAGCTGCCAAAAATGCCGTGGGTTTTGCGGCACTTTGCTTGCGATGGCAGCAGTCTGCTGGCCCGGCGGGGACACAGCCGGGTCGTGCAGGGACAGCGCATGGGACACAGTGCCCCGCAGTGCTCCTGGCACTCACCTTCCAAACGCGTGGGGTGCTCCTCCCGAAGGTGCAGCCTGGCGAGGTGGGCAGTTCCCGTGGCTGAGCACAGACCTCGCTCATCACACGGATGGCTGACGGTTTCTCTGCTGTTTCCCTGCAGGCGGCCCAGCACCGTGTGAGGAGGAGCCCAGCCAGACCAGCAGTGCTGTCCAGCCCACCAGCACCGAACCGGGAGAGCGGCTGGAGGGCGCGGGGCCATGCGGAGCAGCTGCGGGGCTGCTGGGGGGCACGGCCCTGCAGGTTGCTGCCATCCCCCCCGGGGTGCTGGACAAAGCCGATCTCACCGACTTCTACTGCTGCGTCCGCTGCGGGAAGGTGTTCTGGGAAGGGTCTCATTTTGGACGCGTCGTCTCACAGTTTCAGGACATTCTCGTCGACACAGGGGACAAGCAGCACATCTATGAACTGAGCTGAGAGGAGCACGGGGTGTTGGTATGGCTCAGTTGCAGGATGGGGACTGCAGGGATGCAATCCCCTGTGAGCCTGGGCAGGTCTCTGGGGTGTGGGTTTGTGGTGAGAGGCTGGAAGTGGGCTCATGTTTTGGGGTCTGCAGGGCAGGGGGCTGTCACATTTACACCAGCGTGGTGATGGTTTGCAATGTGGCCTCCATGGGGGCATTAAATCAGAGGTATCTGGGGAATGGGTCTGTTGCTTTATTTCTGCCTCCCTCCAGGCTGTCCATGGCCAAGCTCTCCAAAACTTCACCAGGCACTGCTGACCCCGTGGCACCCATCAGTGCGCAGCACACTTACCCTGGAGAGGTGTGTCCCTGTCCAGCCGAGCCCCTCTGCTCTCCGTCGGAGGACGAGAGGGTCTCTGCTCTGTGCCCCCTTCCAGGTGCAGCCCCCAAGACCAAGAAAGCACCTCCAGTGCCCGGTGCGCTCTGTGGGTAGGGGACAGGTGTCTGTGTGATACCACCCTCTGTTCCACAGCTCTGGACACCACTGGCTGCTGCATCCCAGCCCGTGGATGGGCTGAAAGCACTCCGCCCCGTAACAGAGGAGCATTTGCAAAATTCCTTCCCTAATCCCGGTTAACTGCCACGCACTGATGTTATTGCTAACAGGGCCCGAGGGGCTCTTGGCTTAAGTGCGACGTTTACAGGCCAGCAAAGGCAGGCAGCTCACACCGCAATGCCGATGCGCACTCCATCGCTGTACGATGGTGGCAATGCGGTGCCGAGGGCTCTTTCCCCTCACGACCAGCTCCCACAGCCTCACAGGCTCCGTGCTCCCTTCCCTTCCTCTCCTCCGCGCTGTTTGCACAGGTGCCCATCAGCCCTCCCCAGCAGTCCCTGCTTTGTGTTGTTGTGGTTCAGAAGTTTCACTTCATCTTCAAACAGATGACAGCGGAGAACACTGAGACACCCCTGGCACAGTCTGTGCCACCCCTCTGTTCCTGTCACCAGCAGCACAGCACCTGTGGGACTGTGGGACCAGCCGGACCCCCAGGCTTGCTCACTGCTCACTGCCATGTGAGCTGGTGCAGTGGTCAGGGTTGGTGCTGTCTGTGTGCACATTGGTTCTAAGATCTAAGCTCACTTCTCCTCCCCTCCAAGTTGGTCTCTGGAGTTCATAAAGCAAAGCCCCACTACTGATGCATAGCCAGAGATGTCCATGCCTGGCTGCCATCATCACTTTGCTTCTTCTCCCATCCACGAAGGAGGGCAGGTGGATGCTGTGTTCCCCATGGGGTCACATCCTGGACAGTCACATTGGTTCCCTCTAAATCCCTGTCCCAGAGGTCCCCAGGGTCCCGCAGTCCAGCCATGCCCTGTGGCAGCTCAGGCACTGCAGGCTGCTCTCACCTGGGGCTCATCAACCAACAATGTGTGGTGGCTCTTCTGTGCTGTGCCAGGCAGGACAGGAGGATGCTGCCACAAGGGACTGTCCCCACATGAGCAGTGACACCTCAAGCCATGTGGTGCACCAGGGATTATCTCTCCTAATGGGATTAAAATGCCCTCTTCTGATCTTTCCCTCAGCCCTCATCATTTTTCTATTGATTCTTACAGCTTCCCACTCGTTGTCTGCATTTTTTATTTTATTATTCTTTTTGCATAACCTCAAGGAATTGTGTTTCATTTCCTGGTTTTCCAGACCTGCACTCTTTCTAGGTGCTAACACATTTTTCTTAATTCGCTCTTCAGCTGGAATCAGAATTTCCTCTTCTCTTTTACTCCAAGGTCACTCTTGCAGCAGTTGGGTCGGGCAGCTCTGCAGTGCTGTGTTTGTCCATGGGCAGCGTGTGGGCATGGCGCGATGCGACCCCCATGGGCAGAGCTCCACGGGTGTGGGGTGGTGGCCCTGTGCCCCGGGGCAGAGGTCGTGGAGGTGCGTTGAGGTCGTCCCCAGGCAGGGCCACGGGCAGCACCAAACCGCTGAGCCCGGCCAGCCTTGAGCAGCATCCAGGAAGCAATAAATCGTCCGGTTTTCAATGGTGGAGACGGATCAAAGAGAATTAAGCCGGCTTTTTAATCAGCCTGCAATATTGTTTCCCTATCTGTCTTCTTTTAGAAAATAAATAAATAAATAAACAAACCTACCCCACTGTCTGTGCCACAGTAGTGTGTAACGTTTATCAGGGCAGAAAGGGGCCTCCTGTGCTTTTATGGGACTGTTTGATCATGTGTTCTCAGGGCGCTGGGGGCAGCTCCCGCAGCGCTGCCCGGTCCCTGGGGTGCCACGTGCATGCCCTGATCCTGCCTCTGCCTGCCCCTGGGGGATGCTGCCAGAGGAGAAGGAAGGCAGCAGTCAGTGGGGGCTGCAGGGAGGGGAAGGGAATGGATCTAGTTCCTCCAGTCTCACAACTTTGCTTCAGCTTTGGACCCTGAGCTAAGAGCTTGGGAAGGGATGGGGGTAAGGTGGGGGAGAAGGGTCTGGGCTGAATGAGCATGCTGCAAAAGAAGTGGTTTCTTGGGTGACGTGTAGCAGTGCCCTGGGACATCCTGCTCACTCTGCACCTGCTGCAGTGGAAGCACAGCACCGGCGTGGCACCGTGCACTGTGTGCTTTGCTGCGTGGCTCTGGGGCAGCTCCGGTGTGCCCTGCAGAGCCCTGAGAACTCACACGCCGTGTCGGATATCGGGCAGTTCCTCTCCTCGCCTTGTGTATTTCTTGCATATCCTTTGCAGTTTGATGGGGACAAGGTGTTTGGCACTCAGGCCAGCTTTAGTTTACAAATGAATCTGTCAACATTGTTCCTCATCAGGCAGGAATGCACTTCCCTCCCTTCTCCCCCACCTTATCCCCATCCCCTTCCGAGCTAATTTCCTTCCTTGTGCAATCTGGATCGGAAGCTGTGCTGCATACTTGATCAGCTCAAGGAAGGCAGCTCTGCTCCCCGTGCCTTTGTGGCTCACACCAGGCCGGCAGCCACAGGAGCAAACCAAGGGCTGAGCCTCCCCACAAGCTGTGGATGCTCCACGTGAGCTCCGTGTTGCTCGGGTGCTGTTTCTAAACAGTCTGGCACATTTCCGGGCACGGGCCCAGCCCTGGAGAGCCCAAAGGTTGACTGTGAGCTGCAGGCCCCACACTGCCCTGCAGTGCTCCGTGGGCCAGGGGTGGCAGAGAGGTGTCAGTGCCACATGAGGGGACATTTGCACCCAGAGAATGTCTACTTGCTGGGAAATAGCACAGGACTGGTCCTTTCTCATCATCCTGACAACACCTAACTTCCAGGCCAACATGCTCCCATCCTCTCACATCACGCCTCGCTGCACATCCTGCAGAGAGTTGTAGCTGGGTCAGCCCCGAGCCCACCCCGACCCTCATGGCTCCAAACCCAGCTCAGGGACAGCACCCAGAGCCGTGCCGCGGGGCAGCAGGCAGAGAGCCCTGCAACGCAGCCAAGGGCAGAAGCAGCATGCAGCTCTCCATCTCCGAGTGAATCAAACCCGGCGGCTGTCCGCCCGGACAGCGTTTTCCCGTGTGACCGGGGGAGGACGGCAGCACTGCCGGCAGAACCGAGTTGGCACCGAGGGGGGCGAACGCGCGGGGCGGGGTGGGCTGCGGCGGTACGGCGGGACCCGCTCCACCCGCGGGACTGAGTCCTGCGGCGCGCCCCCTCCCCCCCGCGGCCCCTCCACCGTGACCGCCCCCCGCGCGGTCCCGCGGGTCGGGGACACATCCCGGTCCGCCTCGAGCCGCGGCCGTTCCCGACGAGAGCGCGCGTGCGCGCCCTCGGCCGGGTCCGTGCGCTGGGAAGAAAAGCCGCCGCCTTTCCCACGCTCTCCGACACATTTTAATGAATTAAGTGGGGGCACGCCCCTCGCCGCCCGCCCCGCTCCGTCCCCCGCCGCTCCCGCTCCCTGCGCGGAGCCCCCGCCGCTGCCGGCCCGGAGCGACCGCTGCCCGCTCTGCTGGCGGGGAGGGCTCCGGCCGAGTCCCGCTAACGCCGGGGACGGCCCGGCCCTGCCCGCCTGCGGTTCGCCCGGCTGCCCCGTCCCGTCCCCGGAGTGGCTCCGTTTGCAGAAGCGAAAGACGAATTGGAGCTGAAGTGCGCGCTTTCAAAACAGCTTTCTTTTTTTCTCTTTTATTTTTCCTGCCCTCCGCTCCCCTCCCCCCCGGCCCCGTTCCCGGCCCCAATCTGCCAGAGAAGGACATTTACAGGCTGGGTACCTGCTGCCCTGGCCCCAGCCGGTAGGTGCAAGCAGCTCCCCCTCTCACACTGGCTGCTGACACCCCACAGGGTCCGGCCCTCCTGCCCCAGAACGGTGCCCTGGGTGGTTCAGAGCAGAAAGTACGGGCCGAGTGGGGACCCACAGCAAGCTGCTCCTGCCCCTGGTGGGGGAGAACCCCGCGGGGTGAGGACGATCTGGAAGTGTGAGCAGAGTGCTGCGGGCTGTATCCCAGTGTTTAGGGGGCTTGTCCCGGGGAGCATAATGGGCACTCCAACCCAGCGCCCCGACAGGAGCCGCCGTGCTGCCTCAGCCCCATCGCTGTGATCACACCAAAACCTCCGTTAGAACAGTGCACTTCAGTTCACACGTGTTGGAAAGGGAGAGCCCCGCACTGATCCCCAACTGATCGGGGTGGGGATAAGAATGAGGGTGGGATGGAGATGGAGGTGAGACAGGACTGGGATGGGCATGGGGATGGGATGAGGATAGGAATGATGGGCGTGAGATAGGGACTGAGTTGGGGATGATGTGCGGACAGGGATTGGGAGGCAGATGGCATGGGAACAGGGATGGGATGAGACTGGGAATGAGGCTTTGGTTGAAATAGGAGTGTGATAGGGATACAAATGAGGTGCATGGGCATGTGGATGGAGATGGGAGACAGGGACAGGGACAGGGTGGGCAAGGAGTGGATGGGAACAGTGGTGGGGCTCAGCCTTCCCCCAGGCTATGGGGAAAAGCCATGGGAACACCCCGCAGAGCAGCTTGGGCCCCGAGCTCGCAGTGGTCCCACCCAAGGCCCGTTGCTCACTGTCAGAAGAGCTCAGGTCTTGGCTGATCGGTGCCCTTCCATCCCCAGACCGATTGGGCACATGACCAGGGGCGGCCGCCCGAGATGACAGTGGGGTCCCAGCAGCACCCCCTTTTTACGGCCTGTCCTTCCCCTCCCCACACTCCGCTCCACTCGGCTCGGGGGGGCTGCTTCCCACCGCCCTCTGCCATTTGCTCTGCCCGGAACCAAACGGGTACGGGGGGGCCGCAGCTCCTCGGCTTTCCCAGCACGTTCAGTCCCACGCCGTTACCCGCGCCCCTCCGCCCCGCAGTGCCCGCGCACCGCATCCATTCCTGAGCAGCGGCTCCCAGCGCTCGGTCACCGAACCCCGGGCCGGGCCGCCGTGCTGGGCTGCGCCGAATCGGGCCGAGCCGAGCCGAGCAGCTCGGTGGCGCCAGGCTACGGCGAGGCGAGCCGGGAGAAAACCCCGTGGCGCCGAGCCGAGCTACGCCGTAGCGAATCGAACCGAGCCGAGCTGCCGACGCCCGGTCGCCCCCGGCAGAGCCGACTCGGACCGTTCCGGGCCGGGCAGCCCCCGCCACCCCCCCGCAGCTGGGGGCGGAGGCAGAGCGCGCCCACGGGGCGGAGCTTTTCTTAATCCCCGCCCACCAGAGGGAGGGCGTTCCAATGGACGCGCGGCGTCGCGCCCCGCCCCTCGGCGTCCGTCACGCCGTGCTATTGTTATGCAAATAAAAGGGGGGTAAAAGGCGCGCCGCGGGGCCGGCTCCGCTCCAGAGAGGCCCGAGCGCGGTGCGGTACGGCGCGGCGCGGCGGCGGCGGCGGCGGGAGGCGGCGGCGGAGCGGCGGAGGGGGCGGCGCGGTGCCGCTGTGCTCCCGCAGCGCATGCCCGGCCGCGAGGGGTAGCGGCGGGCGGGAGCGCCGTCCATGAGGGGCGAGAGGCGCAGCGGGGCCGCGGCAGCATGAGCCAGAGCGACGTGTCGCCGTGCGCGGCGCCGCCCAGCCAGCGCGTCTTCCAGGAGGCCGTGCGGCGCGGCAACACCAAGGAGCTGCAGTCGCTGCTGCAGAACATGACGAACTGCGAGTTCAACGTGAACTCCTTCGGGCCCGAGGGGCAGACGGCGCTGCACCAGTCCGTCATCGACGGCAACCTGGAGCTCGTCAAGCTGCTCGTCAAGTTCGGCGCCGACATCCGCCTGGCCAACCGCGACGGCTGGAGCGCGCTGCACATCGCCGCCTTCGGGGGCCACCAGGACATCGTGCTCTACCTGATCACCAAGGCCAAATACTCCGCCGGCGCGCGGTGATGCGCGGGGCCGCCCCGACACGTCAAAGCTGCTGGGACTGCGCGCCCCGTGCTTCTGCCCCGCCGAGACGCACCGCCGCTCACCCGCTTCGAGTTCGTTGTTCGGTTCGGTCTGGTTTTCCTTCCAAGGGTTGTTTTCCTACTGTAATTTTTTTTTCCATCTACCTCGGCTGCACTCACAGTATTCACGGTTTCAGTTTGACATCTGCTCAGATGCTTTAAAGCTCTCCCACCTCCCGGTGATATTTAATCCTTCCCCCGACCCTTCACCGGTCCTTCGGTTTTAAAGCACTCTGCCGCAGAACGAGTTCATTTCAACACTCCCATCCCTTCCCCGTCCCGTCCCACCCCGCGGGGCTGTGCCCGGCGCTGGGGCTGCGCAGGTGCCCCGACCCGGCGGCTCCCGGGCCGTTCTTCTGCTCTTATCTTGGGTTTTTGTTATTTTTTTTCCTGAGACAACTCCATTGGAATATGACTGACGTGCCCTGCCTGGTTCCTTTTTTTTTTCTCCTTTTTACTTTGGGTTTTCTTCTGTTGTTTTTTTTTTTTTTCTTTGGGGGTGTCCGAAGATAGTCTGCATCCTCAGCAAGTCCTTGAATCCATTTAGCACACATGAGACCACAGGAAAAGACATTGAATCCTTCCTCCCGGCGTCGTGTGTGTGTGAGGGGAGGGGGGAGATCAGCAAATCCTGAACTTTTAATTATAAAAAAAAAAAGAAAAAAAAAGGTGAAATAAACTCTTAAGAGGCAGAGGATTTGCTTTTGCACAGAAGAGGGGCGCGAGCGCTCTCTGCTGCCTCGAGAGGTGCCTGAAAACTACTGAGAAATAGTTTGGGGACTTTTGTTGTTCTTTTGGTGAAACTTGGATAACACTTCTCAATGCAGAACGATCCCTTTGATGTGTAGAGCCCGCCTGCCTTTTGTATGATATATATACGCCCGGATTGAGATATATATTTATAAAAGAAAGGGAGGGGGAAGAGCGAGCTGCCCTGGGTTGCATTTTGAAGTGACTGCACGTATAATTGCAATGCTGCTTTTTATTGCTATGGCACAAGAGCATCCATTTGGAAAATGCAGAAAGTTTCAGAAATCCCATCCTCCTCCCCTCAACCCCCAAATCTCTCATCCCTCTTCTGTTTGTCTGCACTAAACAAACCACTGCCACCCCCGCTCTCACTCCCTTTACCCAAACCGTTATGATTTAAAAGGAAAAAGAAAGAAAGGAAAAAAAAAAGAATGAAAGAAAATAGTTACCTGCTGTTTTTTAGGGGCCATGTTTTATAACTATTTATCATGTCTGTATATATCTGTGGTGATGTTTGTGAGCCTGCTCTTGTTGGACGCTGGTGGTGAGTGTTTCAAATTTTGGGGAAATACTCTTTTATTCTTCCCCCCTCCCCATCTTATGTATAAAACTCGAGTCTGCTGTTCTCGTTTCCCGTTGCACTGAGTGTTGTGCTTTGTGTCATGGTTTCACCTGCAGTCCGTGTGCTTGGAGGTGCAGCACTGCAGATCCGACGGGAAGGAGAGGAGGAGCCATGCTCCCCGGGTTTGTGCAGCACCGGCCCCGCTCCCCCGGGGTGGGAACAATACCTTTCCCAGTGTGGTTTTATTGTTGTTACCAGATGGTTGCACATCTTTTTTGTTGTTGTTGTTGTTGTTTTTATTTTTTGGCTAAATGGATTTGCCACAATGGAAATGTCATAACATTTATGACATGATATTAAAAAAAAGAAAGTGTACTTTAAAGCCAAGTTCTAGATGGATTTTTAAAAAGAAATCTTGGTTATAAACCCGGTCTAAAGGGAGCTCTGTCCAGTGTTGTAAAGACAACATGATGTAACCCATATTTATATTTTTATAAAATACCTATTGAGACTGTGAATCTCCTGTGTGAATCGCTGAGTGAGGTGAAGAAAAGTATTGTTCCTTTCCAGCTTCCTGGAGCTTTAGATGCGCTGAGATTTTTGAAACTGTGCGCCGGGGAACGGGGGGAGGGGGGTTGCTCCGAAATTGTGAGTTGATGTATTTTTACATCCCTGTGTGTTTTACTGAAAAGCTGCTGCCCTCCCTTGTCCCTCGAGTTCCAATGTTCTATGCAACCCCCGCGCCCCCACCTCTCTTGATCCTGAGAAGTGAAAGGGATGCAGATTCAGATAGAAACGAGGGCCACCCTGCTCCCCCACCCCCCCGCGTTGGCTCATAGTGCTGCTGACCCTCGTGCTGAAACGGGGGGTACACGACAGGCAGGCGGGGGGGCCCTCCGTGCATGGCTGCTCACCTGATGGCAGTCATCTTCTTAATTATTATTATTATTTTTGTAAGAAGAATATATTGATAATGTCAGTGGAATAAGCAGACATTGAAGCTGATGCACAGATTGCTCCAGAAAGGAGTTTTTCTGTAGGTTTTTCTTTAGATGCGAATACTTTTTTTAATTATGTTAATTAATGTTAAGAATTTTTAGGCTTATATTGAAGCTGTATGTGGGTCACTATATGATCATTTCTAACTGGATAAAGTCTGTACAGTACAGCATATTCCTGAGTGTATGATATAGATGTGTAGCCCCAGAGTGCAAAATTTATAAATAAATTTTTCATTGATCTTTTTATAAAAAAAATAATAATAATAAATGGCTGCTGTGTTTTCTTTCCACTGTGTGGGGCCCACGGGTCTCCCCATCCCCATTTCAGTCACTGTGTTCTGCTGGAAGGTTTTGTGGGTTTGGGATGGCCCCCGTGTCCCTGTTACTCCGTGTGTGGCTGAGGATGCAGCCCCAGGGCATGTGTGGGGTTCAGCCCCCTGAAGGGCGGTGGGGGGGGGGTGGGAGAGCACTACCCCACCTCCCCTTATCCATATCCCAGTGCTGGGCTGCAGTGAGGTGGCTGCTGGCCTCCAGCTCCATACAAGGCACAGTGCTCATCATACTGCCCTCTCAGCAGCAGTCACCTCTGCTTGGAACAAAGCGCTGCATGCCCAGGTGCCCTTCTTACTGCTGCAGACAGAAACATGGTGCTGAGCTCAGCTCATCCTGTGGCTTTGTATCACACACCTTGTCCCGGTGGGACTGTGCAGGAAACGAGCTCAAGGACAGGCTTCCCAAGGAGAGGCAGGTTGGGTTGCCCAGGACCCTCTCTGCAGGCATTTTTGGCCAAGCACAGTGTGCCAGCCACACAACTCCAGCTGCCAGCCCAGCAGGGGGGCCAGGGGGTGCGCATGGGGATGGTGTGGGGCTGTTGGTGCTCAGCCCTGAGCTGCCCCATGGCCCCACTGCACCACCCACAGCCGCTCTGCATTGCAGCACTCGTCTCCAAAGAAACCCAGTCCAAGAAATCTAGGAACTCCAAAGTCTCACTCTTGTCTTTTTTTCCTTGTCTATTTCTGTTCCAATGAAACAAAAATATTGGAACGTTTCATGTCGTAAGCACATTCTTCTGGCATTTTTGTGTGTCCCTGGCTGCATGTTATTGTCTGCCGGCCACATTACGTAGGTTCTGTTGTTCCAAGAGAAACCAAAGAAAGAATCTGAACTTTCAAGTGCTTCCTGCCATTGTCTTTTGCTTTTGTTTGTGCTACTGACTCCAAAACAGATGGATTGGTCTCCTCTCCGTCCGCAGGGGTGATGGGAAGTCAACACAGCCCCGAGAAGTTTGACAGCTTTGTCTTCTCTTATATTCCCCTTCATTTGTCAAGTCCAGACATCAGAGCTGAATCAAACAACACATATGGGTGGGGGTGGGGGTGGGGGGGAGGAGGTGGGATTTTATTTGAATTTCAGGGAGCTTAACACAGTAAGTAATGAATGAGAAAGAAAGACAGCGAGCAAGCAGGCGAGAGAGGACAGGCTGTAATCAAAATTCAGTACATTTTAAATAGATGCTTTGTTGGGCATTTGTATGACTATGACAATGCCACAGCCTGGAGATCCGAATAGGAGTTACCTTTTTAAAAACCACAATTGCCCACTGTTCGGTGCTGGGGAGGAGGCAGCAGCTCAGTCTGCCTGGCCTGGCTCTCCTCCTTCCCAGCTTCAGCAGTGTGCCACCTCTCAGTCGCCAGTAGGGAAACCCCTAGACCCCAAGGGGCACTGGGGTGCTCATGGCACGCTGCTGGTAGCAGCATCACAGGTCCAGAGCACATTACATAAGGCCCTGCGGCCGCATCTCATGGGACACTCTAATCTCATCCCATTTTGCTGTGGCCCCAAGTCACTGCAGTGTTGGATGTGGGACTGAGCCAGGTTTGGCTCTGAAGGCTCAGATCCCTCCTCTACTGGGGCTGGAGGCTGCTGTCCCATTCCTGCAGAGTGCTTCCCATGAGTCTGACTGTCCCCCAGTGGAGTTCACAAAGAGTGGGAGGAAGAGATAGGGGTGTAAGGCACTTTTTGGCTGCTTCATGTTATCAGGTTGCTCTTGCTGACGCCACCACTGTGCTGGTTTGGCTTTCCCTGAAGAGGGCAGTGGATAGGGATCGGGTCTGGAGATATGGAAGGCTGCCTGGATGGAGAGATGGGGTTACAGAGGGTATCTGGGGACAGTGGGTGAGATGAAGGAAGGAGGGATGCCTGGGGAGGATCGATGGGATTTCATGCCTGAAAGCATTGATGGGAATGGAAGGAGAGATGGAGGATGGAGGAGGTGGAGGGAAGGGGAATGGAAGAGTGGCTAGGGAGGGAGAGAGGGATAGGTGGAGGAATGGGCAGAGGGGATGCTGGGCAGCTGAATGGGTGACAGGAAGGGGGTGCTGGGACAACTGCATGTGCTGGAAACTCTTTGCTCAGCCTGAATCCAAGACGTGCTTGATGCTGCTCTGGGGCTGCTGCTTTTAAGGAAGCAGCTTCCCAGGAAGGAACTCCCCCTTCTGCACCACACCTGACCTGGGCAGAAGCTCTGGCATAGCATAGACACCCAGGCACAAGCATTGGCTGTTTGCTGCAGATCCACTGAACCCATTCTTGCCTCTGCCCCCCCCCCCAAAACCAACCAGCCCCATGGTTGATGCACCCAGCTTAGCTGGATGAGCACCCTGCTTGGGGGGATGCTGGCAGCAGTTGACAGTTCTGCAGAGCATTGCTGGGGAGCTGGATGGTGAGCTGACCCTTTGCATAAGGCCTAAAAGAACTGTACAGTTATGGCTGAAAATGAGTGGTACAATGGAAGAAAAAGCCTGGAAAAAGCACCCTTCACTCCTGAGAGTGCACTGCAATCTCATTTCTTGTTTTGTCCAGCTAGCAAAACACTCTCACCTATCCCCAGATAAAAGTAATAATATTACAGATGATGTAATTGCAAAGATGGGCTCTAAACATTCCCAGACCTCTCCCAGGTTCTCTGCACAAGACCAGACCCTGGCAGTTCAGCCCTGTGTGTAGAGAAGCTCTTGCCAGGACTCTGCAGCATGCCTGGCTTTCCCACAGCAAAGCCTTGCACCACAGGAATGGTGTGGCAGCTCCCTGATTTCCTTTAATGACACCTCAAGCACTCAGGCAGGGAGCTGGTGGAGGAGCTGAGGCTGCAGGCATGCAGAGCACCCCACGGTGAGCAGTGGGATCTTGCAGCAGTCCCAGACTTTTAGGGCACACACTGGGAATCCCCCCAGGCCAGAGGACCCCACAGCACTGCCCTCTCAGTTCAGCAGCAGTAGGGTCAGGGCTTGGGGTTCCCCCCAGGAGGAGCAGTGGACAGCACCCATCACCCTGCATGTGGCATCAGGAGCATGTCCTCGTCCCCCAGCACAGCACCCGGCCATGCAGCCATCCCCAGCAGCTCTCTGCATTTCACCCTGCTCACATTTGCAGCGATGGTGACAACACTAAGCCTCCCCCCATCCACTCATGATTCCCCCCCATTCAAAGCTCCCGTCCTTTTGAGCTATTTTTTTTCCCTCCTATTCATTTCCCGGACGCCTCTATCCTTTTCTCTTGACTAGCCCCTCTCAGGGAGCAGCTGCTATGCTAATAAGCATGAGGCAGAAAAGGGAGAGAGCCTTTGCAGTGGCTGGGGAGGAGAGAAAGACCCCAAGCCCTCCAAATGCTAAATAAATCCCGGGCTGGAGCAGCATCCACAAACAAAGAGGCCTGGCCTCCCCCCCCTTTCCCTCTTCCCAATTCCACCACCTTTTCACATTCAAATCTATTAAACAGCAAGCAGAAAGACCCCAAGTATTCATAGCATTGCATTAAAGAGAAAGCCCCGTGGTCCCTCTCCACCCAGCCATGGAGGGAAGGACTCACGCCCGTTGTGCTGCCTGGGCACCAGGGAGGTGCTGTGGGACAAAAGGGCCCCAGTACCACACAAGGAGAGGGTGTCCTTCCACCTGTGCCACATCTTTTGTCCCCTCCTAGGTCTGCCGGGCTCCTCTGTCAGGGCCGTGCTCACCCTGGGTGGTGGAATTGGGAGGTTCGGGGTATAAGGAGGTGAGGTCCCCCAGCGTCTGTGGTGTGACATCAGGGATGGGGCTGTGTCTGATCCCAAAGGGCAGAGCATAGGGCCTTGAAGGATGGGTGACAAAGGGGAGGCCCCACAGCTCCCCATATGGCACAGCCTGTGCATAGCATCCAGAGAGATCAGATGGGGAAGACCCACACCACGCAGCACAGGTGTGGGACCCTACACTGGGGCTTGCCGGTCCCACCATGGCTGGGACACCTGTGGGGATGTGGCTGTTCTCTGGGGGAGGAGAATGGATGAGCACAGGCGTTTTCTTCCTGTGCCTTCCAGGATGGAAACAGAGATGCAGCTCTAGAAGAGTGTCATGTTCTTATATGGAAACAAGTTTCTGATGGAGTCCTAGGGCTCTAGCAGCTGGGGCTTTTAGTAATACTGAAACCTGTGTTTACAGGGTGGCAGCAATAACATGGCATAGCCTACACAGCTTGGTCAGTGGCAAGAGATTCAGCTCCAACCCTGGAAAGGCCATGTGAGGTGGTGCCTGGGCTTTCTCATGGCTGTGAGGACAAGGAGGGATGGAGATGCTCACACCTGAGCTCCTTCTGCTGCCATATCCCAGCTGGTCTCTGACTAGGGTGTGGAGGACATCCCATTTCCTTCCATGGATGTCATGTGCATGCTAAGACACACCTCAAGAAGAACAAGTTGTCCACAGTTTGGTGCCTGAATCACTACAGTCAAGAGCCTGGAGGGTGCCTGAGATCATGATGATGTGCCTTCTCCATGGGCTGGGCCGTGTCCCACCATGGATCCTGTTGGCTCTGGGATGCCCAGGGGGTCCAAGGTAGGGCTGCTGGATAGCATAGGCCAGCAAGAGATCTGGGGTAGGGGGTGGTCACAAGTGGGACAGCTCCCAGAAAACAGAACAAAGAATGGCACTAGCTTCTGTATGGGCCATGGGACATGGGAGCTCTGCCCTCAGAGTGAAAGACCATAAAGTCTGTGTGTGTATCACAGCAGACTGAGTCCTTGTATGGGAACCTGGGCTCCCAAGGTGCTCCTAACAGCATGGGATCCCTGCATGCCTTCAGAGCTGATGCTTTAGGGCTGCTGGGCTTTGATGACCCACCCCATCCCTGCCATGCACTGCAGACCTCCAGATTCTTGGCCTAGAAAACTCTTGCTGGGCTCCACCAGGGATGTGTTCCCTCAGAAAACAGAGCTCTCTGGGATGAACGCCAGCAGAGACCTCGAGAGGATTCCAAGAACAGCCTCCCCCATCCCATGAAGGAAACAGTTCCAAACAGAACGTGTCAGCCTCAAACTCACAATTAGCAGAGGAGGGGTGTTTCCATCTCTTCTGCTGGAAACCTTTGTGCAAGCAAGAAGCAGCAACCCACCCCAGCGGCAACCCAGAGCAGGATGTACTGCTGCAACTTTGCCATCATTGCATCAGCCTTGGGCAGAGGCAGCAGGCACCAGTCCTGCACTCTCCGATCAGGTGACTTACATGGAGCTGCTGCTCTCTGCTGCTTGCCCGACACAAGTCCTTCATCATGCATGCACAGGCAGTACAATGTAAGAGAATGACAGAATCAATCCACAGTTGGTTTGGAAGGGGCATGGAAGCCCCCTCAGCCCCACCCTCTGCCATGGGCTGGCTGCCCCCACCTCCTGCCCAGGGCCCCATCCAGCTTGGTCTAGGGCATCTTCACTTGAAAGTGGTCCAGTGGGATAGGGCCTAGTGGTTGGGTGGGACAGGGCCTACCTGTGGGGCAGGTAGGGCTGGGGCTGGTGGTCTCCTTGGGCTGGCTAGGGAGAAAGGACCTTGTTTAGTGATGCAGGAATGCAGCGGGCTGAATACGGCGGGGCGGGTCTGATCTGGTGCCCTACTAAGCCCCCATTCTTTCCCAACCGGTGCATCTCGTATTCAGGCTGCCTGCTCCTAAGCAGAGTGTCTTTAATCCTTCCCTTGTCTCCTCCATTCCTTTTCAGGCCCTTGGCCAATGGGAAGGGGATGAGCAGCTCTCTCCAGGAAGGAAATTAAAAGTGGAGAGGAGGTGGGGAGGAGGAGAGTGCGGGGAGGGGGACTTGGATGGGGCGACAATCCTGGAGTGGAGATGCCAGTCATCGGGGTCTCAATAGCCCCATTCACCCTGCCCAGCCACACAGAAAATCAGGGTCACCAGGATCCATGCCCTGCCTGGAGACAACTGTTGCTTTATTCTTTTTAATTGCTGGAAAACGCAGAAAAGTTCACTTGTGTGTGTGGCTGGCTCTGGTGGGGGCTGCGAGGGGGGTGCAGGCGGTGGCGGGGAGGGACGGGTGGGGTGAGGGCGGCACGCAGTGAGGGGGACACAAAAAGCACCGCACGTGAGGGTGGAGGCTGTGACCCAGCGTGGTGCAGGAGCCATCTGCATGGCTGTGGCCATGATGTGGTGGGGACAGTGATGGGGATAGAAATGCTTCACCCCCAGCTCATCTGTGGAAGATCCTCAGGGCTGAGGGTTAGAGGGGACAGCCCCAGGGGAATGATCTCTGCAGACAGATGCATGCAGGCAGATGGACAGATGTCCCCATATTGCTGGCCACGGAGATGTCTGGGTTGATGGTTCTGGCTGGAGCATGCAGGTAGGAGGACCCAGTGGTATGTTACCACCAAGGATGGTGAAAACATACCCAAGGATGCTGAAACACCTTCCAGCCTTGCCACCACCATCCTGAGACCTTGCTCCCATTAGCACCCCAGTCAGATGGGTCATTTCCCTCCCTGGTCCAGGCGCTTTCATAGTGGTGCTGGATGCAAAAGGGGAAATGGAGATCTTGGCATCACACAGCAGCACCATGCACTGGGACGGGACCCAGCAGAAAGAGGCTGAGGGATGAGTTAAACAGCAGAGAGTTGCTACCAGCTTCATAGGAGCAACAGAGGGGTACAGAAGGGAGGTGGGTTACGTAGAGTGAAACCATAAAATGTACCAGGGAAAAGTCCGTCAAGGAATCCTCACAGGTGAAAATCCCAGACTAATAATGAAAATGTAAAATTTAGATCATGCGTGATGAGAACAGAGAGTGATCTAGAAACACAAAGATCCGAGAACATGCAAAGTGGGATGGACATCACTCCCATCACAGACAGGCTTCATGAAGTGGTGTAGAGATACAATCTGTGGATGCATCAAATGAAATCTCTTGGATGTGTAATCCACAGGAAAAGATCTGATCTGGGCTAGACCTTGAGTGCTTGGGATCTGGCTGAAGAGGTACAGGGGGAACTGCACCATACTAAAAAACACAGCACTACTGGGTTTACAGTGTGGTGGGATAGGGAAGGCTTTATGTAAATTATTGTATGTAAAATTTACATAAATAAATTTATGTAAATATTCAGGCACCCCCATAATCCCACAAATCTCAAGGTTCTGGAGATAGCCTCGAGAGTGTTACACAGGGTGTGAGAGCTTGGGTAAAAACCACCACCATTCAAAAGGAAAAATGAACTGGTTCAACAAACATTTCCTGGAGAGTTAAATGGAGGTGCTACAGAAAACACCAATGTTTCAGAAAGAGAAATCTTGCCTAGGAGAGAACAGGGAAGTCCACAGGATGTGGCAGGTGAGCTGAAAACTGGAGACTAAAAAGCTAAAACTGAATATGCAGCAAAAGGTGGTTGAAGAATATCCCTAAAACCAACAAGCCAACAGGTGGTTAGGCTCAGGATGAAGCTGGAGCCATCACTGACCTGATTTCAGATGACTGTCTATGGGCAGAGCAGCAAAAAAAAAAAAAAAAAACATCAAAATGCAGTGTGATCAGCAAGGGAACAAGATGGAAAGTGCTTTGATGCTGTAGGAAACCATGCATGCTTGAGCTCCTGTTTCCACTGCTGAAGAAAGAGAAGAGACTAGGAAGGCTGAGACCATCCTGTTAGGAGAGGGGAACGCCAAGGGCAGATAAGACTGCAAAGTCATGGGAGTGGTAGACGAAGCAGAGTGTGAGACTGTAATACTCCAGTAGGTCTTGGAGTGAGGGGAGCTGGCAGGAGATGGGTTGAAAACAGAGAAAAGCTAAAACTTTTGCGTGGAGGGTTTTGAGCTTGCAGAGCTCAGTGATGCAGACAGTGGAGGAGCTAGACAGCACTGGTGGGAACAGAAAAGGACAGGGTGAGCTTAGGGACAACAGGTTTGCAAAAGGACACTGAAAAGATGAGTCAGGGATGCCTCCTCAGCACTGGGATTCACAGGTTCTGCTGGGGAGAGGGAGAGGAGGGCAGTCCAGTCAGTCCACAGCAGATACACAGTTGGATGCTGAATCCCAGCAGCCTTTACCCTGCAGGGTCCACCTGATGCCACGAACCCCTGGGGCACTGCGAGACCCGGCAAGGCCTGCAGGAGAGGGGCCAGTGCTGAGCGGGAGCAGAAGGAAGGCTGGAGGCAGAGCAGCGGGGTCTGGGGATTTGGTCTGTAGGAATTTCACGGCGGTTTCTCCCTGCGTTTGGTTTCTGTCCAAAGCAAGGCGCTGGCTGCCCTTCCTGCCAGCTGGCAGCCGTCCCGCAGGAGCTCCGTGGGCACGTCCTGTCCGACACCGAGCAGGGCCGCGGTGCGGAGCGGAGCGGTGCAGCCCCCGGCCTGCACACCTGTCGATCCTGGAGCACGCGGGCGCGTCCTCAGCAGCGCCCGTCGGGCTGCTAGGCCGCACCGCTCGCTTAACTCTCCCGGCACGGGGCGGGCATTGCGAAGGAGCGGAGCTCCGCAACCGCTTTCCGCCGGGGACGCTGCCCGCACGGGCCGGGCCTCGTCCGCGCTTCGCGGCGCCGCAGCGGGGCATTCCTGGCCGCCGACTGCCACCTAGCGTCGCGGGAGCCGGGCCGCGACCCGGACAGCGGCTCCGAGCGCCGCGGCCGCCCCGGGGGCCCGAGGCCGGATTGGTGCTTCGGAGGCCGGAGCCCGGCAACGCTGCGAGGTGAAAGTCCGGGCGGTTCCTGCGAGCGGTGCCCGCGGCCTGGGCCGGTTCTGCAAATATTGGGTTGCGGGCCGGCTGGAAGAGAGGCTCCTGCCCTTTGCTCTGTTTGCTGTTTCCTCCGGCTGTTTGGTTTCAGTTAATCATCTTGAGAAGGCAAACAGCGGTGGGTAGGGATGACGTGCCCACGCTACTCGCGTTTGCCACTCGGGGTGGGGCCTGGGACCTCCGTGAGGGTCTCATCCCACTGCCAAGAGGGGGCTGGCAGCTGGGATCTGCCCCCTTAAGCCCCCCTCCCCACACACACACACACATACACTGTACATGCTGGGGGCTTCTTGGTGCTCTGCTGCTTGTAGAGTAATGCTGTTCCAGCACTGCCCTTCTCTGTAGGAAGGGCAGGAGTGTGAATAACAGCATTGCATCACCAGCAGGTGCTGGCCCAAGTCTGGGACAAGTAAAGCAAGGAGCTCAGGAGGATGCTCGCCCCTGTGCTCCACAGGCCACGGTGAGCCCAGAGCACATGGATATGTGTGTGGGACCAGAAGCTGCCCCCACGCCTCCCTGCCTGGCCCTCCCCAGGTTGGCCACTCCACCAGCCCTGCTCTCCGTGGTCTGAAGGTCACGCTGCTGCGCAGTGGGGACAGTGCAGAGTCCCAGATCCTGCTCTGCAGCACTCTGAAGTTGCCAGGCATGATGTTTTGGGGTCTTCTTTCCCTCCTCCTCTTTGCTGTGGCCAGCGGGACACCCACTGGGGACCAGGATGAGGACATCCAAGTGCAGGAGAATTTTGAGCCTGAGCGGGTAATGTTGGCTTGGCAGTCCCTGGAATTTGGGGGCAGAAGGGATTTGGGGAAGTTTTATTTCACTTTCCTCCCAAAAGGAAGACGGAATTTCCCATAATGGGCTGTGTGGGGCAGGCCTCCCTTGGAGCCAGTCATGGGGAACCAGCCCTTGGGATGGCCTTACTCCAGCAAACACCCAGACAGGGCAAATGAATCCCAAGCTGTTCATCAGCCCAGCCTGAGCTGTGGGAGATGCAGAATGTGTGCAGGATGCATCCTGCCTGGGAGCAGGCCTGGGGGTCCCCCACAGACATCAGTCTCCTGCCTGGCTCTGCATAGCCAGCAACATGGGTCTGGGCTCCCCTGGGGAGTGCCAGGGGCAGAGGACACAGGGACACTGCTCTGAGCTTGGTGATCCCTCTCAGTTCCCAAGGGACCTGGCCGTCATGTAAGAAGCCACAGCAGAGAGCAGGAGAAAGAGCCAGTGTTCTGCCAGTGTGATCATCCATGGGAACAAGAGTCCAGCTTGCTCCTCAGACTGTTTGGATCCAAGCTCAGAAGCCTGGGAAGCCATGTGAGATGAGTGGCCATGAAGCTGGAAATCCTACTGAGTGCTCTCCTTCAGCAGCTCTGGCCCTGGCACCCTTCACCACAGCCCACCAACTGACTTCCTGGCCATGAGAATTTCAGCTCTGCAGAAAGCCATGGGATGCTCTACCTCAGTGGAGGGGTCTGTGGTGGAGACATACCTTTCTTTTCCCTACAGATATATGGGAAATGGTATGATGTAGCTGTTGGCACCACCTGCAAGTGGATGAAGAACTACAAGGAGAAGTTCAGCATGGGCACACTGGTGCTGGCCCCCAGCCCCAGCACTGACCAGATCACTACCATCAGCACCAGGCTGCGGTATGGGCATTGCTGTGGGTGCTCAGGGATTTCAGGGATCCTATGCCATGGCCAGTTTTGGTGCTCCAGGCATGATTTTCATGAGATAAACAGGAAAACAGATTATCCCAAGCAGATGATTGTTTCCCTCCTCCCTCCAGGCAAGGCGAATGCACACGTGTCTCAGGAGAGTACCAGAAAACTGACACCCCTGGGAAATACACCTACTATAGCCCCAGTAAGTTGGGCTTGCTGTTGTCCTACTGGGTCCTGAGAGCTACTGTGTGGTCAGGGGACATGAACCAGGACTGGACTTCAGAAGATGACATAGCTGGTGGCTGGGAGCAGGGGGAGCAGGGCTCAAGGTAGAGGAAGACTTAGGTCATTTCCAGCCAAGAAAGCAAGGAGCAAGGTCTGTGGGGGGCTGCATCAGAGCTGCCTGTGTAGGTACAGGACCATGGGGTATTCCAGCAGATCCCTTCAATCCCCAGGGTTCCAGGCTGGGACAGGCACCCCCCAGCCATGTATCAGGAGCATTGCTGGTATCTCATTATCTGCAATCCTAGGTTTCCAGTCTCTTTGACTAACAAGATGCTGGTGGGGTGAAAGAGGGTCAGGGTTGTGCTTGGGTCAGTAATCTTATAATTTCTTGAATTAGTTACCTAATTTCACTTCCCGTTCTGGGACTGCCTTCTACAACCCTGTTACTCCCTGAGGGTAGGAATGATGTCCCTTGTGTCTCTTTCTCACCTAGAGTGGGATGTGTCTATCAAGTCCTATGTGCTTCGCACCAACTATGAAGAATATGCAGTCATTCTGATGAAGAAGACAAGTAGTTTTGGCCCAACCACTACACTGAAGCTGTATGGTATGTATGCTGTGGCACTATGGGCAAGCAAGCTCTGAGGTGGGCTCAGTAACACTGCTCTTCAGCTTTGGAGGTGGTGCCTTCAGTCAACTCAAAGGAGTTTCAGTTTTATGGCTCAGCTTAGAGTCATAACAGACTAGACTGTTATTTGAGACAAACATGATCTGCGCGGGAGAAACTCAGAACCTGAAGCAGCAGACACCAGCTGATGGTCCTTTCCTTGCTGTCACCCAGGGAGAAGTCCAGAGCTGCGGGAAGAGCTCACCGAGGCTTTCCAGCAGCTGGCTCTGGAGATGGGCATCCCTGCAGATTCCATCTTCATCCTGGCCAACAGAGGTAACCTATGTGAGGCCTGCACTTCTCCAGTGTCCTCAGGGCTGGGGAGGAGGGACAGCCAGGACATACGAGGGCTTTGCTGGGATGAGGTGGGAAGGGGACAAGGCTAAGAATCAGCCAGGCTTCCTGGTTTTCTGCCACACTCAGGGCAGTTGTTGGGACCCTTGCTGGGCTGTCAGGTTGATGTACTCAATGTGGCTGTGCTGGAGTGAGGGTGCAGGACACCATAGGAACACCCACAGCTGCTCCCTGTGGGAGGGGCTCCCAGGATATGATGAATGCCTTGCTTAACAAGGAGTGACAGCAAATGCATGATGTCAATAGGCATGGGGATTTTAGGGCAGTACTTCTGAGAGCAGGAGGTAGAGAACAGCAAGAGAGGAAGAGTGTTAGGGTGAAGCCAGGAGGGAGCCCCTTCCTGAGGGACCTGTGAGAGAACTTTATTTAAAAACCACCACTCTCAAGCTTCTGACCTTCTCTCTTGTCATCTGGGCTAGGTGAATGTGTTCCAGAGGAGACTGCTGCTACCCCTGAGGTGAGTGATCCAGCTAGTATGTCCTGAGATGAGTCAAGGCTGGGGATGGGGTTTGCCAGCTAGAATGGATCACAGGCTGCAGGATGAGGGTCCTGGGTGCTTCAGGTGGCACCAAGGCTCACTTCTAAGTAGAAGGCAATGTCTCTTTCCTATTCTGATTCTTACACAGGTCAGATTCCTGCACAGTGAGCCTTATCTCTTGCCTGTCCATGAGTGCTCCAGCTGGGCTGAGGGTCCCCCTCCATGGTGGGGGAGACAGCTCACTACCGCAGTGATGCTCTGGCTGCTATTACTCAGCATGTCCCAGTCTCATTGTGTTGAGTTTAGAAGGATTTTCAAGAGGAGATGGGACTTCATAGGAGAAACAGCACAGATCAGGGCAGATATAGTATCTGGAGCATGCACCACCATGTGTCAGTGGGAGGAGAGGAGCATGCTAGTGCCCAGCACAGGGCAAGGCTGGTACACTTTGAGTTTCTTCATCCAAAATGTAGGATACTAGCCCCTGCCTGGGATGAATACAGGGCTGGGAAAGCCATGAGACATTGAGTGACCATGGCCTGCTGACCCCAGGCAGCTATCTGGAGACACGTGGGGGTACCAGGGAAGTGGGGTGGGCATGACTGATAGCAGCTCTGTGCTTCCTCCTGGAGCAGAGGACGCGGAGAGCAGTGCTGCCACCTGAGGAGGGCTCAGCTGCAGGCCCTCTGCTCACATACGCTGGCAACAAAGAAGGTGGGTCCTTGTGGAGAGGTTGCAATGGCGTCCCCATTCCATCACCCACCCCAACCTGCACTGCGCTCACCTGCAGATGCGTGCCGGCTGAACCGGGACCCAGGACCC
This sequence comes from Cyrtonyx montezumae, assembly GCF_038088225.1. Lineage (NCBI taxonomy): Eukaryota > Metazoa > Chordata > Aves > Galliformes > Odontophoridae > Cyrtonyx > Cyrtonyx montezumae. The sequence continues at coordinate 9,527,503 of NW_027071937.1, forward strand.
TGCAGTGGGATGCTCTCCCGCTTCTTCTACAACACCTCCTCCATGGCCTGCGAGACTTTCCACTATGGCGGCTGCCTGGGCAATGGCAACAACTTTTACTCAGAGAAGGAATGCCTGCAGGCCTGCCGGACTGAGGGTAAGTGGGAATGTGGCCATACTGAGGCAAGGGGATGCAGAAATACAGAGGAGACTGAGGCTGGCCCCGAGCCCTGTATGTGCAGCACAGGATCCAGGTCCTGCCAGCCTTCCACAGTCTCTTCTTCCTCAGCTGCCTGCAGACTGCCCATTGCCCAGGGGCCCTGCCAGAAACCAGTGATGCTCTGGGCCTTTGATGCAGCGCAAGGCAAGTGCATCAGGTTCAGCTACGGAGGCTGCAAGGGCAACGGAAACAAGTTCTACTCAGAGAAGGAGTGCAAGGAGTACTGTGGGGCTCCTCCACGGGCAGGTATGGCTTATTGCTGCACTGGGGACCAGGCAGGCACAGCTGTGCATCCCATCCTGCTCAAGGCTGTGTCCCCTGTGCTAGGTCTTCTTGCAGCTGGGATGAGTCCGTCCTGGGCCAGGGACTCACTCTGATGGACTGAGAAAAAAAGATTGTTCATCTACAGACAGCATCATACGTGGGGACTATATAAGCTACAAATGCGTCAAGGCCAGGACTGTGTTTCAGAATGCTCATGATAACAGGGGCAAAGGCTGTAAGCAGGTCAGAGCACAGCAGGGAGCAGTGGAGGTGTCAGGGGTGTCAACAGGAGGAGCAGCTGAAGGATTAGGAGGCATTAAGGACCCTGACACTGGATAGGAACCAAACAGAGAAACCCACTTGGGGTGAACTTTCCATGATTGTATCACCGTGCAGCTCTAGTCAGCACAGGGGTTTTCATGCTGAACCTCTCTGGGAGGTTCAGCAGGCGCTGCTGTGCCCACAGGACGGATGGACAAGCAGTCCCATTTTCAGCAATGTAGCAGGGAAGATCTAACTGCAGAGAGCGATTAGCACAGCCCTGGGTGAACCTGGTCCTGATGTGGCAAGTGGAGCTGGTAGCCCAGCAGGTGGGAGACGGGGACAAAGTAAGGGGTCATAGGGCAGAATCTATCTTCTATTATCCTGCCACCAGTATGAAGTGCAATAATGCCGCTATAGTGGAACATGAAGTGACATCCCAGGACAGCAAGGGGGTGTGCAGAGGGTCTTGACCACTTTCTCTATCAATGCCAACCAGGACAAAGCAGGAAGCATCAGCCATCACCTGTTTGTGGGGTATGGTGGGGCATGAGGATGATGTCTGTGAGTCCGTCTATCACACTGCACATTGTTATGCTTGCAGAGGATGAGGAGTTTCTGCATCTATCAAACTGATGAGGGTGAAGGATGAACACAGAGTTCTGGAGCTGTGGCCTCACAGGAGCCAGTGCAGGATAAGTCTCCAACAATAAATTTCTCTGAAGTGACCAATGAGCCCAGTGTTCATCCCAGAGCTGGCAGGGAGCTGGGCAGGGGGGTTCTGGGAGAGGCAGGAGATGCTGTCAAGTCATTGCTGGTCTCTCCAGTAGGGTCTCTCTTGCCCTGAGCCCCTGCCCCTATCTCAGGCCTGTTGACATCCACTGGCACTTTGCCCCATTGGGGGCACTCTGGGGCACTGCCGTCCCACCAGGTGAGTGTCAGCTCCCACCTCCTGGGGCAACTGGGAAGGGGGCAGTGAGGATGGACAGGCACCCACTTCTTTTTGAGGGTGAATAATCCGTGCTGCACCACTGTTCCACCGGGAAAGGCACAGTGGGACCATGGGCTCAGTGGGGAGGCTGTGTGGCACAGGCCCTAGGCCCATCTCACAGGTGTGGGTGCCTCAGTCCCTTCCAGTCGTGCTCTCCCAGACAACGAGGGCCCTGGAGCTCTGATGGGGTACCCAGCAATGGGGGCTCAGAGCCTATGCCCCCCCAGCAGCCCGAGCCTCAGCCAAGAAACAGGTGGGGGGCACAGGGGGCTGTGGGGCCACGAGGGCGGGTAAGACAATGAGGGATGCAGAGGAGGACGTAGATGGGAGAGGATTTGGGGGTCAGAGCAGGCTGTGTGCTCGGGGTGAGGGGGCACGGAAGGGGACTGTGGGCTTGGGGGCCACAAGGTGCCGGGGAAGCGTCACGGGGCGGCCTTGCGAGTCAGAGAAGAGGGCTAAAGGGGCAGCTGTGGTGACGGGCGCTCCGAAAGCTGCGTGAGAAAAGCGCTGCGTGGCTGAAGGCCAACACTCCGCACCCCACCGCCTCTTGGCCCCTGGCGGCCTCCGTAGCGGCGCCGCGCGCTCTCCGTCCCTCGCGGCGAAGCGGAAGAGGCAAGATGGCGGCGGCGGCGGGAGCCCCGCGCCCGGCCCTGAGCGGCGGCGCCCGGCAGAGCTGAGCTGCGCCCCGACCCCCGCACCACCGCCACCCGCAGAAGCCGCCCGCCGCGGGCCATGCCCGGTTAGCGCCCCGTCCCGGCACGCGGCGGGGCCCGGCCGAACCCCTTCCCCGCCGCGCCGTCGCGCGCCCAGTTGGCCCCACATGGCCCTGCCCCGGCCCTGAGCCCCCCCCGAGCCGCGCCCGGCTCTATGCCCTCCCCGGGGCCGCGCTGTCCCTGAGCCCGCGGCGGCCCTTTTCCCGGAGGCGGCGGCGAAGGCGCGGGAGCGGAACGATGTTCTCGGCGCTGAAGAAGCTGGTGGGCTCGGACCAAGCGGCGGTCCGAGACAAGAACATCCCCGCGGGGCTGCAGTCCATGAACCAGGCTCTGCAGAGGAGGTTCGCCAAGGGAGTCCAGTACAACAGTGAGTTCCGGCCCGGGGCGCCGGGCGCAGCCTCGGCCTCCGTTCCCGTTTTCACCGTGCCGGGGTCCGCAGCAGCTCTGCGGTTCGGAGCTAGGGCGGGCCGGGGGCTGCAAGCGTCGGGTCGTGTGCGGGACGGGGAGCTGCGGCGCGGCCGCGTCTCTGTGGCAGCGGGCGCAGTTCTTTGCTAATGGATTGTTGTACTTAAAGCGAGGGGGAATACCTCCTTGGGGCGTGAGTGCCCTTCCCCGCAGCACGGCGTCCTTACTCAAGCCCCAGTGTTACGTGATAAGGTAATGCTGTGCCCTGCCACGGCTTAGCCGCAGGTGAACGGTGCATGCCTTTATGTGTCCTTGGTAGGTAATGCTATTCTGGCTATCTGTTTCTGCACCTGATATGGCGGTTCTTTTCTCGGGGAACACTTCTTTCCTTTATGCTATTGAAGCTCAAGGGTTTGTTTTCCTCTGGGGCTCAATAAGGGTTATTCCTAATATGTTTCAGGAAGGCACTGCAAATGCATGAATCCATCTCCAAAGTAACAACAGTGAGACAGAGTCAGTAGTTATATCATCCCAGCTGAAAATAGAGCTGCAAGCAGGAGTTCTGTGAGGAACTGCTTGCCTGCATGGGAACGGGCACTCAGCAGCAGCTGTAGGCGGCTGAGATTGGCAGCTTGGAGCACGGCCGCTCTATAAGCGCAGTGCTGAGCGTTTCTGTGCTCACACACACAGTGAGGGAACAGCATTTGTACTGTATCTTAATCTGAGACATGAAGGCAGAGGTTTGCAGGGAAGGGCTTGAGTTGGGTTGTTTGGGTTGTTTTTGTCTTTTTTTAGCATTATTACCCTTGAGTGTATTTTTGAACTGATAGATTTCAAGAGCTTGCAGCTTTACTGGGGAGAGCATTTGGCGTATCTAACTAGAGTATGTGTTAGATATACCAACAGTGTTTAATTCAGAAAATTAGCAATTTTTGAAGCAGTCATAAATATGAGAAGAAGCACATTTTTTCTAGTGACAGCTCTGCACCATCAGACACATACCTGGAGATCTCCTGCCTGAAGGCTGTCGATCTCTGCAGAGGCTTAGCAGTGCCCCAGAGCAGAGCACAGCCATGTGCTTCGGTGGTACATGGGTGAGCTCGGGTAGCTTCTGTCAGCTTGTGAATTATGTAAGAGGAGAGAGCTGGTGTTCCAGACAGTGAGTGTTCCTGCTGTACGGATCAGCTGCATCCTGCTGGCACAGCAGCAGCAGGGGACAGCCCTTCGTTGCGTGGTGACTAACTGCATTGTCACATTACCTATGTGCACGTGTACCTGCTTGTCATATACAGCAGGACCAAAACTGCAAACAGCTGAGCTTTGTTGTTTTTGTCTCATTAGCAAAATCCTTTGGAGAAGCTTTCTGTTTTAAGCACTGCCTTGTCAGGATCTGCGTTCTAACTATTGCTGTTTTATTGGTACTAAAGCTGCATCTTTCTGTCCTGTAAGGGAAGCTTTCCAATCTCCATAGTAACTCTTCCCAGTATCACTGTTATATAATGGTCGTAGGAGATACAGGCAGGGTTATGAAAGAGTTTTGAAGCACCTTCTTAGCCATGGCAGTGGGCAGATAGGGTGGGTTCTGAGCTGAGCATAGGCTGGCATAGGCATGACAAGCCATTGCCAAGGGAAGGGCAGAGCTGCATATCCCAGTGTTGTCGATGCTCCTTCATTAGGAAATACATGAAAATGAACAGAGGGATGCAGAATGCATTTTGTAGCCATCTTTAATGCAGATCTTTGCAACTCTCCTTTTTCCCCAGAACTCCATAACTCTGATCCAAAGGATTATGAATGTTTCTATAGAAATGTTTGTGTTCTTACAGTCCATTATAGTGAACTGAAGCCCATTTCCCTACAAGAAATGCATTTAACGTGCTGAGAATGCTTTGGGTTGCTTGCTCATAAAAGTGGCAGCATGTGGCAGGGACAGGGTCCTTATCACATTTATCACATGGCACTTGGTGCCTGGCTGGGGGCTTTGAGCAGGTCAGGCTGTGCCAGCTTTGTGGCTGTCAGGCGTGTTTCGTAACCAGACAGCCCCATCAACAGGTTTGTATGGCCGGTCTCCCTCCTACTTGGCTAAGTTTTCAGAAGGAAGGAAGGAAATTGCAGGATAAATGGTTTTAGATTTCTGATAAGAGCAAAGGCCACTAACACTAGCTGCTTCATGGATATCATGTTTTGAAACACAAATGTTTTCATTCAGCATTTGCAGCACACGCACTCTTTATTCACTCTCGTTATCATTTGGGTGGAGCTCTTCTGTTTCTTATATATCATGGCCCAAATAACACCTGAGTTTCCTAAGCACCGTAGAAGATATGGAGAAATTGTGAAAATTGTCTGGGTCTGAGCCAGGTTTTATAGCTCAGGTTCTTGTCTTTGTAAAAACTTGCTCTTTTTTTCCTGCTGGGATCAAAAAAGCTGCATCACTGTTCAGCAGGTGGGATTGGTGGGGAGAAGGAGAGGTGGTGGCTTAAGCAAATTATGAGACAAATTATAGATGGAATTACCAGTACCAGGTTACTCAGATATGGAAGTCTGTGTAAGGTAGTGATAGCCAAGGAAGGGTGAAATAAATGGCTCTGGCTGGGTGACATGTATAAGAGGGTTTCCTGGCAGTTACCATTGATAAGTGGCAGGGGCAAAAAATGTGGAAGTGCTGAATTTTCAGATCCGGTGGTCCTATTCCCAGTGTGCCTTCTGCGCTGAGCTTTCCACTGAAAGCTGTGTCCCATGTGCACACCAGGCAGCAGAACCGCTTCTGCATGTGCCTGGAGCTCAGATTGTTGTGCCTTACTGCACATCAGCCTGCTCCAGACACTCAGCATTGCTGAACTACCAAAGCTCCAGGAATTCCCCCCACATCCCTCCCTTACTGCTTTTCTTCCTAAAATGTGCTTTAAAATAAAAAAACTTCAGAAGTATTGCATATCTTTTTTGTGAGCATCACAGTCCTTCCTTTGTGTTGTTTCAAGTGTTACTTCCCAAGATTCTCATTTTAGCTTTGTGAAATATTTTCGTTCTGCACTGCTTCCAAAGGAAGGACCATCCCCTTCCTGCTGCATCCCACCTCCTCTTGTTTTCTCCTCCTGCTGTGTTACACACACCTGCTTTGCTGCTTGCTGGGCCTGTTCCCCCCTGGAATTGTACTGTGATATTAATGGATCTTAGAGATGTTCAGGGATCTTTGGTGTGGGGTCTGTGCTCCTCAGCATCCTTGGCAGTGCTGGGAATTCTGAGTATCTGGTTCTGAGTTGATCTAAGGCCTGTTCTCAGGGCTTTGCTTCCATTTCCCTGTCTCTAGTATGGAAATGCCTGCGTTTTTCCTTACACCGCGATGACATGAAAGAGAATGATGTGCATAGCTCTTTTCCTCAATGTTTTTATCTGTTCCTCATCCCTACCCTTTCTTCCAACAGGTATTTCTGCTGTCTTTGCTACCGACCTGTGGCTGTTGGCACTAAGTACTGATTTAACTGGGAATTGAAGTAGGGCAGCAGCAGTGTGTATCCCTCAGGTAGCAGCACTAGCCTCACCCCAACGGCTGCTCTCATTTTCACAGCCCAGCCACTGCTAAACCTGGCTGCCTGTGCACTGAGCTCACGGCTCTTCCTCTTGCAGATGTCTGTCATTGGGTAGACCTGCCCCATCCAAAGTCCCAGATGCTGATACTGGTTTGTTGGAAATTGTTTGTGATCTGCTGCCTTCCAGTTTGATTTGTAAAGGCTTTTCCTACCTGCAGGATTAAGAAGTCAGTGAAAATGGATGCATTACGTAGCATGGAAGAGATCCCGACACAGAGACTGCAGCAGCTGACAAGGGCTAGTGGACACATCCAGCAGGAGCACGTAGTGCTACTCGCATCCTTAGCTGATCTCAGCTTGAGCTGGTGGCAGAGGGGTGATCTCCTTGCCCCTCAGACCATGCCATGTTAACACCTCTATGTGCTACTCCTGCTTATGCAGCTGGGCACTTAAGCTAGAGGAGAAAAACTGAGCATGCAGTTTGCAACCATTCCAGCTGGTTCAGTTCCTTAGTGCAGCTCAGCAGCGGCTGCGTGAGTGATAGTGTTGGCAGCAGGAAAGCCAGGGGAGGTGAGGCTGCCACTTCTGGAGAAGAGCTCACAGCTGAGTCATCCTAGAGTGATCCTGAAGCTGCACTCAGAGCAGCTGACCCCTGCGGGGTCTGCTGGACCACTAGCACTCACTGCTTCAGTATCTCATGCGTCATTTTGTGAGGGAATCTAGATTTTAAAATGTCTCTCTAAGCTAGCTGGTGAGAGCATTTCAAAAGGGTCGAGTTCTAAAGGGGACAAACAGGATCTTGTTCTTCCTACATTGTGGACCTGCTGTATTCATTAAGAAAAATGAAGACAATCCAGCCTTATTGTTTCCCCATCTGTAAGTAGGAAACAATCTCATGCAGGGCAATAGGAAATGATTTGCTGTCTCTGCAGAGGTGCTCTGGTACCTGTAAATGAAGACAGCCTATAAATACTAAGTTAATTTGTGCCTTTATAACCCTTTTGCTGTTTTAATGAGGAACTTTGTGCAAGAGTAAACAGCAATACCTCTTAGTGGGCAAGAGCAGAACAGCCACAATGGTTACCCAGCAGAACTGCAGTACGGAGCCCTTTGCAGACATGTCTCTTGGCTGTTCCACCAGGCACTGCTACTCTTACACTCTTCCCTGAACTGAATGCAATAACTCCTACGTTACAACAGAAGGCAGCCTTCAGTCTGTGATTTCCCTGCCCAGCGGATGATACACAACTTTCTGCTAATCACCTGAATCTGCCATTAGGTGTCTCTGAGCAGCCCGTTTTCTAGTGCATTGTAACAGCTCTTGGGGATCAAATGCAGGCGTAAACATTCTGGTCCTGTGCAAGTCAGCTTATGGCTCCCAATAGCCTTGTGGTTACCACATAAAACAGAAATCCTGTAATACAACTAAAGATTTTGAAAACAGCACATACCGTATTTAGAAGAGCAAGGTAATGTTAAGGTGGGCTCTGGGAAGCTCATGTTATTAGTTGCTACAGACTGTGCCTTGCTGAGCTGTGTACGGTTAATGGCAGCAGTACAGCCAGTGCATTTTTTTCCCCTCACAAGGATGTTTTGGACACTTCTTTCTTTGGGGTGGGTTCAAATGTGCTTTTTCCTGCCTGCTGCTTGCTGTGTGCTGCAGAAGGCAGCAGGGTGAGAGGAGCAGAGGCACAGCTGGCTGCTCTTACACATGTTCTGAATTTCCAGTCTTCACACTGGTTCTTTTTGCTGAGCTGGTGTGAGTTGCTGAATGATCACTGATTGTAATGACTGAGGCTTGTGTTTTCTAACAACCTATCATGCCTGTATAATATGGGAGAACAAACTGCATCTGAATAAAGCTTGCAAAAAGTTAACATGCTTCTCACAGCATTCCTTCATTTGTTTTTAATGAGTTTTGTTATCTGCTTGTTCTTTTCTGCAGTGAAAATTGTTATCCGAGGGGACAGGAACACTGGGAAAACCACACTCTGGCACCGACTGCAGGGAAAGAAATTTATTGAGGAATACATTCCAACTCAGGAGATCCAAGTCACCAGCATCCATTGGAATTACAAAAGTAAGAGAGAAGAGGGTGGTGGGAGTGACATTTGTGGGGCAGTGCGTCTCTGTGCCTTGAGGTGTAAATTGCACTGCAGCCTTATTTGCTTCTTCTATGTCTGCTTGGGAGATAAAGTGGGCTATCATCACTCTTATTTTAATTTATTATTCACAGTTTCTCAGTCATGTTTTTAGTAACTTTATTCAGAAACTACAAGGGCTGCTCTGAAAGCACTGCCTCCTGTTTCATGATGTTGGTCCACAATGCCACAAATAGATGTTGGTGGGAGGCAGCAGAGGGAGAACCTTCGCACAGTATTCTGTTATGCGTTGTTGCCATGTGACAGAGGGCAGCAGAGGGACACTCTGGCAGAATGGCACCTGACATGGGAGTAAGGGATGTAATTGAATTCCTCCGTGTGGAAAAAAGGGCACCCACTGATATTCATTCACGCTTGTGAATGTTGATGGAGATGGAAGCGTGGGTGTGAGCAATGAGGGCTGGTTGCAGTAGTGGCCACAGTGGTCACCTCCACTGGTGCAGATTTTTACAAGAGTGGTGTGCAGGCTCTTACTCATTGCTGGTGAAAATGCAGGGTGGTGACTGAAAAATAGCATTTTGTAGCTGAGAATTTGCTTTATCAAACAGTGTTATTGTGTTCTTTGTATCTGTTGTAGTTTCCTTGGAAATAAATAGGAGGCATTACTTTCAGAGTGACCTACATATATGCTGTAAGAGCTTAAAAAATAAGCCTGTAGTGACTGCAATTCAAGGAAGGTTTTGAATTCATGATCTAAAAGATTTTGAAAAATGTGTGATGTGCTTGACTTGCTATTGACAGCAGGTTTGTGATTAAAATCTGCAGTGTGTATGGATGAGCACCCTGCTTGGTGCTGCATGCAGGTGAAAAGCTTGGTGCAAACTATTCTGTCACTGATTAAGATGTAAAGAGCATCCCCGAACTGGCGATGATGGTGCTTTAAAAATGGTTGTAGTACTGATAACTCCAGGCTGAGTTACTGAAGCACAGAAGTAGCTTTTTTTTAAGTGCTTGTTTGAGTTTGAGAGATGGGGTGTGATTTTTCCCATCTGCTCTGGCAGTGTAAAGTAAGTGGTTCTGAAAGCCTGGATGTATCCTGGAGAAGACACTGCAGGCACGGTAATTGCATAAGCAGTGCATTAAGTCCTGCTCTTAGGCTTCTGAACAAAAAATGCCACAGCCTTGTGTGTTGTACTACTGATTCAGCATGAGCTTGCTCTATAAATCTGATTTTGCTATTAAAAAAAGAAAAGATGGTCAGACCTTAATTTTCATCACCAAATATTGATGAAGCATGTGCTCTGCTTCCTTGTGCCTGAAACAAAAGCTTACAGCTAGGGTAAACATAGAATGGAGTGCTTTTTCTAATTTACCAATTGCAGTTGTGTTTGAATGATGCCATGATGCCTGAGTCTTGTGTTAAGACAGAGCCCCAGTCTTAGAGGCAGTGTGCTGCCTAGGGACAAGGCACCTATAGTTCCTTGGCTTTGTAGGTTTCATCACAAGAAGAGAGCAGCTACTGCTGTTGTGCGTTTGCAGTGTCGGGTGAGCACAGTTCTGGGGCTCTTGTGCCCTTGTGCAGGCAAGCTTTCTCTTGTCAAAGTTTGAAAAGATTGGTAAGGGTGGAGAGGTGTGAATTGCTGATTGGTTAGGGGAGAGGTACAGGTGATTCTTGCTTAGTCTAGCTAGAGGTTTTCTCTCACATTCAGATCTGATGTCAAGGTAAGCTTGATGTCATAAGTTTTTAGATTCTTTCTTGGGGAGTCCCTGTGTGACCATGGTGGAGAAGCGTGCTGGTTTACCTTCTGTACATCTTCACTAGATGCCTTCATGTTGGGCAGCATCTCATGGAAGTTCTGCCTCTCGGCTCTCACGAGGTGTTGACGTTTGCAGTGTTGACACAGTGGTGTTCTCCATCTGCAGCATGGCATGTGTTGGAGCTGAGGAGCCCTCCCTCAAGGCTCTTGTTCTTCTCTCTCAGGATGTTGTCACATTCTGGGGTGTGGATGTCATGCGTAGAAGGTGTTTGGATGATGGAAACTGTCTTTAAAATTCATGCCCAATTGTTGCTGTGTATGTGAACAGTTACATGTTACATTACATGTTACATACATTACATTATACATACATACATTACATGTTGCTGTGTATGTGAACAGTTACATGCGTTTGGAGGCTGTTCCTTCTTTAGACAGATCTGCTAATCTCGTGTTTCTGCACTAAGCCAAGGTGTAGCACTGGCTGTTTCAGCATGGATGTGACCACAGGGATGAAAACAGCTGCACGTGGGGACAGCTTTTACTGTCAGTTGGTAATTGCAGGTGTATTTGTCATTTCTAGTGCTTCGCTCTAATATTTATGTGATATATTTTTCTACAGCTTCCTGGTTACGTTAGCGAGCAGTGTGTACGGATAGCAGTGTGCTTCTCTCAAGGCCAAATGTTGCTAAACTAGGAGAAATGTTTTCATTTTTGTTTCTTTCACTTAATCAAACACTATGACTTCCTTACTAATGATCTCCAATAGGAAATTCCACACTGACCTTAAAACTTGCAAGGATAACTCCCTGCTTACAAATCTTGCAAGGTTTCCTGCCATGAAAACCTTCCATCTACCACAGGCAGTGTGAGAAATGGCCTCAGATCTGATGGCTGCCCTGTTCACTGAGTTAATCTGTAGAGGTAGAATGGAGTTTGTTTTTCCTGTGATTGTGCTCTTAAGCCACCTTGAATAAACATTGAGCTAGCTGGCAGCAAGTATTTACAGATGTTAATTATATTGCTGTCAAATATTCAAGGATTCTTACATTGCTTGGTATGAGATTCACCTTTTAGGTGGAGAACACATTACCTTGTCATCTCTTCACAAGTTTTACACTGAAGATGAATTAGTAAGAGTAGAACTGAAGGTATTTCTTCCTACTCAGAATGAACCAAATTGTTTTTCAGTGCCAGTTGTCTTTGTTATGGAAATTTTTGTACCCAAGTAAGGAATTACCATTTCTGACTTTAACGTACACTTTTTTAGTTTGTAGTTGTCACTGATTTTATTCTCTTTTTGGCAGTCTCAGAACAAAAAAAAAATAGCAAATGGTTTTGTTCCAGTGCTTTGAGTGCTTTGTAGATTGGTGTGTGGCATGCTCTTCTCTGTGATCCAAAGGGTAAGAAGTGAGTCATGTAATTGCGTGAGAGTAAATATGATCCCACCCATAAGGCAGTGATTCTTATTTTAAAATGAGGTTTCTTGAAGTTGGAGTCTTCTCAAAGTAATTGTAACCAGAGAGAGGAAGGAAAAGATTCTGTTAAAGTGCTTGCTAGAAACTGATAGTCTTTGAGAAAGAGGGGTGGATTTCAAAAGTGTTTCTGAACCAGTTACTGGTGATTGAAAGTACCTTTGCTGAAAAGAGCTGTCACTCAGTATAAGTCTCATCCCACAACATTTTAGTGTTCAGAGGGGAAATACTGGTGGTAGGTGAATGGTTGGGCTGGATGGTCTTGGAGGTCTTTTCCAACCTTGGTGATTCTACGATTCTCACCTCTTCATTTTCTGGGTGAACATTGTCATACCACTGGTTACAGATTACTGAGCCAAACAGCAACTGAGCAGAGCGGTTTGAGTGCTTGATATATGGCTTATGCTAAACCAAGTTATGGAATTAAAATGATGCTGTGCTGCTGTCTTTGCTGCATTATGCTTTCAGAGCCAGTGGGGTGAGATGCTGCCCATGCTGCTGTGATTACCTCTTGTGTGTTCAGGATAATCAGGAAAAAAGCTGGTGATGAAGAGGAGGAACTTACTGGCTACTGGCAAATGGGAGCACTGATGCTAAAAAGGGAAAAAAAAAAACCCAAAACAACACATGGGAAGTGATTTTCTAGGATCCCTTAGCAGAGTTCTGCACTGTCCCTTGGAGAAGAGGGCATAGAGACGTCTTTCCAGGGCAAGCAGATCATCTCCTCAGCAATGTAGGAGCACTGCTGCTCAGTGGGAAGTCAGTACTGGGGAAATTACTCACCAGGAGAGTGCATTTGAAGTTAGGATTAGAAGGTGGGCACTTCTGGAGCTTGGGAACAGCATCCTGGTACCAGCTGCAGTTGGATAGGTGGTGGGGAGCGTTGTGCTGGAGCCATACTGGCTGTGATGCTTTGTGGGTGTACATGGGACAGATATGGGGGTTGCACAGGCCTGAGCAAAGGCCATAGGAGTGCAGGTGCTGTGGTGCTGTCAGCCCTGGCAACTCCTCACCCCTGTACTGCTCCTGCCAAGTGGGGACATCAGTGGGAGCTGCTGCAAGGGAAAACGGGCTGATTTTGTTTTATGCATAAACATAAGAGGACATATTTCTCCAGAAGCAAAAGATCAAGCTTTTTCTTTATTCAAAGCCCATCTTTACAACATTTTGAAGCACTTGAGCCAGCAGTGAATTCTAGAGAGAAAATATTTCCTGGCTTGAGAATTACACTTAGCTAAATTCTCATGTCGTGCTAAGAGATTACTTTCTGCTTTCAGACATTGTCTTTCTGTTCCATTGCTCTATGTTCAGAGCTGCTCAATGTTCAAAGCAAAAGCTTTGTACCCTGTGGCATCTCCGAAAAGCAGCTGTGTCTCAGAACAGCTTTGTGAAGATCAGACTGCTCATTCCAGTGCAGTAAAAACAACCACGCAAAGCTTCCCATCCTTTATCCCCTCTGAAAGTTCACCTGCTAGCTGTCAGTACTAGCTGTAGCATTTTCCAGTGAGAGTTTTGTTTGTCTTGCTTCAGATTTTTAGCAGCTGAAATCTACCTTGCTGCCTGTTATTTACTGATTTTGTAGATAGTGAAGAGGCAGAATTGCTTGTTTTCTCATAGAATTTGACTTGAAATGTGTGGAGTGAATAATGGATTTCTGTGGCTGCAAGACTGCCATCAGCATTTGTTGTGTTTACATGAAAATGTCACCAGTGGAGTTAGTTTTCCTTAAATGTGTGTTCCCTTGTTTTCAGCTGTACACCTTGCTTTTCAACCAGACTTTATTCTCCGAAGTCAGATGTGTATCTTTTCTAAAAGAACACAAGAACCTCTGTATGTTACAAAAAGAATCTCTGAAGTATTTTGTCAAAGGTTTACAGGCTGGTTCAGCCCAGTTCCATGACGTTGGTATGGGGGACCTGCGGACCCACACTCGAGGGAAGGGGGGAAAGGGAAAAGGGAGATGGGCCTAAATACAAAACAACAGCAACGATCTGAGGAGGAAAGCTCATTTACTAAATAAGATATCAGAATGCAAAATAACACAATATGCTTCAATTACAATTATATTGTATTTAATAAATCAAATAAAATGAGCAAGAGAGAATGTCCGATAAACTGAAGGCCTTTATGTGTAGTTTTTCTTTCAACTCAAGCGTTACTGCTTTTCTTTCAGCTTTGACCTACTCCTGTGATGCTGTGGGTCTGGGCTGGGCTCTGTGGGGAGGGCCAGGGGTATTCATTTTGCTGAAACCCTTTGCTAACGCTGTCTTCTTTTTGTGCTTTTAGCCACTGACGATATTGTTAAAGTTGAAGTATGGGATGTAGTGGACAAAGGTAAGCTTTGTAAGTTCCCTTCTGTGGGAGATTCATTGTTTTCTTTTGTTTTTCTCACAGTTTTAATTAAGAACTTACCTGGAATTCAGTTGTACCCGTTTATTTTTAATTTCTTTTTAAAAGGTGTGTATTTATTTTATTTGGCTGTATGGATATTGCTTCCTGGGGAAATACAGTAGGGAGAGAGGAGTCTCCTGTTTTAGGGCCCACTGTTTGCAGTCTGAACTTGAGATCAAACCCAACATTCAGAAGCAGTTTCATGTCCTGTGTGACAGATGAGAGTCTGGTGCAGTGTTACTCAGCTTCTCTGAACTTTACTATAAACTTCATCTTCTTTATAATTTTAGAGAGCTGCTGAGTTCCAAATTCTGTTTATAAAATATTTGCCAAGCTTTTGCAAAGAAGTGATATTGGTAAATGATAAAACGCTTTCTGCTGTGAATAACGTATGCGGGAGGGAAGGATGAAAAATAAGCCAATTCCTTCCATCTTTCCTAAGTGTGAAAGTGTTAAGATGTATAAATACGTGTTTCAGTAGTTATGTTTTTGCCAGGATGTAAAGTTCTTAAACAAATAAATAATAGACACAGTTGAAGGCATGAGCTGAATACCATCCAGTCTGTTGCTAGAACAGGTGAAGGGCTTGGATGCAAATTGTAACAGCCCGTTCCTTAGCCCCTCACACTTGTTCTTTTGGCTTTTAAGAGGTGTTTTGTACCAGACGGACTTTTAGTTAAAGTGTGAGTATGATCAGGAAAGCAGCTTTGCAGGTGAGCTCTGCAGGTGTGTACGTTTCTCTCACTCCAATCTGTTGACCACAGTGAGTGAAACATAGCCTTTTATGGTTTGCTTTTGTAGAACTGCCTCTGAAGTACACTGCCTGCAGTGTACTGTGTGTGCAGCTTACACAAGCGTTAATGCCAAACAATAAGAAGATGGCAAAAATAGAGGGGGGGCAAAGGGAGGAGGTGAATTTTTCATGTTAACTATATCATGTAAAAGAATAAAAATGAAGCAGTAAGTGAAGGTAGCACCTCTGGTTCAGATAAAGTAGCCTCTAGGTTCAACTTGAGCCGGTAACTTCAGGTGAAAATCCTGAGTATTTAATATTTTAAATATTAAATACTTATGTAGTGTACAAAACCACACTTAGGTCAGAATTACTGCTGAAGTCATACTGGTTACACTTTGACTTTCAGACCCTGGGATAACATGCACAGGGATAGAATCCGAGCAAAACATCTATTTTCTCTCCGCCTTGCAACTTTGATATGAATAGATAGACGTTTAATGTGGGAATCGCGTGGTTCCAGCATTTATTTCTGTGAATAGCTGCTCTGAGCACAGTCATCTTCTAAACTAGAGACTTGTCATTTTCTTTTTTGCAAAATGGCAAAATTTTATATGAGCAGATGTTGTTAACAGCTCTTCTGATACTGCCTTCATTTCAGGCAGTGGAACATGTGTTAGAAATCTGAAGGGATGTTTTATCTCCGCTTTATATTCAAGGTGGAACTCATGCTGTTAAGATCTCTACTTATGGACCATGAATGTGTTTGGTTTTTTTTTTATTTAATAAAATGTATTCAGTCAGTGTAGTGTCAAAATTCACTTAACCATAATTTAACAAAATCTTTTCCCACTGCCTTAGCATTGCTGATTCTTGATAAGTGCAACATGCATGAAGTGTACAAATTAACATCTTTAAGGTTGACATTATTTCATGACATTTTTGTTCTTCCTTTTGTATGCTTAGGACAGAAATTCCTCCTGCGTGATGCTTTTGGTGAGAGTGGCACCAATCTAGGCAGTAGACTTCAAGTAGTGAAGTGTCCAGTGCTGCTGCAGCGGAGTGCTGATGAGGCCTGATCCTCCTTTTTTTTTCCTCTTACCTACAAGATCCTGGCTAATGTGCCAGTTTAGATTTGTGTGGAATGATGTTTTTATCAGGCTGGATTTGGACCTGCCAGAAATGCATGTTCCAAATGTGCATTTTGGTGTACATTGTTTTCCAGGCTGAATTTCTTCAGCAAGTGTTTCCCCATTTTGGAGCGATTGTTCCTTGTTTGAGAAAATTGAGACATCTGTTTAAATTTAGAAAATCTATATTGAAAATGAATCCACTGATGTGGGTGTGTTGCTGCTTTCCAAAGTATGTATCCATAAATTGCAGTGTTCAACTTTAGACTTTTAAAGCAGCTTCAGCCACTTCTGTCATGCAGCACTGCTGTTCTTTGTATCTCAGTGTGAAAATGCACAGGAGAGTATGGGGAGCCCCAGTAATTTGCACCCTGAAAAGCTTCATGTACATTTTTGCACTCAGTGAAATGTAGCTTGACTAAGTTGTGTTTCACCTAGCGCTTAGCTGCACTGTGCCTCTCTGCCCCTGTTGGCTCAGCAGTGTGCTTGGATTTTGCTCTCTAGACTGCTAGGAAGACAGAAAGCAGCATTGTTGGCCCTGCCTGACTGTGATGAGTGGTGAATCAGTGCCATTTGTTTAGCAGAAAGATGCTAATTTGGAAGTAATGGGGAAAGGGTTGTTGGGAAAGCTTGGAGCCTGTGAGGCAGGTTAGTGCCCGGGAGCAGGAGGGAATGGCAGTTGTTACGCTGTGCTGCTGCTCTTAGGTTTTTCTTGACTCGCTGGAATTTTTTTTTATGTGCAGATTCACTGGAGTAGGCTTATCTGTAGCCTGCTGGGTTCTCCTTGGACCTGCTCGGTGAGCTCCTTTGTGTAATGATGCTGTTTGTGAAACTCATAGCAAGTAAACCTTGCCCCCAGCTATGGATTGTATTGAATTTTATCTAATAGTGTATTAAGGACAGCCTCCTTTGCTACCCTTGAACTAAAAGAACATAGAAGAGATATCTATCAGCAGAAATCACAGTCCTGACTCATCTTTCTGGCTTCGCAGTGCGTTGTGTAACTGCTGCAGGTCGTGGAGCTGTAACAGATTCTGAATGCAAAGAAGCTGCTTGAAATTCAGGTGTTCTCCTATCCTGTGCAAGTTAGGTTCCTGCATCTTTTTCATATGCAAACTGAAGGGATCAAGTCATATATTGTTTTTCTATGGCCCCTGGAATAGCATAAGCCCTTTCTGCTGTATTAGAGATTGATTTCCCTTCCTGTTAACTCTTCTCCCTCCCAAAGATTTCTTGTAAGAATGGGGAAAGATGAAAATGAATATTTCTGTTATGTTCTAACATCACAAATCAGATGACACTGGGGAGACGAACATCTAGAAATATGTGGTTTGGTGCAATGTGCAAAAGCATCTCTCTCAGACTGTGGACAGCATTTGCTGGGAGGCTTTACTGAATCCTTGTTTTCCTACGACACATTTCTTGGTGTGCAGAGGGTGTCAGATGCTGGCCATGAATCTTGCCTTCTGATGTCCAGAGGAACTGTCCTGTAGTCCTTGGGGCACTGCTAGGAGGTATTTGGTTCCGTGTTTAACCTTTGTTTTCTAATCAAGGCTCCTAGATCACACATCACTGCAACCTTAAACACAGGACTTTGTCTGTGTAATCACACAGTTGTCTTTGCACACTTGCCTTTACGGCCTTAGGTGCATCTTTTCGCTACGTATGTTGTATCTTTATCTGTCTTATCTTGCACTTTTTGTTCTGGAAAAAGACATTGCTCATGATTATGTATGCACATGTGCTTTTAAACTGTTACTCCTCTGTAGATGACCTCCTTTGTAGCCATGGGGAGCATCACATTGGGGTGTTACTCGTTCCTCTTGGTACGCACATGAAGACATCAGTAGAGAGAGGTGTGCAAGTCCTATTCCATGTCACGTATCAGTTGTAAATATGTCCAGCTTAGAAAGACAACTTGGTTGTTCAAGACGAGATGTTTATGAACATCTTTATGAACTCTTCACATTGTGAAGTTTTGGATGAGTGCTTATAGCTAATTGGGTTTCTGTTTTACTATTAGAAATTCGGGCCAGCAAAATTTAGCAGTAATTAGATAAATAGTGTTGTTTTGACATTCAGAAAAGCCACGTTACTTCCATTGAATTAAAATTTAATTCAGGTGGGTAAAGGTATGCACATCCTGGACATCCCACAACTTCAGTTGCACTGGGTGAATTCAGAGCACATCAAAGGAGATGGATTGCAAGAGTGGAGAAAGATCAGGATTAATATTTATACTATTTTCAGATGACAAAGTAAATGACGCTGGGGCTGTGAGTATTTTAGAAATGTTTGTGTTTTGCAGTGATGTACAAAGGCATCTGCCAGATATGCTGTCAAGGTGTTGAGGCTGCTTCTGTATCCTGTAGCACTTTGCAGAGCTGATTTGCAAGGCCTGCTGAATGTTCCATTCAGAAGATGCCTCAAGTTCTTGTTTCCTTAGCTGACACTAATTACATGGCTGTCAACAGGTGGTACAGTGGACAGAAATTTGCCAAATGTAACCTGCAAAGTTGCACAGGAGGAATGTAGCAAACTTCTTAATTAGTGCTACCAGCCAACATTGCTTTCAGCAGCCTAAGGCTGAATCCACAGATATTTGATATCTGTGCACATTTCCTATAATAGTGAAAGTGTTAGGTGGGTGATTTCTCTAACACAGTTTTTTCTTCTTTGGAGTTGAAGTAGGAATCACTATAGAATTAAAACTTTCAGAAATAACTTTGTATTTCATAACTAGCCTTGACCTGCATGCCAGAAGAATGAAACACTTTGTTTTCCCCATTGTCATGTGCAGAACCATGAATTTCACGAGGTCACTTGATGTTCATCAGCTGGTTTTGTCCCATGTTGCAGACTTACAGAAGAGTCAATGGGGATGTTTTATAGGCATGTCTGAGCTGACAAACATATTGGCATTGTCAATGACAGGGTGAATTTCTAGAAATGATGAGAAGGAATTCCGAGTCTTGGTGATGCCATTATTATTTAGTTAACTCACCACTGTTCAGACTGGAACAAAGTTGATTCAGAAGTGCAGTTCTTAATTGCTCTCCATAACATCTGGAAGGTATTTGATATCAGTAATGTTACTCTAGACCTTGCAGGGTTGTTTATTGCACGGTGCTATTCATTTGATAAAGCTGTGGAAATTCCTGTACATAGCTAGAGTTGAAAAAATACCTGGGGGCAAGGACGGATTTGTTCACAGTATGTCCATGCTACATTTCTTCAGCACTGGGTAAAAGAACATGTGTTTGCTCTAGGGACCCTGGCAACAGGTGGTGATAGGTATCTACGTTGGAGAATGATGATAGCTGATAGCTGCTTTGCTGATGCTAGTTACTGGTGCGTGGTGTAACCTTCTCTGCCCGCAGCTGTACTGGGCTTTAGATTTGGGAATGTGATTACAGTGCAACTGATATTAATGCAAAATTATCAGGAAGCTTAAAGTTTTAAACCCTGACTTATTTTCTGGTGATGCTGAGTCAAAGTATACAGTCAGGATTGAAGAGGGTGCACAGTAGGTTCAGTACCTGATCTTAACAAGAGCAGCCTTTGGTCTGTTAAGGGATCTGCTTGATAGAGTACCGTGGGATAAAGTCCTGGAGGGAAGTGGGCCCCAAGGAAGTTGGTTAGTACTCAGGGGTCACCATCTGTATGCTTGGGATAGTGTATCATATCA
Organism: Cyrtonyx montezumae; assembly: GCF_038088225.1. Taxonomy (NCBI): domain Eukaryota; kingdom Metazoa; phylum Chordata; class Aves; order Galliformes; family Odontophoridae; genus Cyrtonyx; species Cyrtonyx montezumae. Next base: position 9,547,142 of record NW_027071937.1, read on the forward strand.
AAGAGGAAGTTGGGCAGAAACTCCAGGAGGTCTACATGGAGCTCCTGGCCAAACCCACACACAAAATGAAGCTTCCAGAGAGTGGAAGCAAGGACTGTGAGGAATACAGAAAGATTGTCCAAGCAGTCAGGGATCAGATTTGGGAAGCTCTTATTTGTTAGTGATAAAGGAGGACCAGGGGAAATGTGGGCCCTCTGTGGAAGAAATGGGAGACCTGTTTATGCAGGGGTGGAGAAGACTGAGATGGAGAAAACTGAGACTTAACTTTTTTGTCAGTAGTGTTGTAGACATGCTGCCCGAGTCACAGAAGGCAAAGACAGGAGCTAGGAGAACAAAGAACTGCCTGCTGTAAGAAAAGATATGGTTCAAGGCCATTTAAAGGAACTGAATGTGCGCAAGTTGCTGAGGTGCATGGAAAGGTCCCAAGGGAACTGGTGGATAAAATGGCTAAGGCAATGTCCCTCATAGTTGAGAAGTTGTGGCAGTCAGATGAAGTTACCAAGAGTCTATACAATGGGAAACACAACCTCCATATTAAAGAAGAAAAAAAGGAAGACCTGGGTAACTACAGGCCAGTCAGTCTCACCACTGTGCTGGGCAAGATCATGGAGCAGGTCCTCCTGGAAACTATGCTAAGGCACGTGGAAAAGAGAGGGGTGGTTAGTGACATCAAGCTTGGCTTTGCTAAGAGCAGGTCATGGCTAACAAGTTTGGTGGCCTTGCACACTGGGATTACAGCACTGGTGGATAAGGGGAGAGCAGCTGACATCATCTGCCTTGACTTGAGCCAAGCATTTGGCACTGCCTTGCACAATGTCTTTGTCTCTAAAGAGACAGGCGTATGTAATGGATGGACAGACAGCTCAGTGGATAAGGGATTGGCTTGATGGTTGCACCCAAAGAGGTGTAATCAACAGCTTGATGTCCAGGTGGGGTCTAAGAATGAGTGATGTTCCTCAGATGTCTGTATTGGCAGCGAAGCCAGCAGAGTAAGGGAGGTGATTGTCACCCTGTAAGAAAATGGGAGAATTTGTAGAGGATCCCACCTTTAAGAATAGCAGCTGCATTTTAGCATGTACCTTAGCAGAAGCAGGTGAGTTGGAGAGAAATGTAAAGATTTGTCTAGATGGGGTTATGGCCATGAGTTAGCAGAAGTCTTAATACTAGTTTTCTAGTGTCTTCTCCAGTTCTGTAGTCTGTTGCCTTTTGCACTTTCCTATGAGGCTGATGGGAGCTTTGTCTGTCCTCTAGCTTATTCTTGTGTGCATGTCAAAAGACAGCCCCAGGCACCTAATGGGATCTGAGATCCCATTTATTTCCCAGACTGCCTCAGATCAGTTCGGCAGCATCAGAGTGTCTCTCGGAAGACTGTGTATGGTCATTGTGCTAATCATTCTTTGATCTTTAGCTTCTTCAGCATTAGTGCAAGAAGTGCTACACAGCAGCTCCCTTTGTGGGTGAAGGATACACCAAAACAGGTATTATTGAGTCACTGGGAATTTATGTTGCAAAGAGCATGGTTTAAGCCACTGCAGGCTTTCTTCATATTGAATAGGCTAGCTGGTAGTCTTAACCAGAGTGGTTGGTATTCTTTTGCAAGGCATGCCTGTCCCGCCCCCTCCTTTTCCCAAGGCTTATAGGAGAATTAGGATCTGCTTTAAGGCCATATTTCAAATGCTATAGTCCTGCACAAGGATTCACAGATTCATCTTGGAGTTCTCTGTAACACATTTGTTTTTTACAATTCTTTTTAAGGAAAATGCAAAAAACGAGGAGATGGTTTGAAACTGGAAAATGACCCTCAGGAGGTGAGTCACCTTGAATGTCAATATCTGCCTCTTAGCAGGAGGCTTTTTGTCTACCTTTGGTCTGTGGAGAATAAGTTCTGTATTTGTTTCTACTGTAAGGCTGACCCAGAGGGTGAATAAGGGACCCTGTGTGATCCCTGATGCTCTTCACTGTTTTGCCTGTGCTTTCTATCCCTATTTGTGCCCCTACCACAACTTTCCTGCTCTTTGTCTTTTGGGAATGACCCCACCCCAGCTGTTTACTCTGTAGCTTTGTACCTGTTTGCGCACAGCAAGTGTCAGGAACTCCATTTCTAATGATCTTCCTGAGAAAGATGAATAAATCACTGAATAGTACCTTGCTGCTCCTTAAAACTGGTATAGCAGTTACCTTTTAACACCCTTTGAAATGCAGAGGAGGTGGGGCACTAGGAGTGTCACTAGTGTGTAAATAGTGGCTTCCTTGAGGCTCCTGCAAAAGTGTGTGTCCTTTGGATCTACTGCTATAGAACAGAGTACCATATGGGAGAATGTAATCTCACATTCCCCAAACTGCATTTGGGCTGCCAGTGCATTTCTGTGGTAGTGCAGCTTTTGAAAGACATATCTTATCCTCAGGAGAAGTCAGTTTAAAGGCCCTTGATTGCACGATCTTTACTGCAGATCTCAAAGAGCTTTATTCCTCATGTTCATACATCACTGCATTTTGGGATGCAGTGCATGGGCATAGTTCTGGTACTTGCTCAGTAACCTCTTGAAAGCCACTGGAATTTGATGCAAAATCTGGTGTTACTAATACACAGATTGCTGAGCATTCACTTATGGGGATGAGTCACAGTGGTGAAGAGTTGGCACCGAGGGTGGCAGTCCTCCTCAATCCACGCAATCAGATGGGAAGGATTTTCTTTAAAAATGCTCTGCTTTTATGGGAAAAGGCCTCTATGAGAGCAGCTGTGGCAGCTGCTTCTTCCTTTGCAATTGTGTATACATTTTTCACTCTTGAAAAATGAGTAAGAGTTGTTCTGTTGGTACCAAATTGCAGCAGGAGCCTTGCAGGTTCAGTTGTGACCAGCACTGTGTTTTATGTGGAGTCCAAGCAGTGAAAGCTGAATTGACTACTAATACATACTTTGAACTCTGCATGGGAGAAAATCAGTAGAAACTACATCCTAGCTGTACATATTGGAAGCATTAGAAATATAGCCAACATTTGGGTTGGCAAAGAGATGGGATGTAAGAGGCAAATTCTCTGCACTCTGTCCTGTAGCTTATATGGACTTATCTTGCTAATGCAGGATTTGGGGGCACAGTAGAGAGAGGAAGGAGTGCATTTTAGAGCTTCCTGTCAGTCACAGTTTCTTTTTTTCAGAGACTGCCTGGTGATACGTGTCCTGGTCCTGTGGGCACTGCGAGCTGTGACCCATCAGGCACCTTTTCCAAATGATGATGATGTGAACTCCACAGATACTTCTTACAGTGACTGTCACTTTCAGCAGTTTGCCTATTCAGCACTGTGTCAGTTGTATTCTGCGTGAGCCTGAAGTTCAATTATTTACTGCTCTTTTTGCTTTTCTTTTTTTTTTTTTTTCCTCAGGCAGAGTCAGAAATGGCTCTGGATGCAGAGTTTCTGGATGTGTATAAAAATTGCAATGGTGTAGTGATGATGTTTGACATCACCAAACAGTGGTAAGATATCTTCAGCCGCATGTACCACATCATATGATTCTCACTTGTTTGGTGAAAGCAAGTGACTTCTGGACCTCTTGATTCCCATGTGGCCTCTGGTGCTGATAAACAGCCTAATGAGCCAAAGCTAGCTTCTATCCCTTGAAATAATAGTTGTATCTTCTGGCATGTCTTTTAATATACTCCTCTCCTGGTTGTTTTTTTTTTTTTTCCAAACAAGCAGTCTCCCTGTGGACTTAAGGACTACAGTTTCTGATATACTGTTGTCTGAGGCTTGATGATTAGCACTATCACAGATACAGAGTGTATGGTGTGCATGTTATGCCTTGCTGTACAGACCACAAGGGAAAAGGGAAAGCAAGAGAGAAATTCCCAGGAAGGCAGGTGTTGGTAAGGGTTATTTAAATGCCCTAGGCTTCGTTAACACATAGAAATAATGAGCTGTTCATTTTGCATATATGAGGAGGAGAGGAAGAGTCATGTGGGAGCAAGAATTAAGAGATGGTATGAGTTCCTGCTTTATACTTAAGCTTGTGCTTTGCAGGTTTGGTACGGTTCAGGAAGCCTGCGTAAGTGGGGGAACTCTTGCTTACCTCAAAGAATTTGGAGGACTGAAGGAAAGATTGCAGCAAGAGGTGCAAGGGCTCTGGTGGAAGTGCATTACTTAACTTGTCGTTTTTTTAAGAACTACACAAATGTATTTATGGTTAATGTATTAGTGGTGAGGGGGAAGGGGAAGCCCACAGCATTAAAAGGTATTGTCTGGCATTTGGATAAAATTCTCACTTTGTGGTTTTTTTCTGTGGTTTGTGCATGAAACTGCTTACAGAATGGCCCTCATTTGCCTGTGTCTGTCTCTCTTTTGGTGAAGGACGTTTAACTATATCCTGCGGGAGCTTCCTAAAGTGCCGACCCACGTTCCAGTGTGTGTTCTTGGGAATTACCGAGACATGGGGGAGCACCGGGTCATTCTGCCTGGCGATGTGCGGGACTTCATTGACAACCTGAACAGGTAACTGGGCGGCATGGTGCTGGCCAGGCAGGGGAGCAGACTGACACTGTTCTGTCATCCATAGAGAGCTGTTGCTGCTGTATTTAAAATCTATGTCGCATTTGTCCTCCAGCCCTCAGCATCTCCACAGATTGCTTTCTGGGTACGGCCAAATCATACTCCTTTGCCAGCCAGGCAAGATTTTTCATCTTAGAGGTCTCTGAGGCTCTCTGTTACATAAAACATTACTTATTGATCAGCATTCAGTAGATATTACCTTTCAGTGCAGGTTTATGTTTTTAAGGCAATTTTTCATTTTCTCAGGCTTTATGACTGTGTTATGCATACAGCAGTGGTATCAATATCTGTACAGTAATCATTTCTTTACAAATATATATCTCTATATGTGACTCAGCTGAGTTTAATGCATAGTGCTGGTGTTTGAGAAGGTGACTTAATGTAGGTCTGCTTCTTGTTTTCAAAATAGAACCTTAACTGAGAAATACCTAGCTTGTATTTCTATGAATCCCTTCCCAGTTCAGTGACCCAATGTCCTGACACAGTATCTCAGTCTGCCATGACACTGCAGCCCAACAACAGCTGTGTTCTGGCTTTTTCTGCTGCCCTTCAGGAGAGACAGAGACTAAGTAAAAGTGTGGAGTTGAATTCCTCTGTGCAGAAAAAAATGTACCTATGACATTCATTGGTACTCGCTGAATGTTTATGGAGACCAGACAGTGGTGTCAGCACAGTGAGGCTGTGGGGGTTGCATTTCAGCAGTGGTGATAGTGACATGAAAGACAAGCTGTGTTCCATTTGGCCATGCACAGCTGTTGCACCACAAAATGAAGAGCATCTCAATCAGCTCATGCATGTGAGTCAGCTAATGGTGGTGGCTTTTGAAAAATTTCATTTGGTAGAGCAAATGCTCAGCTACAAAATAATGTTACTGTGCTCTTTGTTATAGTTTCCATGGAAATAAATAGGAGATGTTACTTTTGGAGGATTGTTTATGGAATGTAATTTAGCAAGTGTCTCTGCTGTGTGTATGCATGTCCTTTGTATGTTTTTTTTTTTTTCCTCTTTGCTATTCTGGTTGAGACAGGCCTCCTGGCTCCTCATATTTTCGCTATGCTGAGTCTTCCATGAAGAACAGCTTTGGCCTCAAGTACCTGCATAAGTTCTTCAACATCCCCTTCTTGCAGCTGCAGGTAAGAGGCAGTACTTATATGATGTATGTGGAACAGAGTTCATGGGAATTTGACTTTAGGTGTGGGATTTTCTGTTATCAGGATCAAGGATCCCAAATAGATTTTTGTATTCATAAGAGTGTAGTTAACAGAATCATGTTAGTATATTGGTGCCTGTGACTTAAAACTGTCTCTGGAGAAGGACTTGGGGGTCCTGGTGGGCAAAGAGCTGGACACGAGCAGCAGTGTGCACTCACAGCCTGGAAGGCCACCAGCACCCTGGGCTGTACCAGCAGAGGCCTGGCAGTGGGCAGGGTGGGATTGTCCTTCTCTGTTCTGTCCTCATGAGGCCCCATCTGGAGTACTGTGTGCAGGCCTGGGACCCCCAGCACAGGAAAGACATGAGGCTGTCGAAGAAGGTCCAGAGGAGGGCCAGCATGAAGGCCGTGAAAGTGCTGCATCACCTTCCTTATAAAAGAAGGCTGAGGGAGCTGATGGCATTTAGCCTGGAGAAGAGAAAGCTCTGGGGAGACCTTCCAGAAGTTGAAGGGAGCTTATAAGCAGAAGGGGAACTAATTTTTAACATGTGCAGATGGTGATAGGACAAGGGGGTAATGGCTTCAAATGGAAAGAGGGGAAATTTAGGTTAGATGTTAGGAAGAGATCCTTTTCTGAGAGAGTGGTGAGGTACTGAAACAGGTTACCCAAAGAAACTGTGGGTGCCCCATGTCTGGAGGAATCCAAGGCTGTGGCTGCGTGGGGCTCTGGGCAGCCTGACCTGGTGTGGGGTGGCCAACCCACGGCAGGGAGTTGAAACTGGATGATCTTTGCAGCCCCTTCCAACCTAAGCCATTATATGATTCTCTGCTTGTGAAAGGATTCATCTTTGCCATGTTTGAAAATGCTTACCTGTGTAGAAAGGCTCCAAGGCAACAGGTATCACTGGCAAAAGAACAGCAGCTATTGTTGTAATAACAAAGTCAGAAATATTGCACATATGTTTTTAACTTTGTATTTAAATTGTTTTGTTAATCAGTTAAAACTCTGATGAGAAAATAGTAAGGACTGAATAGTTCAGAGACAACTGTTTACTGAAAGTTCTTGTCCTAATCTGAGTAATATCTGATCTGCTTGGACCTATACAAGCAGACCCAAGTCTCTGATTTGTCATAATTGAGCCCTCTTGGCTTGACTGAGAAAAAAGATAAGGGCTGAATGGGCATGGCAAGGTGAAGTTCTCAGCTATGATCCTTTGTAAGAGGACCTTAAGGTATCGTCATATGGGGATTCTTAATGTTTTCAGGGATGCAAATGATGTTGCATTGGTGCTTTTTTAGTTAGTGTTGGGTTTTTTTTTTTTTTTTTTTTGTTTTTTGAAAAAATTCAGACAGTTGGTCTTGATTTTTTTCTGCTGGTAAGTAAAATATCTGTGCATTTTTACACATATAATCCAAACTGAAATGCTTATTCAGAGTAAACTCAGATGTGTTAGTGAATGTTACTGCATCCCAAGTCAACAGAGCAGATGCATTAGAAAGAATCAGGATAAGAAAATGGAATGTACGAAAAGCTAGTAAATAAGTCGTGTTTTTGAGGAAGAAGTTATTTTTACAACTTGTAGCTCAGTCAAGAAGACTGAAGTCTTGCAGCATGGTGTTGGTGAGGTGTTCGCATCTGTAGCTGCGGTTCCTATGGTAAAATGATGTCTTTTGGAAATCAGGCAGAGTAATTTGTTCCCAGGTTACTTCTGTTGCTTTTGTAGATCTCCTCTCTTCTCAAATAGATGTTGAAGAGAAATTGAGACATCAGCGTGGGCTTCCAGCCAGATCTGTCTGAAAGCTGCTAATATGATGCTCTTAATGGTCACTACATGTAATGGTTTTCCTAAATATGGATATAAGCAGGAAACACAAATAGGTGTTTGTAGGGCTTGCATGAGAGGAGCTTTAGGATGAGAGTCTTAGGAGATGTTTCGTTAAAATGTACTGTGTATAAATAAGTGCCATCTGTTAGTCTGAGACTGAAAGCAATTAGGACACTTAAACAAGGTGGTTGGCCCCAAAGCCAGAGAACTTCTTGGGCAGATCTCAGTCTCCAGGGAAATAGAAGAAATAAACCTGGTGTGGCCTTTAGCGGTTTGGAATTGTCAGGGACAGCTGCCTAGGATAAGGTGAGGGGATGGAGTGACTGACCCTGGTTGTTCTCCTATGCAGTGGGCATGGGGTGGCACTGGGTGCAGGTGCTATGTGTGGGTTGTGCTCAGTTACTGGACTGTCAGATCCTGTAATTTAGTTTGGTTTTAGTTCAGAGAGACTTGGCAGTTAGAGGCATGGAAAGCAGTAATGTTCCTGGTACTTTGGTGTTAAGGGGGGGGGGGGGGGGGTAAAGAAAACGGGTTCTAAATACATACAGGATTTCATTGGCCTCAGTTGTCTTCTAAGGTTTGTGTCTTGCTCACCTGCACTCCTGCAGCTCCCTGTGGGCAGAGGAGCCTCTGGGCTGCATGTGTGGCTCCTCCTTGTCCTTCAGGGAGCTGGTGTTCAATGCTCTGCTTTCGGGTTGCACATTTCTGTGTTCAGCTTCCCCATGCATCTTTCATAAAGGAAGTGGCGGGTGAAATCCATACCCCTGGTATAGAGCAAGCTCTCCCTTGCAGCCTGGCCTCTTCAATTATTTATCGGTTCCTTTGCAGGGGAAGGAGCCTCAGATCCGGGGATGTGGTTTAGCCCTAGGTACTGCCACGTGTTGTGCTAATGGGATCGGGTCAGCCAGGCCTTCAGAGCACTGCAAGATTCAGGCAGCTGAAATTGCCTTCTCCCAGAGAGCACTTGAAAGTGGCGTTCAGGCAAAGCTCTGGTCTGCAGAACATGCTTTAGTCTCTTCTTTTGGGTCACTGCTGAAAATAAGCTGCTGCTTTAATATTTTAATGCCCACACAGTGAAATAGAAATTACTAATAACAGACTTCTAAATATATAATGACTTTATCTTGATTAAATTCAAGTTCTGAATGTACTGCAATCTGGGAAAATGTAACTTCAGGTGCATGCCTTATTCTCAAAGTAAAAGGAAAGGTAAACCCCTTGTTTAATAAAAGCCATTGTCAAAGTGCCTAAGGTAAACATCACAGAGCAGTGTCCCCTTTGTCTCTGTTTATTCAGCTAATTTGATCAGTATTTCCTTCACTCATTTAAGAAAAAAAAGAAAAAGAGGACAAAGAAGCAGGAATCTGCCCTTTGTGACATTTCTTTTTGTTACAGTCTAGGAATAATTAAAAAATGTTGAAATTGTTACTTCTGAAATGTTGGATACAGGCATCATTGAGCAAGCATTTGAAGTCCCTTAGTACAGATCAGTGCTTCTGTTTAGTGTAGCAAGTTTAAATGTGTAGCATGTTTTGCTGAAACTTCCTTGTATAACACAATGAAGGGAATTCAAGTTAACCAGTGGCTTCATAATTCTTCGTATACGTTTTGAGTTTGCATTTCCATATGCATGAAGCTTATGAATATGAAGAATAAAATGTACCTAGTGAAGTAAAAATGGATCATTCAACGTGTTTTAACACTGCAACAGAGATAAAATGTAAGGGTATCAATATCTACTAATGAAATGATCATCATAGAAATGTTGAGAAAGGCCATGTCTTTCAGCAGATTAACATATTTTGCAGTTATCAGTCCATATGAATCTCCTGGCCAGGAGATGCTGGAGCTGTTGCTGCTGGAGCTGTGCTGGCCCTGCAGCTGGAGGGCAGTCAGCTCCTTGGGGTGGTGCAGCTGCTGGTACTGCTGCCAAGCAGCTCTCTCTGGGCAGCTGCTTCAGGGGAGCCCTCGAGCTGGAAGTGCTAACTCAGCATAACTTCTGTGGTTACTGATCTGTTCACAGTGCCTATCAGTCTAACAGGAGGGTTGTGCCAGGGACTTTTGCAGTTTCTTTAGGGTCCTTGAAGATGTCACTTCCCCTCAGCTGAGGCTTCTGCTTGTGATCTTGGTAATGTGAAAAGGGAAGGACTCAATTAAAATAACCCACCCTGTTTTAAGTCAGTGAAGTGTACTTATTTCAGTTTTAACATGGACTGCAGTGGCAGCAACCGAAGGCAGAGAGGCAGTGACTTCTAAAATTCCGCTTTGCTGTCGGGCTGTGATCAATCATCTGCCCAAACAGTAAAAGAAAAATTGCTGAGGTTTTGCACCAATTGAGTCCTACTCACAGGAGGGCTTCTTTATTGCAAAGGAAGAAAATATCAGAATGAATGGGGGTTGCACAACTGTTTTCCACAGAAGTTGATACTGCTCTCCAAATGCAACCAGTGATCCTCTTTCTGGAAATCACACACTATTGATTGATGGTCTGATCCCATACGGTTCTCAGAACAGATTGCTTTCATTCAACCAGACTGTTTGGATTAATGTGCTTTTTTGCTACCACTTCTGCTTCCCATCGTGAAGAAGTATTTAAACTGAACACCATGAAATGGGCCAAAACTCCTGTTTAATTAATTGCTGTGGCTAGAGTGGTGACACCAGATCTTGGTGTGCCCTGAGAGTGCACAGAGATCTGTTACGATGACCCTTCCTGCTCAGACCCGGCTTGTTTTCCTTTCTTTAGAGGGAGACTTTACTACGGCAGCTGGAGACGAATCAACTGGATATTGATGCGACTTTGGAGGAACTGTCAGTGCAGCAAGAGACAGAAGATCAAAACTACGAACTGTATGTCATTGATCAATCTTTTCTGTTTTGTTGCAGTCTGGGTATCATATGAATGTTTGATAGCCCCAGCTATGGCTTGTGGCCAGGCTGAGGTGTCCAGTGAGTGACATTTAGTGTTTCTTTGGATGTTATAAAATGTCACTTTAAGTGATGTTTTCCAAAATAAAACATGCACTTTGGGATCCATGACAAAGGCTCTGGTACCTTCAAGCTATAAGCATGTGACCTCTGGGAGGGCAGTGGAGGTGGAGCTGAGCAGTACACCTGGAAGCATCACATGGTAATGGGGTTATAGATAAGTATGTTGCAGCCTCTGATACTGAGAAGGGATATTTTCCACCTCTGTAGTGTTCAACTTGCAAGTAGGTTCCTTCTCTTCTAGCTGTGGCATTCCTGCGTATGGTTTGTCTTGTGAAAGGCAGCAGCTTTGGTGGTTGTCTTTTGTTTCCTTTGAATGCTTCTAGTGTCCTCAGAGTATTTCTGGTTTGAAGCAGTGACCAGTTTCCTGATGCCTTATGTTTGTTCAGTGCCTCATCTGTTTGCTGCTTGAAATGAGCATTTGCCAGAGTTAACTCTGCAAAGCCAGTGCATCTGTAGCACAGTGAGCTGGAGCCTCTTCAGATTTGTATGTTGTTGGCAAATGGGTTTCATGAAATCCTACTGCAAAGTCTTTATTTCCGTAATGTGCAAGCCAAGTCAACCTCAGAATGGTTTGGAAGAAGATTCTTTACAGGCAGCTTTAGCTGGAAATTTGAATCAATGATTATGAAATATTCATGCACAGCCATTTGATAAGCACTTTTAGACCAAGTTTCAAGTTCAGTAACCTTGGATCAGTGTGTTTTTCTTTGTGAGAGCACTGAAATTGCTCATATAAATACAAAACATTACTGTTTCCAGTCACCTCGCTCCTTTCTTTAGGGAATAACTGGTCTCCTTATGCCTTCAGCCCTTCTATTGGCATCCCTGCTCAAGAGGCTGAGCTGCAGGTGCTCTATTGTCAGATTATTTTCCAGTCTTTTTTTATACTGTATCAGTAATAGGAAGCTTTTTAAAATAATCAAGACTTGGCAGAGCTGTTCCAAACTTACACCAGAGGATCTTGCTGCTTAGTCATTGTTACCCTTTCACCCTATGCTTTAGCATTTGCTGTACCCTCACGTAAACAAACTCAGTTCACAGATATTGCTGAAAACTATTATCTAACAATATCCACTTTGGGATTCTCTTTTTTTTTTTCTCCTCCATGGACTTAGTCTGAGAAGCATCTGCTCAAAACCAGAGCTTAAAGGAAGCAGTAGCAGGGAATGGGGCTGGTCAAGTAGGATGGCAGGACCTACTAATTCCAGCAGTGGATGTTATACTGGATTCTACATCCAGTGTAACTGCATCAGCATACAACATTTCATAATAATGAATGCTTCCACTGAAGGAGAGTGCTCTTCCTGTAGCATGTACTCTTGCAGAAATACTGCAGTGACTAAAGAACATAATTTACAGTGTGTCAGCATCCATAATTCTAAGGCCAAACTGGCTGCATTGGTCCAGGCAGTAAGTACAGCAAGTCAAGAGGTTTGTGCTTGTCTTTTGCAATTTCAAAGTACCTTTCATGCAGTGTGCAGTGGAAAATACCACTTCAGTAGAATCCCCAGGGTCATCTGCAGAAACTCCAAGGCCAGATAATCTTTTACCCCCGTCAGTTCTGCCTCTGTTGTTTCCCAAACCAGCCAGTGAGCACAGGAAGAATGAAAGGTGAGGTTTGTGCACCTGAAGTACTACCTTGACCCCCACAGCCTGGCTGGGCAGAGAACTGCCCTTCTGTGCTGCAGAGATCTGCTGTTGCAAGGGGCTGCAGCTAAGCTGCTGGGGACAGCTTGCACTGCAGGTGACTAGCTACCCAGTTAGGCTGCATAATTGGCTGAAGATGGCATAAGAAGTATCCTGGCAACAATAGCCTGTGGGGAGTTGCTAAAATATTAAAATGAAAAGATTTCCTAGGATTCTGGCTTAGCAGATGAATTGATCTTTTTACACAACTGGCCAAATTCTGCTTTTACTTCATTTACAGCAAGTTTGTCTGAATACTTGGACCAGTGTTCTTGGCTTTCAGAAAATAATGCACTTTTTGAGAAATGTCTTTAAAATATCAGTGGATGCTTCCTGTCTTGAGCTTCTGATCCCAGAAGAAAAGCACCACGCTCTGTCATTTCTGAGTACCTTGACCACAACTAACTAAAACAGAGCATTATTTTAGAATTTCTGAGATTTTGTCTGCACCCAAGTTAGAAATGAAGAGTCCTTCAGAGGCACCTCTGAAGCAATTAATCTGCAAGGGTGTTTCTTCTATCCCAGAGTTGAAAAAGATGCTCTCCATACAGTTAACTTTTACCATTGCAGGAGCTTTTCAGTTTCTCACTGAGCTGCTTTGGAGAGCAGAGTATCTAGGCACACCAGCAGTACAAGGGAGGAATCAGAGCTCGCAGTTGAGGTGGGATTTCATGCTCCCTAATAGGGCTTGGGAAGGTCCTCGCATCCTTACTTGACAGCTGCCCATCCTCTTGCCTTGAGAATATCATGTGTAACATGCCATGGTGGTACTTGTCAAAATGAACACCTTGCTGTGCTGTACTTGGATAGTCACCTTGTTTAAAAGCATGTGGGTTGATATAGTGTAAGTTGCTGTCCCTTGGCAGATGGGAAATCCTGGTGTTGGTTGCTTGTGTTTAGATGGTACTTGGAGCTTTGCTGTTGGTCACTGTGGTTTCTCAGCAAGGGGAGGCATCTGCAGGCCTGGGTGCTGCATCACCTGCTCTGAGGTGGTTCCTGCTGTCATTGTGTTCTCCAGCTCGCAGTGCCATCAGTCAGGCAGTGAAACAAGGCAGGATGGTAGTGCAGGGACAGCTCAGTTATTTCATTCACCCCTGCGCCTGTCTGCTCTGGCATAATGATTGATGCTAAATTTGGAATAGTGAGAACAGATGGAGCACAAGAACTCTTCATCCTGCTGTGGCTGGGTACCTGAGGACAAGATGACATTACTCTAAATTGTGCATCCCAAAGAAAACACAAGGTGGCACACAACTCTGCCTCATTTGGCTTATGTAAGCAGTCCCTTGGCAGCCACTAGCTGGGCTTTGCCTATGTAAGAGGCTTCCAGCTCTTTCCTTGTGCCTGGTCTCTGCCCTCTGATACTTTCCCTGTCCTGTTCAGGTTTTGCGTTTTCAGTGCTGCTAACTCACGTCTAAGCCCTTCTGCAGTTGCAGAATTCTTACTAAGCAATCACATTTTTGAATGTTCTGAATTTGTAATTTGCTCAATTGTTCAATTGTGTGCATCTTACCTCATGTCATAAGGAAAGCTTTTTATGTATTGTGTTTGTTGAGTTACAGCATGCCTTCTCTCTCACTGAGTGGTACTCATGTTGCAGCATTTTTAGGGAATTATGGAAGCACTTTCTGCGTCTCTTTCCCAGGAGCTAGGTGCTCCTCTGCAGATTTCATGAGAAGCAAATCTAATGTGTGTGGCTTTGATGCACTTTCATTGTTTTGGTGCTTTTTTCTGCCTTTTAATATCAAAAGGCAGAATTTAATTTCAGTGAGTCAATTCTCTTTAAGTTACCTCTCCCCCACCTTGATATTAATATAAATTGCTCAATACTTAAGTCACTTTTTATGAGAAATCTCATCTTCTTTGACAGTCATTTTTGAGGAAGTCATGAATTTGTCATCTGTAAACCGCTATGTGATTGCTTGATTTGTAAGCATGTGAAGTCCAACTTTTTCACATGTATTGTTCATTAGAAACAACTTGTCATATCATGAGCTCTGTGTGTTGAAGAGCTCTTAAGCAAAGCATTAGTTAGGCTTTGCAAAAATCAGTTGGTCTTCAGATTATGTGAGATACTATATGATCCTGGCTACAACTTAATTATAGAAGCATAGAATCACTAAGGTTGGAAAAGACCTGCAAGATCATCCAGTCCAGCCATCCACCTATCACCAACAGTTCTCTCATAACCACATTCCTCAACACAATGTATAAACGGTTCCTTGAACACCTCCAGGGTTGGTGACTCTACCAGCTCCCTGGGCAGCCCATTCCAGCACTCTTTTGGAAATGTGGTATTTCCTAACATCCAGCCTGAATCTCCCCTGAAGCAACTTGAGGCCATTCCCTCTGATCCTATCACTGGTTACATGAGAGAAGAGGCTGACCCCAGCTCACTACAACCTCCCTTCAGGTAGCTATGGAGAGCAATTATGTCTCCCCTGAGCTTCCACTTCTCCAGACTGAACAATCCTAGCTCCTTCAGCTGCTCCTCATAGACCTCACAGCTTTGTTGCCCTTCTCTGCACGCACTCCAGGGCCTTGATGTCCTATTTGCAGTATCGGGCCCAAAACTGAACATGATACTCAAGGTGTGGCTTCATCAGTGCTGAATACAGGGTGGACAGTTACATCCCTGCTCCTGCTGGCTGCACTATTTCTGATACAAGCCAGAATGGCATTCGGCCTTTTTGGCCATCTGGGCACACTGCTGGCTCATGTTCAGCCGAGCATCAAGCAATACCTGCAGGTCCATTTCCTCTACACAGTCTTCCAGTCACTCTTCCCCGAGCCTTTAGTGTTGCCTGGGGCTGTTGTGGCCATAGTGCAGGGACCCGGCAGTTGGTCTTGTTGACCCTCATCCCGTTGGCTGCAGCCCAGCTATCCAGCCTATCCAGATCCCTCTGAAGGGCCTCACTACCTCCAGGCACACTGACATTTCCAGCCAACTTGATGTCATGTGCAAACTTACTGAGGGTGCACTCAATGCCCTTATCCAGGTCATCAATAAAGATGCAGCAGCAGAGTCTGTCCCACGTTTGCTATGTATTGGAACTGCTAGATACTTTATCAGTGCTGCCATACAGCTAGCATCTGGATTACCAGGTAATCATGGGTTGCCAGGTGCTGCTGCCCAGGTAGGGAAGGTGATGAATCAGTGTCTGATTCTTTTGTTATTAATCTTGCTAGAGAATTGGAAGACATGGGGTATATACGGTGTGGTGTGAAGGGCCAGTGTCCTGCTGCATTGGTTTTGTGTCAGATGGAAAACCTGAGGAACAGTTGGGGAGAGGTAGTCCCTCTGAGGCCTGGCAGCCAGCTCCAGCCCAGCTTCTGCTGGTAGTGAATTGATTTCATGTTCAGGAGTGTGGGCTCAAGGGGGTATCAGGTTCAGGAGGCCAAAACAAATGTGGAAATGTAGCCCACTGTGCTATAACCTCAGTGAAAACAATGTCACAAGGTCTCTTAATCTTCTTTTCACAATTAATAAAGTAACCTGAAGTATTTCTTGCCACATTAAATATATTTGAAAAATTGATCACAATGTGTTAGAACCAGGAGCCAAAAAGCTTCAGGCTGCTGTCATCTTCGATAGCAAATGAAC
Organism: Cyrtonyx montezumae; assembly: GCF_038088225.1. NCBI lineage: Eukaryota > Metazoa > Chordata > Aves > Galliformes > Odontophoridae > Cyrtonyx > Cyrtonyx montezumae. The sequence continues at coordinate 9,562,941 of NW_027071937.1, forward strand.
ACGAGCACTGATAATTTTAGGGCTGTGAAGTTAATGAATCCTTTTATTCTTCTTAGGTTTGTTCTGTGCAGAGAGTGATAGCCACCTCAGGCCCTGATAAATTTTTATTCCCACAGAGCATGTTCATTTTTAAAATTGCATAAAAATCTCCTGTGAGCATGTCCAGCACACAGTGAATTATTCAGGAGTTTTGAGGATACCACCTTGTTATTCAGCTTGAAATTGAAGGATTGAAATGCAGACAAGTTGCCCACGTGGTTGTGGACAGAAACCCATCTGGGCTATATGTCGTGTTTGCTGTCTTTAAAACAAAAACAAATGTACCCAGATCACAACATGAATTCATTTTGTGCATCAGCTGTAAGCTAAGCCTAACATGGGTATGAAACTGCTTGTCTCGCAGTAAGATTTTGAGTGAGTCCTTTTACAAAGGCCTGCCAAAAAAAAACAGAAATTGAACTAGGAACACAGTGGCCAGATTGCATAGAAGATGAGAAAAAAGTGGCACGTGGCAGGTTTGGCCTGATGTGTTCCTAAAACAGCCACACTCGTGCTTCAGAAGTGTGTGTGTAAAGCCAGAGAAAGCATTCATGCATTATGTAGTATTTTTCAAGTGTGGGGGATGCTTAGACACCTCCACCCTGGAAATTACTGAGAGCTTGCTGGCAGCATTTTCCATGTGTGCTGTTTTTCCACCCACCTCTTCCAAGGAAGAAGATATGAATATGAAAGCTCAGTGTAGCCTATGCAGCCAACCCATGTTAAATCAGTATCAGAACATTCCTATTTCTCCAGCATCGTGGCACACAACACAGAGCTTGGTCCACGTGCCTAGTTCGAGATGGGGAAGGTCACACGAAGTGCGTGTGCCAGAGCTCTCCTTGGTGCAGTGCTGAAGTAAGAGCCTGTGTCATGCTGTCCCCAGATAACTGCTCGTACCTTTCTACTAAAAATAACTTGATGTGTCTAACTCTTATGCCCTTCATTTAATGTAGATGAACAAGGCATTAGGAGCAGGTGCCGAAGGGAGCCAGTGTGTGTGCTGATCTCCAGACTAGCTGAGCTGGTGGGAAGAATGACACTCTTTACACTTCAGTCATGTAGCATTTTTCCCCTTCGGCTCTTAAAATTTGTGTATTTCTTCAGGAGAAACAGGTGGTAGTTGCAGCCCTCCTTCCTTCTGGAGCTGGCTGCTTGCCCAGAACAAAGCAGGTTCTTTCCAAAGTGAGCAGTAAACCTTCAAATAGCCTAGTAGCATAAAGAGTCCTGTGCTTCACTGGAGCCAGCTTCAAGCACTCTTCAAGATTTAGTCTTTATCCTCAACTGATTCTGTATGTTCTTCATCTGTAATTCATATAGGATCTGGTCCCTTAGTCTTCAGAATACGGTAGTCTTTTCCTGCCTGGGCTAACCAGCTATCTCCTGATCACTGATTCAGGATTTGTTCAGTTCTCTGTTCAGGTAGCACTGGTAAGCTGGGTGCCCACAGAGCTGCTCCCAGCCAAAGCAAGCTGAGCTGCATTGGAATACTGAGTGAAGTGGTGATAGCTCGCAGGCCTTCTAGCCAGGAGCACTGTTGCTATAAACAGGAATAGGGATGCATGCAGATCAGCTGGGTTTATTTTTCCTTCACAGTTAGGAAGCAGGAGTCTTTAACCCTGAGCAAGATTCAGGAGGAGGAATCAGCCCTGTGAAGCATAGCCTCCCTACCTTCATCTTGCCAGTGCAAAGCTCAGAGGTGTGGGCTGGCAGAATTCAGCCCTGGGTGCTTTTGGTATAGACCTGCAGAGCTGCACGACCTGTGCAGAGATAAGTGTCTTGGATGGCTTTTCAGGCCATAGCTGTTGGATGGACTCAGAGCATTCACTTTGTTGAGCAGGGGCTGTGTTACAGGTACCTTTGTCTTATCTTTACTTCACCACGGATGCAGCACATAGCCTTCCCTGTGGGATGCTGAGTTACGTGTGTTGTGACCCCTTTGTCAGGAAAAGATTGATACACAATTGCTCAGTCCCACAGCACAGTGAAAGAGTTGCATTTCGAGCATGCTGGTAGAGCCTTGCAGTGTGGTAGTGCACATGGTGCATCACTCACCTTACCAACCTGATGCCCTCTTCACACAGCTCTGTACTTGTGTGTGCAAGAGTTAAGATCTTTCCTGTTTTCTCTTTGGTGCATAAGAAATCCATGCACTGTTTTCAGTAGAGCATGTTGTCACACAGCTCGGCTCAGCTGTGAGTCCCGTGGCAGGGTGGATGCTGGGATGGCTGCTTCATCCCATGCTGGGAATACAGCTCTGCTGGGAGCATGTATAGCTGTAGTTAGCCTGGGTGGAATAGTCATGCAAGCCTCTAGGTCCTGATGGAAGCATGAGTGAGGCTAGCAGAGCAGCTTCAGGGGACAGTAGTGTCAGCCTGGCTTCTTTCTGCTCCTTACAGGCAGCCCTTGAGCCTGGTCTTTTGTCATGAGCAAGGCAAGCTCAGATGTGGTGAATTTGGAGTAAAATTTTTCCCTAGCCCTCAAGCAGACTACTGTTTCCTTTGCACTGTTGAACGTCTTCGCATTTCTGCCGTTTTTAATCATCCCATTCTTTCTGTATCTTGTCCCTATCCTTTTGTTGCTGCTTCACAGTCCTTAAGACACCTAGTTAAAATACTCAAATATATCTGAATGCTTGTCTTTGAGTACCTCTACCGAGGACTTGCATCTAATATTGCTTTTTGTGCTGTAGTTTGTTTCCCTTTTAGCCCATTCTTCACTTAGGAAGGACTCCTGTTTTTCCAGGTTAACTAGCAGCTTCCCAGGGGTGTTGTTTGCCAGGGCTCCAGACATCTGTGCTCACCGAGCATATCAATTTGTTTTGTAAAAGTGTATTGGGTTGCTGCTAAGTAGGAAATGATATCTCAGGGAGGTTGTAGAGCTGTTTAGTCCCTGCTTTTTTGCTTTCTGCTTTGAAATCATTTTCGTTAAGGTGTTGTCTTAACTTTGTACAGATCGAGGTGGTGCTTGGTATTGAGGAGTGGTCTCCGTTGCAATAAATCCATTGCTTGGAGCACAGCAGCTGCAGTTGAACCCAGAGCTTCTGTGCACATGAGTTCACTGGGCTTAATGAAATGGAGCAAGAAGTGGAATTGCTAGACTTTATTCACAATCTACTTTGGCTATCCTTTTTGTATCTCTCGCATGCGCTACATGTAGCAGATCTTGTTTTGATTTTGCTTCATAGTAAAAGCCTTTTCATTTTAAAAAGTTTGTGAAATGACCTCTAAACAAATGGGCTGCAGCAGGATCGCGCTTGATTTCGATGTTCAGAAGTACAGAGCATTTCACCCTTACAAATGGTGCAGGCTTTAGTCAGGAAGCCGGCCAGCACTGCAGTATGTTTCTGAGTTTCTGCTGCTTGGCTCCCTTGGCTCCCACACACGGTGTGTATGTGCACAGGGAGACACTGCACTTACATCTGCTTGTTGTGAGGGTAATTGCAGTCAGCCCTCTGTGAGCCTGTGGATAGCTCTTTTCTTCTGACATTCAAGGATTCTCCTCACAAATCCATTCTTGGCTGAAATAAGAGGTTTTTATAGTGTTCAAATTTTCTTGAATGCTTTGATCTCTTCTGCAGAATATGGAAATGTGCCAGCCCTGAAGCACTTATTCCCTTAGAAACATACATCCAAGAACTGACATAAAGTTGAGTTTCAAGCCGTGGCGTGCTGTTACAATCAGTCTGTCCAAGGAATTCCCAGCAGTGCTGCAAATGCTGATTTCATCCTGCAGCACAAGGCAGGCTGGGGTTCTCCACACCTCAGTGTAGATGGTGTGAGTTTAGCTCACATGGGTGCACCGTACTGAGCACAGCCCAGGGCGTCACAGGTCCCTACCCTTCTGGCTCAGCAAGGCAGCACAGCACCCTACTCTGAGCATGTTTTCTCTACTGCTTATGTTTGTGTTTTCTCTTCTGTGCAGCTTCCTGGAAATGATGGAAGCCCGAAGTCGAGGGCACGCATCACCACTGACAGCTAATGGGCAAAGCCCTTCCTCTGGCTCCCAGTCACCCATAGTACCTCCGAGCTCCACATCAACGGGCAGCTCAAGCCCTGGCACCCCACAGCCTCCACAGCCACCTTCCACAAGCTCCACCATCTCTCCTGAAACCCCGTCATCTTTCTCACCAGTGCCTGCACCTGATGCCCAGCCACCAAATGCGCCTCCACCAGCTGCCACCTCCCCAGCCCCTCCAGCAGCGGCCCCACCGCCGAAGCGCAGCATCATTTCACGGCTCTTTGGGACATCTCCTGCACCAGACCCCTCTCCGCCCCAGGCAGGTGGGTCTAGGCACATGTTTCTCTGTTTTCCTTTCTTATTTTTTTTTTTTTAATCCTTGTGAGAGGCTAAGCAGACAGGTGGCCAACAAATGTTTGTCCTATGTGTGTGCAGGATTTGTCCAGGAAAACTGCGTGCTCACTCTCTTCTTTGGTCCCACTTGGCGTTTTGGTTTGTTTCTGTGCTGGACTTGGACAGGGATTGTGTCTGTCCAGCTGGCTGGGATCTGTAGTGTGCTTCGTGAGGGAGGCACACAGGGGACACTAAGAAAATAACTGTCATCTGCTTAGCTGGGGCACACATGCCTCTGGAAAAGCAAGAAAAATCATTAGTGAAGCTATTTGAAGTGCTGTCTTCACAAAAGTCTCACAGCTCAAAGAGGCTCGTGTTCGTTAGCAGAGAATAGTGGAGTGCTAGTTTTAAAGGTTATTCAACCATAAATGATCATGTAAGTCCAGGCTCTGCAGCAGATTTCCCTCTGGGGAAATACACTCCTTCAGAGATGTTTTGAGTAAGAGGGCAGCATGTCTTCACTTCTTCCATAACGCTAGTAAACAATGGAGCAGAGCAGCACAGCGTTCAGTCCAAACCTCAGCTGGATGAAGTTGCAGGGCAGAGGCATTGAGGGGTTTGTTACATTCGTTTTTACTGAACTGGTCCTTAATTTGCCTGTCGTATTCACTTTGTTTGTGAAGCCAGCTGGAGCTGCAGAACTGGCACTGCCTAAAAATCATAAGCATGACATGGTTTGAATCATCCTGTGGAAATACCTTCCCATTCAAACTGTCAGTCCTTTGAGCTCATGGTACTATTGAAACACCAACACAAAGAAAGGAGGGGTGCTGGGAAGAGGGTTTGCAGTTTCAGATGTTGAAATCTTTCAGTTTTAGGATTGTACACAATGTTCTACTTCCTGGATCTGTTACCAGGTGTGACGAAATACTCTCATTTTGTTTTATCTGTGATTCTTCCTACCCAGAAACAAACAGTAAAAGAGGAGAAAATATTAGAGGTCCTTCATAACAAAAAAAAAAACTTGATCATATTCATAAATATGAAAAAGATAAACAATTACCATGAGTGTTACAGCCTTGAGCTTTTCAGGTATTGGGTCTTTTTTGATATGTTGTTTAGCTCAAGAACTGTTTAGTTTTGTGGCCTGCAGCCTTGGGATCTCAAGAACACTTACTAGGAGGGCTGTAAAAGGCATCAAGGAAAAGCTAATCAGTCATTTAGGTTTATATAGTGTGCCAAGGGTTTGCATCTCTGCTGGAACTTGCCTTGGGACTAGCTAATTGGAAAGCAGCTGAAAATCACTATCACAAAATAATATTTGGCATTATCAGCTGTGGGAGCTGCTGCATTACATTTTTCTTGATGCCTTGCAGCAGTAATTTTTTTTAGCTGTGTTTCTTCTTACACTAAAGTTACACTGTTATGTTAGCAATAGTGCTGCTCTATGCAGAAGCAACTGAAAGCAGTGCTAGTAGGGCAAAATCTATATTCGTAGTGAAAGCTTGTTCACCCAAAAGAAAATAGCCTAGATGTGAAGTGAAGTCCAGGCAGAAGAAAAAGGCTTAACATCATAAATTCTGCAAAGGTTAATCTCTTCAGGCTTCCAGTACTCATCCTGATACCTTGATGGGCAAAAATGTCTCTACAAATGATCTATATTAAAGTGAGTCTTTACTTGAGCTTTTGGTTACACAAGACACCTGAAAGTACGGTGTGAATGATTCTGCCTTTTTCAGATACAGCTCAAACAGCAGGAGGAAGTGAATGAGTGAACTGAACAGTCTGGAAAAGGTGAAAGAATAATGAAGGGATATCACATTGGAGCGATGCTCACAGTATAACTATAAAAATCTGGTTGTGGTGTAATCAGATAGTGGCAATTTTGACTGCAGAGCAGAATGAGCCACCATGCTCGAGGCTTTTTCAAACTCGTTTAGGAGCCTGAATCCACCTTGATCTTTGTAAGCCACAGTGGCTGCATGTGCTCTTTGAGTGCCATCCCCTGAGGTTCTGGGCTGGCTTTGGTATCCTGTTATATAGCTTTCTTTTCCTTTGCTGTATAAACGAAGTGGCTATTATCTGTGTGCTGAAGATCCCCTGAGCAGAATAGATCTGTAAAAAGCAAATTTCTGTCTGGTTTGTGGTGAACTGTGTTTTACAACTGCTGTTGCTAATGCAGATGCTGCTGCTGCAGCTCCTCCTCACCCTGCAGCCCCTGCAAAGGTACAGAGTGTGGAGGACTTTGTTCCTGATGACAGCCTGGATCACAGCTTTTTAGAAGACTCAGCCCCACAGAAGGATAAGGGGAAACGGCAGACAAAGCACCGTGTCGATAGCGAAAGGTAAGGCAAGGAGGATGGAAGGAAGGTGAGACAGGGGCATACCAAGATGCACAGTCTGAAAAATTGCTTAGGCCTTGCCAACCTATTGCAACTGTTCAGAAAGTGACTGCAGAGCAATTAGTTGTACTGTACTTTTGTTTTCTGCTGACTCCTCTTTAATGATACACACTGCTATTGGGAATCCAAGGAATGGCAGTAGAAGCTCGTTACCGCCTTCTTGGTTTTGCTGTCTTCCTTTCATGCTCAGTGTTAAACATTTAGCACTGGTTTGCTTTGTGCCAGGAAGGCATTTCTCTTCTAATCAAGTAGTGAAACTTTTGAGGTACTTTCCCTCTAGGATGCAGTGCACTTTGCAGTGTTATTATGTTTTGCCTTACAAATACCATGCCACTGCCCTAAGAACAGGCACGTTCCTGCGTGGCCTCATACAGCCATGTAACGAAGGGGACTGCTGAGGGTCATCCATAGTTCAGTTGGAAGGAAGAATGGAGATAATTGTACTCTTTTTGAAATGTCTTTGCATGCTTGCCTGCAGATTCCTTAAAATCTTAGGGAGAGACTTCCTTTCTGCTATCTATTTATAATATCTGTTCCCATCATTCTCAGAATAATGGAGAGCTGAGCTTATATTCCTTTTTTTTTTCCTTCCTGACTTTGATGTTTTGTATCCAAAAAAAAAAAGAGATTATGGTATATCTTGCTGCTCAGACAAGAGGATGTGCAGCAAGGCTGCCTGAAAGCAGGCTATTATTTGAGAGGTGACTTAAGCATACTCACAAGCTCTGCATCCATCTGCTTGCAGTAGTCCACACCAATTGTCTCTTGTCATCACCACTGGATTAAATAGAAGACTAATTAGACATTGATATAGCTTGTCTGCTAACGTCATGTATTCTGCATCTTTTGACAGCTTTGTCATGATTCAATGTTCTTTAGTTCAACCACAACAACTTGAAATCAATGCTCTATGCAAGGCTCGATGCCTGTCTAATGCGGGTCAGCCTGAATCATCATCCCTTGTGGCAGCAGAGTATGTGGATGGTTTTTCTTTCAAAAAAAAAAGAGGAAGAGGGGAAGAAATGAAGAAAGAAGTAGTAGTTGCTAGAAGTGTGGTGGCCTACAAAGTATCTTGCTATGGCTGTGGCCAACCTGGGTTATTCTTCTGTGTGTTTAACAAAGAGATGTCAGGAGACCCAGCCTTCCTGGGGTTTGCTGGGACTTGGAGTGCCCTTAGTGCTGCTGTTCTTGCTGTGGGAAGGACACTGGATCTTCAGCACATGCTTCTCTTCTACCAGATGCTGTTAGAAGCAAATAGGTGTTAAACTGTGTAAAAAGCCAAACATTTCAAACCATGATGCCCTGCTTCTTGTCTGCAGAATTGCGACATTCTTGGCTGCTGTGATGCCCTTCTGTGCTCTGTCCCCAATTTTGGTGGCCTTCCAGTGTGCACAACTGATGGGGGGCAAAAAAAGGAACACCTTTGGGCTTTTCCAGGGTACAGAAAGGGCACTTGTTCACAGCTTTTTGTTCTGATGTCAGCGATAATCATGTACAGCTGGAACAACACTGTTTCACTGAGAGAAGACCTTGCAGCAGCACATCCTTGAGAACTCAGGTACTTGTTGCTTCTCTGCAGCTTGTCATTCATTGTCTTGTTCTGGTTTCTTGTGTAGTTCACACCATTTTCTCAGTTGTCTGGCCATTTTACCTTCCATTTCTTGACAAAAAGGGCCTGCTGCTATGAACCAGGTGTACTGAAATTTAGAGGTGTAGTGTGCTGTTCTGTCTGTCACCTGCAATAACATCCTTAAGAATACCAGCTACAATCCTGTGGTGCCCAGGAGCAACATTAAAGTTCTGTAAGCACCATCCCTACTAATCAGCCTCTACTCCAGCATATAGATTATTGTCATTGCAACAAAATCTATTGCTGCAGAAATTTATCTTTGACCTGAAGAATATGACTGTCCCACTCAAACATAATGGAGATTGTATTTATTTTAAAAAACATAAAAATGGGAATCTGCTTTCCCCTTGTATCAGTGCACAATGCGCTTCATATATAAAGAGGTATTTACTTCCTGGAAGCAGGATGCTATGTAACCAGACTGCATCTTGAGCTCAGTGCTGTGTGTTTGCTTCCATTTGTAAGAATGTCCATTTGTTTGTTTTTCTTTTCTAAACTTCAGAAAGAGGCTGTAGAGCCTGTTAGCATGCATTTTAGTAACACTGGAAATTCTTCTTGGCTCTCTCTTTTTCCTGTGATGTTGTGTGAACATATCCCTTTCAATTTTCTATAACATCTCTCTGAACAGCAGAGCAAGAGTTGACATGAGGAGTACTGTTAGAAAAAAAAAAGGGTTTGTTTCTGAATCATGCCAGGCACAAGGAAACAGCTCTGAGGTATGCCAACCACAAGGAAAGAGCTTGTGCCTGTGGGACAAGGCACTTCTTGCCCAAAGGTCAGACAGCTGCTGAGACTTTCAGCACTTACTGACACGTCTTGGTGTTCCTGCAGCTATATCCCAGCACAGATGTATAGAGATGAGTGAAGTTCTGCCCTTTGTTTCACGGTTTATTATAGTTCTCCAGCCTGCAGTAGAGAACTCCCAAAATCAGTTTCCTTACCAGCTGAATAGGAAGACAGTTCATATATTCCAGTTTGCTGTTTCAGACCTTACTGTGCTGCTCTTTAGCTTGCTGCCTGGCAGCAGTGTGCTTGTGTCTGTGCCAGACTCCCCTCATCCCTGCTGCCTGCCTCCATGGATGGGCTGCCAGTTTCTGTTTGGAAGTGGCTTATGCTGAAGTTAACAGGATTCCTGTTGAGTTTTCTCCATGTCACTAGATATCTATCATTGATGAGATTTCCACATCCTTCTATCTGAAGGGCTTCTAACTGGTTCTTTGTTTTATCACCTGTGTTAATTATATAGTGGTAGCAGCTATGCTAGGTGATGCAAAGGATCCTGAGGGCATTGTTTGGTGCACACTACAAGACTCCCATCTCCTAGAACGTAGTCATGCAGGCTGATTTTGTGGATGTGATTTCCTCAGCTTAGTTGCTTTGTTAGAGTTTGGGTTTTTCCTCTTTCCCTAGCCCCAAAAACTGATGTGGCAAGAGAATTCTGCTGGCTCCTGGTGGGGCTGGCTCCCCTTGCTGTTCATCAGGGCTGGTGGGATAATGTCAGGCCAGGTCTGAGAGTGTATGCTCAGACTGCAGCAAGATTTGTTCCATCATCAGAAGCTGTTCCTTGCACACGACGGAGGGCTTACTCTGAGGAAACCCTGATGTGCTCTTTGGTCAGTAACTCATGAGCACAGTCGTTTCTGGTGGGTACCTGTGCCTGCAGACATGTTGGCTCAACACTAACGCAGGCTTGGCAGCATGTCAAGTGTTGGCAGGAGTGTTGCAATGTGCTTGTTGTTGCATGCTCTGAATTCCTTCCATCTGGAATCTCAGGATCACAAGCTGATACTAATTTTGCATCGTCAGACCTTGTTTATACTGCAGCAGTGATTTTCCTGATGGATATTGACTGCTTTGCTTTGCTTTTAAACTGTCATTCAGCAATTTGAATGAAAGTTAGAGAGGGAAGCAGTGCATTCACTGCAAAGAGAGCTGACCCACTTTGTGTGCGTGTGTCTGTTACACACGTGGATGTTCTCTTCAGACTGGGAATGCCTTAGAGGCTGTAAGTCTAATGTGGTGTGTGATGGAAGGACAGTGGCAATAGCAGCACTCTGGAGAGTTCCCATGCTTAGCAGAGCAGTAAAATGGTGAAGAAATGCAACGTCAGGATAATGTGCTGCCATTTTTTTAGAATGCAACTCCATTTTCTTTTCAGCACAATTCAAGAGGAAACACTTCACATACCTCACTTGTAATTCCTCCAGCCAATGTGGCACTTGGAGGCTGCTTTGGGCCCCAGCTTTCTTCTTCTTTGTGTGGGTCTGGCACTTCTGGCTCAGTATGAGAGCAGCAGTGTTCATGATGAAGGGGCTCTTGAGCAGCCTGCCCCTGCTGAGCTGGGAGCTGAGCTCTGAGTCCTGAGAGCAGAGGAATCTTTTGGGGATTCCACATGAGAGGCATCAGGGAACAGATGTTCCTCCTGCTACAACCCAGACAAGCATTAATTGCAGTTGCTGTTAATGTGCTGGGCCAGACCTGATAAGCGTAGTGTCCCTTATGACACAAATGCTCCACTGTCTGTTGGCAAATATGTTTTATTTTGTGACTTGAATTTCTAAAACAGAAACTAGCCATAAGAAGAGACACAGTGAGTTGTACAGTCATCTGCACCAGGTTAGTGCCTCAGCATTTCCACTGCCTTGCCCTGTGCAGGCTGTCTGTTGGAGCACTACTTCCTTCCAGAATAAGGATTGTAGATTTTGGGGGTTCCTTTTGTGCCTCTCAGATCTAATCTGTTCCACACTGTTCTCCCTTTTTTTTTTTTTTTTGTCTCTGCATAAGAATGAGTGCTGTGTTTTACAGTCTGTATTAAGTCATTAAAGGATAAAGGGTGTTGTACATGGCAGGTTACCAGGAATCAACTGAGTGTCTGTTGCAGGGAAAGGAAATAGAATCAGGGAAGGTAACTCAAAGGTTCATGAAACCATGAAAAATATTTATATCCCTGACATGAGCAAATCCATCAGAAAGTATTAAAATGTTTGAGTCCTGCAGAAATGCAGACAAGAATCTTATAGCTGGTAATTTCAGCCATGAAGCTCTCTATCAAGACGACATTGAAGGTATAACTGTATTACATTCAAGGAGCCTGGCAGACTCTTAGCTCAAAAAGTATGTCCTTAGGTTAATTCAATTTGTGGAATGTTAAAGCATAGTTAAGGTGCCTGAGTAGCTGCCCGCTTCAGGGAGCACCAGAGAAATAGAAATAACTCTAAGAAGCTAATAGCTGCAAATGAATCCCCACAGAAGTGGGGAGCTTAATTAAAGGATGAGGAGATCAAGGCAGGCAGTTCCGACTCTGTAATTGTCTCATCCTTGCATGCTGGACCAGAGATGTTCTGGTAGAGGCCCTGCAACAGGCTGCTCTGCAGCAGGGAGACCAACTGTGTGGCTGCCCTGTGTAGAGGGAAGATGAGCCTGAAGTTGGCCCTAACTGCCTGGCAAGTGGCACTCTGCTTTCAAGGGGAGGCATGGCTGTCCTAGCGTGTCCTGAATGTGTTGACTAATTGTTGTTTACTTTGCAGTGATGGAGAGACACCTGGGGGGAACCCCATGGTGGCGAGTTTCCAAGATGACCTTGACCTGGATGACAAAATTCCCAGCAGAGCTGTGCTGGCAACAGAGCGGGTGCCCAGCAAGAACATTACTCTGTCCAGTGAGGAGGAGGAGGAAGAAGAGGCTAAGGACTCTAGGGTCACACTGGTACCTGATGAAAACATTGACACAGAACATGAAAAAAAAAGGTATGAGGCACAGCCTGGAGTTTGGGATTGTGCCAGGAAGCTGAGTCTCTTCTCAGTCCTCCACTTCTGTATGGCTCAGGGAAGTCCTGGTGTCTTTCTGAGCCCTTCAGATGTAAGTTGGAGCTGCATTTGCTTGAGCTGGAACAGCTTTATGCAGTGTATTCTGAGGGTGTAGTGGTACTACTAGCAGTCTTTATGATACAGCTGCACCACTCCTAAGTAGCGTACTTTTGAGTCCTGTGTTGTTGTGGTTACTGGTACATTTATGTTTGTACAAGAGACTCTTAACAGCTGCTGAACGTCTGTTCATAGCAGTGTGAGGAGGACAGAGGAGTCAGGTCTTGCAGTGGAAGTCATTCTCTACACCCTGTGCTGGAGAACAATGAATCGAATCACGATCTCTACATACCATATCCTGTGGGTAGTGTGGTTGGGTTTGGCCAGCTGTTGCAGGCACCTATATACCAGCATCACTGGGGATGCAAGAACTTACAGCCTTTGACTTACTGCTAGAAATACTTCCAGCATTTAAGTGGCTTCTGTTGGAACACATACATTCTTCCCCAGGATGAGCTATGTCTCTTACATTTCCTGTTGAGATGCACATTGAATACCTTGAGGCAAGTTCAGCTATTAATTGGTCACTGTGCTCTGTTTCACAGCATTGCAGAGGGATGTATACAGGCTCTGACAACCTTTTTTTTTTCCTTCTTTCCAGGTCTTCCAGAAATTCTGTGAAACCACAAAGTGAAGCAGTTCTGACCAAAGCAACTGGCCTGAAGCCTCCTGACAGTTTACCTGCGCATTCTGGGTCTGAAAGAAACAGCAGCAGCAAGTTCAGTGCTAGTCTGCCAGCTGCTGCTGCCACGACAGCAGTTCAGGCCCCAAAGACCACTTCCCAAAGCAAAGGACATGCTCTCAGACAGAAAGTGGTCAAAGATGAAAAGCCTGAGGAGTCTGACAGTGATCAAGAGGGACCAATAGCTACTCAAATGCTCTCATTTGTTATGGATGACCCAGACTTTGAAAGTGAGGAATCTGACAGCCAGAAGAAGAAAATGGTAAATAGCATGCATGAATCGCTGTGCACTGCTGCAGAGCTGAGCTTGAATTGTTGAGGCATCTCAGTGAGCAAGGCTTTCGTCTGCTCTCCTGGTGTCTCAGCAGCAATCACAGTAAGTCAGGTGCTAAGCAACCTGAAGAGGTTGATTTAAGCACAAGCCCACTAACGCTGTGATTGTTGAAGCCATGAGGCAGCAAGGTTTGTGCTTACAGACTTTAATGTGCTATTTATTCTTATTAAATTCAGAGTGTTCGATTCAGCAGTGTGGAAGGTATGAAATACACCTTGGATTGTTTCATCTGAAGTTTAATATGTGCATATGTCCACGTGCATATGAGAGAGAGAGCAAGTGAGCTCCTTGCAGTCAGTCCAGCAATCAAAAGACCATAACAAATTTGCATGGCAGTTTCTTACTGAAGCAGAAAAATCTACCTGAGAAGGACTCTCTTGCAGCCAGGTTAACTGTAATATATCTGTGATGTTCAGGATGTGGACAGCTGCCCTGTGCAGGCTGCAGGAGTTTACGCAAACACAGGATGCACCAGGAGTCCCTTCTGGACCTGTCATGTATTAAAGATGTAGAAAACACAAGCATCTTTTCTGGACTCATAGGAAGTTGCTGCTGTGCATCTAGGTATCCCTCATTTCAGTGATCTACACTCACAGCCAGCAGAATAATCTTGTAGAAACTGCAAATCATTATTTGTGATGAACAGTTGCTTTTCAGATGTACTCCTAGTGTCTAGGTCAGCTATTGTTCAAGAGTGTTTTATATGTTTGCCTCATCCCCAAAACCTGCAGGAAGACGGTTGTCCCAGTTTCTCTGACTTTGGCTGTGTCATGCTGTTGTTTATTAAGTAGTTTTCCATTCATTTAGCATTTCAGTACCTGCTTTTCCTGAATATAAACGCAGTGTTGTTTGGAGTGAGTTTACTTCTTGTAACTCTGATGGTAAATGATGATGAGAAATGGGATTTTTGAAGGAACCAGCTGATGCAACAGTGTCAGGGAAATGCCCCATCACTTATGAGTGCTTTTCAAATACGAGGTTTACTGGTCAGGTAAAGCAGTAAAACACCACTGTTTACATGGAGGAGAGGGACATGCCTAAATCAGCAGAGTGAGGTCTGTGTGGTCAGTGTGGAGGGTATAAAGTAAAAGAGGTTAACAAATTCTGAAGAGGATCAGTTGGCACATAGAGAAGATTATTAAACTTCATTTCCATTCCCATTGTGCAGAGAGACAGGGGATTTTTGGGTGATAGCCAGTCTCTGCAGCATCCTGTTTTTAGCCCACATTAAAGGGGAAAATTTGCACTGGGAACACATTCCCTTTTGAGTTGTTGAAGGGGATTTGTTCTGCAAATGCAGACGGCTTCCTTGTCCCTGCTGCATATGGCCTTTGCTGTGCTAGACCTCACAGAGCTGCGCAGGAGAGGTTTTGTCTGTCAGACCTGGAAGTGTTTTCAGCTTATTAGATTTGATTTTCCCCAAAACAGAGGTGCCTCTCCATGGCAATTAAAGGCTGTTGCTGTGAGATAGAACAGTTGAAAGTCTCATTTAATCGCTTTACATCAGGTATTTGATTTTGGTGCCATGGATGTTGAGTCATCTGAGTGCAATTTCCAGGGCCAGTGCTATTTAACTGTTTTACCACAGTAAGAAATACAGAGAGCTTATAGGATCATGGTCATTGATTTCCAGGTAACAGCAGCTCAGTTCAGCTACCATTTCCTTCCTTCTTCCCCACCTGCTGCCAGCTAACGTCTCCGTACATTGCTCGGTTATAGATTTTGGTTGGACACTGCCTTTCTTGTCTCTAGGATGAATTCCCTGTCCGGGAAGATCTCTCTGATATATCTGATGATGATACCTCGATGGCAAAGCCACCGCAGCCTGTGAAATCAACGGTCCACTCCTTTAAACTGAAAAATGACTCAGACCTCTTTGGTTTGGGTTTGGAAGAAACCGGTCCCAAGGAGAGCAGTGAAGAAGGTAAAGGTCACACTGCTTCCACTCTCGCTGATCTCGTTTGTCAGGCACCAGTTTTTTTCCCAGAATGGTTCCAGGGTGCAAGCAAACCAATTTGCACTAAATGAAACACCCTGTAATTTCACGCAGTGCCCTGTGTGAGTCTTTAATGTGCTTTAACACAGCATAAAGAACTTTCTTTAAGTTTTAACCCTTGGGGGTTGAGGGAACTTGTCTCATCTGTGGCATCAGACATATATTATTTCTGTTCCAGCTGGAAGCAGGCTCACACCCTCCACCAGCTGCTTCTGTCAGGCTTCCTGCTCAGGTTTGCATGCCTGGGAGCTCTGAGGCTCAGCATTGCAGTGTCCACTCCCTCAGCAGTTTAGCTCAGTGTGAGCAAAATGCTTGGACATACCCTGGCAGTTTGTTCTACTTTTGGGAAGCATGGGGGTGAGGTTCTTGTTCTAACCTGAGCATTCCTTTCCCCACCACCACCTCCCACTGAGGGAACAAATCTTAGTTGCACAAGTAATTTCTGCTGCCTTGGCATTTCTACAAAGCATTTCCTTATAGATCTGCCTCTGATGTCACCAGAAAGATGGAAAGTTAGAAGCTTTCTAAAGGGAGAAAAAGCTGTAAGCAGTACAAGTGAGATTTATGTTTGAATAGTTACTCCACCAGTGTAAGGAAGGTCGTGATGGCTTCTTTGCCTTGGCACGACTTGAAATACATACAAGTCTATCTGCAGAGGCCCAGGTCAGTAACTAAAATTTCATCTAGCACTCTTAATAGTCCAACATGTGTTCTTCTTGTCTCCTCTTTCTGGGATTAACATAAAAACATATCTCAGTAGTCAGTTGGTTGGGGTTTTTAAACAGCAGTTTGAGTGTGTGGGTATCAAATAGAGCAGTGTGAAATGCAGTGCAGTTACAAAGCATCCCATGGAACAGCCAGACAGATACTTTCCCAACCCAGGAGTCTTTGTGCAAGCTCAGGAGAAGTTCCGCATTCACAGCAGCAGCAGAGCTTTCATCCACAGTCATAGGGACAAATGCTTTGACAGCAGTGGTCTGTGGGGCTCATTCAGTGCTGTAGAGCAGGGCTGCAGCACTGGTGCTTTGGCTCATGGTGACAGCTTTCCATATGCAGCTTTAACAGCAGTGCTAGCTTGCCAGGGTGCTCCCATCTTCTGACACAGTGTCTTGAATGGTCCTTCCATTACTAGTTGGATCAAAAGAAACACAAACCATGCCTGGTGGGTTTCCATCTGCCTTCAAGTGTTGAGCAGTCAGAGGCAAATCGTTCCAGTAGTGCTTGTTTAGTTCTGGAATTAATAGCCTGGTGCCCTGTTCAGTCTTCGGACCAGTTTGTAGAGCTGATCTCTGTCTTTGTTTCTTTGATGGCTATTGTACAATGAACACCCAGGTCAGTTTTTCTAACAAATAACAGACAATGTAATACTTATAATTAAACTATATATATATAAGAACCTGTTGCTCAGGGGGCAGTGAGACCCCAGCACTGCTGCCCAGGGCTGTGGGTGTCCAGCCCTGGAGGTACCCAAGGCCTTGGATGGACCCTGGGCAGCCTGAGCTGGGGTGGGCAGCCAGCCCATAGTAGGGGTGGGGCTGGGGGCTGTGAGGTCCCTTCCAATCCAACCGTTCTGTGATTCTAAGGATGCCTTTGCATGTGGCTTCAGGACAGAGCGTTTTGTTCTGAGGAATAGAGGCAGGGCAGAATTGCATGGTTTGCTGTTTAAATTGTGTTTTTTCTGCTTGTTTGTTTGAACAGATAAACATGCTTCTAAGGAGAAAAAGAAGAAGAAAAAGAAAAGCAAAGAGGTACTATATAATTCGTCAGAGGTGATCTGTTGTATTATCCGGCAGCCAGGGAGTGGGGTGGCTGCCCACAGTGTGTTCTGTGCTCCTGGTGGACAGCCTTCCATTCTGACTTCCTGCAGCCAGAGCTGTGCTCCGCAGGGTCTGATGACCATTAACCACTTTTCAGCCTAAAAGCAAACTTTCAGAACAACCGAATTTTGAAAATGTCTGAGTTTGTGACATGCATTATTAAAAAGATCAGTGTATGTCTTCTGGGTGGGTTCTGATGATAGTAGTGTGGCTCTTTCCAGGCAGAGGGAGGTCCCAGCTAATCTCAGAGACAGCAAAGGAAGTCTGTAGGGAGGCATCATCTTTGACATTTCTTCTTGTTCCGGTACAGTGGTATTATTGAGCACAAACTGCCTGACAGATCACCACTACGTGGAAACCAGATGGTGTTTCCTCTCCTCTGTCCAAACTCACAGGAGGGTCTTCTGGTAGATGCCTCAGTGGTAGATGCCTGTCCCTCAGTAAGGTTCCCATCAGAGCCAGGTTTCAGAGCGATATATGCTGGGTTACTGGCATGCTCAAAGCATTTATTAATGAACATTTTCTCATTCTGCAGGAAGAGGAGAAGTCCGTGAAAAAGAAGAGCAAACACAAGAAGAGCAAAGAGAAAGAGGAGAGCAAAGAGGAGAAAGACAAAAAGAAGAAGAAGAAGAGGAGCAAGGAAAAAAACAATGAGATAGATGAACTGGAGGCTTTTCTTGGAGGAGGAGCCAGCACGAGCAAGCCACGAGGAGGTGGGGACTATGAGGAGCTGTAGGCTGCCCACATTTACACACAGCGGACTCTTCTATTGTGGCTGTCTTCATCTTTTCGTACAAGTCACACCAGGATGGGTGCAGATGTATAAAGCTTTTTGCCATACATTCACTCAAAACAGAGCTGGCAGAACAAAAGCTTTACATCTGCGTTGCTGTTCTGGTGGGTTCGTTACACAGAGAAAATCCAGCTGAGATATATGTGAGTAAGGGGGAGGTTCAGAGCATGGTTCTCAGGCCCATTTCCAGGCTGTGATTTCTCCTTCCACAGATGCCCCTTTGGGTTGCTGTCAGGGTGTAGGAGGTGAAGAGGACCTCTTCAAGCTCCACCCCCACTATATACCACTCCTGCACACCTGAAGCTCCTGTCTTATTAAGAGGAGTACAACAAACCATGCTGCATGAATGCATCGTGCTCGCCTGTCTCACGTCTTTAACTTTTTATCCTTCCTATTTTTTAATGAGAAAGGTCGTATTGGCCATTGCTCCAATCAGCAGTTGATGCTTTAAATCAAGCAGATCATGTTATGGTACAGCAGCTGCAGGATCAGAGTGAGAGAGAGCGTGTGTGATTTTGGAGTCCTTAGAAAGGGACCTTTCTGCACAGCAGCTTAATTAGCACTCACTGGTGCTGCTGTTGGAATTCATGAAACCCCATTGATTTCCGTGGCCCCAGTGTCTCAGACACTACATGTAAGCTGCTATGCAGTTTGGGAAAACAGTGCAAAGTGCAAAGCAAACCTGAATAAGAGAGAGGAAAAATCATTGCTTTTCTGCATTTCCCACCCTTGAATTTGCATACAGTAGAATCCCCTCCGTTCAGTACCTCTCAGGGACATGACTCTCATGGAAATGAAGACACCCAGAGCTTCAGAACTGTCTACAGAGCAGCATTAGCATGGCAAGGCATTTGCTTCTCAGACATTTTACAGTCACACTCTAAAGCTCCCGCTGCCTCTGCACGGAGGGACAGCGGCTGTAGCTCTGGCAGCCTTTCCTGACCCAACTGGTCAGTATTGCAGAGCCCCCGCTGTGCTGCCCTTCCTGCCCCAGGTGTGGAGCCAGTTCCTACCCCATGAGTTCAGGAAGCTGTTGGATTTTTTGCTTTGAACATAGACCCATGGATTGGTGCCTCCTCGGTAGCATCAGCTGCAGCAGGGCACTGCAGAGCAGCCCTTCAACTTGCCTGCATCTCAGCAAGCTGCCACTGCGTTTTGAAGGAGCTTGTCAGTTGTCCACGTCCCCTTCTCTTTTGGTTCTGGTGTCCCCTCTGCAGCTCCCTGTACCTCCTGTGTGTTACGTTACCCTGTTGCACCCAGGTTGATTTGAGGTTTGGTTTTGTTCGCCGTCTCCCATTTTTGTTGTAAACTGTCAACCATGGTATCCAAGTGGGGTTTCTTACTGCATCCCCGTAAGACAAGGCGTTCTTTTCATTCGTTGTCCACTTCAGAGCTGTTCAGAGCAGCAGGCAGTTAGCTGCTCTATTTTCCTTCCCCCCAGTCCCCAGAATGCACTTGTGACTGTTTCCTTACAAAAAGAACTGGGTATTGCTGCATGAGCAGTGTGTATTTAGGTCTGTTTTCCTTTAGCACTTGCTGATTCTCTGAGCATTACTGCATTTCTTGTGACACTGTAAGGAAATTGCGTGGGACAGCTCAAACTTTGCACGGGTGGGGAGGAATAAGCTGGTGGGAATGCAGTCACTCTGTGGCCTCACCTGGGAGAAGGAGGCAGGCGTCGGAGCTTCGGCGGCTGCGTTCCTCAGAGCGCTTCTGTTCTGTAAAGATTTCGGGTCATGTTCCATTTTGCATCAAAGAACCTGGTACAATCCATTCTGACTATAAAGCTCTGTTGTACGACTGCCTCTGTACCTCTTCTCCACTGCAGATGTGTGTGCCCGGGCTCGTGAGCTGTGTCCCTCTGGGACTGTTTCACGGGAGGACAGTTCTGATGCATGCTCACATTTGGAGGAAACGGCACTAAATTAAAAGTCACTGAGGAAAAGTTGAACTTAAAAACCATGAGCTTTTCCCCCAAAACAGAGGTCTGTCCTGAGGGAGCTGCTGTTTTGCACAGTGCTGGGGAGAAGGCAGCATTACTCAGCTCCACCTCCTTTGAGTGCAGCTCGTGGGTCAGCAGAAGGCTGTGCAGGCACTGCATCCCCTGGCAGCATCGTCTTGGCATGGGTTTCTCTTTCACCTGAGCCAGATTTGATGGCCAGCAGGAGCCTCTCTGCTCCCTGCAGTTCAGGCTCATCAGCACAGGGAGCAGAGACAACAGCAAGCAAAGGTGAGTCATGGTGTTCTAAAATTCTCTTTTAAAAGAGAAGCAGAGGTGGGAGCTCTCCTTACTTACACTAGAGCCCAAGGAAGGGGATGTGGCACTGGGCTTTGGGAGCAAGGCCAGAGATATCCCTCCCAGTGAAGTGGGAGAGTGAAAGGGAATAGGAGCAAAAAGGCAATCTTTAGGCTTCTCCCTTTTTCAGGGAATGTATGAGGTGTAATCCAGTGCTAGCAAGTGTGAGTGAAGAGAGAAAGAAATAGACCTTGTCTGAGTTGGTCTCACCCATACCCAGCCTTTCAAATAAGCTAAATATAAGAAGTGTGTGTACGTGCCTGTCACTGCAGGGAAGCTTCTGCCAGATCATGCAGATATATATAGTTCCTCTGAGCATCTCTAGAGGTACCAGTGTATTTGCTTTGGGGTTTATAAGAAAAAAAAAATCAAAACCTTGAGGCTGAGGAGCTGCACTTACAATTCAGTGCTGGCTGGAGCTGTATGTCATACAAGGTCTCAGTTGGTACAGAGCAGCAGGAGGGAGAAGTGCAAATCCATCACTGCATCTGTGGCCTGCTGCCATGGAGGGCCAGCTTCCTGAGCATGGGGGCAGCAGCTGGTGGAGTCACTGACCTGAGGTGTGGGTGGGAGCTGTGTGCCCCATATTTACTTTGGTGAATGTTCCTTGCCACCCTCCTCTCTGGTGTGGGAAGGCACAGCAGGATGGTTAGCAGCTCCTGTTGCTGCTGGGAGTCTTCAGCGCATGACTTGGTGTAGCTGTTGTGCTGAGACCCAAGAGGAGCTGTGTGCTGGGAGCAGGCAGCTGTGTGTCGGTCTCTGCGGGCTTTGCAGCCTGCCCTGTGTGCCGGCAGCACCGGAGCTTGGCTGGCTGCAGCCCACAGTCATCCTGCAGCCACGTGGCCTCGAGTGTGGCTGCTCCATGCTCATACACCGACCCCTGCGGTCGTTCTGGGCAAAGGCAGTGTGCCTGCGTCGTCCTGGTGGCCCAGGTCTTAGCACAGGTGGCCAGCCCTGCTTGCTAAAGCTGTCACTGGTGTTAATCTGTTGGTGGCTGTCACAGAACTCGTCCCCACAAGAGAGCTAAGCTGCTTTAGTTCTGCTGCTGAGCCCAAGGACAGGCTCTCGGTACCTGACCTGTGCTTTGCTCCATCTCCTTGCCAAAATGCCAGGTAGAAAAATAGCACAAGGACAGACGGACTGGCAGCGGCAGTTCACGTCACCTGCAGACCAGCCTGGTGTCCAGCATCCTTGCAGCAAGCTGTCCTTCTGCCTCCAGGCTGAGGAACCATCTGATAACTGCTGTCCACATTTATTCTTGGCCACTTTATGCTTATTTGTTCCTTCACCAGCGCTGCTGTTCTGGTGCTGCTGCCCCCACCCTGCACAGAGCCGTGCCGTGCTGCTGTCCTGGCACCGCTTCCCCCCTGCATTCATCTTCCTGAGGCTGTGCCACTCCAGATGAGGTCATGCTGGGGCTCATACTGAATGCTTCCCATGAAGGAATATGCCTCTGCAGCATCCTGGGATGGTGCTGGCCGTGTTCACAGCTGCAGCTTGCTGCAGGTTCGCAGTGCACAGTGGCTCTGTGTCATTGCCCAAGATTCATGAGAAGGGCCACGTGCACGGGGGGAACTCTCACCCTATTTCTCTTGCTCCTGAAAGGTCACAGGATTTTCCCTTGGCTTGCCAAAAGCTCGGGCTGGGAAGTTGCCTCCTTCCCCCAGCACGGAGTGTGAAATGGTTATTGAAGCTCAGGTGCTGCCCGCAGCCCCTCCTGCACAGCCCCCGCTGTACCCAACCTGCGCTGCCCCGGAGCCCACGGATGCGTGGTTGTGGGGAAATCCCTCTGGGAGGACGGGCTTAGGGACCAGTTGCTGTAACCTAGCAACAGCCTCCACCGTGGTACAAAGTAATGAATCCAGAGATGGCTCTGTCTGCTGCTTAAAGACACCGGGAAAACTGGCTGAGCCTTTTTAACTGTCGGTTTTGCCTCGAAGCCGTCCTCCGATGTGTGCCGGGCACCGTGAGGGCCCGGAGCTGCGCTCAGCGCTTCCCGGGGCGGCTGCCGAGCTGTGACCGCAGCACCGGGAGCTGCACCCGGAGCCGCACCTCGGCCCGGTGACGCTGCGGGGCGGCCGGGAGCTGTTCTCTGTGCGCGTGTGCTGTGCTCGGGGCTGTGTCGCGGCTCCGGGCAATGGGCGGCCCCGAGTCGTGGCTCCAGGGGTATCCTGGGCCCCGAGAGACGGGGGCGGCTCGGAGAGACCTCTGGAGAAACCCGAGCCCTGAAAGGTGCGGAAGAGCAGCAGAGCGGAACGCAGCCCCGGAGTGAAGGTTTTATCTTTGGCCCCACCCGCAAAGCGCCCGGCAGCGGTGCATCGGGGGACGGGTTTGCTGAAGTGAGGGCGGCGGTGTGGGGGTGGGCCCAGGGGGGCCCGGCTGCAGCGCAGACCCCCGCACACCGCCGGGCGCTCTGCACGAACCTGACCCCGCACGCAGTGGGCGGCCGAGCCCCCCCAGCCCCCGCCCTCCTCCGCTGCCGTCACCTCACGGCTCTGCCTCTTCCCACGGCCGCCGCCGCCCCGAGCGCTGCCCGCACCCATCCCGCAGCCGTGCGGTGCTCCCCATGGCCCCGGTGCGGCTCTCGCTGCCGGCGGTCAGACCCGAACCCGCGACGGCGGTTCTGCTGCCGTCGACGAGGACAGCCTGGGGGGGCGGCTCGGCCCCGACCCGCGTGACACCTTCCAGGTCCCGTCCCCCTGCGGCGTCCCCGGCGCCGGGACGGGTCCCGCATCGTTTGGGCGTCTTCCGTGAATTTCACTTCGCTCCCCCCGCCCGGCTCCCAGCCGCGCTCCCCGAAGCTCCGGCCCCGGCCCCGTGCCCGCGCTGAGCCCCACGGCGCGGGGAAAGCTCCCCCTTCCCCCCCCCACCCCGAGTGCGGCCGCTGAGCGCTGCGATGAGCGCGTCGGGACTCGGCGCTGGCGCGGGGCCGGCAGCAGACGGGGAGCAGATGGAGGGGGTCGGGGGCGGCCGAAATGAGCGCTGCGTCCCGCGGGGAGGAAAATGGAAACGCCGCGGTGGGGGCCGGACCCCAACACCCCGGGAGCTGTCAGGGGCGAGATCGGGCTGCGCGGAGCCCGCGGCCGTCCCCGCCCGCACATCCCTGCGCTGACCGCCGGGGCTCAACGCCAGCGCGTCCCTGCGGGCGGCGGCGTGGGGACATCGAGGCACTGCGACCGCGCGTCGTCACGGCGCGTCCCGGGGGGGCGGGGGAGAACCGGTGGGGGCCGGGCTGGGGCCTAGCGGAGCCGAACCGGGGCTGGGAGGAGTGCGGGAGGCGGTGCCTGGGGTGGTGGCCCGGTTCGGCCCGGCCCGGCCCCGGCTGATAACTCCGCCTGCTGTATTTATGAGAAAACAAGCGGCGGCAGTGCTGGGTGGCCGCTGCAGAGCGCCGTGCCGTGCCTTGCCGTATCGGGCGGAGCCGGGCCGGGCCACGGGCGCCGGGGCGGTAGTGGGCCGAGCTTAGCGCGGCGGCGGTGGCGGGGATGCTGAGGGGGGGCCGCCGGGGCGGCGGGCGAGAAGCAGGTAAGGGGGGAACGGGGCGGGTGGTCGAGGCCTTCTGCACCCCCGAGACCCCTGCAGGGCATCCCCCTGCGACCTCCCCGGGCCATTCCTTCCAATCCTATCGCATCTCTTCCCATCACATCCCCGCTATGCTTCCCCCACGCTCCACATCTCCATCCCTTCCCCCCCCCCCGCCTCCAGCCCTGCGCCCTTCCATCCTCATCCCACCGTATCTCTTGCGCCCTCCCAGGCCATCTCCAGCCCATCCCCATCTCATCCCCATCCCCATCCCATTCCACCCCTGTGCCTCCATCGCCGCGCCGCAGTGCCATCTGTTCCCGGCCCCGGCTCAGCGCAGTCCAACGGGCCCGGTGTCACCCGGTGCCGGTGCGCAGCGCGGGTCACCGCCTCGGGACCGGCAGCAGCTCCACTTTCCCCGGCCGCGTCCCCTCGCCCCGCCGGGCACTGCATTCCGGGCGGGTGATGGGGGCTGCGGCGGTGACACGGTTATCAGCACGACCGGGGGGGGTCCCTGCATGGAGCACCCAGGCCTGGGCTGCAAGTGCAGTGCACTGCCCGTGTATGTAGTGCGCCTTGCACAAGCATGGTGCTTGGGCCGTGTTGTGCACACACACACACAGTGTGCCCGAGGCTGCAGGGCCGTGCAGAGGCAGCCAGCTCGGTGCAGCGCAGTGTGCACTGGCAGCATGATTGTGCTGTGAGTGCAGTGCTGCGGCAGCAACGTGCTCGGTGCAGCGCGTGTAGGCAAAGTGCTGGCGGTGCAGGCGGGGGCTGTGCTGGCAGCGCACCCAGGCTGCCCATGCGTTCTGCGTGGTGGGCACAGGGGGTGCAGCAACGCCCATGGACTGGCAGCGTGCTTGGGGCGACGTGCAGCTGTGCCAGGTGGGCTGAAGGGCACTGCTCAGTGCTGAGCCCACCGTGGGCACGGGACGGGCTGGGGGCAGAGCAGGTTGGGGGCAGTGGCACTGCACAGCCCTCACACCGCCTGCCCGTGCCACGTGCAGGGAGTGACCCAATTCTCAGAGCCTCCCCAGGGCCCCTCCTGCAGCCTGGTGTCTCTGCTGCCCCAAACGCCCTCACACTGCTCCCTGCACGCTGCTCCGGAAGGCTGTGCTGGGCCCCTCGGTGCCATGTGGGGCCACGGCTGTGGGCAGCGTGCTGCTGGCACACAGCAGGCAGATGTGTCCCCTGGCAGCAGAGGTGTGGGGGGGCTGTGACAAGCCGCTGGGGAGGGGGTGAAGGGGGATGCAGGTGGTGGGTTTGCTGTGCCCCCAGGGGGTGCCATGGACCCCACACAGAGAGCTTAGAGAGCATCTGCAGCCCCAAAACGCTGCCAGCTGATGGTGGCATCCTTAGGGGGACACAAGAGGAACCCAGCAGGGGCAGGAGCAGGCCTAGGGGCAGAATGAGTCTGCTGGCACCTACCATGAGCAAGAGAGTGAGTGGGAGCAAAATCCTCTCCCTGCAGAGAGGACATGGTGCTGGGGACCCATGGGCAGTGGGAGTGTGTCTTTGTCCACCCTTGGGGACCCAGATACAGTCCTCACTGGCACCTTGCTGTCCCCAGGACTCAGCCCCACCCCAGGAGCCATGCTGAGTTCTGCCTGAGTGCCCAGATGGGGCTGCTGTGTCACAATGGTGTCTGTCCCACCATGAACAGCCACAGTGGGACTGTTCCTGCCTCTGATACACAGTGGATGCCCATGTGGGTTCTCCCCAGGCACTGCTGCACAGCCCTGTTGCTCCCCCTGGCCCCCTGCCGCGCAGCCTCCCCATGCACCCACGCCATCCTCGCAGAGGAGGAATAATTTGGGGAAACCATGGCAACGCTGGGGATGCCAGCACCACGATGTCCCCATGTTCCCCTGGCAGCACGACCTGTGCAGCTCAGTGGGTGGTGGGTATGTCTGTGTGACACAGTGTCCACATCCCTGGAGCTCACTGTGCCCCATGGCACCAGCAGCCACTTGCTCTCGCAGCCATGACCCTCACCCACCTCTTTTATTTTGCAGCGCTGGGATGGAGCCACCACGGGGCCCTTGGCCAGCTCAGCCCACCTGCCCCATCCCTGCTGCTGCTGGACCAGGTAGGACCCTGGCCCATGGGCCACGGTTCCCTGCCTGCAAGCAGCCCTGATGCCGTGGGGACAGATTGCCCAGTGCTGCTGCTGGTGTCATGCACTGGGCTTCTGCCCTGCTGTGCCCACAGGTGCTTCCAGAGGCACCTCCTGACCTTTCCACACCAGCACCAGGCACTCCCTGGCCACCGGGCTCCCTGTTTTCCCAGGCAGAGGCGCCTCCCCCTGCCCTACCACCTTCACCCCCTCCCCGACACCTATGTCCACCTCCCAGCCCCCAACTTCAGTACAAGGCAGGGCTTTACCCAGATGGTAAACGAGGGCTCCAAGGCACCCTGCCACGTCTCTGTAGCCTACACTACACCTTGCCAATAAAGTCTGTTCCTTTTCTCCCTGAAATGCATTCCCTGTGGTCCTCTGCTTCTGTTTAAAGCAAAACACATTCTGAATCCCTTTGCAATGCAGCTTTTTGCCTCCTGCAGCAGTCTGCACATCCCCGTGCCCCCAGCCCCCCCCAGCCAGGTGGTCCATGTACTTTGCCTTAGGACTGAGCAGCCATCCCCACAAGCAGACCGTGCTCATGTGAGCTTGGTGCTGACTGCAGGCTGCAGCCATTCCCCCCGTGGGCTTTCACTGAAGGTGACTGCAGAACCCACCAGGTGCCTGGCTGAGCCAGCCTACCTTCTGTCCTGCTCACCTTGGCATATCAGCAGCACACCGAGTGTCCCCTTGCCACACAGCTGTCCCATGGCTCTGCTCCCCATGCTGGGAGTGCCATCTGCAGCACTCTGTGCCTGTGCCCATCCCCTCACTGACACCCATCCCACTCCTCCAGAGAACGGCCCAGCCAGGGAGACCCGTGCTAGTGCAGGGCAGCACAGGATGTGGGAGAGGACAAAGCTGGAAGGTGCTGAGTGAGTGCAGCCCCTCTGCAGCTGGGTCACCTGAGCCATGAGTGGTGAGGAAGTGTCTGAGGAGCTGCTGCTGGCTTCTGGGCTGGGGGCACGGCCACAGCACCCTGGTGCCAGCCCTTGCTGTCAGCTGTGCCAGCCTGCATGAGCCCTGGGCTGCACTGTAGCTGCAAGCAGCCAGGACTGCTGTCACTCCAAGGTGTTCATGGGCTGTGGGTGTGTGGAGCTTTCCTGCACACTGTGGGGGGGTGCCCACAGCTCCCATTCTCAAGTGATGCTCCCAGTGGTGCACCACGTGCTGGCACAAGAGTTCACTTGTCCTGGGAGCCTTGGATGGCCACAGCGCGGTGCCAGAAACGTCCCCATCTGCTATAAACCTCCCCTGCCAAGCCCCCTGAGCCCTGCTCTGAGCTGCCATTTCCTACAGTACTGCAGGATGGTCTCCGTGTCCCAGACCTGACTCCAGCAGGTGGGCGCAGTGGTTGGTGGGCTCCTGCCCTTGGTCAGCTGGCACAGTAGTGCCACGCTGCCACGCTCCCAGCTGCACACACAGGTGCTGTGGCATTTATGTGCCCTCTGGACAGCAATCCTTTCTGAACAGCAATCCTTTCTGAACAGCATCTCAGTGCCTCTCCACAGTGGGAGCAATGCATTAGTGCAGCAGGGCTGGGACACCCCTGATCTCCCTGCGTGAGTTTGATCCACAGTGGCCTCAAGCTCCTCGCCAGGATTTAGGGACCTTTCTGTTCTCTTGCAGGGCCAGCCACCTTCCCCTGAGGCCATCTGAAAGAAGCTGGCGACAGAAGTGTCACTTTTAAGATGACACGAACGGACCCACCTGACATCCTGGTGTCTACGGTGTACCAAGACATAAAAGTGGCCTCCGCAGCCCCTGGGGATTCAATTGTCCGCCAGCCCCTGGCGCGATGTGACGCCTCCATGTCCTCCTCTCTGCCCCGCGACCCGCAGCCCTTCAACAAACGCCACTGCCGGAGCTTCGACTTCCTCGAGTCGCTGGACGAGCCTCTGGGTGCTCCCCCGGCCATGGAGCGGCTGTGCCTGCAGCCCGGCACCCCTGAGCCCACAGCGGGGCCACCAGGCCGATGCGTGCCCCCCAAGCCAGACCTGTATGGTGGCAGAGCCCCACCACCGGCCAGGGAGGCTCCACGGGGCGAGCCGAAGCGGCGGGCCCGCTCCAAGAGCGCGCCACGGGTGAAGCCCTCCTTCACCCCGGTGCCCATCGCCGTCTCAGCGTCACCACCCCCGGCGCGACGTGGGCGCGAGGCGCTGCGGGTGGAGCGGGGCCCGCAGCGTGCTGAGCCGTCACCGCGCCGCGACAGCCACGTGCCGCTGCGAGCATTGGCCAACGAGGTGCACCCCATCAAGCTGCAGCCACAGCGCAGCAGCGTCAGCCGCATCTCCCCGCTCTGCGTGGGCAGCAACTGCTTTGAGGAGGGGCCGGGAGCCAAGGTGGGCGCCAGCCCCCACGTCAAGTGCCGCGTGGACATCAAGCCAGACGAGGCGGTGCTGGTGCACACCGCGCGCAGCCTGCGGGCCGCACAGGGCCGGCTGGAGCCGCAGCACTGGCCCCGCGCCCCAGGGGCTGCCCGCAGCCTGGTGGTTCCGGGGAGCAGGCAGGTGTCTGTGTCCCGCACGCCCACTCCCAGCGACTCCTACAGCGGGGAGCCCTCACTCATGCCCTACCCCGGTGAGTACTTCGACACAGACCCACGGGTGCTGGCGTACCAGACGGTGCCAGTGCCGGCCTCGAGGGAATTCAGGGAGTACCCCGAGAGGGGCTGCATGACCTTCTCAGCAGCCAGTGTCCCCACCAAGTTCTTCTACGCGGAGGAGCCGGTGCGGTGCCCCAGCCCCGCTGTGCCACTGCGGAGTGCAGGCTATGCCAGCTACCCCTACCCTGTGCGCCACGGCCCCCCGCCACACTTCTACGTGGAAGACCCGGCCAAGGCGGGCGTGCACACAATGCCACCACGGACGTTGTACGTGGAGGAGGCACGGCCCTTCCCCGTGCAGGAGGCACCCACCCATGCCTTCTACGCAGAGGAGCCCCGCTTCTACACCCCACGCAGCACTCCTGTCAAGGCCCTGTATGCGGAGGACACCCGGACGTACCCAGCACTCGGCTCCTCAGCCAGGGTCCTCTATGCTGAGGACTACGGGAAGTACCGTGAGCGGGAAGTGCTCTCGCGAACATGCCCCCCTCCCCGCAGCACCCAGCCTTTGCACTTCAGCGACTGGTACTGCCCCGAGCGGAGCGCACTGCCCTACCAGAGCTTGCAGGTTTCACACTTTGCCCCACGGCCGGCTGGGCGTGAGGCCATGCTCTCCTCCTGGCACGCCAGCTACAGCACAAACCCACCACGGCTGGGCCGGGACAGCCAGCACTACTCCAAATCCTGGGATAACATCCTGGCGCCTGCAGCACACAGGGAGGAGGCCCTGCAGCGCGGGCGCAGCTACGAGAACCTGCTTGTCCAGGAGCAGCACCGTGCCTTATCCCCCGACGAGCGCCGGCAGCCAGTGGTGATCAACCTGTCGAGCTCACCCAAGCGCTATGCCGCCTTGTCCCTGTCAGAGAGCTCCATCCTCGAGCGGGTGCACAGCGACAGCGGCCGTGGCCCCCTGGGCCGCTCCTGGTACGTCACACCAGAGATCACCATCACTGACAACGATATCCGTGCCAACGGGCTGGGCCGCAGCGAGCGGCGCTCAGCCAGCTGGGATGTGCTGGATGGAGGGCGGGAGCAGGCACCCTACGCTGCGCCCTATGCCCCGCAGCCCATCCCCAAGGACAGTGGCTCGGCGCGCCAGCGCAGCCTGGAGCAGCTGGATGAGCTCATCACCGACCTTGTCATTGACTACAAGCCAGCACCGGGCCACCGTGCAGGGGACAGAGACAGCCTGGCCGAGCAGCTCAAGAAACTCCTGAGCAGCAGTACCCCAGGACCGCCACGGCGGGGCGAGGGGAGGAAGGCTCCCCCCAGCGTGCCCGAAAGTTTCCGTCCCACGAAGGAGCAGCCGGGCCCCAGCTCTTTTGGCAGCGCTCCGCGCCCCCAGCCCTCCCCACCAGCCAGCAGCACCTTCAAGAAACCGCTGGAGAACTGCTCACCCGACCTGAGCGCGGAGGAGGACGACATGATGATGTGCTCCAACGCCAAGTGCCGGCGGACAGAGACCATGTTCAACGCCTGCCTCTACTTCAAGTCGTGCCACAGCTGCTACACGTACTACTGCTCCCGCCACTGCCGCCGCGAGGACTGGGACACGCACAAGGAGAGCTGCGTCTACGGGCGCGTGGGCAGCATCTGCCGCCACGTGCTGCAGTTCTGCCGGGAGAATGCTGAAGTGCACAAGGCCTTCTCACGCATTGCAAAGGTGGGCTACCTGTCCCGCGGCCGCGGTGTACTCTTCCTGGGCTTCCCCAACTCAGGCTCGGCTGAGAACTTCCTGCAGTTCGGGCTGGAGAGCCTGCTCATGTCCCCTACCTACCTGTCCCTGCGGGAGCTGGAGAGCTACTCAGACAACCTGGGGGAGTACGCCCGGGAACTGCGGGAGACCGGCAACCAGTATGACCCTGATGAATGTTTCCTCTTGAATGTAACAGTGGCTGTGGCCCAAAAAGTGCCAGAGAGGCCATCTCCAAAGGTGCAGGTGCCGACGGTCAGGAAATACGCCAAGGTGGCCTTAGCCTCCTCCAGCCCTGAAAAGAAGATCCCAAAGAAGGAACGGGATATGGAGACACTGATCCTGACACCGCCACCCGGCACAGCAGACATCGACAAGGAGGGTGAGGAGGGCCGCAAGGCACGGGAGGTGTGCTTCATCAACATCCAGCGGGAGCTGCGCATCCGTGGTGTCTTCCTGCGGCACGAGTTCCCTGCCGTGTACGAGCAGCTCTGTGACTTCGTGGAGAGCAACAAGCGCTTCACCCCCACCACCATTTACCCCATCGACAAGAGGACAGGCAAACAGTTCATGTGCATGATCATGGCCGCCTCTGAGCCCCGCACGCTGGACTGGGTGGCCAGCCCCAACCTCCTGGATGACATCATGTGAACATAGCACAAGGACCCCAGCAGCCGTGCGGCCCCTCTGTAGATAGGCGTTATCCCGGCAGGGTGGTGGGATGGGGACCTTCTGTTCCCCGGGGGAAGGCTGAGGAGGGGGCACTGCGGCCGCACCTGGAGCCGCGGGGTGCTGGAGCGCGGTGCCTGCAAGATCCCGCGGGTCTCCACGTGCCGCACCGCAGCCCTCCGCACCCCGTCCACGCCCGGGACCCGGTGCAGAGCTCTGAGACGCATCCTCCGGCCAGCACCCATCCCCGGCCGTGACCCGCAGGGCGCTGCTGGGCTACACCAGGTGCCGCCCGCGGGGCTGCACAGCTCTGCGGGGCCGAGTGAGAGCGGGGCTGCATAAGGTCTGCGTGCTGCGGTGTCTGCGTCCCGAGCGCGGTACCGTGAAAGCCGCGGGGTTCCCGGAGCCGGGGCAGGGCGGGGTAAGGGGACAGAGCGGGGACAGAGCTCGGCGCCGAGCCGAGCCCTACCTGGAGCCGAGCCCCGGGCCCCGGGCCCCGGACCCCTTCCTCCGTCCGGCGCCGCAGCCGGCGGAAGCTCCGGGGCTCAGGGAACGGCCCGCGGCACCGGCGCTTCCCCCAGCCCAGCTGAGGCCACGCACCGGCACAGCCCCGCCTCGCTCCGCTCCCACCGCCCGTGGGCTGGGCGCGGCCGGAAGGGGCGGGCACATCCCCTCCCCCAGCCGCGGGGCGCGGCCTGGTGCTGATTGGTCGCGCTGCGCCGTACGCCCCGGAAGGGGCGGGGCCACCGTCGGGGCGGGAGTGATGGCGGCGGCGGCGCTGCAGCGCGTGGCGGACGTGGAGATCGACGATGGCGGTGTGTTCAAGTACGTGCTGCTGCGCGTGTGGCCGCGCGTCCACGGCGCCTCGGATCCCGGGAAAGAGGTGGTGCGCGGGCACGGCTGGGCCGAGTACCACGGTAAGGGCGGGGCGGGGCGGGGCGGGGCGATCCCATCCCTGCAGAGCGGCTGCGGGGTCCCCTTGGCGGCGCGCTCCCGGCTCGGCGCCCCTTCCCTTCCCGCATCGGCAGAGCCCCGGCGCGCTGCGAGATGGGGCTGCAGTGACTTCGGCCGCTCCCAGTGCCGTCCCGAGGCCGCTTGACCCCGCGGCGCGCTCTCTCGCAGCCGATATCTACGACAAAACGGCGGCCGAGCTGGAGCCGCAGGGCTTCGACTGCGAGTGCCTGGGCGGCGGCCGCATCTCCCACCAGAGCCGGGAGAAGAAGATCCACGTCTACGGGTACTCGGTGGTGAGTGGCCCCGCGCAGCCCCGCGGTGCGGAGGTGCCCGGCTGAGGAGGGCTGGGGTTGGGCTGCCCTGGGCGCCGTGTCGCGCTGGCTGTGTTGGCTGCAGCGTGGGATCGGAGAGCGGCTCCTCCTTCCTGGCGGCCGCGGCTGTGACGGTGCCCACGTGGGTGTTGCCGCACGGTGAGGATTGGCGGTGGGCGGCTGAGTGCAGACCGCAGCTCAATGTCTGCTGTGCTGGGAGTGCCTGCAGGAGTTGCAAGCCCGCTCTAGTCCTTTGCCTCTGTCCCCCCTCATCAATCATTGCTCACCCACCTCCCTTCGTCCATCGCTGCTCCTCTGCTGAAGCTGCCACCTGCTCCTAGGGAGCTCAGGGACACCAGCTCTGCTCCCAGTTCCTGTCTCCAGGGGTTACTCTCGCTGAGGGATGGCACTGCCCTGGGGTGGGGGCTGAGCTGCACAGAGCCTGAGCCAGTGCTGTGCTTCAAGTCACAGCCATTCTGCTTTCACAGACTTAGGGCCTGTCCTTTCTCTCAGGGCATCTGATTGCTTTCAGCTGACTCATTGGCTCATTAAGCTCTTCTGCAGTTGGTAACTGCATCTACTTCTGAATTCCCTTTCGTCTTGCAGGGCTTTGGGCGAGCAAATCACTCTGTGACTACAGAGAAGCTGAAAGCCAAGTATCCGGACTATGAGATCACCTGGGCAGATGAAGGCTACTGATATGACCTGGTGGGGCGGCAGCACCAGCCTGGAGCTGGTGGCGTTGTTTCCAGTGTTCACTAAATGGCATCAGGGTCCCCATGCTCAGCAATGCCCTGAGCTCTGCTGGGCTTCTCTCTCGAACTTGCTGCACTGATGAGCTTCCATCCTCTGGGAGAACTCGCCCATCTCTGCTGTCACCACGCTTTCCATGTGCCACAGACTCTTCCCATCTCCCTGCCACGGAGCCACAAAGCCCGTGGGCGAACTCCTTACCTGGGTGAAGCTGGTGGGTGCTCGGTTTCCCCTCTGGCAAGGGTTTGTCCCATGTATATGTGAGAATTAAACACGTTGGGGAGCGTTGCTGGCCCTGTTTGGTTGTGTTTTAATGGCTCAGCTTCTTCCTGCATGTCCGGTGGGTCTGGTGCTTCCTTACAGCAGGAGCAAGTCCTCAAGTTTCCAGCTCTGCAGACATCTGTTGGAGGCAGTGCTTTGTGACTGACAGTAGAGTGCGTGTCAGGATTAGCCTTGGGAGCCACTGCAGTGAATGGGATGGGCTGTGAAAATAGTACATGTCCTGCAGCCCTGAGAGCACCAAGCTGAGCTGGGAGACAACTGTGAGAAAGGGATGGGCCCCCATTGCCTGATAAAGAGGAGAGCAAAGCGTGCACTCAGTCATCTTGGGCAGAAGGAGGACAGCAGTGACAGTAGCTCACAAAATGTGTCCCTTCATCTTCTGCTCCCAGCTACTGGGAAACAGCACAGAGCTTCCAGGGTGTGTGGGCAGTGACTGATCACATCTCAGTCCTTGAATTTAACCATCCAGACAGCCAGCACTGGATTCTGTGCCTTAGTATTTCCTAGCTTGCTCTTCCAGGGGAGCTCTCTGTTTACACTTTGATAGTGAGGGAGATTGAGGGAATGAGGGGCTAGGTGAAGCAGCAGAGGAAGCTGCAGAAGGTTGGGTGGCAGAAGAGCTCAGAGCACTGCAGGTCAGGCTGGCTGTGTGGGTTGCTCCATGGCTGCCTCGTACAAGGCCAGGGCAGTTGTTCGATGCGGATAAGAATAAGAACCAATGAATGGTTTGGGCTGGAAAGGACCCTGAAGATCATTGTTCTGACTCCCTGCTGTGGGCTGGGTGCCCCCCACCAGCTCAGACTGCTCAAGATCTTAGGCACCTCCAGGGGTGGGACTGCCACAACTTCTCTGGGTGACGATGTCAGGGCCTCACCACTCTCAGAGTGAAGAATTCCTCACATCTAGCCTAAATCTCTCTTTCAATACTGAGCACTTAACCTTTGTCCTGTCACTACATGCCTTGATAAAGTGTCCCTTTAAGGCAGTGTCTTGTCACCTTCACTGGAGAAGATCTAAACCACCTCCAAGTAGAGACGAGGCACAGAGCTCATATCTGTGAGCAAGAAAGTCATCCATTATAGAAATCCTGCAGCATAGTGCTGTGGAAAAGCAGCTCTGGGGTTGACTCCATCCTGGTATCAGGGGTCCCATTCACTGAAACCAAACAGATGTTGGGCAATCAAACCCAGGGAGGAGAGAGAAGTGTCATGGATCAGTGGGATCAGCTGCACAGGGGCTGCTCTGCCCTGGGTCTCTGTGCCCCAGCCAGAGTGGCTGCTCTGGGGGAGGGCATTGAGTTCATCACTTCCACGTGTCCCCTCTCACACTCAGGAGTTGGGCCCCATCTTTTACTACACCTGTTGCAATCGTGCTGTGCAGCAGCACAGATAACGAAGGGGCTGAAGTCCAGAGTGGGGCAGCTCCTGGGGAGCAGATTCCAGCCTGAGGCTCATGGCATGGCCTCCCCCAGCTGCTGCCTCTCCTGACTCCCTTCTGCCCTCACATCCCTTCTGCCCACGATGCTGAGGCTCATACTCCTCCCTGCTCTTCTGCTACTGGGTGAGTTGTATTCCTGCACCAGGGCTGTGCATCGGGTTGTGCTGGGGGTGAGAGGGGTCATAGCACTGCTGAACCCACCCATGCCTGTTCTATGGGAGGTTCACTGCACCCCACTGCACTGTGGCAGCTTTCCCAGCTTGGCGGGCAGCAAACCCCCACCAGGTCTCTGCTTATGTAGACTCAATGGGGATTCTCTGGGGCGAGTGCATGCTGGAGCTGCCAGGAACAGTCGCTGTCAGGAGGGTTATTGCTGATGACGTTGCTCAGCATGGGGAGGAAATGCCCAAACCTTACTGGTTTTCCCCTAGATGGTGGCTGAGGTTTGTACCAGGGTGAGGGTGGCAGGGTTTGTGCCACGCCCCTGGTGGTCTCTGGTGCTGAATGCTGGTGGTGGGAGATCCCAATCCATGAGGGCAGGGAGGGGCAGGAGCCCAGGCCAGGGGGATTTGGTTTTTCTCTGGGCCCTGCTCTGGCTGGCAGCCCATCGTGCAGAGGTGGAGGTCCTGTCCAAGAGGTGGTGCTGCTGAATGCTCTGCACTTTCCATGCAGGGTCCCAGACAGGATTGTACAGATATCACCCGCAGGATGCGTGTACTCTCTGTCACCCATGGTGGCCCCTTGCCCAGCACCTCCAGGGAGTTTTCAGCCCCTTCCTCTCTCTGGCAGCTGGGACCATCCCCTCCAGCAGGGCTGCTGTTGTCAACAGCTGTGGCAGCACGGCTGAGCACCACTGTGACTTCATGTGCCACTGCAGTGACTGTTCCGATGAGAACCAGTGTGGTGGGTGCCTGCAAGCGGGTGATGGAGCGGGGACACCGTGGCTCCCTGTGCTGACCCAGCTGTGCCCTGACCCCTGCTCCCACATCCTCAGGGTACCTGGGGGTCTTGGCCACGCTTGGCTCCCCCTTCACCTGTGATTTCGAGGAAGGTGACTGTGGCTGGCAGGATGTGAGCACCTCCACCTACAGATGGGTGCGGAGCCGGGCCACCCTGGACTCATGGGGCACAGGGCCACACTCAGACCACACCGTGGGCACAGACCAGGGTAAGCAGGGACTGCAGCATGGGCTCCCACTCCTCTGTCCAGAGTGCTCTGAAAACACTGAATCTCCCATTCTGTTAGGGTGCCGGGGCAGAGCCTGCAGGAGTAGTGCTGGCCACGGTGCTGGTGCTGCTCCATGTGTGCAGCCCCTGCTCTTCTCTGCCCTCCCCAGGGTGGTTCATGGTGACAGTGTCCCCCCCGGGAAAGGCCACAGCCACCGCCTGGCTCCGCTCACCAGTCATGCAGGAGGCGATGGCCACGTGTGAGATCTGGGCTTCGTACTACCTCTCGGGAAGTGGTGAGTGCACCCAGGATCCTGCAATGGATACCAGGGCAAGGAGGTGACCATGAGGACAATGGGGAGGGACAGAACACCTCAAGATAGATCCCTGCCATCCTGCTCACCTCTTCCGTGCTCAATACATGGAGGTGGCAGGATCTAAGTGTCCCCACTCTGGTCCAAGTCACTCCACAGGCACAGGCCCGTGTCAATGGCCACCTGTGGGCTCTCTGCAGGGCTCAACCAGACGACGTGCCCGGTGCTGCACCTGGCCGTGGCATTTGGGGACACGGTGGTGGAGCTGTGGCGGAGCCCCGAGCAGAGGGCTGAGGGCTGGCGCCAGCTGGTGGCATACCCCGGCCGGATCAAGGAGCAGTTCCAGGTGAGATGGGGACACTGGGCTGCACCAGGATCAGAGGCTGTCAAGGTGGCTCACCCAGCCGTCACCTCTCACTGCAGCTCACCTTCGCCCTAACACAACCGCCCACATGCGGGGCAGTGCTGGCACTCGATGACATCATCTTCAGGAACTGTGGCTTGCCAGGTGAGTGTTGTGGCCCCCGGAGGAGTGATTGACCTTGATACTCTGTGCGAGCTATCCTGCTGCCTGTTGTGCCTTGGGGTCAACTGTCCTGGCCAGGGTGCATAGTGGGCATGGGGAGCCCATCTCTCAGGTGTGGGGAACAGCCTGGGAGATGGAGCGTGGAGCCCGACACAGAGCTGCGCTGACTCTGTGTCCCATGGCCCAGCGGCTGGGCAGCAGCACTGCGGGACAGAGGAGAGAAACTGCAGCAGAGGCTCCTGCCTGGCCCTGGGCCGCTTCTGTGATGGCACTGATGACTGCGGGGACGACTCTGATGAAGCTGCAGAGCAATGCCGTGAGCATCTCCAGCCCCGGGATCAGGGGATGTATATGGGCAGAGGGGTTTGAGCCCATGGGACCATGGGGTGGCAGATGGCTGGCATGAGTTATCCCTGCTCTGTCCCAGAGCTATGCAGCTGCAGGGACAAAGCCACCCAACTGGTTTCATACAGCCCATCGTGCAGTCCCTTGCCTGGGAAAGGTTGGCCTTCATCCCCGTGTCACTGCTCTCACTGCTCCACAGAGCTTTTCACTTCCTGCTCCTTTGAGGAAGATCTTTGCATCTGGGAAGTGGAGGCTGGGCAGCCAGCATGGGGGAGGAACACGAGCATGGACCTGGGGACTGCCTCTGGTATTCCCACCCGGGATCACAGCACCAACAGCGCTACAGGTGTGTGTGCTGGCACTGAGTCCCCCATGCTTCCCGCCATCCTTATTCTTTCTGCCTTTGTGCCCGTGTGCCTGGCCCTGCTCAGCTCCGTCATGGTGTCTCCTCAGGCTATTTCCTCCACACCATCTCTGGGGAGGGCAGCAGCATGGCCAGGTTGATCAGCCCCACTTTCCAGGCTACCAACTCCTGCTCCGTGAGTCGCTGTGGGCATTTGTATGCTGAGCAGGGGACAGCAGCCCCATGGACATGGTGGTGGTGAGGGACAGGGTCCTCATGTGCAGGGACCCTTGCATGGGGTCAAGGCTGCAGTGGCTCTTTGCCTGGGGAGGACAGTGATTCTAGGGGTGGTTGGTGGCACCTCCAGTACCTGGTGGGAGCGCTGAGCTTCTCCAGCCCTATGTTTGAGTGCCTCATGGGGTAAGGGGGGCTTTGTGCACCTGCCCAGCCCTCACTGCCACTGCCCACCCCCAGCTCGTTCTCTACTGCCATCTCCATGGCTTGGCCACCAGCAGCCTCAGCATCTCCTATGTGATCAACTCCACTGAGCACCTGGTGAGAGAGAGGACAGGGGATACAGGTGGCTGCTGGGTCCGTGAGAGAGTGGACTTCAACCTGACAGAGAGCTTCAAGGTGGGCTGGGGCAGTGTTGAGTGAGTGGGGTGACCACAACCCCTATCCTACGGGGACCTTGTGGTGCCACTGCCCCAGCCCCAAAGCCTGCCCCTGCGGTAGGCTCCACCAGCACTGCCCCAAAGCAAGGGGCTCTCCCATGCCATATCTCTGGTCTGTGGGCCCCCAGTATGCTCATGTAGGACCGGGGATAAGGGTGGGACTGGCAATCAGAGTCCTCCTGGTGTATGCCCACACTGCCCATTTACAAATCCGCCCAGAGCCCAGAAATCACCCTGCTGGAGTAGAGAGTGCTCACACACACCATGTCACCCCACAACTTCCCCCAGCCCACCTGCCCTTCCCTATGGCCACCCCCTCCCAGCTGTGAGGGCACCCATGACAGCACCCCAGCAGCACCCGGTGGCATGCTAGGCAGGACGCACAAGGAGACATGCACAAGAGCTGCACCAATGCCTCAAACGCACCACTTCCAGCTCCAGCATCGCCCTCGTCCCCACACAGCCCCTTCCCCAGGGGTGTGCTGACTGCCACCACGGCGCTTCCCTGCAGGTACTGATCACAGGCGAGGCAGGGAGCGGGGGCACTGTGGCTATCGATGACCTGATTCTGTCTCCAGACTGTGTGCCGCAGCAGGGTGAGCTGGGGCGGGGGGCACGCGATGGGGCCACAGCTGGAAGGGCGCTGCTGGGGCGATGCCTGGGGCCGGGCTCGTCCTCATGCTCTGCCAGTACCATGCTCCAGTCCAGGGCTTTTGCCATCAGAGCCAGCTCCCTTGGCGCTGCCAGACCCGGCCCGTGTCAGCCCCTGCGCGGCTGAGGAGTTCCTCTGCAGTGATGGGAGCTGTGTCAGCATCGAGCTGGCCTGTGACTTCGCCAAGGCGTGTGCTGATGGCTCTGATGAGAACCACTGTGGTGAGAGCCAGCAGAGGGTGGGGGGCACTCAGCTCACCCTGCCCACACCCCTGCAGTGCCTGGGGGTCCAGCAAGCATCACGGCATGGCCGTGCTGAGCAATCAGTGTTGCAGGAACCACCAACTTCGAGGAAGGGACTGGGGGCTGGCATGACACCAGCGTGGGCCAGCTGTGCTGGGCTGTTCAGAGTGCCACCGAGACTACAGCCACCACCCTGGTGGGAGCAGGTGAGGTGGTTCCCACCACCCCAGTGGTGCTCCTTGGTCCCCAGGTCTACAGGGGCCTGAGAGGCTCAGAGCCCACTCCCAGCTGGGCAGAGGGATGTCCCCATGGGAGGAGTAGGGGTGATGGGAGCAGGGTGCTTCTCATGGCTTCTCAGGGGGGTTGCTGTGCAGGGCCCCTGCATCTCAGGCTGTTTCCTTGCCCAGGGGCTTTCTTGGCTCTCCAGAAAGGAGAAGGACAAATGGTGGCTCCTGCCAATGCCCGCACACCTCTGCTAGGCCCCTCTGGTCCGGCCTGCGCCATGGAGATGAGCTATTATCTGCACAGTGGCCCCCAAGGTATCCCAAGCTGGCTGAGCCCTGTCAGTCCTGTGGCTGCAGGCTGGGTGGTGCTGGGAGGTGCAGTGCTGCCCGTGTCCCCAGCACCATCTTCTATGCTCAGGTTTCCTTGCTGTTGCTGTCACGGAGCACTCCACGGGCATGACGCACCTGGCCTGGCACACACGGGGACATGGCAGCACGGCCTGGGAGCACGTCCACATCCCGCTGGGGGAGAGGGCCCGGCCCTTTCAGGTATAGCCAAGGGATGGCCCAGCTGGGAGCAGGGCCATGGCCCCCAAGGATCACTACCACCATCCCCAGGTCGAGCTGCTGGGGCTGGCAGAGCTGCAGGACCCAGTGAACATCGCTATCAACAATGTGACGTTTGTGCAGTGCGACCCTGGTGTGGAGCCCCTGGGGGCTGCAGGTGCATGGGGGCACATGGGTGTCTTGAGCTGGGTGGAGAAGGCACTGCTGCAGTGTTCCCAGTCCTGCAGCTGGGATCTGAGCCGGGATGAGCACTTCTGTCCCCAGCACTCACTGCTGCCTGGAGGAGGTGGTGGAGAGATGTGCTCAGTCCCTTATCTGCACCACCCTCACCATGGCCGCCTCTCTCTGCACAGAGCTGTCCTGCAACTTTGAGCTGGACCTGTGTGGCTGGTACCAGGACCGGGGCAGCGATTTCCAGTGGATCCGCAGCACAGGGCAGGGGCAGGGCTCCGACCACACCACCGGATCAGGTAGGGGCCTGCCTCCTCATGTCATCCCAGGCAGCTGGAGGGGCCCGGAGTCCCAATCCCCAGGCTGGGATGTGTCCTGTGTGCTGTGAGCAGCCCTGGGAGTGAGGGGGAGAGCTCAGCTGAGCAGCACTCAACGAGAGAAGGATGGGTGAATGCAGCTCAGTTGTTCCTGATGCTCAGGATACTTCCTGGCCGTGGACCCTTCTGCACCGTGGAGCCGTGGGCAGCGTGCACAGCTCATCACCTACAGCCAGGAGCCTGCTGCTGCCCCGCGCTGCCTCGCCTTCTGGTACCGCCTGGCTGGCCCACAGATCGGTATGTGGCCCTCCATCCTCAGCAGCTCACCCCAAGCTCTGTGGTGCCATGTTAGAGCCAGATGTGACATCCGCTTCCACCTCTGCCCTCTGCCCAGGCACGCTGAGCCTCAAGCTGCAGCTTCAGGGAGCAGAGGAGACGGTGCTGTGGACACAGCGGGGCAGCCAGGGCAGTGTGTGGCACCGCGGGCTGGCAACGCTCCCTGCCACGGGGCAGCAGCACTACCGGGTGAGGGCGAGGGCTGCATGGTGGCATGGAGCTGTGCGGGGCTGGCTCTCTATGCCAGAGGGCACAGGCTGGGCTGCTCTGAAGCCGCTGTCTGGCCCGGTGGCAGCTGTCCTTTGAGGCACTGCGGGACGGCTTCGTGGGTGACATGGCACTGGATGATGTGGCTCTGATGGCGGGTGCGTGTGGGGCCGAGCTGTCCTGCTCCTTCGAGGCAGGCACGTGCGGGCTGGCGGGCAGCGGGCAGTGGTGGCGGCAGCACGGCGGCACCGGCACTACCACTGGCCCCATGGCCGACCACACCACTGGCACCACCACAGGTACTGATGTCAGGGCTCCATGGGGCTCTGGGCCATCCTGCTGCCTTCACTGCCCACATGGCTGCAGCCCTCAGCCCATGGCTGAGCCACATGGGGGCTGTCCATGCAGATCCGTGCCCCCCAGGAGAGCCAGGCATCAGGCAGTCACAGCATGGGGGCTTCTTTCTCCCCAGGACATTACATGGTGGTGAACACCAGCAAATACTCACTGCCTGTGGGGCATGTGGCCACACTCAGCTCTGCACTGTACCAGCGCTCCACACCTGCCCAGTGCCTGGCTTTCTGGTACCAGCTGAGTGCCGCAGCCCCAGGTGAGCCCTGTGTGCCCCATGCCATGTCCACCAACCAGCACAGGTTGAGTGCTGGGGGCTGAATATTGCCCTGTGCCATGGACGTGCAGCACAGTGCCATTCAGCATCACCATGCCCTGGGCAGGGATTCTCCACATCCTCATGGAGGAGAACGGTGAGCAGAGGAAGCTATTCAGCATCAGCACAATGGAGGGTGACACCTGGCATCGTGGGCATGTCACTGTCCAGGCAGACATGGATTGGAAGGTGAGGGAGGACCCCAGGTAACTCCTGGTGGGATGGAGGCTGCAGGAGGGACTGCGCTGACAATGGGTACTCCCCCTGCACCACGCTGCCACCAGCCTCAATGTGCCCTCCCCACAGGTGGTGTTCAAGGCAGAGGGAGCTGGAGGTGAGCACAGCTATGTGGCACTGGATGACCTGCACGTGTCGGATGGAGCCTGCTCTGAGCCAGGTGGGAACATGTGTGCCAGGCACCCCATGGGGACACATGGCCACAGGGATGGGGACAGCCCTTCCATCAACCAACGGCACCTGCCAGCACACGTGTCTAAACATGTGTTTCCACCTAGCATCATGTGACTTTGAGTGGGACATGTGTGGCTGGAGCAGCCCCGCGGATGAGCGCCTGCATGGCTTTGCCTGGGGCTGGAAGAGCGGGGTCCCCCTGGCCAAGTACCCTGGCCCCGAGCAGGACCACACCCTGGGCACAGGAGATGGTAGGAGCCCTCAGGGGGCTGGCATGGCTT
Source organism: Cyrtonyx montezumae (assembly GCF_038088225.1). Taxonomy (NCBI): domain Eukaryota; kingdom Metazoa; phylum Chordata; class Aves; order Galliformes; family Odontophoridae; genus Cyrtonyx; species Cyrtonyx montezumae. Next base: position 9,604,875 of record NW_027071937.1, read on the forward strand.
GGGGGTGCAGCAGGAGCTGCGTCAGGTTGGGCTTTCTCATGAATGTCCCTTCCACTGTGTCCCAGGCCTAAAGGGGCTGGGACACAGTTCAGTGCCTTCATCAGCTCTGTCCCGGCCCCAGGTTTGGGCTGGTACACAGGGCAGACCCCCCAGGCAGCCCACAGCCTGCACACCCAAGGGCAGTGAGAGGCTGGGAGGGTTATGGGACAGGGCCCACCCCACATGCCACCCTGCCCCTCCAGGTCACTACGTGCACTTCGACACCCGTGTGCTGGGTGCAGGGGGCACCACAGCCCGGCTGGAGAGCCAGCACCTGCCCGCCACCACTGCCGGCTGCCTGCACTTCTGGTACCACATGGACATCCCAGAGCACCTCAGTAAGAGCTGTCCCAGGGTGTGGGCAAGGGTGGGTGCTGCCCCTGGGGAAGGGGCATCAGCCTACAGTGGGAGCCAGGGGATGGCTGCTGGGGAGCAGCCCAGCACCGCTTGAGCAGGGCAGTGGGGTTCTGCCGGGCACTGCGGTCCCACAGAGGACCTGGCTGCTCCTGTGGGTTCCGAGCTGCTGCTGATACAGAGGCAGCTGTCCCCCTGTGCTGCAGCGGGTGTGGAGCTGCAGGTGAAGCTGCAGAGCGCGGTGGGGCAGCGCACAGCATGGAGTGTGGCAGGGCAGTGGAGCCAAGGCTGGCAAGGCAGCACAGTGCCCTTGGAGAGTCCCAGCGAGTTCCAGGTGAGCGGATGACCTCCTGGGATGCTGGATGCCCTCCCTGCATGCCAAGCCCAGCACCCCACCTTCCCATGCAGATTGTCTTTGAGATTACCTCACGGATGTGGCCAATGGAGGGTACCGTGGCACTGGATGATATCAAGTACAATGCCACTGGAGGCTGTGACTCCAGCTCAGAGGCACCAGGGAAAGGTGTGGGTCATCCCCAATGACAGTATCACATCCTTTGTGACCGTGGTCCCTGTAAGGCTGGCAGAATCTTTCTTCTTCTGCAGTGAAGTCTTCCAGTGGCTTTGTGGCAGAAGTGGTGCTTGGCCTTCTGCTGGCTGTCATCATGCTGGCACTGGCAGCAGCCGGTGGATGGTACTGGCTGAAGAGGAGAGCGCAGGGGAGTGGAATGGCCATGGAGAGCAACACTCCCCAGGGCTTCGACAACATCACTTTTCAAGACGTAAGCAGCAGCTCTGGCACTGCAGGGTGTGCAGGACTCTCCTGTTGGCTCAGCTGCCCCCAGCAACACCAAAACAATGCTTTCTAAAAGCTCAGCAAATCCCAGAATGCACTCAGTGGGCCCATGGCCTGCCAACACGTCAGAGAGGGGCAAAGGGCTCTGCCCCTTATCTGAGTGCTGGCAGATGAGTGACCCCAGGGCTGTGGGACTGACCTGGATGCTTTGCTGCTGTGATCAGCATTTGCTTCAGAAACAGTTGAGGTTGTGCTCCTCCTCTCCAGAACCCCACTGGGGAACGGGTCATGCAAACATTGTTCTTTTTTCTTATGCCAGCGACTTCAAACCAGCAGAGGCAGCTGAAACTGCATTCAGTTTCCTTTGAGGAGATTGTGCCACGTAGCCCCCAGCAGAGCCACCAACTCTTGCAGCTGTGCCGGGGCTGATCCCAAAGGATGGAGCCCCCGTTGGCCTCACGGTGCAGCATGGCTGCTGGGGCCCCCACATGCTGGCATATGGGTCATCCACTCCAGAACCTTATGTTTCCTATCAAACTACACTTACTGCAACCAGTTCATGCTGACCCTTCTCCTTTACAGGACAAGGTCATTATTGCACAAGTGCCAAAAGAGAGGGAGGAAGACTGACCTCAGCGAGCACCACCCACCACCACTTTTGCACCCACGAGGCATGCTCAGGGCAGAGCACCCCTCCAGCACAACCTCGCACTCCGTCCAGCCCACAGCTGCCCACCCCACAGCACGCTCACTGCCCCACATTGCACTACAGAGCAGCAGCAGGCAGTGGCCCCAGGAGCACAGCTTGACTGCTTCCACCACTACCTCCACACATGCGGGAACAGCACTGCTGTTTTTTTGTAACAAGAACTTTCTGCACCACATGGAGACAGTGTGATGTGTCTGCATTGACACTCAGGGAGCAGGGGCGTCTTGCAGGAGAACTGCCAACTGAGTGAGCAGGGTCCTGCTGGCTGCCCACTGCTCAGGTGGAAGGGGCAAGGCATGCTGCCACGCACCCCTCCAAGGTTTCCCAGTCCCAGGATTATGCCCCAGGGAGCAGCCCTGGCACAGGAGAGCTGGGCAGCCAGCCAGGACTGCAGGGGGCTGGGGAAGGAGGAGGTGGTGGGGCAGGGAGCACTGTGCAGCACAGCTGCTGGCAGCCAACAGCCCCTGCCCAGCTGAGCAGGGCAGCCCACGCTTGTTTCAAGGACTCTTCAGACTTGACAGCATTTCAGCTTTACTGGGAAATGAAAAGCTCTCCCATGGCACAGGGCCACATTATCCACTGCTGCAGACAGGCCCTGGCAGACTCTGAGCCCAGGACCACTCATTTTTCCCCCCACAGCTTTCCAAACAATTTCATACCATGGCCCTTGGCAAGCCTGCCATGTAACCACAACAGCACACAAACCTGTTCACCCTCTGTGGAGGCAAATGGCTCACTAACAAGCCTGCTCTGATACTTGGCTGAAGAGAACACAGCATGCCACTGTTGTGGTTTGCAGCAGAAGCCTGCTTTTCCTCTTGTTTTGCTTCAGACAACTCTCCCTTCAGCTCTGTTCCACTTATGATATGCCACACAGTCACATCAAGCACAGGTATTAAAGCTCCACCACTGCTCCCCACCCTGGCAGTGGGCAACAGGAAGGTTAACGAGGACATAAGGAGGGCTCTGGCTCCACATAAACACCTAATTGTGTTTGCATCAGCCTTGATTTGTACAGTGACAGAGACTCTACTCACCTCCACAAAAGATAAAAACAGAATATTGATTTCATCTCTGGGCTGTAAGCCAAAGCTGCAGTCCTAATAGGCAGGGGAAGAAGCAAAGCAGCAAAGATGCTGTGACAACAGCAGCTGTTACCCTACATGCTTCAGGTAGACCCACAACACTCCCAGAGGAGTGAAGGTGCTAACAGCACCAGCAACATCCAACCACAGACATTTACAACCAGCTGTTAACATGAAGCAACCACCCTATGCAACTGAAGGGTATCAAACTTTATTATAGATCTCTTGTTTTAAAACACACTGGAAGGAACAAACAAAAATGTCCTTGCAATGCAGTGACTGAGTCATCACTTCAAATGCAGACGCAGATCAAACCCCAACTCTCCCAAATCATTTCTAATATATCCCACCCCAAAATTGCTCCAATCAAATTATAACATTTCAAACGACCCCAAGTGTCTTAACATTAGCTGTTTCTAAACACCAAGACACACATGTTTTCTGGCAAATTAGATGCAGTATTTTTTTTTTCCTGTGTGGGAGGTTTAGTTCATCAATCTCTGGAAAGGAGGAAGGAAAAAAATCAGGACAATTGCTTCTTTAAGGTTGCCTTTTTATAGCAGGTACAGATTCTGCAGATTTCCCCCCACAAAGCAAGTCTGAAACCCTCTTGTTCAGCTTGGCAATATCAAGAGAGATTCCGGTGGTTTAGGAGAACCAGCCAGACGACATCAGTCTGAACAAACTGATTTCGAGGCTTTGTTGTCATTTCCCTTTGGGGCCAGTCTCAAGTGGTTTTCCAATATCCTTCCCACGCAGTTTAAGGCCTGGAGTATGACAAAGGAGACAACCATAAGCTGTTGTGCACTCAATCATTCACAGCTTTAAAATTTTTGCTATAAATGAGTGTCCAGAAAAGAAGGCAGGGAAAACCAGATTTAGGAGTAATCACACTTCAGTTCATAGGAGCAGCACAAATTAGAAGAAAGGCTCCAATTTGCTTGTGCATTGACTGTGTTTCTAAAAAATGGTATCTGAACAGGAGCAGGAGAGCCACATCAACACTAGAGGATGCAAGTTACTTTTCTGAGTTCACATCAGACCTTCAGGCATCACAGCATATCATGATTTTAGAGGGGCCACATACAACATTTCCAGGGCACATACCCACACATAAAAATGGAGAGCAAAGAAGAACAAGAGCTCTGCATTCTTGTTTCAGTCAATAGATACAAGCTCTTCTTATCAGCACACAGCTTAATGACACCATGGCCTTAATAACCTATAGTCAGGGACAGGTGCTGACACGGAAGTATAAATCATTTAAAACCATTGCTTAGACACTGAAAACACTGTTTCTGAAGTCTACTTTCTTGACTTACCAATGGCTCTTTCAATCTTGCCCATAACTTGGTTATTGGGGATTGCTCTTCCTGATTCGTAATCAGCAATGACTTGTGGTTTTTCATTGATTTTCTATAAAGAGATGATACGCCTCAAACATTCACTCCATACAAAATAAACACAAAGAACCAAATTTCCAGTACTCACACAGATAAGTAACAATCTCTAATTATGCCACAGGATAATTCGATTAGGATCAGAGGACAAGGAGCCTACTTCTAGGCCTGTAGTGTGGTCAGTCTATCACCTCCCTCCACAATTCAGGTGTCACAGTGACACATCTTGGACAGATTTCTCTTAGCATCCCCAGAGGAAAACCACCAAGTAGTAAAGCTGGTTAATAAAGCAATGAGCTTCCAAACACAGTGTCAGGCACAGAGAGTACAAAAAAAATCCCCATCATCAAAGTTGAGCCAATGGGAAGAAGAGCAGGGGGAAGCCTCCAGCTCATCAGCAATGACACTGCCTGGGCTCTGAACAGATGTTCAAAGGTTGTAGGAATAATCCCCTAAGTCTACACAACTATTGTTTTGGAGATCAGGCATCAGAGATGTTACATTCACTAAACTTCTTGTTCAGAATAACCATATGTAAACAGGAGAAAAGTCTAACTTTAGTTGCCTCAAGGTGCCTGTATTCACCTCCAGTGAGAGCAGAGGCCAGAGGGCACTGGGCAATACTTACCGTGGCCAGGTCCTTCTGTGTCATGCCCTTGCTCTGCCGACCCTGTTGGATTACTTTGCCCACCTCCAGGGGAACTCTGTCATGGTGTAGCTCTTCTGTCTCTCGGTCGAGCTTGGCTGTGTTCTTTGTGATGAAGTGTTGTTTGTTTTGGCCTGCTGCCCCTGTCATTCAAAGCAAGAACAAAAAGATCACAAGAACAAACGGAACAAGGCTCAGAGCTGCACCAGTATCAAAGCAGTTCTTCTGAACACTCAGCTGCCTAGGATCCCCAGGAGCCTTCAAGAATTCATGCCAACATCAGCAATGACTTCAACCACATCCCGCCTGCTGAAGGTCAGGGAGCATGTTATCTCAATCCTGCTCATACATCAGCATTTAACACCGTCATTCGAGGCCCTCCCTTTTCCTTACTGCACATTCAAACATCACTCCATACACGCTTTTTTTTTTTTTTGCTATTACTTGTGGATTAACATGCCAATTTCATTCCATACATGCATGTTTTTGCTACAGCATAGAGGCATTTAATATTTGAATTTGGGCCTTGTTTGCTTAGTTACAAGGCTGCTTTCAGTTTCTGATGCTACTGAGAAGTAAGCTGCGACACTGCACAGCTTTGCTGAAAGTCAGAGGTTCAGAAATACACTATTTGCTCTGTTTCTTCTTAGCGAGAATCTTTCAGTCAGTTTGAACCCTTCTCTAACATTAATCTCTGGAACTCAGTGTCTTCATAGAGCTGCTGGGGCCGTCCTTGCCCAGGGCCCAGCTGTGCTTTACACCACCGCAGCCTCTCGCCCTGTGGGGAAGAGCTTCAGAATTCGCATCAGCCGAGAAATGGGAGGTTTTAAAAAGCTGCCCCACAGGGAGGCGGAGCAGCGACGGAACTTCTTAACCGCGTGTGATCAACCGAAGGGACAGCCCCGGGAGCTCCGGAGCCGCCGAGCGCCCATCTCCGGGATCCAGGACCCGCGGGCCGCTCCATACTCACACTTCTTGGAGGTCTCCACGTCCTCGCCCCGCCGCTGCGCTGCCAGCACCGCCTGCGGGAGCGAACGGCCGCGCTCATTCGGGGCCGGGCGGCAGCCACCCCGCGGGCAGCCGAGGCCTGGCCTGGCCCCGCCCCGGCCCTTGCATCAGCCGAGCCGCGGCAACCCCCCGCGCGTCAGCTGCCGTTCCTTCCGCGCCGCAGCCCCGGCCGAACCGCCCTCGCCGCCGCCCCGCTGACCTGCTTGGACTTGGCCTGGGCCGCGCTGGGGCCCTTCTTGCGCAGCACCGTCACCGTGTCCCAGTCGCTCTCCGCCATGACACCGCCACCACTCGCCCCACCCCCCGCTGCTGTGCCGCGCCCGCCGCCCTGGCAACGCCGCTCGCTGATTAGGCGCAGGACGGGTCCTGCCGCCCACCCCCCGGCCGCCTCGCTTGTCGATAGGTCCGCGCTCATGCCCGTCAAAGAGAAGACGACCTCTCCGGAGCGGGGGGCGGGACTTGGGGGGGCTCCTCGCTGGAGTTTGGCAGATCGAGGAAGTCCTTGGCAGATGTGACGCCCTTCCTCTTCATAGGTACAATGCACTGACAATCAACCTCCTGCCGGCTCTCATTGGCTAGTGTGCACGGCGGGCTGGAGGCGGGGGCGCACATGTCTTTGCGCTCTGATAGGCTGCTCTAAGTGCCAATAGCTCCTTGCCAAGAAGTGATTGGTCGAAGCCACGGGGGCTGTCAGGAACGCTGACCAATAACCGCGCCCAGTTGGACGGAACGCTGTTGTCAGTCGGGTCGCGCATGCGCAAAGGCACACCGCTGGCACGTTGAGGCGCTGCGGCGGGCGCCCACTAGCGGCGGCGTTGGGTTCCGCTCTATCCCGTCCGCTTCTGTGCTCTCCCGGGAGCCCGGCAGCCGTGGTACCGCCGAGCGCCGCGCCCCGGGCAGTGCTCTGGATGAGGGAAAGCTATAGCAGCGCTCTCGGTCCGTCAGCTGAGACGCAGAGAAATCCCTGAGCTCTGAGTCCGAACCACCCGAAGGGCTCCGGGCACGGCCGGGAAAACCCGGACCGCCGCTCCGTCACTTCTGAAGGAAAGGGCGTGGGTCGGGTTGGGGCTGTTACCGTCAGCGCGGGGTTCCCGGCGGGGCTCTGTCCGGAACTCGGACCTAACAGCCCGAGGGAGGGTGAGGTCCGAGAGCACGGCCGACCGTGGGGCAGCGAGCAGGAGCGGGCAGTGCTGGCAGCGCTCCCCGCCCCGGCTCAGCAGCGGCTCGGGTGGTGTCGCTGGACAGTGCTATCTGCGAGCGGCTCCTGCCCTCGGTGCTTCGTCCGTCACGTTTTGCTGAGGAAATGGAGAAGGGGTTTTCTTCACTGAATTACATAAACCCGTGAAGAACTGTAGCAACGTGGGGGTTTGCACCCTTGCTTTCCCAGAAATGTACAGCAGGAAAAGAAGCGTTGCAATAGGCGTGGAGGCGGTGGGGATGCGCGGCAGTGCCTATCCCGGAGCAGCTCTCCAAGTTTGTGCCAGGTGAGGCCCAGGGCCCGTCTCATTGGGGCGGGCTGAGCAGTGAGCTTTCTGCCTAATTCATGCTTCTCTGGGCTTTGCCCTCTCTATGGGGCACCCCCTGGTGCAGCCAACCCCGTCCCCACTCTCACTGAGAGCCGTACTGTGTCCCGATGGCTGCTGTCCCTCTCAGTCTGGTGGCTGCTTCTGTAGCCCTCCTTGCCTTTGTGTAATGTTGTGTCTTCCCACTGCTCAGCTGTGGGACACCCGTGGGTGCATTTGGGTGAAAGAGGTGGCCTTGGCCCTGCAAAGGGGCTCCTGCTCCCCTGGAAGCCTTTATCCTCAGTGCCTGGGTCTCCTCTTTCTTCCCATTATGACCAGCGCCCACCCACTGGTGTCTGTGGGCGGTAGTGGCACCAGCTGTGCATGGAGCCAGGCAGGCTGTGGTTTGGTGACTGGTACCCGGACATCTGTCAGATCCCCAGAACCATCCACATGGCCCTGCAGCTCCTGTCTCACCCAGCACACACCAGAACTGCACACAGGTGCTGGGGGCATGGGTTGGGCATCATCAAGCTGTCCTTCCTGGCTGCAGCCAAGCAGGATTTCCCCACCCTGAGCGAATTCCCCTCAGCATGAGAACTAGAGCTCATGTCCTGTGTGCACCTCGTGGCAGCAGAGCCCTGATGCTCCCAGCTCCTCAGATCGGCCTCAGCTGCCTGCAGGCTGCAGGATGGACACCTGCTGCTTGTGGTCAGTGCACTGTGGGGAGTGGGCTGCAGGGCTGTGCTCGGCTGTGGTGGCTGCTGCTGTGTGATCTTGAGCAGCACAGAGTTCCCCTGCAGAAAGTACCTCGGTGTGACCTCACCACCACGTGGTGGGTGCTTGTGTTTCCCCATCACCTCCTGTCACACGGAAACCCGCCCGGCCTCCGGCTGCCGCTGCGCTCTGTCGGTGAGCAGCAGCCATGGCACTGTGCATGCAGGTAGGGGCTGAGCCTTGCCTGGGGAGCCCAGAGCTGGGGTGAGGGGGCAGGTTGGGGCCGGGCAGTGGGGCGGGTGCAAGATGTCGGCTGACCCAGGAGGGTCCGGCGTGGGGGTTCTGGGGCGGTGCTGGCTGCCGCTGTCCTGGGTCCGGTGCCGCCCGGTCCCTGAGGACAGAGCCGAGGATCTGTGCCGTGGGGTGCAGGTGTGGATGGGGCCAGGGCAGGGTCACAGTGGGGAGGTGGCACTGTGGGGGGCGCATGACTGCACGGATGACCGTAGGGGGTTACGCGCAGCAGGGACGGCGCGTGGCGGTGACCGGGGAAGAGAGGGGAGGGGGTCGGCGTGGGAGGAGCGGCAGGTGTGGCCGTGGCAGGTGTGGCCGTGCCGTCCCGCCTCAGCCGCCACGGGCGGGGCCGTTGCCGGGCGGTGGCGCTGTGGTGGGCGGGGCGTCCTCCACGTGTCCGGCGGGCGGGGACTGCGCGCGCTTCCGGTGCGGGGTGCGGACGGACGGGGCCGGTGAGTGCGGCGCCGCTGCCGGGGCCGCCTGTGGGGGGAGCGGCGGGCAGTCGGGGCGGGCCGCGGGGCTCCGGCAGGGCGGGCCGCGACAGGCTCTGCCCCGTGGGACCGCCCTCCGCCCGGCCTGGCTATCTCCGAGATCGCTTCCGTCCTCGAGTGGCCGGGCCGCGGGGCCGGGCCGGCGCGTTCGGGTCGTGCCCTGGAGCTGCCGGGCGGCGCGGGGCTCCCGGCCCAGGCCGGGGCTGCGCGCGCTGAGCCGGGCTGGTCCGGTCCTGTGCCTCGAGTCGCGTTTGCCGGTGTTGTCCGGGCTCCGGTGTCCTGTGACAGTCAGAGAGGCGTTGCCGTCCTCCAGGTGTAACCAAACAGGGAACGTATTTTTATTTCCAGGCTCTGGGTGTACAGGCGGAATTTTTTGTTCCCATGGCAGCAGCAAATTCTACTCCGCCCGGTTCTCTGGACCTGAACCAGCCTGGCTTCGCAAAGGAGATCCTGGGAACTAAGCTGGAGGTGAAGTACCTCTGCTCGGACTGCAGGAACATCCTGAGGCGGCCGTTCCAGGCGCAATGTGGACATCGCTACTGCTCTTATTGCTTGAAGAAGATCATAAGGTAACTTTTATGTCTTCACCCTTAAAATAAAAGGCTTAGAAGTGAGCGGAAGAGAAGAAGGAGCTGGAGCACCGTGATAGTGCCTCCTCGTGGAAGGAGCGGTGTGTAACCTCTGAGGTTTGGTTTCAGGGATGTGTGATCTCTGACATGCCTTCACTCCTCTGCGCGTTCCCTCAGAGTTTGCTTTTCCAATATTTCCTGCATTACTTCTGCAAGCTCTGCTGGCAGTCCAGGTCGGTCACTGACCACCTTCAGTCTGCAGCATTGCTGCTGGAGGAGCTTGCTCCTGGAAGTGATGGTTTGTGTCTTGTGCCAGAGCACAAGGCACGTGGCTCAGGGAGCCTCACTTGTCTGCTCTCTCACCGTCACCTTTGAATGAAGCTGAGTAGAACAGTGAATCACGAGGTGAATAAAAAGCCCCTAGTGTTGGAAATGGGTATCCAAACTACACCTGAGCAAAGGCTTGTCATCTTGCTTAAAGGATAAGGAAATCCCTTCATTGTATTAAGTTGTTAGAAATCAATTATATCATAAATCGAACACTTTTCATAGTGTGTTTGATTATTGTTTTCCTGTTTGCTAGTTCTGGACCTCAAAAGTGTGCAAGCTGTATTCAGGAAGGAATATATGAAGAAGGAGTTTCTATTTTGGAAACCAGCTCTGTAAGTAAAAATTCATCAAAAAGAAAAAAAGTCCCCTTCCAAGTTAATACTACTTGTAGTTCTCCTTTAGAACACAGGTCTTTGGGGATCCACGTGTTCTTTAGGAATGATCTGGGCAGTGTGAATTACAGTTAACAAGGTGAACTCCCCAGCTTTTAAAATCCAGATCATGGGAATATAGCAGTGACCTACTTAAGTACTATAATAAAGATTTGTTTGTCATTAGCACGCCTCTGAGGATTTGGCAACTGGCTTGGGGAGGAGTCCTTTTTTAATTTGTTCTATGTTTTTGTTAAAGAGTGGTTAATGGCTGGGCCATGTTTGCACCCCCTCTGTGATTTCTGTGGTTCATTTACCTTTCCCATTGTAGGCTTTCCCAGACAATGCAGCTCGTCGGGAGGTGGAAAGTCTGCCCGCTGTCTGTATTAATGAGGGCTGCACATGGAAGGGGACTATTAAGGAATATGAGGTAAATCTCAAAGAAAGGCCTTTGATATCTGTGTGCTTTTTCTTTCCTCTGTGTGCTTGTAGGAGAGGTTTGAGGGGGGGTTGCTTTGTACTAAAGCTGGCAGTGATGGTGGGAGCTTTCACCTCTGCTTCGCTGTAAGCAAGGCCCTCCAGGAGCTACAGAGATGTCCAGGTTTGTGAATCCCACTGACAGCATGGGCTAAACTGGAAGTATTTCAGGTTTGCATATGATCCCAGGCACTGAACACTTCTATTTGGATAGGCTGAACAGCTGGGCTGAGCTCAATGGGATGAGGTTCAATGAGACCAAGTGCCGGGTCCTGCACTTTGGCCACAATAACCCCATGCAATGCTATAGGCTTGGGGCAGAATGGCTTGAAGAATGGAGAGAGGAAAAGGACCTGGGGGTGTTGGTTGATGCTCGGCTCAACATGAGCCGGCAGTGTGCCCAGGTGGCCAAGAAGGCCAACGGCATTCTGGCCTGTATTAGAAATAGTGTAGCCAGCAGGAGCAGGGAGGTGATCATCCCCCTGTACTCAGCTCTGGTACGGCCGCACCTCGAGTACTGTGTTCAGTTTTGGGCCCCTCACTACAAGAAGGACATTGAGGCCCTGGAGCGTGTTCAGAGAAGGGCAACAAAACTGGTGAGGGGCCTGGAGCACAAGTCTTATGAGGAGCGGCTGAGGGAGCTGGGATTGTTTAGTCTGGAGAAGAGGAGGCTCAGAGGAGACCTTATTGCACTCTACCACTTCCTGAAGGGGGGTTGTGGTGAGGAGGGGGTGGGCCTCTTCTCCCTGATAAATAACGACAGGACGAGAGGGAATGGCCACAAGTTGCGCCGGGGAAGATTTAGATTAGACCTGAGGAAGCATTTCTTTTCTGAAAGAGTGGTCAGGCACTGGAATGGCCTGCCTAGGGAGGTGGTTGAGGCACCATCCCTGGCGCTGTTCAAGAAGCGTTTAGATGAGGTGCTAAAGGATTTAATTTAGTAGTTGGGTAGAGATAGTGATAGGAGGATGGTTGGACTAGATGATCTTATAGGTCTTTTCCAACCTTATGAACTTATGAACTTCTGGTTGCTTTCTGCCCTAAGAGATGAGGGAACTGTCAAGGAGCTGTGCCTTACAGTGAGACTGTTGCTGAGTTTGCTATACTGTGTGAACTTGCAGTCTATTTCTGACCTGTGAGTTTGGAGCAAGTTGCCTGGCCATCCAGTCCTGTTTCCAGCCAGCTGCAGGGCCAAACAGCGTCTGCAGAAGGAGGGCAGGTGGCTTGGGTCGTTTGCTGGCTCAGCACACAGCACTGTGCCACCAGGATGTTTTCTGCTCGTCTTTGGAAAGGTTTTCATCTGCCCTTCCCACTCTTTAATCCAGGCCTTGGGACTTTAGCATGTGTACAGCTATTGTGCCTCACATTAGGTGTTCTGGAGACTGCAGTGAGCCTCTTACTTCACTGCGCCTTCCTGCAAGTCAGCTCGGCTGTGCAGAAAGCATTGATAAAATGTGTTGTCTGTTGGGAGCAACATTTACTCACCTGTGAAGTTCTGCTGCTCCTGAAGAATCTTTTGTCATCCCTAATGGAATGGCTGAACCATTACCCAAGGGGCCCAAAATAAGAGGAATAAACTTTCTTTTTTCCCCCAACACTAGCCCTAGATAAAGGCTGTTGCCCAGTTGTTCACTGGGCTGAGATGTGTATCAGGAAGAAGTTTCAGCTCAGTGTGGATTCTCTTGGCAATGCCACTGCAGGATGGTGGGAAGAAACAGTGCGACTGTGGGTCACTGCTGAGCTCCTGCCCACAGCTGTGCTGCTGCTGTGCTTCCCTGTCCTCCTGCCTGGAGCTTTCGGCTTCTTTGCACTGGCACAGTATGAAAGATAAGTGGGTATAGGATGCTAAATGCTCCTCCTGCTTTGAAACTCTTCTTAGATCTCTAGCATGTGGTGTGAATGCATGTGCCTGAATAAATCTGAAGTTAAAAGCTTAATGCTGACACAGCAGAGGCCACCAAGGAGCTGCATTACAGAGTGCAGTGTTCTCCTGAGATTCCCGATCCAAGCTGTTGTGCTGGTGTGTGGTGGCCTTGTCCTATGCTGTAATTACTGCCGGTGACCTGTTTCTTGTGGCACAGAGGTCTCGTGTCTGCTGCAGTGTTCTGAATGCCAGCTGTAGTGAGCAAGCTTATCTCTGTCAGACTAAAGCAAATGAGGTTTGTCAGCAGCTTACCGTGCCTGTGTCAGGATGCTGTGGCTGAGGCGCTCTTCTGAGCTCTTTCTCCTGGATTAAAGAAGTCCTGGAGGATAGCTCCTGCAGGGCTCAGCACAAATTGTCACATGCCAAAGGTCCTCTCAGTGTGGCTGGAAGCAGCTCGGTGTGCCTGAGAAGCCACTTGGGGCAGCAGGTCTCCCTTCCCTTGCATGCATGTTGTGGTGCTTTGGGTTCTTGTGCACAGCTTCCAGAGTGCCTGTAGTGATGAGGTGCTGGGAGGTGATGCGTGGAGCTGAGGGCCCACGTGGGGGAAGGAGAGGTGTGCTGAGTGTTAACCCGGTGCCCTGTGCATGTGTGTGGCTGTCCAGCTGTGCCCCATGGGCAGGCTCGTAGCTCGGTGGTGGTGGTGCAGCTTGGCTTTGCAGTTTGCCCTCTGCTGCAGGTCGTGATGCAGTGTGTGTAGTGTCCTGCAGCAGCGCAGTGCTCCCACGATGGAAAGTCCCTTGCTGTGCTATTTCCAACAGGACATGGAAAGTCCCTCCGAGCTAGTTCATTGTTTGCTCATTTAAGACTTGCGCAGTGTTGGTACTGTGAGTCTGATTTGGCTGCTCTCCACTTACAAATCAAGAGATACTGTCACTTTTGGTTTGCTAACATTATCAGGGTATGAGCAAGAAAAAAGATATTCTGCAGCTGAAAAGTCTTCAAAAAAAAAAAAAAAGGACAAAGTTAATCTCAGTTTTGCTTTCTGTTCAGGGCCCCAGAAATTCAGATCCCACAGGGACATACAGAACTGAAAGAGTGAAATCTGCTCAGACATGACTTGCAATTCTGCTTAAAGTTGTGCAAAGCATATGAAACATGTAAGCACTTAGAACATGTCTGGGTTTATAAATGTTTTTTTTCTGACTGTTGGATGCAGTTGTAAATATTTAGTGGCATTCAGATAGTGTTTCGTGGTGAGGCTGGTGGGGGTTTTCCTTTTAATCTGCACTCTTTTCAGATCTAGGTTTCCTGATAATCGGTCTGAATGTACATGCAGGAACGCAAGCTGTTGGCAGGAGCCTTTAGGTGCAGGCAGAAAATCTGAGCAGGTTCAGAGAAACTAAAACTGTCCCCTGAGAGCAAAATGAAAGATAGAAAGCATGTCCTGTGATGTCCAGGAGCATGGGGGAGCAATGCAGATATCTATGCTGGGTCAGCCCAAGAAGTTCTGTGCAAAGGGGAAGCTTAATTGTGATGGCAGTATTTAAACTGTTTTTTGTTTTTGGTTTTTTTTTTTGTATTATTGGTGAGGGAGTGCTAGCAAAACATGAGTTCAGCTAATGTGGATAAAGTGTGGCTGTCACGTGTGGTAATAACCTGTCCTAATCCAAGTCACAGAGGGCACTCTGGTTCTGTATGATCCTTCCTGCCCTGGGCTCTGCAGCAACTTTGGAAGTGGTGAAGGACCCCCACTGCCATTTGTGTAGGAAAAGCTGCTCCTTCCCAGAAATGTGGGGAGGAGCACTCTGAGTGGTGTTTCACAGCTGGATGGCCACAGCTGTGTCCCTGAGGGTGCACTGGTAGCTCTTGGTGGTAGCTTTCAGCCTCAGGCTGCGGTTTGGAGTAGAGCTGCTGGTCTTGGAAATATTCACCTGGTTCCTGTTGCCTCTGAAATGTGCTGTTAGATATTTTATAGTTGTATCACCAACATAGATGCAGCTGTTTAAGTGTTGTTGCAAGAGCACTTGATGACTATACTGCAACTAGAGTTCCTTACAGGATCAGGAATTTGAAGATTTTGGCTTCAGGTTGCAACATGGTGTTCAGTGCCATTCGCTGCTGGATGATGAGGACCAGATTGCTTCTTCCCAGGAGGACCCATGTGCTGCAGTACCCTGCATTAAATGCACACAGAGGTGACCAGAGGGTCTTCCTGTTGCAGCAGGAAGGAGCTCAGGGGGAGCTGAAGCCCATGACCAATGCCTGCCCATGGGGAGCAGTAGTAGCTGGCAGCTCTGTCTGGGCTGTGTGGTGGGAGGTGAGTGTGGGGAGCACTGAGCACTTGGGAGGGGACTGAAAAGCCCCACCAGCTGCTGTGTGCTCACAGTGCACTGCTGAGAGCTGCTCAGCCTCATTGTGGTGGCATACCTCCTTCCCAAACTTAGCTGGAGCCTTTGAAAATCAAGAGCTGCACCTGGCTGACTTTGAAGCTGGGAGGGAATCATATGTCCCATTAAAGCCTGTGTGAAAACCCTGGGAAGCCTCTGTTTGTACGCAGCTGTTGGCATTTTGGGGCAGCACTTCACTGCCAGCTAGGAATTCCTCAGATTCCAGAGATCAGGCGAGTGCCAGGGCCCCAGTCACACACACCCTTTTTTAAAAGATAAAGAGATGCTATCAGCTCTTTGGACAAAGTGAAGCAATTGGGCTTGCCTTTTCCATTTTGTGAAAGCTGCCCTTCTCATCTCTCCCTGTCCACAAGGTGCCCATGCAGTTCTTGGGCTCGTGCTGTAGCCACCCTTGTGCTGGGCATGGCCTCAGCTGAGGGCACGGCAGCCTGCCTTCCCTGCCAGTCCCCTGCCTCAGCACTGCCTTTGTTGTGTGCTTGGCTGGGGTTTTGGCCTGGGGCTGCTCGTGTTGGTGTGAGAGATCCACTTGTGTGTGCTGCTGGAGATGCTGCTCAGGGTTCTCCAGCAGGTTGGGTGTCCAACCTGTTGAAGTGCTTGGACTGTGCTGAGCAAAGAGAGGTTGTCTTGGGCAGCACATAAGAAAGTTGCTCTGAAAGTAATGCCTCCTTTGGGTTTTCATGGAAACTGCAACAAATACAATGAGCACAGTGATGCTGTTTGATGGAGCTAATTCTCAGCTACAAAATGCTATTTTTCAACATAGTCACTGCCCTTAGCTTTCTGCATTTTTATCAGCAATAAACAAACTTGCACCAGCCAAGAAGACCACTGTCACCACTGCTTCTGAAACGTACCACCCACCCCTTGCTGTTTTCACATCCTCTCATTGTTTTCCATCAGTATTTACAACCATCAGTGAATAGCATTCATTGGTGTTTTTCTGTGTGAGAGAATTAAATTCCACATATGTGCTCCATATACACTCCCATGTCATGCACTGTTCTGTCAGACTGCCCTTCTGCTGCCATCTGTCACACAGCAGCAACGCACCACAAGATATCGGTGTGAAGGTTCTGCCTCTGCTGCCATCCCACCAACATCTGTTTCTTGTGTTGTGGGCCAACATCATGAAACAGGAGGCAGTACTTTCAGAGCAGCCCTTGTAAAGTACATAATATAGGTAACGTGTATTAGTAACAAAACATCTTAATTTTTAATATATTTGTCATTAAAACTTAAAAAGGATAGCAACAAAGCTGGACTGTGGGCTGGATGTGCCTGCTCAGAGGATGGGAGAGCTCTGTGGAGCAGCGGAGTCCTGGAGGCTGCTTGGCAGGGTCGGTGGTGTTCGTATGTGTGAGCAGAGCAGGGTTTCCTGCTGTCGGTGCCTGGCAGTGTTTGGCTGTCAGGACTACACAGCAGTGGTGAGTTCAGATGTGCTGGAACCTGGATGGTGCCTGGCATTGCTAGCAGGACAGTGTGCCTGGTGGCAGCGTGTTCTGATGTCGTGACCTTGGTTGATGTGGGTGGCACCTCTCAGAGCTTTGCCCAGTGGCTGCCTGGTAACTGGGGGCTGAACCTGTGGCATTATCACTGTTCCCAGTTCCTCTGAACTTCCCTTCTTATGTTGAATTTCCTTGGCAAGCGGGTTTAGCTGTTTGTGAGGACAGAGCTGCTTGGCTGAGCTCCATCTAAGCAGGGAGCTCAGGCTGCTTCAGCTGAGACCTGAGTCTTCCTGGCAAAATCCATCCTCTGGGCTGGTGGGGATTGCAAGACAAGAATTTAGGGGAAGCATCCTTGGATGCCCCACAGCACTTGTGTTGCTCAAAGCAGTAGGAAAGGCAGAGTCTACCCCAGGAAGTGGTAGAAGCACTGCTGCTGCTTTCAGTGTTTCTCATGGCACTGTCCTTCCCCAGACCCCACTACCACCTTTATGAGCTGCTTCACTGCCAAAAACACTGCCTTGAATTCTTTCTATCTCTGGATACCAAATCAAACGTCCATCTCATCAATCCTAAAAGCTGATTAATAGAACCATAGAATGCTGAAAGCAAAAGTTCTTCAGCAGAGGTCTAGGGCATGCCTGACAGAGCTGTGTGTGGCAGCTGATCTGCACATCAGCTGTGGGTTCAGCACTTTTTGAGGCTGAATTAGCCATGCTGCATTGTCTGGGCTGGTAGTGCCACAGCTCTTGCCATGCTCTGTGTACTGGTGCCCTTCCAGCTGTTTCTCCTCTGCTTTTTCCTTCCTCTTATCTGCTCCCTCCCCACTGCCAAGCCCTTCAGCTCTGTGCATGCCTGTGCTTGTTGTTTCCATGCTCAAAGCACTTTCCCAGAGCAACCTGTGCCCATGGGATGCTCTGCAGAGCAGTGCAGGATGCAGCCCAGCCTGCGCTGTGTGCAGTAGCAGCCAGCCGGTGCAGATGACAGGAGCCTTGCAGAGAGCACTGCTTTGTTCCCAGCGTTGTGTCATGCTGATGGATTTCCCAGCGCAGTTGAGAAACCTCCATAGAACAGATGTGCATTTATCCCAGGTTCAGAGCAGGGCAGCTGGGGGCAAGCACACATCCTGTTCCACCACCACAGTGTGGGAATGGTGACTTTCAGCAACAGTTCAAGTCAACTTCAGAAGAGCTTTTGATACCTGGAGCAGCAGTCGGATTAAACTGCAGTGTTCCCTTTTGTCTCATTTTCAAAGGCCCAGCAGAGCAGCTCTTGCTGGCATTCCTTAGTAGACGATCATTCCAGCTCCAGAGATCAGCTGCTGTTGCTAAGCCCAGCTTCTCTGCCTGTGTGTGTCTGCTTTTCTGTCCAGCTGTACTGAACTGTGCTGCTCTCCCTGTCACAGAGCTGCCATGAGGGGAACTGCCCGTTCCTGCTGATTCAGTGCCAGGCATGTAGAGGTGTGATCCCTCTGAATGAGAAGGAGCGCCACTCTGAGCGGGAGTGCCCTGAGAGAACCCTCAGCTGCAAATACTGCAAATCACTTTTCTACTTCCCTGATATTAAGGTACGAGAGTTTCATCCTGCGCACTGCAGGCATGCTGCTACGGGACCTGGAGGTGAGGGGAGGAGTGCTGGGTGCCTCTGCTGCAGCCCGTCCTGCTGTGCCCATGAGCACGGGGCTGTTGTGGCCCACAGTGTCAGCTGGAGGCCCAGTTTCCCACCACTCAGTTCCTGCAGAATTGCCAGTCGTCGTGGGGTGCAGCCGATGTGCTGTGCAACAGTGCTGCTCAGAACACTTTGTTTTCAGGGAGGGCCATCAGCCTGTGAGATCAGCCAATGGCTTTGGTGTTGCTGAGTGGGAAGGAGGAGGTGTTGCTGTGGAAGCTGAGCTCTGCCCACATTTGTTTTTCTCCCGTGGCCGTGGGATGCTGAGGGCTGCAGCAGCTGAGCCACTGCTGGGCGAGCAGGCGGTTCAGAGGTAGCAGAGGAAGGTCTGACTTGGGCTGTTCTCTTCCAGCTCTGCTCTCATTCCTTCATTGCTGTCTCCTCTTTCCTACCCCCTCTAACTTGAAACAAATTCACAGCGGGAGAGCGACCTGCTCTTACCTGGCACAGCAGCAGTGATGGCTTTTCCCAAGCTGCTTGTAGCTGGTGCCAGGCAGTCAGAGCTGCCTATCTGTGCAGCTGTGGGTTTGGGAGAGCTGTGTCAGGAGGACAGTTGCCTCATTCCTGCGTGGTGGATTGCTGCAGATCAGGCTTGTGTGCCTGCCCCAGCTGCTGGGCAGGGTGGGTTTCAGCTGACAGCATTCCTGTGTGATGCAGCACCCACACAGAGTGGGCAGGGGGAGAAGTAGGGGTTCTGGAGGAGCCTCACACTGTTGATACAAAAAAATGTCCTGTAAACCAGGAGGTTTGGGTCTGTGCTGGTCAGAGCTCACGTTGCTGAGGGGCACTTGGAGCCATGCAGGACTGTTTTGTAGCACTCCTGCTATGAGCTCAGCACCCATCTCAGGGCTGTGTGTGTGGGGAGATGCCAGCACAGACAGGAGTGCTGAGAGGTGGGAGGCTGCTGCCGACGCGGTGGTGAATTCACACATGGCAGCTTGTGCAGGAAAAGTGCAAAATCCTCTTCTAAGTGACTGTATCTGCAGTGACTCCTGCTTCAGTTGGAGCTGAACAAAAGCTCTGTTGCTGTGCCAGTGCTCTGTGGGTCGTGGAGAAGGTGTTGTCTGGTGCTGTAGAACCAGAGAGCAGGAGCGGCTGGAGGAGAGGGGTCAGTGCCTCTGCAGGCCGCCTCCACCTTCCTCTGCCCACCCAGTGCGGCAGCTGTGCCACGGGGACCAGGAGACATCTGCTTAGGCCCTGCAGGCACTGTGAGCCTTTGGCTCTGCCTGCTCATCGTGAGTATGAAAAGGAGAGAGTTCCCAGCACGCCAAACCTGAGCCACTCGTGGGTTTTGCTTTCCATTTTCTGATGTGGTAAGAGAACAGCTTTGTGCATGTCCCCCCTCCCTGAGGTGGTGACTTGTTTTAATACAGAATGTGGGCATGTTTTCAAGGCATCTGGTTTCAGATAGCTGCTTTATAAATATTTCATTCTTCATTTTCTGTTACTGCCAGAAGGGTGCAGTTAAACATGCTTCTCTTCTAGTCTCAGTTTTGCTCTGCCTGTTAATGGAATTTGCAGTGGTGCATCAAAGCTCACGTAACCTCGGACATAAAAGCAAGAGGTGATTTCTGGATCCCTCATCACAAAAGCCAAATATCACTTGTTTCAGCAGGTTTGTGCATGAGGAGATGGGTTTGAGCTGTGTGGAAGCAGCACAGAGAACAGCAGTGCTGCAGCAGTCCCTTCTGAGCGGTGTGTGCCACAGGCAGAGTGCTGCAATCCTTGTCACAATGTGGGATACATGGGATGGTTTTAAATGGTTTCCCTTTCTGGCTGAAAAATGGTTTTCTGTTGAACTGATCCCAAAAAATTACACCTGTGACCTTGCTGAGATGCTGCCCAAACGTGCCTTTTCCTGGCAAAGCCATGCCTGGAGCTTCCTGTTGGTTACTCATCAAAGCAGTAATTTGATTATTAATTTTTTTCTTTCAAAATGTTATAGCAACTCTTCATATCGAGGCTGAGGCTGGGAAGGCTGCATATGCCCCCAAAGAGCTGGCAGCCTGGAGGTCACAGAAATGAGGCAGCACAAAGAGTTCTGAGCACACCAAAGTCTCCATTCTTTTACAGGCTCACGATGAAGTCTGCCCAAAATTTCCATTGACTTGTGATGGCTGTGGGAAGAAGAAGATCCCCAGAGAGAAGGTTCGTGGCTGCTGGGGGCAGCAGAGCTGGGGTGGAGCTGAGACCATCTGGGAGCAGAGTGGGGAAGCGATGAGGCAGCAGGCCAGTGTGCACATATGACTTCTCCATGAGGCTGAATGTAGTGGTAGGAAGCCAGAGACAAGGATGTTTCCTCGTCAAAAAGATGAGTAAAGAGCTCTTCAGAACAGAGTGTAAGAGAGCTTTGGGTATGGGCGTGCTGGAGCCCCGCAGGGAGTGGGCTCACACTGCTGGGCTTCCACTGCGTGCTGTGTCCGTTGAAGTGTTCACTCCCTCTTGGATCTCTCCCCAAATTTGTGAGCTGCAGGCACTGTTCCCAGCCCCACAGCGTGGGGCTGAGTAACGTGGGGCACAGTGCGCTGGCTGCACCTAGAAGCTTTTCAAAAGTGGTTTAAAAACCATTCTGACATCTGTTGCAGCAGATGTGGGTGTTAAATGTGCTGTTCACAATGGGCCACTGATACCTGACGGCAGGAGGAATGGCAAGCACAAGATGGCAGCGTGCCAGCACTTCTTAGCATTGATCATACACTTTGTGGGAATCCAAGCGAGTCACCTCGGAGGATGGTGGGCTGTTGGCACTTCTCTGCAGAGACTCAGCCTTGGCCTCCATGCTTCAGGGCAGCTGCCAGCTGTGAGGAGGCTGCCAGCAGTTACCAATGATATGAGGTTGTTCTTCAATTAGTCTTCAAGTTCCCAGACCCCAGTGAGCTGGAGAGGGAGTTACCTGGGTGACATAAGACCCATTTAACAGTATCTTCTTTTCTTTTCTAGTTCCAGGACCACGTGAAGAATTGTGGCAAATGTAAAGTGCCTTGCAGATTTGAGGTTGTTGGCTGTGCTGAGATGGTAAGGGTTATCTGCTCTTGTCCATCACAGGGGCTTGTTTTCAGTTCCAGTGTTAGCTATGCCCTGCAGATAGCTGTAGTCTGACCTGCTGCAGGAGCTCATGCTCAGCTATTTGAGCAGAGTTGTGTTTTAGACCCTTTGCAAATGACACTTGACATTATCTACTGTCCAGATTTTGGGTACCTGAGATTGAGCAATGCAGAAGGACATTTTGAGACGTGCACTGAGTGCTCTCAGGGTCTGGGTGATTACAGTGCTGACTTCTGTCAGCACAGACCTGGGCATCCCGTGGCTTGTTCCACTGCTAAAGCTTGGGCCAGGCAGTATTTCTCCCTGTGATGTGGTTTCTCAGCTCTTACTGATGATGTTAGTGTAAATGCCTTCTCGGGGGGATTATGTGAAGCTTTGTCCATCGGTGATGTCAAGTCAGTCTGACAGAGCCCTTCTGAAAAGGACTGGAGGAGGGCAGAGTACAACAGTGTGTGCAGCTGAGGGAACATTAAGCATCTGTCAATGTATATGATTGCAACTTTTCTGTAATGAAACAAAAACACCAACAAAATCCACGTTTTTTAAACTGTTTTTCTTCGATTTTTTCCTCCTTATAATTTGAAGCTAACATTGTGGCCTCAAGAGGAGGACGTTTTTCTGTGGATGGTGACAGCTTGAGCTTGCTGAATGGGATATATTTCTCTTCATGTAGGTGGAAAATGAAAAGCTACCAGAACACGAAAGCAAGTGTCTGGCAGAGCATCTATACATGCTGCTGAGTTTTGTGCTTAGCCTCAAGAGTGGATCCAGAGACCTGAAGCACCTTCCTGCCCTTCCCTCATCACAGAGCAGCTCCCCACTGCTGGCAGCAAACTCCCTGTGCCCAGAGTCAGAGCTCTTCAAGTCCCTGGAGCTCTTGGGAAGGTGTGATGCCTTGGAGAAAAAAACTGTGACCTTTGAGAACATTGTCTGCGTGCTCAACAGAGAGGTAGAAAGGGTGTCTCTGACAGCTGAAGCATACAGTCGGCAGCATCGACTAGACCAGGAACAAATCGAGACCCTCAGTAACAAGGTGTGTATTGCCTGGCGTGGGCTTCCCCACGCTCTGGGCAGAGCCTTTTGTCAGCTTCGTTTCCATATTGTTAGCAGGACTCCACCTGTATCCACTCCTGTATCTCCATAAATCCGAACGCTGCACTGGGATACCATATGTGACTGTGCCCAACCTTGAAAGCTTCCCTGGAAAAGACAAGAATTAAATTGATTTAAAGCATTTAATTAAGTGATGCACACAGTGAGGTGTTCTTAGGTGTAAAGTCCTGCAGATGGAGGGGGAGGAGCTGGCATTCCACTGAATCTCTTCGAGTTCCTGACCACGTTGTAGGATGTGTGATGGTGGGGGCACAGCCTGGAGGAAGGAGCTCTCCCAGCTCTGTATTCCAGCACGGAGCCCTCGCATCCTGGGGCCTGGAAATTCTGCAGTTTGTAGTTTCCATGCTTTATCAGCACGGGATCTGCCAATGCAGATATAACCCTGACACATCACAGAAGTGAACTTGGTTGGCTGTGTATGGGTCTCTGTTTCCCAGTCTACTTTTGTCACAAAGGTTACTTTCTTTTTCCCCCCACCCCAACCTCGCCCCTTGTTCTGCAACACAATGCAAGTGCTCATGAAGAGTTTTTCCATTCATGGCAGGGAAGTTTCCAGCTCAGATGCTATTGTATTAGTGTGTGTTCTGCAGAACAGTGGGGTTCCAAAGGAGGTTGCAGTGGATTACACTGCTGCGTTTCTGCCCCCAGCCCTTTGCAGCCTGTGAGGAATGCCTGTTGCTGCAGGGCAGACCCGTGGAGTGTTGTGGGGCTGCACTGCAGTGCATGTTTGACCAGGCTGCACTGTCTGCAGGTTCTGCAGCTGGAAAGGAGCATTGGGCTCAAAGACCTGGCCATGGCTGAGATGGAGGAGAAGATCCGCAACATGGAAGCTTCCACCTACGATGGTGTTTTCATCTGGAAGATAACAGAATTTGCCAGGAAGCGCCAGGAGGCAATCACGGGCCGCTCTCCTGCCATCTTCTCTCCAGGTTATAGCCCCAGAAGAGAAAAAGCCATTTTGTGCCTCATCTGGGTGTGGGGTTTGTAACCATGACCTTAGCAAGTAGAATGCATGGCTACTCTACTTTGCTTCTG
This sequence comes from Cyrtonyx montezumae, assembly GCF_038088225.1. Classification (NCBI taxonomy): domain Eukaryota; kingdom Metazoa; phylum Chordata; class Aves; order Galliformes; family Odontophoridae; genus Cyrtonyx; species Cyrtonyx montezumae. The sequence goes on from NW_027071937.1 coordinate 9,628,235, forward strand.
GCTTTCCTTCTTTCTCAGGGGAATCTGAACCATCTTCTGGTTTGTTTTGTTTTCATATAAAGCTGAATGGAAGTGCTCTGCTGAAGGAGGTGCTTTCTGCTTTGTAGAAAACATTCTAATTTCTCACGGGGGCAAATGCAGCTCAGGAATAGCCATTTATGATACTTTCTGAAACTGGCCAGAGCTGTGTGTGAGCTGGGGGGCGTAGATTCTGCGCTGCTTCCTGGTGCAGTGACTAACCAGATCGTTGCTGGGCCAGGAGATAAAAGCAGTAGCACTTCTAAAACTATTTTTAACTGTTTCCTTGGTGAAGGCTGCCTGGAGTCCTTTTGCTTATGAAAACCTGAAGGCAAAAAGGATTCCCCCTTCTTGAGGGGAACTTAAACTGCTATTGAAACTGTGCATGCAATTAGCATTTCATTCTAAAAGTCAGTGACAGCTGTGGAAAACCCCTGGTCTCTGTCCTGTTGTAGAAAGGCAGCACTTCCTTCCTTCTCAGAGAAACTAAATCAGGTTCAGATCAGTTTTGACTCAGAGATAGGACTTTAAACCCCTGCACCCTATTTCCTGCCCAGTGCTCAGGAGCTTCTTGACCTCAGCACCTCCTGAGCCTGCAGTTTGGGGTTAGAGCCCTGAGTGAGGTGGCAGCTCCTGGCCCCAGCAGCTCCATGTGCCCTAAAGGCACACATACTGCAGTGCCCTCACTGGGGGCCCAGACTTCTGTCTGAGGTCGTGAGCAAGTCAGCTCCTGGAGGGGCATGAGCAGGCAGCTGGGGGGAAGGGAAGGTTGCATCTGCTTAGCACAGCAGGATGTCTACGGAAAGGTCAGGGCTGTTTTTTCCTTTCCGTCTTGCAAGAATAGGGCTGCACGCCTTTCCTCCCTCCCTGCAGTAGTTGACAGTGCTGCTTAGATGAGAAGGTACCATTCCCTGTGCTGCCTCAGCTGAGGAACTAGGCTGACAAGCAAATGTGTTCAGTTTAGAAAAAGCTCCTTATGGAGGTGGTTTTCCCTCTTACCAAGCAAAATGGGCAGATGGGTATCATTCAGATTGGGAAGGAGACAGCTGGGAGCAGAGAGGTGTGGGCTGTGAAGGGAAAACAGGTACAATTGTTGGGTTTGCATTAAAACATAGAAGCAAAGAAATAGCAGATAAAATCCATTGTAAAGCATGTAGAAGGGAGTGCAGTTACCGCTCAGTTGCTTTGCCAGGAGGCAGCTGCTAGGCTGCTGTGTGTTGGGCACAGCCCTGTGGGGCTGCACCCCTCCCTGCAGCTCTGGGGTGCTGTGAAACAAGGGGCGTTCTGTGTTGGTGTGCCCCTACCCCCCCACTGGGCCCTGTAAAACCCCAGTCTGGTTTCTTCTGGGGTCCCAACTGTAGAGTCTTCAGGGGAAGCTTGGTGCCAGGCTTCACAGTTGCTGTGAAGTTGCAAGGTGTGTAGTGCCCAACACTGTTTGTTAACAGCTTTCTACACAAGCAAGTATGGCTACAAGATGTGTCTGCGCGTTTACCTGAATGGGGATGGCTCCGGGCGCGGGACACACCTGTCCCTGTTCTTTGTGGTGATGAAAGGACCCAACGACGCACTCCTGCGCTGGCCCTTCAACCAGAAGGTGGGTTTGGGTTGGAGCCCTCAGCACAGCCTGCAGCTGGCAGCTGCTCCGGGGAATCTGTTGTGCTGCAAGCATCCCATCCTGTGGGCAGAGTGGGGAACAGCGTGGGCTGCAGGACAGCGTGCTGGAGGGTGAGCAGAGCCCTGCTGCTGACATGGGGCTGAGCTCTGTGTGCTGCGCTGCCTGCAGCTGGTGCTTGCACAGCATCACCCGCTCAGGTTTCGGCTTTTGGGCTTTGCCAAAACACCTGACACTGAGCCAGGGTGTGCCCATGTGGAGCGTGCCGCCTCTACCCTGGGATGGGAGCTCCGTGTGGGAGGCAGGAGCTCTGTGCCTGCTGCTGTAGGATTGCTCAGAATGGCCCTGCTCTGCCACTCGGGTTTCCAGCGACGAGGGCTGACATTCTGTGCTGCAGGTGCCTCTCTGACATGTAGACGTGCAGTGTTACGTTTGTATGAGTGTGTTTCACAGCCCTGGTGAGCAGATCACTGAGATGGGTTTCTCTGTCCTTTTCCTTTAGCTGCTCTTGTGTGTTCTCACGCTTCCCACAGGTAACCCTGATGCTCTTGGATCAGAACAACCGGGAGCACATCATCGATGCGTTCCGACCCGACGTGACCTCCTCCTCCTTCCAGCGCCCAGTCACGGAAATGAACATTGCCAGTGGCTGCCCACTGTTCTGCCCTGTCTCCATGATGGAAGCTAAGAACTCCTACGTCCGTGATGATGCCATCTTCATTAAAGCCATCGTTGACCTCTCGGGCCTCTAATCCTCACAGCACAGAGCAGGGAGCACGGAGACAGCCCCTGGAGCACTGCCCTGCAGGCAGGCCTCAGAGCAAGAAGGGGCAGAAGGGGGTGGGGAAGAAGCCTGGACCTGGCCCTTCCCAAAAAGGGACATTCTCTGTGCTGAATGGAAACAAGGTGTCTGATGGGACCCCTCTTCCCTGGTGTCAGAGAGACATTTCCAGAAGAGACGCTGGGGTGGATGTTGGCAGGCTGTGTGGTACAGGGACTTGAATGTCTGAACATCCATGCTCCCAGGAGCCGCAAGCACAGCTAGCCCAGCAGCTTCAGCACGAGGCCTGTAGGGAAGCAGGGCTTCAGCCCCAGCACTGCGGGCGGGTGTGTGCTCAGCCCTCTGCGTTCCCTGAGGAGGTGTTCCTGGGAGCAGGGCTGGCACAAGGAGCATCAAGGTGCCATGTGGTGCCCCAGAGCTGGGAGGCTGCGGTGCTTGGCTGTTGGCAGGGGCTGGGATGCTGCGGGACTTCTGCCACTGCTGGCTGCAGTGAGGTGGCAGGGGGAGTCCTGTGTCCCTGTGGCTGCGTTTTTGGTCAGGCGTGCTCAGGGCAGGTTGGGCTGGCAGTGCTGTCTGTCTGAGACATACAGGGCGGCAGCAGGGCTTCCTGTGGTGGAAGATAGAAATGCCTGTCTCCTGATGCCTGGGGTTGTGTGCGGTAGGGGGCTGTGTAGCTGGAGTCGCAGGCTCTGGCAGTGGTGGGAGGACTGTGGTAGTGCTGGCAGCAGGCCTGAGGCACGCATTCATGCTCCTGTGGTGTCATAGGTTGGCTGCAGCACTGGGCACCCCAGCATGCCCCAGCCCTACCGTGTCCTGCTCTCCAGCGTCACCTGGTAGGTCCCCCACTGTCCCAGAGCTCCCCAGGCCTAGCCCTCATCTTCCAGAAGAGCCTTCGGTGCTGGGGCTGGAGCAGTCCCTGAGGGAAGCTTGCTGTCGCCCTTTCTGTTTCTGGACTGCTTGCACTGCTCCCTTCTGGGCAGCGGGTGCCCTGCACCTGTACCCCAGAGAAGGTCTCTGTTTCGTGGAGAAGGGCCTGCTGTCACGTCCCTCCATCGGGGCCAGCGTGTCCCTCTGGAGTTGTTCTGTGGTGGCCACGTGTAACTCCGGACTGACTGCTGGCTGCGCTGGCTCCTTGCAGCTTGCTTCCTTTCCTCTTCGTGCTTTTCCTCTTCCTTCTTGCTGCCCCAGGAGCTGTGGGAGTAGTGAGCTGGGAGAGCTGAGCCTTCATCTCTGCCCGGATCTTCTCCAGCTGTGGCACTGCTCCTTTGCCCTGGAGGACAGGAGAGAGGCTGCTGCTGCTGGCTGGAGAGTGGTGACCCCCACACACTCCCTTGGTGCTCAGGGCTGCGATTGCTGACCTGTGAGGGAAGTGCATCTCCCAGTTCTGGGCAGCAGACACTGCTGTCAGCCCTGAGGTGCTGTGCACACTCCGTGGAGGAGGCCCTGGGCTCCACAGCCCCCTGCCTGGAACATAAGGGGAGCAGCTGGGATTTGGAAGTGAAAAATGACCCCAGGCTGCTCCACAGCTGTTGCAGGAATGTAAGAAATCCTGGTGAGGGGCCAGGGCTGTGCCCACAGCATCCCCTCTCCCTTGGAGCAGTGCTGAGTGCTGCGTGGGCCCTGTGACCCATCCCTTGCTGCAGTCCTGCTTTGTGCAAAGGCAAAAGCTGCAGCTCGGACTGGGGCTGTGCATTCTTTCCAGGCTGGGCAGTGCAGAGGATGGCTGCAGAGCGGGACTGGGATGCTCCTTGCTGCTTGCACCTTGCCTTGCTGCTCTGTGCACACCCTCTCTCCCAGCCTGTCCCCAGAGCTCTGTTGGGCACAGCGGTACCACTTCACCTCAGTCAGTGCCTTAGGAGGGCCCCTGTCCTGCATCTGCCCCAAGTTTGGGGTCAGCTCTGCTAGTTCAGAATTGGTAATGGTGTACTGCAGGGATGAGCGAGGATTACATGTATTATGGCAAAGCTATGTGTGTGTGCTGAGCACCCTCTGCCAGGAGGGCTGCAGGTCTGGCTCTGTACTGCTGCTGCTGCCTGAGCTTGGGCTCAGCTGGGTGGGTCAGGGCAGCTGTGGGTGGCACTGGGCCGATGGTGGGGATGCAGCACAGCAGCCCAGTGCTGCTCCTCGTGCTGCTGCTGCTGCTTCCCTGCACTCACACCATGCCTGAGGAGGCCTGGTGCTAACCAGCCTGGTCCTCTTTCTTCTCTGTTTCTTTTAGCATCTCCTGTGGTTGCAGGGTTAATGGCAATGTGTGTTCCTTGTGGCTGTGCACTGCAGAGTGAGGTGTGGTGCTCCCCTGGAAGATGGACATTTGGCACAAAGCACAGCTGGAGTGGGGGTTTGTTTGTTTGTTTGTTGTTTTCCCCCTATTTGACCACAGCTGTGAGGGAACACCAGCCTCAGCCTGTCACTGTGAAGTAGTTTTTCCTTTGAGGATGGTGTGTGATGAAGACCTCTAATAAAAGCACTGGGAGGAGCTGCTGTGTTGTGTAACTCCAGGGAGGCTGTATGGCTGCGTGGAGCAGGACAGCAGCAGGGCTGTGCCGTGGGCTCCTGCTGCTGTGCTACAGCCCTCGTGCTCTGCTCCACACCCAGACCCGTAGCCATGGTCCCCAGGAGTGAGCCAGCCACCCAGCTCAGCTGCTTTACTGCTAAGGAAAGCCTAGCAGCAGGCAGGGCAAGGAAGGATGCCAAGAAGGCAGCACTGCCCAGATCCTGTCCTGCAGCCACTCCTGCAGTGGCTGCAGCACACAGAGCAGTATTATACTTCTGGCTTCAGTTTTGCTTCAGTAGAAAAAATAGTAATAGGAAAAACAAGCTTACATTGCCGAGATGCTTCAGCAGAGTATTTATTCAGTGCCATGGTGAAGAGCAAAACTTGGTACAAACATAAACCCTCAGTGCTTTGCTCACTACTACACCATGCCAATGGAGGAAAACAGGACTTGTGATCTTGAGACAGGAGGGAAGGTGGAGACTGTTCCTTTGATGTGTAAAGGGATTGAGTGCTGGGTTTAGAGCTTGTGTGCACACTCATATACACACACACACACACACAAAGGACTCCCTTGTTTCTAGAAGTCCTGTGGTAACAGAAAACCTGAGTACAGGGGTTTTGGATAAAGCCATGGACATCTGCTGGGGCAGAGCAAAAGAAGGGTGCAAAGCCCTCTTGCTGAGGGCTGTAGGAGCTGTTAAAGCCATCAGTGCATATTTCAACAGCAGCTGCTGCTTCCATGAAGTCTTGTTTGCAGCCTAAGGCTGTGAGTGGCACAGACACCTGCCCTGGTGCTCCTGAGCTGGGGGCCCAGCACCCAGCAGCAGGTGCAGCTTCTGGGATTGCTGCTGACGTGGGAGCTTCAGCCCCTGCTGTCTGGGCCAAGTGAAGATTAGGAGCTTAATTTTAGACTTTTTAACAGTTGGCTAACAGCTGGAGAGAGAAAAGCTTCAGGGACAAATACAGAGTAAACACTGAGTTCAAAAAGTGAGCCAGCTTCCCCCTTCAGAGGAGCCCTCAGAAGTGAAAGGAGGCTTATTCACACATCCCTTCAGACAGGAGGGCTGCACCTCCCCCTGTTCACAGAGAACATACCAAGAGAACCTAAAGTGCCACAACTTGAGTAGAATAGGAGGGAGGTGACCATGAGATTCATCATCACAGCTGACCCGTTGGAAGGGACAGCAGATCCCCTGGAATAAATATGTTACCAATGCCATAGCTTATTTAGATGCTAAAGAACAGAGGAAGACCACGGCAAAGCCAGGTCTGTGTTACCGCCAGGTCTGTGTTACCACCAGCTCTCCCCACTCTCCCATTTGTGAACTGATGGTATTATGACTTAGTTGTAAGAGAAGGCAATGGCAGAGCAGTCCTCCCCCTCCAGCTCCATCCCAGCACTGCCTCCACCACTGTATTTCAGTCCTCTGATCCTTCCTGCCCTCCCCTCTGTAGCCCAAACACTGTGTGGGGAGGCACTCAGCCCACTCAGCATCCAGACAAGTTGCCCATGGAGGCTTGGGACAAACAAACAATAGTAAAACTACTATATTAAAAGAGGAGTCCCACAGTGAGGCAGCACAGCACTGTACCGCTGCTTTTGCAGGTGCTCTGCAGCCAGTAGCTCTCAATGAAGTCAGCCACATCCCAGGCACACACAGTACAAGCCATAGAAGACGTGCCTCAGTCTGTTCTTAGAGACCGAAGCTCAGACAGAGAGAGCTGTGACAAAGTAGCGGCGTTTGTGATAAGCTGTGTGGAGGCCGCCCTGCACTGACCAGCTCGGGCTGCTGCCCACCAGACCCAGGAACAGGTCCTCAGCTCTTACGTTGTCTTTGAAGCAGACACTCCAAGGAGGAAGCCATTACCACTGCTGGGGTCCCTCCTAACTCTGCTGACGGGATTGGTGTGCCCAGAGCTCGTCTCCGTTGTGCAGGGCTCAAAGCTCTGCAAGCTCCAGAGGTGGCTGCAGTGAGGAAGCTGCAGGAGCAGGTAGGTGTACCTGGGTTCAGCTTTTCTGGTTCATGAGCCAGGAAAAGAGCAGTTTCCTGGGCCTGGGCTTCTTGGCCTGCTGGATTCGCACGGTGCGAGGGGAGCGCCACACCTTGATGGTCGCGTCATCGCTGGCTGTCAGGAGCAGCTCCTGCTCCACCGGGCTGAAGGCCACCGAGTTGACCACGTTGTCGTGCTGAAGCTTGGCCAGGCAGATGTTGTAGTGCCGATCCCAGATGTAGCCATGGCGATCTTCTGCCCCACTGCAGCAGACAAGACAGCGGTGAGGACATCAGCCAGGCAGTCCCAGCCATGTGCTCTGAGTGCCCTGGCACAGGCAGAGGCCCCACCTCCAACTGCAGTGCTGTCACCCACGGGCACTCACCCCAGGTGGGCAAATCCCCTCTGTGGCCCAGGCCCTGCTGCAGACACAGGTGGTTTCCAGAAGTGGAGCCTGAAATGAGGCCTCACAGCAGTAGCAAGAAAAGACCCTCAGAGCAGCATGAGCACACAGGCTGTGTGCCTGGACCTGCAGCCAGACTCACACTGCAGCCAGCCTTGTTCTGGGCTGCAGTGAGGCTGTCTGAGCCATCCCCACAGCTTGCCCTGTAACACCTGCTGCCTGCAGCCCTCAGGAAAGGCAACTGCCACCCACTAACAAACGTGTCACAGCCCCATATCTCCTCTTTCCTCACTGATTTCACAACAGGACCAGAGTGGACAGCCTCCAACAACACCCTCTGACTCAGTCACTGCTCCTCTCAAACCTCCCACTTACTGCTCTGCTCAAAGCAGCCTCCAGCTCTCAAACCAACCCTGCCTGCAGCACACCAGCCCACACTGCAATGCCCAAAGCCATCCTGTACCTGGGGCAGCATCCTGCCCACCCCCAGTGCCCACACACCTTGCCACAAAGTCCCTGCTGACATCCAGGAAGATGAAGAAGCACTCCTCGTTGGGTGTGTAGGCCCGATGCGCACGGAGGGCTCGTTTCACTTCCTTCATTGTCTTCAAGTCAAACACATGCAAATCGATCTCCTCAGCAATGGGGGGTGGCTGCATGGGGTCGGAGATGACGCAGTCCTGAGGCCAGGCACGGCTGTTCACATACAGGTATCTTGGGGAGGGGAACAGAGCACCTCACTGTTCATGGAGCCCCAGTGTAAAACCCTCTTCCCATTGCAGAGACAGGCAGGGCAGGGACCACGCAGTTACCCTGGTCCTTAGCAAGCCTGCAGCTCTGAAACACAGGACAGTGCTGAACTGCTCCCTGCCTCCATTGGAAAGGAAGGGGTTAGGGTTGGAGGGCCCTAGAGACTAGGTTAAGCCTCTTCTGTATCATTAAAATCAACACCAAAGACAGCAGCCTATCCCACTGCTTCAGGAATGAAAAGCATTGCTGGGGACAGCTCCTTCACTCCTCCAGGACTCTGAGCCTGACCTCTACACTGAACTGGGCTCAGCAGCACAGAGAGAAGAAAGGCTTCCGGACAGGACTGGGGGAGATGCTCAGATGTTCACCTCTCATCAGCACAGGATGTAAGGGAGCAAAGGTGGCCAGGGCAGGCTCCCTCCTCCAGGCAAACACAGGGCCCTCCTTCTGCCAGCAGCACTCCAGAGACTTGCAGCAAAGGTCTGAAACTGCTCCCAGCTCCAGAGAAAGGCAGCAAGGCCATGGGCAGCTGTGTTCTCCAGAAGGTGAAGTTTACTGCTAGCACTAGAGGAAGGACAAGTAACCACTGTTGTAGCAGCCATGTGCAGGTATGCAAATGGTCCCTGTGGATAACTCCAGCTGAAAGTGACTCAACTGCTTCCAAACTTCTGTCTTCTACCACTTCATGCAGCCAGTAAGTGGCAGCCACATGCCCTAACGCAGTGCCCCACCTCAGCCTGATGCAGAGAGGTCTGCCTTGGGACAGAAAGTCACTTCCTTGGGGCAGAAAGTCACTTCTCCTCCCATTCACTCCAAAGCCCCTACACAGGCAAACCCCCTGGTGCCTGAGGCCAGCAGACAGCAACCACCTTCCTCCCCTCACCATATCATACTCACCGGTGGTCAGGGGAGAGACCCATGCCAATGATGTGCCCATGGATGTCAATGACGTGATCCAGCGAGTCAAAGAACTCATCCGAGCGCCTCTCCTCCCCAAGCACTGGCCCAGCAGTTGTCATCTGATGAGGCAGGATCCTTTTAATCCCTTGGGAACAGAAAGGAGAATCAGGCCATCCATGGGCTGCTGCCACAGACAGCAGGGCCAATGAAAGCCCATAGGCTTTGAGAAGGGATTTCTGTCAGCACTGCTAAAAAAGGAGGACTGGCTCATTTCCAGCCAGGGTCTGAGAAGAGGACTGGCACACAGCTCCTGTCCCTGCAAGCTGCTTCCAGGCTCTCACTAGCAGTGCTTTGGGCCAGAACAGTGCCTGTAAGTGACACACTGGCACACTCAGCCCCAGTGGCCAGAAGTACACTGCCCAGCTGCTAACCCACCTGCTGCAGCCTCACCTGGCTGCAAGCTTTGGCAGCACAAAGGGGCTGTGCTGGCCCCAGAAGCTCTCTGCTTGCAAAAAGGCTTTCCCTGTGCAGCCTCAGGGCTGGCCCACCTCCTGCAGCACTCAACCTTGGGTTGCCCAGTAGGCCCAGACCACTTGGTATTTCCTCCTGCTGCTGTGACACACAGCTGGGGCGTCACTCTGGAAAGCTCTAGGCACAAAGGCTGAAACCAGGACCAGATTTGGTGGTTTGCAGCTTCCAAACTGCAGGCTGCAGGTCAAGCCCTCTCCTTTGAAAGGTCCAGACATGGGATACAATTACAGTGCCCTGTGATGGCCTCCTGGAGGGCACCCAAAGGCCTCAGCAGCTCTTAGGCACATGTGTACTCAGCGCCCTCCATGTGTCCAAGTGGGAAGATCCTGTCCTCCCACCCAAGGAACTATTGCTGCCACCTTTGACTTATCTCCCAATCCACACAGGAACGAGGCCAGGACCACCCCACACTGCATCTGCAGCCTGAGACACTTCATGTTGCTGCAGCTGAACCGGGCAGCCCAGGCCCTTCACTTCCCGCCCAACTTGCTGCTACCCTGAAGCTCCTTCTTCCCTCAGGTAGCACCAAGCTCCACACTCCAAACTCAGCTATACAACCCTGGCACACACAAACAACAGATCAGGTAGATTGCTTTCCACCAGCACAAGGGAGAGAGGAGCTCCAAGGGAACTCCTGCAGAAGTGCTTGTGTGCAGCAGATTGGGCAACAAAGCCATGATGCTCATAAGCAGGCCCTGCTGCACCAGGAGCACAGCTCCTAGCAGCTGCCAACAGGCAGCCCAGCAGCACCAGTTCCCAGGGACAGACAGCAGTCACACAGAAACTGGCTCAGCATATGCACTTTGGGCCAATGAAGCATTTGACAACAGCTCAGGGCTGGGCAAGGAGCTGAGACACTGAGGCCACACTGCTCCTGCTGGCAGCCGGGGACAAAAGCACAGAGCACTGCAGCTCTGCACAGCCCAGGCTGCACTCGTATCTTAGGTGTGCAAAGACCAAGTGGCTCTTCTCCAGGCAGTCTGCATGTCTGGAAACAGCCCTTTCCTGCCTTAATGCAGTGGTGCATGCCAGGAAGGTCAGAAGAGCCTGCAGCAGGAAAGAGGATGTACCAAAAGGAACAGAATTTGCGTGGCTTTAGAGAAATCTTCTTGTCCAGAGGCAGCTCTCCTTTCCTCCTCACATTTTTACTGATGTCTGGTCCTTTCCAACTAATATGTAGGCTGCCTTCAGGGGCTTTTAGAGAAGCAGCCAGACTATCTTCCCCTGCTCATCACTGCACTGATTTTCTACACCTTCATTCTCTTCTAGCTCCAGTGCCTCACCAAGTATGCCCCGAATGAGCATGCGAAGTTCTAACCTAGACAAAGGTGCCCAGCAGTGCCCATGCTTGGCCTGTGCTGCAGTGACAACCTCTTCTACTCCACCAAGAGCCAGCAAGCTGCTTCCAGCAGCTCACCACTGAGGCTGCCAATCCCCTCCTGCACCAGGCCAGATGTTCAGCTCTAACCACCCACATGCTGCAGACCAACAGGCTGGCTGGCACGAGGGCTCCATCCCTTGGGGCTGGGGCACTGCACAAGCAACACAATCATGAACTCCAAGCAGCTCAGGCTTGCCTTGTCCTGACAGCCTCTCCACCTTTACATGAATTATACTCTCCCACAAGCCCCTGTCAGGCCAACCACTGCCCTTCATATACTCCCACTTGTGCATGGCTTGTGGCTGATGTTAAGTCAGGAGCTAACTCTAGATCTCCTGCTTAGCCCTTGCCATGACATTCTTGTGTTGCCAAGCATTAAGCCTGGTAGCAACATAACCATGTGGCAAATGGCTGTAGGCAATCCACCTCCAGTTAGTGAAGGAGTCTCAAAAGCCTCTGGTCCTGTATGGAGAACCCAGCTTGAGCAAAACTGCAACTCACCACAAACAAGCAGCAAATAACACAGATCTTTTCCAGATTAATATCCAGAGTATAGCTGCAGCCTGCACCCCTAAGAAGGCTGATGTGCCCTGGAGCTCAACCACAGCCTTACCTATCTGGTGCGGAGAGTAGGTGAGGCACCCTGTGGTGAAAATTAAGTATTTTGTCTTGCTGTTGCTGTCTGCAGAAAGCAGATTCACCTCAGGTGGTTTAGTTCTGTTGCGTATGAACAGCTCAGCCACCTTGTTCTCCAGCTCAGCCTCGGTCATGGCAGGCCTCACGCATCTCCCCATGATACCATCAAAGAACTGCTGCAGCTCATCCTCTGCTGGCACGCCTCCGTCATCTGGCAATTCCTGTACTGCTGGCTCTGGAGTCTGCTTGGGCTTGGACTCCTCTTCTTCACTGTCACTGCCGAGATCAAAGACTGGGCAGGTGGAGGCGGAAGAGGCAGCCAGCTGCTCCTCATAGTCCAGGAGCAGGTCTGGGGAATCGTACCGGCTGCAGTCCGCCACCATCACAGTCCGGATAGTGCTGGCATTCAGATTCTGGATTTTGAACAGTCTCTTCACTACATTCACATTCTCAGACTCTATGCCCTGGAAGCGGAAAAGAGAAGTAAGCAGGAATCACTTCATCACAGTGCTGCTCCTTAAGCCTCCACACAGCCACTGCCCACGGCCTAAGTCCACGCAGAAGACTCCGGTGGCACACTGACCTCCTAGCACTGGACTGGCCCAAGAGGCCGGCCAGCTTCGTTATGCTCCCTTGAGATGGGTGCAGTGAGACAGAAAGTCAGGGCCAGGCTTTTGCAGAAAAAAGCCCTGGCTGGGAACACAAAAGCCAAGCAGTCTTGCTCTCACCTCCCCACCTGAGGTCATGAGCTGGCACTGCTTGTGGCATTAGGAGAAGTTCAGGAACAGGCCCCCGTGATAAACAGGTACAGTGCAAAGCACCATCCCTCCAGCCTACATGACGCAAAGGGAAAGGATCTCAGTGCTCCCCGCGTTTGTGTGTGTCCCTCAGCAGAATCAGCCTGATTGTCAGCTCTCAGAGACAAGTTGCAAGTCTCTCCCCACCTAACTGTTTTGACTGACTGCAGCCACACTTCATCATTGCCAACAAACCATGCAAGGTCCTTCCATTCCTCCTGGAGATGCACGAGTTAATCCTGCAGTTTCAGCTGCAGCACAAAGATGTAGTTATTGGAAGGGTCCCTGCTACCACAGGGAATTTCAACTAGAGATAGCATCAAAGGTTTGAGTCAAAAAGACACAAAACACCAGAATGTGCAGCTGTGACAACAGGACAGTGGCAAGACATGGAAAAGCAATGTGCCTGAGCAACACAAGTAGCAGACAACAAACAAGCAGCACAGAGGCCAGCACTTCATCTGTAGGTCTCCTCACAACAGCACCTGACCCACACATCTCAGCAGTGGCAGGCAGGACAGAACACAACCTCCCAGCCACCTCCAGGAACAACACAATGAGCTGCCAAGGGGGAGAATAGTCACTGCTCGGACACATGCCAGGCTGCAGCCATCCCAGGCCCACACTGAGCCCTCAGTAACCCTGCCATGGTTCATCTGCTCTCCTGTTCAGTAACGCTTGCTCTAGGGCACTGCACCCAACTCCTCATCCCAATTAATAAGGCAGGAAATAACAGAAGCAGAGGGTAGAATAAGGATACAGCAGTGAGTACCATAACACCAAGCATGGAGAAACTTCATGCCAGGGTTGCCTCAAGCTCCATATCCAGAAGGTGAGTCAGAGGAGATAAACAGGGCAGACAAGGGTCTGAGCCACTGCTTCCCTCTCATATCTCCTCCACAGCTTTTCCTCCCACGAGAACCAGCAGGAAGCTACACTGCCTGCAGAGCTGCAACAGAGGCACCTCACCTGAAAAGCGTTGTTCAGCCACAGCACAGAACAGGAGGTTATGCGCCCGATCCGATGTAGATTGCCAGATATCAAGTTGGTTTCATTCAGCCAACAGCCAAACACATCATAGGGTTTATTCCTCACCCTGGAGAGCAGTGTGAAGTTCTCTGGAAGGGAGGGGAAACAGGAGCATGAGGTGATGGCTCCAGACAAGGGCTCTGGAGAAACCATTGCAGAAGGAATGGGAAATGGAGTCAAGTCTCAGCCCACAGCAGGAGAGGCACTGACACAGCACCTTCACTGCAAGCAAAGCAGACACTGCCCAATCACCGACCAGCCTCAAGGCATGGCTGCAGTCACAGATTATTTCTCTCTTCTACAGAGGAAGTACATGCACCAGGGAAAACAAAATATAAGTGCAGACAGACAGAAATAGACCAGACAGCAACCTAGCTACATGGCCATGCTCCGAGCATGGCCCAAAGCAGATGCCCCAAGGACAAGAACAAGTCGAACACATACAGATCTCCACACAATCCCAGCCTCCCACTCTATGGGAGACCTTCTGAACAGGAGAGCTGTGCATTTAGCAGCACTCCTTGATTGCGGCACAGGGAGCAGTAGCACAGAGATGGCAAGAGACAGTGCAGTGGGATTCAGTGGGTTTCACATAAGTGCAGCAGAAAAGGTTGAGCTGGGCAGGGTGACTGCATCTCAAAGCCACATGAAACCTCGGGGCAGGACCAGCTCTGCTCGAGGCAGAAATGGTGGCTTCAGGACAGCTGGGAACACAGCTACCCTGCCCAGACTCTCACTTAGAGCTGAAATTAAATGAGAACATATATGCCACACAGTCAGGTGATGACATGAGTCATCCCTAAGGCTATCCAGAAGGCCTACCCAAAGAAACTGCAATCAGGAGCCCTTTGTGCAGACAGTGAAAGGAAGGACAAGCAGAGATCAAAGCCACAGCATAAAAAAGGGCAAGGGGCAAAAGAGACCTGGCTCCCACCACTTCTCAGAAAGGCTCAAGGAAAGCAAAGGCATAATTTACCCATGCTGATTACAGCAATCTCTCCTGATGAGGAGTTGTGAGGTCCCACAAAGACACCTGATACCAGAAGGAGGGAGTCATCGGAGTTGAACTGGGAGAACTGTGTGTAGCTCCAGTTGTATGGCCTCATGTTGGAGCTGTGCTGCAGGGAGATGTCCAGCTCATTGCTCCAGATCTACAGGCAGATGGACAAACAGATAGGAAGCTGCAAGAAGCACAAAGGCCATCCCACTTCACCTGTCCTGTCAGCACTCACCAGGCAAAGGAAAAAAATGTTACTGAAAACCTTATTTAAATACCTTCAAGACCCAGTTTCCCTGTCAACTCCACTGAGAGGGAACAGCTGCAGGTCTGGAGAGCAGCTAAACACTGCACTTCTCCAAACTTCTCCATCAGTTAGCATCACAGATGGATTTTTAAGCATGTTGACAGAGATTTCTCCCAAGACAACTACCCTTGCAAGACATTTTCTGCAGCAGATAATTACCATTGTTAGTCATAAAAAGGGACTAGCTTACACCTGGAAAGCAGCCAGAGCCATGTAGTCACCCCTACCAGCTTCAGATGGGCTGAAGCTGGAATTTGCAGCTCTCAAGGTTACATTTACAAAAGTCATTAGTTTTCAGCAGCTACTGACCAAGAGCCCAGAGCAACCTGGTCAAGCCTCGCTTTCCATAGGTTGCCTGAATGCTGCTCTCCCTATAAAATCAAAGCTGAAAGTTTTGTGCAGGGAACACTACCACCTTACCTTAACAGTACAGTCTTTGGAGCACGATGCAAACAAACAGCCAGAGTGAGAGAAGCTGAGGTGCAAAACCTGGTCATTGTGCTCCTTCAGGGCCTGCACTTCAATGCAAGGGATGGTGTCGTAGAGCCTCTGGAACTCATCATACCAGGATACAGCAGCTAGAACACAAGCAGGGACGCATGACAGGAATGCACGTGGGAAGGAAGTGACAGACCTGAGGTGAACACTGCAGCCACAGAATCAGCCTCAGTGCTGCCAGGAGCTCTGTTGTGGCCACAGTTCCTTCAGCTTCAGCTGTGTAAGCAGGGCTTTACATTTTTTTCAGTAGTTTTTCCAGATAGACACACAAAAAAATCTTTTCTTCCAATGAACACGCAACTTCTCACCATATAGCTACTTTCTAAGCCATTGCAGCCACTATAAGAAACATGCAGAGCACAGCTATTAGCTACCTAACAAAAACTGCTCATGACAAAATAGAAGTCAGAACTGGAACTCATGCTCCAGCACAATGCAAGCACATCTGTCGTGTAGTGAAAGAGAAGCAGCTCCTCAGGGTACCAGGCTCCACTCCGATTGTCTTGCCTCATAAAGAATTAAGAAGGTTCCAGAAGGGGTATGAGATCAGGAATAAGCATCTCCAAAAAGCAGGGGGAAACAGAAAAGAACTGGAGCTGGATATAAGGTGTCAAGGCAAATGACCACAGTAGGAAAGCCTGGAGTATGCTGACAGAACTCACACTGACTGCCAGAAAGAGATAAATAAAGAGGATTTTTAACAAAGTGCCTATAGAGTTGTTGTGGCAGCAAATCCCAAGGAAGTAAAGAGGATTAGACATTTATAAGGATAACTGCCAACTTTCCTAGTTACACTGAACAGGACAGAAGGTTTTCTGGAACTCGCTGTAGCATGGGAGGCACCCACCTGGCTTGCTGCCAAGGCATCCCTGCACTGCTCAGTGGGCAGAGTGCTTCAGCATTCCCCCTCAAAGCCCTTGGTTTCAGCCCACCTACCAGGGGAAACAGTCGGGATGGATCCCATCTGGCCAAACACTCACAACATTTCCCCTTACAGGGCTCCCTGGATGCTCAGACAGTGCTGCTCAGAGCTGACAGGGCATTCCCCAGCTCCTGGGACTGCCCACCTCCCCTGCCATCACCCCCAAGGACGATCCCTGCAGCCTGGGAAGTGCCATATCTGCTACTGAGCTACCCTGATCATCCACATCAACTCTGAAGAACAGGGCTGCCAGCTTACATTCAGGAGATATTAAATGAGCCTTCCCAAAGCACCTCAGATAAAACCCAAATATAACATCTTTAATCCAAAGGAGTGCTAAAGACTATGCAAGTGAAACCAAGCAGCCTGCTCTGTCACATCCACATCACTTTTCTTACTGGAAGCTCTTTTGTGCAGGTGTTTCCTGTGCAAAGGGTTTCCCACTGCTTGATCCTCCTTGCTTCTTCTCACCCTCCTGCAGCCATCACAGATCACAGCTAGTGAGCAGAAACCCAGTTCTGTGCCACAGTGGATGCTGGGAGCACCATGCACATCCCAGGGGACAGAACTGAGCACAGCCCTCCTGGGCCACTGTGTTTCTGCCTCCCAGAGACCCCCACTAGTGACAAGGGGCCCTGTCCCCCAGAAAAGCTCAGGGGACAGCACTGGGTTACCACTCTAGACAGGGCTCCGCATGCCTGTTTATCAACAAGAGAGCAGCAGACCAGCACGGGCTGCCCTCACAGAGGCTGCTGACAGCTCTCCTCAGGGAGGGCCATACAGGGTGCCCAAACAATGCTATTAATGGGTCATTTTCCTAATTCAGAGGGTAAGATTAAGTCTGACATGCCCCAACAAAGTGGGTCAGGCGCCGTATTAGCATTTGCCCTCTGTACAATTACACTGTTTCGCGCTCACCCACTGCAGAGCTCTCCCCCGTCATGCAGGCTGCAGCTGCTTGCCTACATCTTATGGAAATAGAGGCAGCAGCTAACGCGCACCTCCAGCCCTTCCCAGCGCAGACGAGAAAGGGGCAGAGCCCGGAGCAGGGCTGTAAGGCCCCGATCAGGAAAAGCCAGCAGCGATTACCATGGAATCCAGCCGGGCTGCGGCACGCCGTGATACCGCAGGGCCGGCGGGCACCCACGGAACGCTCCGGGAGGGAACGGAGAGCCGAAGCGCTTCGGCCCTCTGAGGACGACGCGGAGCGGCTCCCGAGCCCCCTGTGGGCACACCACGACGCAGCCGCGCCCGCGGAGCCCCGAGCGGCGCACCTGGGTGGCGGGGCACGTCCCGGGAGACGCGGTAGTAGCGGTAGAAGAGCTCCTTCCATAGGAACTCGTCGCGGGCCACGGCGCGCCACTGCCGGCACACGAGGCCCACCGCAAGCACGTCGGCGTGGTCCAGGTACAGGAAGATCTCGAAGAGCACGCTGTCCGGGAGCAGGGGCCCGCCCGCGGCCATCGTGTCATCGTGCCGCCGCACCGGCAGCTCGGGCCCGGCCCGGGAACGGCGCGCTCCCTGCCGCCGCCCCGCCCCGCCCCGCCCCGCACTTCCGGCTTCCTCCCTCCCACTTCCGCCTCGGCTCCACGGGCCGCTCTAGCCGCCCTCTCGGTGGTGCCGTTCCTCCGGGCCGCCGCTCCAGGCGCAGCGAGCCGAACGCAGCGCGATCGCTGTTGGTCGCCCCGCCCCTGTGGAACAAACCCTGCCCCGCGCGGTCAGTGCCTGCCCGTGGCTCCGTGGGACCGGGTCTCTCGGGCCGTGGGCCGTGGGTGCGTGCTGTGAGGGCGCCCTGCTGCCCCGCGGGGCGCTGAGCCCCCGCCGCTCACAGTGGGGGAGTCCCGCGGAGCTCCGGCTCGGCCCCCGGCCTCGTGCCCCTGACCTCGCGTGCCGTGACCCCGTGGCCGCGCGGCCGCTCCGTTTCCCGGCACGGGGCTCCGCTGCGCCATGGCCGCCCCTCGCGTCCTCCTGCTCCTCGCCCTGCTCCTCGCCGCACCGCGGGGACGGGGGCAGCGGTCGCCCGCCCCCCACAGCCCTCTCGAGACAGTGCTGACCGAGGGGAACCTCAGCCTCAGCGAGGTGAGGCCGGGCCAGGCACCCCCTGGCAGGGGCACCGCGGGTGGCAGCGGGGCTGCAGTACGGCCCCAGCGCTCCCCTTTCCGGGCCGGCCCCGCGCGTTCTCACGTGGCGCTGCGGTGTCTCAGCCCCGGGATCGCTCAGCTCCCGCGGATCCCGCAGCTCCGCCGCAGGCGCTGCCGCCCGGACCTCGGGGTACCTGCAGAGCTGCTCCACGGGGCCGCCACCCCGGCAGGAGCCCTGCCCCGACCTTGGTTCCCACTCCAGTCAGCAGCTTTAGGGCCGGCACAACGTTCCTTGTTCTGGGGTTGCAACTTAAGGAGGGTCTTGGGGCTCATGGGGAGCACTGCGGGGTCCCAAATGGGGCTGTGGGGCGGGGGCGAGACCGCGGTGTGCTCACAGTCGGTGTGTGCTGCGGGGCAGTGCCCTGGGCACCGCATAGTGCTGCTGCTCCCGAATGAGGGCCCGCGGCGAGCAGCACCCCCAGCACGGGGCCAGGCTACAGGCAGCAGTTCTGAGCGGGGTGCTCAGCACAGCGGAGTGGCAGCAGCCCTGGGGAGGGGTACCACAGGGCCTGGATGACGGTGCCCACTATCGCTGTGCAGCTGGTGGGAAGGTGGTTCCTGGTTGGCACGGCGTCCCGCTGCAGCTACCTGGCAGAGAACAGCCATCGGCTGGAGGCCACAGCAATGACGGTGGCTGCCCCGGATGGGCGGAGCCTGGTCATCAGCACCTTCAGGAGGCTGTGAGTGATGCTGGCTGCTGATGGGATGGGATGCTGCAAACAGGCTGGAGCAGGGCCAGCACCTGGCTGTGGGCTCAGAGTGGGGAGAGTTGCCCTAGAGCAGCACAAGAGGATCTCTGGAATGTGTTGTACTAGTAGCCTTTATCGTGGTGAACCCGGCACACTGAAAGCCACAGAGCTGCCATCACAGAGTGGACTCGGTGCCCAGGTGGGATGCAGGGCACTAAGTAGGTGTGTGGCTGCTCCAAAGCCATCTGCTCAGAGATTGCTTCCTGAGGGCCCCTGCAGCAGCAGCACAGCTGATGTCTGGCTGTCCGTGGATGGCTGTGGGATGACGCAGGTGTGTGGGGTGTCAGGAATAGGAGCTGCAAGAAGGGGTAGAGGTGGCTGGCACATGTTGCTTGGCCGTTATTGGGCATCCCTTACATCGCTGCTCAGTGGAGAAAGCCTCCTGGGACAACACATCCCATGTAAAAGCGGGAAGAGCAGGACTCAGGGCCAGCTTCAGCTTGCCCTGCACTGTGCTTCTCTCTCTGCACAGGGATGGGCAGTGCTGGGAGATCAGGCAGCGCTACGTCCCTGCAGGGGTCCACGGGCACTTCTCCGTGAGAGGTGAGCACAGGGCTAGGTGGGCACCATGGAGTGGGCCCCTCCTGCTCCCTTGGGGCTTTGGCACCAGTGTCTTCCCCTGGTGCCTCCCACTGTGCCACCTCTGGGATCTGACTGTGCCCCTGCGCTGAGTGCTGCCATTGGCAATGCCATGGGGATGTGTGTGCCCTTGGCACCCTGTCACACCCCTTGTGCCCTCTGTTGGTGACATGAAGCCCCAGGACAGTGCCCAGCTTGTCTCCCCCAGGCCATGGCTACAAGAGCAAGATGGAGGTGGTGGTGGGAGAGACAGACCCACACAGCTATGCCATCATCTACTACCAGGACAGCCAAGGCCTCTCTGTCAAGCTCTATGGTGGGTTGGCATGGAGCAGTGCATCCCTGTGCCCCACACCGTGCCCTACACCATGCCCACTGTGGGGAGCGAGGCTGGTGGCAGGGCTGTGAGGCTGTGATGGTGGCCTTCCTCCGCAGGCCGCCGCAGCCAGCTCAGCGACGCCATAGTGGACAAGTTTGAGCAGCGTGCCAGGGCCATGGGCCTCAGCGAGGACATGACCTACTACTTCCCCACATACGGTGGGTGCCACGCGGCTGCTGGGAGCAGGGGCAGCAGGAGGAGCCCAGCACTGGGTTGGGGTCTGGTACCAGCAGCGCAGGGAGGGGGGGCACATCCACGTGGATGTGGGCAGCCTGTGGCCTCCTGCCACATGCAACCCTGCCCCCATGCAGTGGTCTCCTGAGAGAAAAGGGATGTGCGGATGGGGCCTGGGGCTGGCATAGGGCACATGACCTCCTTGGGCCCTTTCTCTCATCTCACAGGGTTCTGCGACTCTGCGGACCATTTCCACATCCTTGATGGTGAGCATGGCCCCACGCTGCCATGGTCCTGCCCAGCACATGGCGGGGATTGCTGTGTGTCATTATGGGGCTGGCAGGTGGCAGAGCATGATTCAGCACAGCTACCAGCCTCTCCTTGGTGAAAGCAAGCCCTGTTTGTTCCCTGTGTGGGTCTAGCTGGGCTTACTGGTGTCTGTATTGGGAGAGGGTCTGGGGTGGGGCATCCTGGGATGGAGGCAACATGAGTATTCACAGAGATGGCTCCACCATTTGTTGTTGGTGCCTGAGGAAGCAGAGGTGAGTTCCAGCCCTGGCACTGGGCTCTGCCTCTGCCCTATCCCTTCAGAACTTCTCCTTCCCTTCCAGAAACGGAGCTATAGATGGAGGCTGTGTTGCCAGGATGTGCCCAGCACTGATCTCTCAACTGATACAGCTGCCCATGGACACAACCACGCAGGGACAAGCTGGGGCTTGGCCAGACTCTGCTGCTGCTCTGCGGTGCTGGATCACACTGTGGACTCCCGTGTTGCTCCAGCCAAATTGTATCACCCCACAGCTTCGTGCCCTTTGCCCCATGCCCTGCAGCAGCCAACGACACCCCAATAAACACAAGGAGAAGCTCTATGTCTAGGCAAGGCAGACTGCGCAGCAGCTTGCAGCAGTGTGGCGTGAGGAGCTTGCAGCACTCGGTGCCCTAGGACTGGGGGACTTGGGGGGGCACTGAGGACCTACAGGTCAGCTCTTCCTGCCAGGGACCCCAGGGGAGGAAAATGCAGCCTTGCAGCTATCTTGCTTCCTGTCCCCAGGGCAGGTAAAACAGCTGTGTCCCTGCCAGGGCTGTGGGGACCATGGTCTCCAAGAGGCTGTTGCTACTCAGGCCAGGCCCCCAACAGTGCCCAGCTGACAGGTGGGGGACATGCCTGGAGTCCTGTGTGCAGTCTGAGGGTTGACTCTAGACGCTCAGGGCACCCAGCAGCCTGACACATGTCCAACCTGGCAGGGCTGTTTTGGTTCTAACCTCACAGTACAGGCTGGAGTTGGAGGGGGACACCCTGAGAGGAGCCCCCAGCCGTTTCTGCTGATGCAGCTTCAGGCTGGAAAGCCCCCTCCCTGCGGTGCCCCCCCAGCAGGCTGGTCTGCAGCCCCTGGGGTGGGAGCAGCCCTCTGCCCCCAGCACCGACGTTTTGCAATCTTAGCGGAAACTGCTAACACATGTTGTTTATCAGGGGCTTATGTAAGGACCATCACATGACCTGTCCAAAGCCAGCTGCTGTCCTGCCCATGTGTGGGGCCGCCATTCTGGCCACGCTCACAGAGCTGCCTGCCGAGCCTGCTGCCTTGGAGTCAGGGCACTAAAGGGCCCCGGGCCACCCAGTAAAGCTTGCTTCACCCAGCTTGGTGCTGCTCCCCAGAAGTGGCAACATCAAGGTGGAGACATGGCATGGTGATGGCAGCCCAGCCTGCAACCATCTGGCATCAATCCCTGTGCACCCCCTGTGCTCCTCAGTGTCTGTGCCGGGCATGCAAGGTGCTGCATGCCTCCATTTCCCAATGGAGAGAGCTCATCCCAGAATCCTGCACCCCGAGGGGCCCATGGTGTGCACCCACACAGACCAAGGGTGGGCTCAGCCCTGGGCTGAGAGTGGCACACAGGGGCCCAGGGTGCTCTCATGAAGCTCGGTCTTGCGCAGCTCAGCTTTTGTTTTGTTTTAATAAATCCGCAGCAGCAGGGCCAGCCCAGCCCCCAGCACATGTTGTGCAGCCCAGGCTTGGCTCGCAGCTGGATGTGGAGAAGGGAATGTACTCAGGCGGCCGGGCAGGGTGGGCTGCCGAGAGGAAAAAAACAGCTGCTATAAAAACATGCTCCTTATGTAAAGAACCTTGGCAGGGCTGTGCCACAGGGAGAGCTGCAGGCTGGCAGCAGGCACCTGCCAGAGCCATGGCTCTGGGGCAGCACGACCTGCCTGGTGCTCTGTTCCGTGCAGTCCTGCCCAGCCCCACAGAGTCACCACTGTCAGCAGTGATCACCCCCAACCCTCACCCTGCTGCAGCCCCAAGCCAACAGGGACAACTGCTCCTGGAGAAGGGTGCAGGGTAACACAGGGGGTCTGTCTGACTGCGTGCTGTTGGCTGGGAGCTGGCTGTCAAGGTTGCACACTACCCCCAGCTCTCCATCAGGGCGCTCTGGAGCTGCTTACCGTGGTAGGACACTGAGATGCTGCTTCAGGTGACACAGGGACTGCAGTCAGCTCAAGGCAGGGAGTTCCTATGGGTGTACCCAGAGGTGCCCATACGTCCCATGGATCAGATCAAGAGCTGGCAGGCACTTGGTGCTGTGCTTGGGCCCCTTTCTGGGTCTGAATGAGGTTTTTCTGCAAGGCAGGGGTAGGCAGAAAGATCTGACCCCTGTTTCTGTCCCCCTGGTGTCCCCAGGCTCTGCCCATGGCAGCCTCTCTTCCTCTAGTCCCTGTGCTGTGCAGTCCTGGGGCACAGATAGCCAGCAAACTGGCTTACAGCTGTGTTTGTGCTGCAGAGCATTTTGGCACCCCGAGGCAAACATGTAATATCAACAGGAAGGAAAAATTCGCAGGTTCCCAGCCTGCCCTTTGGATTCAGCTCTCTCCCCTGTTTCTGCTTGCATAATGGAACGGGGGGGGGGGGGGGGGGGGGGGGGAGGGGGAGACAGGGCTGGCCTGCCCGCCTCACCAGCCCCCTGGGGCCGCTGCGCTGCCTGTCCATAAATAGGGGCTCAGTGATGTGTCCAGCACTGCCTGCAGCTCCTGCTCAGCTCGGCTCAGCTCAGCTCATCTGGGAACATGCAAGCCACGCTGATCAGCATCCTGGGGCTGGCCCTGCTCAGGGCTCTGCACGCTCAGAACAGCATTCCTGTGCAAGCTGACTTCCAGCAGGACAAGGTGATCCAGCCTGGCCAGCTTTGCTGCATGGGGCTGGGGCATGTGGGGTGCTCATCTTCCCCAAAAATGTGCAAGGGGGGTACTGGTGGACTGAGGACCATACTGTCCTGGGCAGAGGGAGGAGGGGGCACCTGCTGCATCCTTAGCTCAGCACTGGAGTCTCACCAAGCTGGGTCTGCACTGCTGGGTCCTAAAAGGAGCCCCCTGAGGGGTCTGGGTGGCACAGCTGTCTCAAAAAAGTGACGGGAAAGGGGGCACGTCCATGCTAGCCCCAACCCAGGCTGGACCATAGTCTTGGCTGCTATCTGCTGCAGAGTCTTGGCCCCTTCCGTGTGCCGTGAATGGATACAAATGGCACTTCTGCTCTGGATAGCTGTCCTCTCAAGAGGGCTGGGGGCAGTGGCATGGGCAGCAAGGTGCTCGGTTAGCCAGGACTCTGCCAGCCCTAAGAGCTGCAGCACGGCACAGCCCTCCTGCCCAGTGGTGAGCAGAGGTTGTGTGCAGCTTGCAGGGAGATGGTACAGCATCGGCCTGGCCTCCAACTCCAACTGGTTCAAGGACAAGAAGCACCTAATGAAGATGTGTACTACAGACATCGCTGTCACTGCAGACGGCAACATGGAAGTCACCTCCACCTACCCCAAGTACGGGTGATGGGGGGCTGCAGGGGCATAACGCAGTACTGGGGGCTGCCAGGAGGGCACTGGGGGTGCTGAGCTCCACCTCCCTGCAGCCCTGCTGACAGCCCTGTGCTGCTCTGCAGGGGTGATCAGTGTGAGAAGAGGAACAGCCTGTATATCCGGACAGAGCAGCCTGGGCGGTTCAGCTACACCAGCCCACGTGAGCCTCTGGGCCCTGGTCCCAGCCCTGGTCCCCCTGTCCCAGCCTGCGACATGGCCCTTGGGGGTGGGGGGACAGGGCTCAGCACTGGGTTGAGCCGTGCTCCCTCCATCCCCACAGGCTGGGGCAGCAACCATGACATCCGTGTGGTGGAGACCAACTATGATGAGTATGCCCTGGTGGCCACCCAGATCTCCAAGAGCACCGGCTCCTCCAGCATGGTGCTGCTCTACAGTACGTCCCTGCACCGGACCCCTGATGCTGGGACCTCCAGGCTTTCCTCAGAGAGGATCTGTCCTGAAGGAGGGGGTGATGGGACAGCACCTCCACACTGGGTCCCCCTCCCCAAGCTCCACAGGGCTGCCCTCATCCTGCTCTCTCCACAGGCCGCACCAAGGAGCTTGCACCCCAGCGCCTGGAGAGGTTCATGCAGTTCTCACGGGAGCAGGGTCTGAAGGACGAGGAGATCCTCATCCTGCCCCAGACAGGTAAAGGTGGGCAGCCGACAGTGGCCCCTGGCTGGGGTCAGCCCATAGGGATGGAGGGAGGAGGTCG
Source organism: Cyrtonyx montezumae (assembly GCF_038088225.1). Lineage (NCBI taxonomy): Eukaryota > Metazoa > Chordata > Aves > Galliformes > Odontophoridae > Cyrtonyx > Cyrtonyx montezumae. The sequence goes on from NW_027071937.1 coordinate 9,652,863, forward strand.
GGGCCCTTGGAGGGTTGCACCAGGTCCTGGGGCAGCAGTGCCCCTACTCATGATGAAGCTGATCTCTGCTTTTCTTTCTGCAGACAAGTGCATGGCAGATGCTGCCTAGGTGAGTCCTGCCCTCGCTGGGGTCTGTGGGGTGCCCAGCACTGCCCTCACCCTGCAGAGCCCTGGTACCGTAAGACCATGGGACTGCTCAGCTCTCAATGGGGCATCACCCATCTCCCTTTGGGGTACCCCCAACCCATCCCCATGAGGTGATCCCGCATGGGAGGTGTGGGGCTGGCAGAGATACTGTCACCCTCCCCCCCCATCTCAGCACTCATCTCCCCTCTCTCCCATGCAGGCTGCTACTGGATAGAGCCCCAAGAGCACCATGAGCCAACAGCCACCCCATCCCGACCCGTGCCACGTCTACCTTTGCTTCCTGGCTTTGCACCCTGCATCTCTGGGTCTTTATTAAGGGTCCTTATTAAAGCCCATATAAACCACTGTTTCCCTGCTCATGTCTGTTGGGTTGTTGTGGGGTGGGGGTCCAGTGGGCCTTCTTGGGGTCCTGCTTAGTTGAGGCTGGGAGGCACTGCGGTGCAGGGGATGTGATGGCTTTGTACCTTTGCTCACACAGTGCTGCTTGCCATGATACATGCTCCATCTGGGACAAAGGGGTCCCAGGGCTGAGAAGGGCTCAGGCCAGCAGTGGGGATCAGCTCCTATCTGCCACCTTGGTCACGCCAGCCTCCTTGCCTCAGTTTCCTCTCTGGAGAGTAAGCTGGCTGCATGGGCATGTGGCAGTGAGTGATCACAGAAAGGATCTCCAAAACCACAAACCAGAGCAATGGCGCTGAGCATCAGATGTCAGGCATCCCCAACCACTCCAGTGTTCCCTATGCCACGACCCTGAGTCTTGTCCTGGAGCAGGGTCTGCGACCAGGGACACCAAGCTGCAACTTAACCCCAGACTTAAGCCCCATCCCACTGCTCTCTCCATCCCAGCACAGCTGGATCCTGGAAGGGAAGCCAGGGGACACCTTTGCATCCATGGCACTTACCCTTGTCCCACTTTGGCACAGGCAGATCCAGTCCCCAACACACTCCACGCTGGGTCTCACACAATGCTGCATTCATTTGGGACAGAGCAATTAGACTGGGAAGGGGCCAAAACTGTCACCTAACACGGGGACAACTTATCGCTGCTCTTGTGTAACCTGTTGCATAAAGTGGGGTGGGCGGGGGGTGATGCCAGCAGTAGGGGCTATAAAGGTTGGTGCAGGAACAGGCAGCACCGCACAGCCTCTCCTGCAGCATCCAGAACCTGAAGCAAGGATGACAGCGGTGCTGCCGAGCCTGGTGCTGACCCTGCTCTGCCTACTGCGGGCAGGGGCTGAGGTCCCTGTGCAGCTGGACTTTGACACCAAGAAGGTAATGGCATAGGGTACCAGCCTGCCTGGGCTGGGGCAGGATGGCAATGCTGCATCCCCAGGCACCCGCTGGTCTCAGCTCCCAGTCTGCTCCAGAGCCTCTGCTGTGAGGCCATAGGTACCTGTGCACAACCAGACCAGTGCTGGGCTGCTGGGCTGGTCCTGCTGCAGGGATACAGTGCCCTGGGGTTATGGTGGCCCTGAGAATGCAGAGCTGCCTCAGGGAATATGGGCTGGATGCCATGCCCACCTCTGTGGCAAAGGACAGGAGTGCTCTGTGTGCTGGTCTCCAAGCTAGGTTTAGCTGGTCCCTCGAGCAGGAGGCAGGTTCTGCAGAGAATGGCAGGTCCCCCTGGCGGGTGGCAGGTTTCTGCAATGGGCTGGAAGGTCCCCCAGGGCAGGTGGCAGGTCACTAAGGTACATGATAGGTCCCTGTGATGGGATGGCAAGTCTTTAAGGCAGCTGATAGGTCCCTTACCAAAAACTGACAGGGCCCCACGGTGGGTATAGGCCCCCCTGGCAGGTGGTAGCTCCCCAGATTTTCCCCAAACCCTGGCAGTGATGGCTCGCTGCAGTTTGCAGGGATGTGGCACGTCATGGCTGCTGTTTCCAACTGCTCTGTGTTCCTGAGCATGAAGGACAAGATGACATCATCTGTCACCACCATCGGCTTCACACCAGAGGGACACATGTCCATGGAAGCTGTCTTACCGCTGTGAGTCCCGTTGAAGTGGTGCCCCCTGGGCAGGGCACTGCCCAAGCTGTGGGCTGCATGGCCCTGCATGTCTCGCTGCCCAGCGTGCTGCCCACTAGTCCCAACCTCATTTCCTGTTTCAATTTTCCCCTTCCAGACCAGAAGAATGCAAAAAGATTACAATGCTGTTCCGTCGTGGTGGGCAGGCAGGGCACTACATCGGCACAGGTACGCATGGGCAACAGGGCTCTGTAGTGCAGGGTGGGCAGTACCTGTCCCACTGCACCCGGGAGCAGCAGGAGGTGGGTGGGCTCTTCTGCCTCCACTGGTGATTGCACACAGCTGCTGGCTCTGCGGGGCACCGCCCTTCCCAGACCCTGATGGGCACATTTGCATCTGGAGCCTGACTGGGCACTCTCTGGGATTCTTTTAGAAAAGGGAGAGAAGAGGGATCTGCGTGTGATGGACACAGACTACAAGCACTACGCCATAATATACTCCCGGCAGGAAGGCAGCCAGGAGCCCAGCACCATGCTGCAGCTCTACAGTAGGTAGAGTGGCTCCCCCACTGCCACTCAGGGTCACTGTGTCAGTACCCAACGCACCAGTACCTACCCATGTCCAGGGAACAAAATGTGACATTGGCAATACCCCCAATTTACACCATTTTGAACTAAATACCCACCTGCAGCATGCCACACCAGAGCTGCTGGAGCTGCATGGGGTGTGCACAGCCCCCTCAGAGTGGGTCCCCATCCTCTGTTGCCCAGGGATGTCTGGTGGCCATCCTGTACCTTATCCCCTACTGTTCTGCCCATCCCTGGGGTTCCACTGTGGGACACCCCCCTGGTGCAGTGGTGGCTTTAGGGCCCAATGCTCACAGCCCCCACTTTGGTCTCCACCTGCAGCAAGGAATCAGGACATGAGCCCACATGTCCTACAGAAGTTCAAGAAGCTCTTCCACTCCATGGGCCTGACTGAAGACATGCTGGCTGTGCTGCCTCACTCAGGTAAGTGCCAGGAGGAAGGTGGCACTCATGTCCCCTCTGTGGGGGGGGTGCTCTGCAGGGACACAAGGCTCGTGGTGTGGGTCTATGCTCGTCCCTATCCTCTCACTGAACAGATTGGTGCACCAAGACTCACAGTTGAGCGCAGGCTGAGCAAGGATGCACAGCCCCCCTGAGTGCCTACTGATCCTTGTCCATCTGTCCATCAGTCTGTCCTGCCTTCCTGCAGCCGAGGGGCTGACACAGGGCTGTGTGTCCCCAGGACCTGGCTCCAAGCCCACTCTGTGCTGCCCCTTCCCACCCCTTCCAGTCCTGCTGCTCCATGCTGGGAGCACACCTCTCCCCTTGAAATAAACAGGTGCAGAAGCTGCCTCTGAGTTCAGTGCTTTTGTTGTCAGGGCTGGGGCTGCTGTTAGCAGCCATGCGTGGGACCCATCCCCCCAACACCACAGGGCAGCCAGGGACTTCCTTTGCTGAGAGGTTTGCAGAGCCCGTCCAGTATGTGGGGCCCAGATGGGCAGAGCAGGCAGCCAGCAGTTCCCAGGACACCTAGCTCCATGCTCTTGGGGACAGGACTGCCCCATGTCTACCCAGGCCCCCCACATCTACCTGCCACCCGTCACCACATCTTGCCAGCTGGCAAAGAGCTGTGGGGGCAGTAGGGCCGTGCCCCCATCCACTCTGCATGCCTTAGCAAGCGGTGGCTGAGGAAGGGGGGGTCCCTCAGTACACACCTGGCTGTGGGGTTTGTGAGGATGCAAAATGAGCTCTTTGGAACCTTGCAGCCCTCAGGAGCAAGGGCAGAGAGGCAGTTTGCCCCGGCCAGGAGGGCACATGTGGCAGCAGCACACTGGCACCCTGCATCAGCATCCAGGCATGGGGTGATGGCGGAGCAGCCTCGGGGCAGGTGCCAGTCACTGCTGTGCCGGGGCTGCCCCTGGACGCAGTGCTGGGAATGACCTCCCTGCTTCTTCAGTCAGTTCTCAGACGGGAAACAAGAAGTACCTTTGTTCTTTCACAAGAGACTTAAACAACAAGAAATTCTTCATTTTCAGCTGTGGTGCAATAGTGGTCCTTCAGCCCCACTACTCAGACCCTTCCTCAGGGCTTGCAACACTTTCCTCTTCCCGTAAGCCTGTTTACCCTGGGATGGTTTCAGCTCCCACAGCAGCACCTCGCCCCACGCCAACAATAGCAGTGCTCTCCGTGCGGCACAGCACGCAGCGTGGGGGCATGGCGGGGGGAGAGGGGGGGGGGCACAGCCCTATAAAGCCAACAGCACCGGGACTGCTTCCCATCCTGCGGTGACGCCGGAGGCTGCACGAGATGAGGACGCTGGCACTGAGCCTGGGGCTGGCCCTGCTCTGCTTGCTGCATGCAGAGGCTGCAGCCACAGGGCCGGACAGGAACGAGGTGACCTGCAGAACACTGGGGAAGGGATCATGGGCTCTGCTTACTGAGGTGGGGGTGGGAGGACCTTTTGGTGGCTGGGGATGCTACAGCCAACACTGCAAGCACTGCATATCCAGCCCCAGCACAGTGATGCAGCACGGGTTTAGGTGCCTGGATGGGATGCAGGTGCCCAGAAAGGGACATGTCGTGCCAGGTCCTCCGGGCTCACAGCCTGTCTCCACTGCCAGATTGCAGGGAAATGGTATGTTGTTGCTCTGGCCTCCAACACCGAGTTCTTCCTGCGTGAGAAGGGCAAGATGAAGATGGCAATGGCCAGAATCTCTTTCCTGGGTGAAGATGAGTTGAAGGTCTCCTATGCTGTCCCCAGGTAAGTGCTTTTCTCCCTGGGCTTCTGTCAGTGGCTGTCCACCCAGGTGCCCCTACCCAGTACACCCACAGACCTGGAGACAGACTGAGTCTGGGGACCAGCTGTCAGCAGCTGATGGTCTCCTCTGCTGCCCCCATATAAGTGCCAGGTGCTATTCTCCCTGTCCTGCTCTGGCACCCATTGCTGCATGAGTGGCAGCTCTCCCCAGGACATACCATCCTTTATCAGCACCTCATATGTTGGAGGTGTGACCCTAACTCCAGAGCTTGTGTCCTGGGGTGGGGAACATCACCCCAGCAGGGACAAAAACAGGTGGCTCTGAGCACACCTCAAGGATACGTGACAGAGATGCTTGCCTTGCAGACCAGGGGGGTGCAGGAAATGGGAGACAACCTTCAAGAAGACCAGTGATGATGGTGAAGTCTACTACTCAGGTGAGTGGGGACAAGTCATGGGCAGAGTCAGGGGCACACTGCTGGTTCCAACCACCACACCACTCCATGACAGGGCCATGCCCCACCAGCACTGACTCCTTCTGGGAAGCTGCTTACAGGAGGTCAGCCACACACCACATGAGTCTAAGTGTGAGCAAAGCAGAGTTGTTCTGCAACAGGGACGTAACAGCAGTGCTTTCCCCCATCCCCCACCCAAGTGCTGGTCCCCAAATTGTCCAGGCTGCTCTACTGCTTATGGTGGCCACCCCCAGACCCTCCTGCACTCAGGGTCCCGGTTGCTCTACTGTGGGTTCTTCCAGGCTTTTGGAGGACCTTTACCAAGAGGGAAAGCCAAGAAGGGGGATGCAGCAGAAATATGGGCTGGATGGATCAAGGAATGGGCATTCACACTCTTATAGTCCTCTTGCAACATGGGAACTCTCAGGGGCAAATTTTTCACTTTGCTCCATACCCTTTTTCAGAGGAAGCCAAGAAAAAGGTGGAGGTGCTGGACACTGACTACAAGAGCTATGCAGTAATCTTTGCAACTAGGATGAAGGACGGGAAGACCTTGCACATGATAAGGCTCTACAGTACGTGGCCAAGCACAGGCTGTGGGAATGAGGAGCAAAGGGAGGGGGGGGAATGTGGAGACACCTTGTGCTGCAACTGCCCATTTGCCAGTTCTGGTTTAGGAGGCATATTGTGCTGTTGCATGGTCCCCCAAGGCAGTGGGAGGTGGAAGGAGCAGCAGTTTGGGGATGGGTCTCAGGTTTCTGTACTGTGCCAGATATCCATGGCCTTGGTAAGTCATTTCGTGAAAAGGAGCTAAGAGCTAATGTTCCTGCTGCAAGGAGAGGTCAGAAAGGGTGGGAATGGGATCCAAGAGACACTGTGCTGCCCAGGGACACTGGTGCCAGGGCATCATCTGTCCCACCCAGACGGCAGCTAACTCCTTCCTTATCTTCAGGCAGAAGCCGTGAGGTGAGCCCTGAAGCTGTGGCGATCTTCAGGAAGCTTGCTAGGGAGCAGAACTACACTGATGAGATGATCACCATACTTCCCAGCCAGGGTGAGTGTGGCCAAGCACTATGTTCAGAGCCACCAGGCTGGCTCAGTCCTAAAGGGTAGCCTGAGCAGGCTGGCAGGGACTGGTTACTGGTGTGGGCAGCCAGGAGGTGATGAGGGGCTTGGCACACTGTGACTTCTGTCTTGCTCACGTTCCTGGGTTGTCTGCCTCCAGCTGTGGGTGCACAATGGGACTGACAGGACCACAGCCCTTCACTCAGCTTTTCTCTTTATTTTCACAGAGGAATGCAGCGTCGATGAAGTGTAGGTGAGTTGCTGCAGTGCAATGCAGTATTTGCAGTATATCCTCACCTGGAAATATCCCCCTTGGTACCCTAACATGAGGCCACTATGGGTTCTTCAAATTACTGTGGGGGCTGAGTTTTTTGAAGATGTGCTGGAGCATGCCTCCAGGTAGGATGGTTTCTTTTGGAGCTTCCCTGCAGTGGGGAGCACAGGGCTGCGATGGAGATGCAGCTGATGGTGGGCAGTAACACCTCAACCAAAACCTGCTCAGAGGAAAAATGGCTGATGAGTTCATCCAGTGGCAAGGGCCAGGTCATTGGCAGTAATCTTTGCAACTAGGGTCAAGAATGGGAAGACCTTGCACATGATGAGGCTCTACAGTGCATGGTCAAGCTCAGGATGTGGGCACAAGGGACAAGGGGAGGACTCTGGACGAAGGAACCTGCAAAAGGTTCAGAGCAAAAGGGCAGGACTGCACGGAACAGAGCACCAGCAATAAGGTGAACCAGCAAAACTGGCAAATCAGGATTGGTGTCTCATCATGCAAAACGAGGTGCCTGTCAGCCCACTGGGCAGCCCTCATATCGATTTCCCCTCACAGCAGTGCACATTTAGGTGTAGAGATAGCCTAGAAACTCTTCTCTGGAGACGGCTGAAGCTTACAGAGCAGAAGAGGGCCCTGTCCACTCTCTTGGCCTCCCACCTCAAATACTCAGATCACCTCTCCTGGCTGTTTTCCAGGAGGCACGTGATGGCTGATGGATGCTGCTTCCCAAACAAAGCAAGACTAAAGTGCCAAAGCTCCAGGCTGCTGCTCTGCCACCCCTATCATGGCTCTGAGGCATCTCCCGCTTCACCAGCACACTGTCCCTCTTTTTTGCCCAAATAAACAGAAACTTTCCCAAGAGCCTCGTGTAAATGTCTGGGGAGAATCTGGGGTGTGTGGCCAGGTGCTGCCGCCTGCTGCCCTCCTGAGGTTTGTGGATGGAAGGAAAATGACCAGGGCTGATATTGCTGTGAGCTCACTCCGGTGGATCCGCCTCCCTACTGCTCTCTGCTGGCACGTACATTGGCAGGGTCTGTCCCAGCACTGAGCTCATCGGGGTTTTCCCAGCTGCTCCTTCCCCATCACAAGGACGGGAAAATATGATTGAGAAATTTCCCCTTCCAATCCTGGCGCTGAGCAGAAGCGGGAGCTGGACACGTCCAGGCAGTGGCTGGACAGGGGAACCCGCTGGGACTTCCAAACCAGCACCGCCTCCTCCTTTTTGGAAAGGAGCCCAGTGCCTCCAGCAGGAATTTGCCCTCCTGCTCAATCTGAACAGGAGCAGCTCAGAACCTGCTGTGCTCTCGAGAATGCTGGGCCCATACGTGGCTTTGCCTCAAGGCTTGTTTTCAGTACACTTGTTGTGGATCACAACATCCTGCTGCTGGTAACACCCTTTTCCAAGAGCTCTCTGTGACAGGGAGTCCCAGTGTCTCCACACTGTGTTCCAGACAAACATTTCTTTCCTGAAGCGTGTGGGCATTGCCCAGGCAAGCAGCAGTGAAATCATTCCTCTGCCACTTGCATTTCCCACTCCTCCTTTCACCCATCTGCTTTCTCCCTGGACCTGATAGCTGCCCAGAGCAACTCTGCACACCACCTTCCTTTCTGACCTTTTTTCTGGGTGCAACACGCCTTCCTGCAGACTGGGAAGCTGTCCCTGCATGGTCTCATGATCCACACCAAGCCTGTCACTGTAGCCGGCATCCACCCAAAACCAAGGGAGGTTTCACCACACTCCAGCCCAGTGCTTCCCGGTAGCCAAGTGCCATCCTGAGAGCTCTGTGCATGGTGCTGTGGGTCTGGGTGCTGGGGTGCTGGATGCCAGGGCAGAGCTCCTGCTTTGCCTGGCCGTGACCCCCAGGGGCTGCTGTGCCATGTTGCACCACATACCCCCTTCCAGACTGTGCCGTCAGATACTGGTAGATACAGAGCAAAGAGGAGCAAACGGGACAGGAGGAAAGGAGGTGATATCTGCAACTCTCTAACTCCCAGCAAGCCTACCCAGATGTCATGGTATAGACAGTGATTTCCAAGGGACTTTCACCAATGAATTTGTATAGGCTTTCCCAGGGCCTTGGCAGCATCCTGCAGTGGGGAGTAGATGGGTGCAGCCCAGACCAGGCACCTAGCTGGTAGGGAAGGCTTGCACGGGGGAGAGCAGAGTGGTGATGGGGACACGGAGATCCTTAGCAGCTGGGAGGTGCTGAACCCTTTGTTTGTGAGAAGGTCTTTTGGAAACTTCACAGCTAAGGACTGCAGTGCTTGCTCTTGATGTGGGTCATCTTTATACCCTGGAAAACTGACTGCATTTTTTCTCTCTCAGCCAAGTGAGGATCTTCTTCCCTATCAGTGGCAGAGTGTCCTCTGCAAGCTGTAAGACCCTTCCAAGGTTATGAGATAAGGTCCAACATTCATATCTTGTTGACTCCACCAGAAAGTCTGTTACTGAAGCATGACTTTCTGTGCAGAAGTTGGATTGTGGCTGCCCTGTGACATAGTTTACCCATGCATCAACCAGTTCTGCCATTAGTTATGTCTTTCGCAAGCACTTGCCTGCTGTGCATAGCACATTGACCTGTATGTTGTCTCTTTACCTCTGACAAACTCTTCAAAAGCCAGCATAATATTTGCTTCCTCTATCTTTCTGATGAAAATTAGAGGTACCAAGGATGAGCCTAAGCAGCAGATGACATGGTACAGGGAGAAGTTTGAGTTTCATACCTTGTTGATTTTGACTGGCAATGCATTTCCTCTGTTTCACTACTGTATTGCACCTATGTTTTGGCAGGACAGAGCCTTTCAAGAGTTTGGAAAAGGAATTTTCTAGTCTGAGGATCCAACAAAGCTCCTCTCAGCTAAGGCAGTTGCAGTGTTTTTTTACTTTTCCATCAGATTCTTTTCCTTGAGTATTTAATCTAAATTTGACCAGCTCCTGGTCAAACACATTCTAATATTCAATTCCCGATCCTGGAACGTTTGAAGAAGAGGCTGTCTGTAAGTGTAGAAGTTATCCCTCAAAGCAAGAGGCCAAATTCTGGTGTCTTCATTGCTTGCCTTCTTTTACTGATAGTATATTTATCAGGACTCATTCTACTGCCTTCATACGGATGTAACTTCAAAAAATTTAAGAGCATCTACCTAATTTTTGATCATCTCTTTTGATTCTTTAAACTGATTCAGTCATTCCAGTTTCCTTTTATAACGTTGTTTATGGTTTATATTTTCTAATATCAACTTAAGCGCTCAGAGTAAAGCTCTAAGCTGGACTTTCTAAACAATCTCTTTGCAATATGTGGTATTTAATCCTCCTGACTCTTTTTTTTTTCATTTAAAAATAAAATACAACTGTACTGGAGCATCTCTGGCTGTAAGCACAGCACTGGCTGCAATGAACAGCCTTTTGATTCAGCCCCATGAACCAAGTCCTGCCAAAGACTCACAGCTTGGAGGCTCTCAGCCCTCCCACGGGTGAGCATCCTGAAACCTCTGCACCATGCCTCATGGCTGCATATCCAATCCACTCACAGCAAACACGTTAGAACCTCAAGGATGCCCCACTGTGTGTAGTGTGTGCTGGGCATCACTGTCCGCAACTGGAGGTACGGTCATTGCAGCAGAGGTCAGACCTCATCCATTCATCTTAAATCACATGGGGTGAGATCATGAGCTTCTCCAAGTGCCACTGAACATGGGACCTGGCCTGTGCCAGCCCACCTGAGCCCACAGAGGAATAAACACTGTTTTTTTCCCCAAGTTTGGGAAGGGGCAAATATAGCTCCTGTCTCCAGGCACTGCAGTAGCACAACAAGCACTATAGAGCCTTTTCAGAAGTTGAGATTACTGAAGTTCAGAAACTTTTAGTGACACTGAGACCTGACTGTCGCTGGAGCAGCAAGGTGCCCTTTGGGCCATAACTTCATGAGACACTGGCACTGGGGGCACAATAGGCTTTGGGCAGTCCTGCTTCCTCTGGAGAGGTTCTGTTGAAGGCATGTTCCTATTTTCAACTAGGATCACAACAGGATGTGATTTAATGCTTTGGCTCTGTGACTGGCTGACCCAGCACAACCAATGGGCTATATCTGATGGCCTGAAGGTTTGCAACAACACAGCTGAGGACTTCCCAAGCTGCCAGGGCCAGCATCTCCTAACATGCACGAAGATGTGTCAGTCCTACAGTGCCCAGTATCAGTGACAATGTGCCTCTTGGTGACAGCAAAGTTCTGGGTTGTGCTGGCAGACAGAGCTCCATTCAAAGGGCCTCAGTGTCCCACAGAAACAGTATAGAAAAACCCCTGTTCAGTCAGGGCTGTGCAAAATCTTGCCCCTGGGGAGGTTAACCCCATGCCACAGGGCTGTACAGGTGAGCAACAAGCTGCGCAGCGGGCAGCAGGTGACCACTGCAGCCTGGTCTGGGTTAATGAAGGGAAATAGACACAAGCTGTAGTGTGGAAAGTCTTTGTTAGACAAAAGGAAATTGTTCGTCATAATGAAGATGGAGTAGGTCTCCAGAGTGTGAAGAGGATCCCCATCCTTAAAGATTCACAGACTGAGTGGGCAACTGCAGAGCCTGGTCTGCAGCCTGGCCTGACAGCACCCAGATCAGAGGCCCTGAGGACCTTCCAGCAGACACTAATAACCAAGAATCCAGCCAGACACCACCAGCTGAGCACCTAGCACTTTGAGATTATTAATTAATTACATCCCATAATTAATTAGGCTTGCAGTCAACACCAGGGGGAAGGCCCACACCTCACATCTTGCTCCCTGCCCCTCAGCCTTCCCAGATCCCTGCAGGCAGCACAGGGAAGGGCTGAGGCTGTCATGAGGAGGCAGAGAGTTTTGGAGTTCTGGTTCCAAAATTCACTTGTGTGGGGGGAAATGGAGGGTGGGCTGACAGCAGGGAGAGGGGCTGAGTCCAAAGGCCATGGAGAAGCTTGGTCAGGGAGAGTCTCCTGTCTCTGTCCAGCTGCACTATTACTTCCCACCACAGAGATGGGAATGCTCTCAGGCCTCATTCTGGTCACTGCAGATTTGTGTGGGGGAAACCTTCCCAGATCCCCAAACTGCTCAGAGGTGAAAACTTTCTGAGTAGCTTCTGGAAGCAGAGAAGCAGTGCACTTTGCACTTGCAAAAGCCCTATAAATCACTCTTCAGTCCAGAGCAGTTACCTAGAAGAAGCCAAGGTTATCAAAGAAAGCTATTATTGGTCACAAAAATGAGGAAAATGAGCTGGGAAAGGACAGTGCAGGCAGAAGAGCCTAACTCTGACATATTCCAAGACTCAGGCTCTTTCTCATGGGTGCCTCTGAGACATTCAGGCTGCAGAGCCTGCAGCACTATCCCAATCTCACAGCAGGATTGGCACCGAGTGTCTGCAGCTGCCAAGATGCTCAGGAAGCTTCAGACCAACCCCAATCCCAATCTCTGGAGGGCTGAGGACCCTTCACAGCAGTGCTGACACCGCATCCTCAAGACCTTGTTGCCTTTACTCACTGTGTGCTCACATGGCATCCCAAACCACCCTGATTAAGTAGCTGTGCCTAAGCAATTACACACTCTGCTGCAACAGGGGATCTTTTCCCCTCATGCCTCCAAGGGATATATCAAATTCACCCTGCTGTCCCAAACTGCCAGTGCTGCCAGATACACCTGGTGTGAAGAGAGGAAGGAAACGTCTCCAGGTAAGCTGTGCAGGCACTTAGTCATCAGTCATCCCCAGCAGACAGCAGGGTCTGATTGAGGACAGGACAGCTGTAGGGTCAAGCAGGGAAGGAGTTCGCCTCATGCATGGTCCTGCAAGACCAGAACTGGCAGATATGTATCCTTGCAGTGCTACTTGGCAGCTAGTAGAGTATCCAGTGGCCTGGCACATGTCTCAAAGTTCACCCATCTGGAACTTCCTTGCTTGCAGCATCAGGGGAGCCCTGCCCCCTCTGCAAACATGGCTCTAGGAAGGAGTAGACATGTCACTTGCTTGTGTGTCACTACATTTGTTAACTGTTCCCAGCCTTGCCATGCTGTGGCTCTGCAAACCTGGTGAGACCATGGTGTTGGCATGTGCTTTGTGAAGAAGAGTGCTGATCTACTGCTCCCCACTCTCTTGAGCTTGCCTGTCTCATATTAGATTTTATAGCAAATCAAAAGCAATTTAATTAGCAGAAAAGTAAACAGACAATTTCAGTGACTGCAGCTTTAATTGTAAACCCTTATAGCTATTGGAAAATGAAATGAAGGTGCCACCTGTGTACCATTTCCTCAACACCTTTGACATTTCCTCCTTCCCTCGCTCAGGGCTGGCAGGGGGTACATGCAACATACTCTGGCTCAGCCCTCCTGCTGCAAGCACCCCCCCTTGAAGCAACTGGTGCCAGAGAAGGCAAGCTGCTTCACGGAGAGATTGCAGTCTAGGTATGTCCCCAGGCAGAGAATACAGGGAGGGACTGGAGTGAGTGCTAGGTTTGCCTGTATGCTATCTTCCAGGGGAGCCAGGCATATGGTTTTCCACCTCCACTTTATTAAGCTGACACAAAAAACTCTGTGGACACCTACTTATAGTTAGAGCAGGTTTATTTTAGGTAAAGGGAAAAGTTTTAAGTGGTCACAGATTTAGGAACCAAATCTCCTCCTGCCTTTACCCACGGTTACTTGTCCAGGCCTTGGTGCATTAGAACCGAGGTGATTCCTGGGTCCAAGCCATTTCTGAAATTGAGTTTAAGCTGCTAGCTGACACAGGCTTGTCTGTGCCAGGTACACCCACACCAGTGAGCTCTTGTGAAGGGCTCTGTACCCCATGCAGCAGCCTCCTCCCTTCTGGGCTTCTCCAGGCTATGTAATGCCATGTCCTCTCCAAAGGACTCTTCCTTCACCAGGCTCAGTGCCATGGCAAAGCAGTTCCCTCCTGCTCCAGAGAGCTTCTCACTCCCTGCGCACCACCCAGCAAAGTCTCACTGATATATTTTGGTACTCGTATTTCCCACACAGATCACAAACCATTCCTGTTGTTGCCAAGGCGTTTGGCTGCTCTCCCACCCTGACAACTTGTCATTATCCTAGGCTGGCTGTACTGCTGGGTATCCATCCGAGGTCCCTGTGGGCACACTTCTTGTCCCAGAGCTCCTGTGCAACAGCTAGTTCCCATCATCACCCCCAGTCACTGGTTTCCAATTTGCAGCACATCACGGCCCTTGGTGTTTCGCTCTGGAATGATGTTGCTGGGGCCAGCCTGTCTCCCAGGAGCTCCCTGCTGCTCCCTGCTCTTTCACCCCTGCTCCTTCCTGAGTTAACGGGGCTTGGGATGCTGTTTTCTGAGATCTAAGCAGCTGATAACTGTGTCATCCCCACTATTGAAAAAACAAAAAAGCAAGTGCCTTAGAAAGGCTGGACAGCTGGTTTGTCCAGCACAGTCTCACTTTGGAAGGCTGGGTTTATGTTTTACTGTAACTTCACCTTTTCTTTCCCCTAAAGCCTTTCAAACGCCCAGCGCTGAACTTCCATTCTCTCATCAGATGTAGATACTTTGCAAAGATACTTTCTAAGTGCGCAGCAGCATTGATTCCTCCTGAGCTCAGGTGCAGACACACTCCCCCCTGCAGCCCCCCGAGGTACAGCACACCTCTGAAGACTTTCTTTCCTTTGTGACACTGCTGTCCCTATGTCTTCGGGTTGTCCTGGCCGCCCACCTTTGCCATAAATTGTCACTGTTCTCTTGAAAAATGTACTATGTGACCTCTGACCTCATGGGCTCTGAGCTGAGAGGCCCCATGGGTGCCTGTACTGCAACTATGTGGCTAGAAGCATATATTAATCTCTTAATACTGCACACAGTTTTCATTATCTCCCTGCATTCCTTCATCTTTCAAAGAAAACCTTTCTTGCGGCTTTTCAAGATCTTCTCTTTCCTTTCAGGCTTTGCACTTGTTCCAAACGTTGTCCTCAGTGTTGCTTGCTTGCTTGGATCACAGAATGGTTGAAGCTGGAAGGAACCTCTAAAGGTCATCTCGCTCAACAGCTCTGCTCTTTCAGCTTCTCCCTCAAGCTCAGGAAGGAGTTTTGGACAGGTTACAGGTTTCACCTTTGGCTTCACAAAGCATCATCCATTTTCCGTGCCCGTGTGCTTGAATTCCCCAATCTGTCCAGCTGCAATAACTTGTTTTCCTGACTTATGCATGATCACAGCCACCATTCTGCTCTTATTGATCTTCCCATTTACACAAAATGACATTGACTCATGCCTACTCTAGTTGATGCTATTTTCTACAAGTAATTTTTCCATAAGCAGCCTGTTTTTCAGGAACAAGTACAAAAACACCATCAGCTCACTTCATGGTAAAATTTGTGAAATGACACATCCAAGGGTATTTGGAATGCCTATTATAGAGCAGGCAGTGATTTATAGCCTTCCCCCTCCAAAGAGTTACTCATTCTGGCAGAATCTCTCCTGGGGCTTTGTCCTTGTGCAGTGTGGCTGGGGATCTGTCGCTCCCAGCACTGTCTGGGCAGATCTTCCTTTCCCTCCTTTCTAAGATGACTTTGAACCCGGGAAGATCTTTTGATAGTATCTTTCAGTGTATTGTGCTGTGCTACCCTTCCCCATCTCCCTTTCTTGTACTCTCCTCCTAGAACTAGATGATTTTTGAGGTACCTACCAACTCCAACCATTCTACAATTCTGTGATCCTCCACTCTCTGCTCTGGTTACAGCACCTGTTTCCCTGACCTCCGGGAATATCTGCTGTTATGAGACACTCCATGTAGCAGTTTGAGTTCCCCCATGCTGACTTTGCCTGAAGCCACAACCACTTGTGTTATTTCCTATGGACTGTCTGCTGCTCCTGAGCCAGAGATGAGCCTTTAGTTTAGCTGTGCTGCTTTCCCAGCTGCCGTTATCCTTACAGGTGCTTCCTTTTCCTATGTCTCTCCCCTCTGTGGTCATGCCTTAGTTTACCAGCGTGTGCCATATTGAGCATGGGGTGTGTATGCCTCTCTTTCAGCCTCTGGTCCCTTCATGTTTCAAAGCCTGATGTGCCACTTCTCCCAGACTGGATCCCAGAAGGCTTCTCCTCTCTTGCCAGAATGCCTCCTTGCATTGGGAGTAGGGTGTTCTTCGAGATTCCTAGTTCCACAAGCACTGCAGACTTGCTCAGGAGACAGAACGAACCATGGGCTGCTAGCTCCTCCCTCCCTCCCCACTTTCACACCTACCCCATTTGCTGGGCACCAGGAAAAATGTACAGCCCATGCCTGAATTACCACATCTTTGATTACATCCTCATCATGTTGGATTCTTTTTGCCCCATGGAGGGAACTCACAGTGTTGTTTGAAGGTGTTAGGATTTTTCAGCCCGGGGTCCACCTCCTCTTCACTCCCTGCAGGTGCTCCCAGACTTCCCTCTGCTTGACCTGGTGACAGCTCTGTCTGTCCTAGCAGAAACTAACCGCTTCTTTCTGGCTTGGACATAAATCCCTGATCATCTCCATCCTACTCTTCCTGTGGATTCAAAAGGTTTAGATCCACACTCTGTATCTTCTCTATAGCATTTTTGTTTATGCTGAGTCCATTTCTCAGTAGATTCTGAGTCTTTCTCTTCTCCAGCAGGCTAGTGCCTCTGCTTTTCCTTGTCACCCTGCAACCTGCTAGAATGACACAGTCACCTGCAGGTGCCTTTCTGCTTCTCCTGTAACCTCTCGGTTCCCTCCCTGCACTGCCTTCTCAGCATGCTCATGAACAGTGAAGTATTTGCAAACAATTTCTTTGTCTGTAATGTTTAAATATGTATATATGTTTTGGTGGTTTTTTGTTGTTGTTTTTGTTTTTTTGTTTTAGAAGGATGAGATCTCCTCCCACAGTCTATGGTGGAGGGTGGAAGCAAGAGGACTTTCTGCATCTTCATTAACAATCTAAACACATGCTCTTGTGAAGGGTAGAACAGTTCAGCAAGCAGAGTCCAACCTTCTGTGTTAGGTAGGATATTGGGACCACACTCCAAGTACAGCTCAGAAAACCCAGAGACTAGAGAGGAACTGCTTCTGTTTGCCCTTGTTTAACAGTTTCTGGGATCCTTACTGACCACACTGTGAAATCTGTGGTGTTACTTGGGCAATAAGGAGTTTTTCCTCATTCAGCAAGTCCTGCCTCAGCTCAGATTGAGACACAGGGAGGTGGTTTTGCTGTGCTACGGGTTATTCAATCCATTGCTTGGAGGCATTTCGACCAGGTCTCTCTAGTTTCTACCTAAGCCTGCTGGCAACCTTTGTGGTCAGTGGCCAGAGAGCAGCACCTGTGCCAGCTGAAAAAGCTATGGGGCAGTGGGAATGTGCATGGGAATGAATGTATGTCCTTCTGTGGTGCTGACTTGAGGACTGAAACACCGTGGGCTGGGACTCACCGCTCACCCTCACAGACTTCTCTCATCTTGGAGCTCTTTGAACAAGTTGTGAGATATAAGGATTGTCAGAGACTGTGGCACAGCTTCAGCCCATGACACAGAAGATCAGAGGGCTGGAGATGTCCCATGGCAGGACTAAGCACTCACCTCCTTCTGCCTCTCCAGTATCTTTTCTTGCTCTCCTTGCAGATGAGTCCTGAGTCCCTGCAGAGGGGAAATCTTTCTCATTTCTTCTCTCGGAGAGAGACAGGCAGCCCTGTCTCATTTCTTCTCTCGGAGCTTTCTAGTGCCTACAGAACACAGGTATCCCTATTCATGGGCTTCTATCTCATTTACCTGGTGACTGCTGGGGAACCTGCTCATAATGACCCTGATCTGGCTGAACACTCACCTGCAGTCCCCCATGTACTACTTCCTGGGCCACTTCTCCTTGCTGGACATGTGCTACTCCTCCATCATGCTCCCTAAGATCCTTAGAGACTCTTTCTTGCCACAGAAGACCATTTCTTTGGTGGGCTGCATTACACAGATCTACTTCTTCCTTTGCTTTGGAGGCTCTGAGTGTGTGTTCCTGGCTGCCATGGCCTGTGATCAGTACCTGGCCATCTGCTGTCCCCTGCACTGCACAGCACTCATGGGCAAGAAGATTTGCCACTGCCTAGTGGCTGTCTCATGAATGAGTGACTCCTTCTCATCTCTAATCCAGACTCTCCTCACAGCCCACTTACACTTATGTGGGTCCAATATGATCAACCATTTGTTCTGTGAGATCCCCTTCTTGCTGCAAGTGTCTTGCTGGAAGCCCTAACACTCTTCTCAACAAGGCTGTCTCATATGCTTTGGCTGCAGCTTTTGCTGTGGGCTCTTTCCTCCTTATTCTCACATCACATGTTCACATCCTCCAGGCTGTGCTGCAGAAGGGAGCAGGGAGACAGAAGGCCTTTGCCTTCTGCACCTCCCATCTGACTGTGGTGTCCCTGTTCTCTGATGCTGGGGCTCTTATGTACCTGATGCCTCAATCCAGGAGCTCCAAGGAGACAGACAAGATCCTTGCCCTGCTGTATGCCATTGTAACTCCCATGCTGAACCCCATCAACTACAGCTTAAGAAACAGAGAGTTCCAGGGGGCCATCAGGAAAGCCCTGTGCAGGGGAGAGATTCCCCAAGGACAGGGCAACCTCTGCCTTCACCATGCAGCAGGAGACCCAGTGTGATGGGGAGCTGGGACCCTCAGACCAGTGACAGGCAGAAGGATGACCTCTGGAGATGTGAGCAGACCAGGAGCAGATCCATAAAACTGCTAAGCCTTGGCCATGGTTTTCCCAATAAACAATTCTGGGAGCTGTTTTCCTAATAAAGAGGTATTGTCCAGGTAAAGAAGTTGTACTGAATGTCCTCAAGGTGCCTTTGTTGTGACAGTGCCCTTGGAAAGACCTGTTTGGTGTTTTTTTTTTTATTAATCATTTATCTGAACTGAGGCTTTGTCAGGCTTTCTGGAAAGGGCTTTTATTCCTAAGCAAAGCTCTTTCTGAGGTGAAATAATGTGGAGTGCAGCAGTAATGCTGTGCTGTAAGCATCTCCTGCTAAGTGCTGGATAATCTTGTCTGGGCTGGACTTGCAGACACTGCAGAGCCGGATGTCTTTCTTTTAATATGGATAAGTAGGAAAAGCATTGTCATGAGGTTGATGGTTTTAGTTTCAGGAATCAAAGCCAACCCTGGGAACAGACATGTGCTTCTGCATGCAGAACGGTGGTGACAAGGCAGAAGTGTAGGTGGCACATGGGCATGCCTGGAGAAAGCAGATAATTCTAGTTCATGTCGTGCTGTCAGAAAGAGCACGCGAGGCTTTTGGCATCATACAGCGCTGGGAAGACATTGTCTGGTGGTCACAGATGAAGGGAAATAAAAAGACACTGCGACTGCATCTCAGTGTGTACAAGAAGATACTCCTACAGGTGCAGTGAAACACATCCTTCTTGGACCTCAGCCGAATGCTGAGCTGTGATGTCTTTGCAAGCAAGACTCTGAGAGTCTCCTATTCAGCAGAAATTATGGGAACTGGTTTCCTGTGATTGGAGACAACCCCTCCTCTGGTGGAATGAAGTGTTTCCCAGTAGGAACTCAGCATGATTTATCCAGCTCAGGTGAGGCTGCAGCACACACTCACAGCGCATCATAAAGACAGAGCCAATTTGGGAACCCAGTTTGCAGTGAGAGCTACAAAATTGGCTGCTCCTCTGGCAATATGACA
The DNA here is from genome assembly GCF_038088225.1 of Cyrtonyx montezumae. Lineage (NCBI taxonomy): Eukaryota > Metazoa > Chordata > Aves > Galliformes > Odontophoridae > Cyrtonyx > Cyrtonyx montezumae. The sequence goes on from NW_027071937.1 coordinate 9,672,199, forward strand.
GGAATGGATAAATTGAACTTAACATAAAGAACAGCAGAGTCACTACAGTTAAAAGAAATCTGCAGAAGCAAAAGGCAACCAGCTGGCTTTAGACACTGCTGAATGTGAAAAGTGATAGTGCTCTACACCGACTCATGGATGTTAGAAAATGCTCTGTGGGGAAGTTACAGCAATGGAAGCAGAACAGCTGGCAGCACAGAGGCAAACCCATCTGGGTTGCTCTTAACTGTTTTTCAACTGTTGAAAGATATTGCTGCTCAGGTAGAGAATGTGGTTGTAAAAGTACATTGTAGATGCTCATGTACGAAAGTCATTTCACTGAAGAACATCAAAACAACCAACAGGTGGATTGGTCCACTAGGATTGAAGTGGGTCAGGTAGATCTGGACTGGTAACATAAGGGTGAGCTATTTCTAGATCAATGGGCCCATGATGCTTCAGGCCATTGAAGAAGACTCAGGATCAAGGGGTGGACTTTACTATGGATGCTATTGTACAGGTTACTCACTAATGTGAAATATGCTGCAGTTAAAGAAGCAAAGGGGATAAAACCTCTTTTTTGTATGAAGAATGCAGGCTAAAATGTAAATATGAGGAGGCCTGACAGGTGGATTAAGTCACACTACCACAAACTTGACATGGCAAACACTGTGTGCTTACAATCATAGAAGAAACCACCAGATGGCTGGAAACATATCCCGTGCCCCATGCCACTGCCCAAAATACTGTCCTGGTCCTTCTTGTGGTGACATGGCACCCCAGACAGAACTGAGTCAGACAGTGGGACTTATTTCCAAAACAATCTCATAAGCACCTGGGCCAAACAGCATGGTATCAAGTGTGTGTATCACATCCCCTATCATGCACAGCCTCTGGAAAAATGGAATGATACAGTGGGTTTTCAAAGACTACCCTGAGATCAATGGGTGCTCAGACATTCAAACACTGGGAAACATTCAGCAAAAGCCACCTTGTTAGTCAATACTCAGAGATCTGCCAATCAAGCTGGTCCTGCCCAAGCAAACCTCCAGTATAATGTAGGAGATAAAGTCCTGGATGTGCACATAAAGAACATGCTGGGCAAGACAGTCTGGGTCATTCCTGCCTCAGCAAAGGCAAGCCTGCTCAGGGAATTGCTTGTGCTCAAGGACTTGAGTGCATGTGGTGGGTTATGAGGAATGATGGGGATGTCAGTTATGTACCTCAAGGTGATTTTGATGCTGAGTGAGAACAGCCTATAATAATTTAGATTGTATGATGTTACATTACTACATAATACTGCATGTCATTATTATTATGGTGGTTATATGTCTTGTTAACACGAAGTACAGTAAGAACTACCCAGGTTGACAAAGAATGGTCTCCAATGGAACCAGAACTAGCTTCTACATGCTGTAACCCAACACTGTGAATCATCCCTCCTGCACTCAATGACTCATGAAGATGAAGCCCAAAGTTAGGAACTAAATGAACACCATGGACAATTTACAAAAGGCTCATAGACTATGGGAATAATGTGTGTATTCATATCAAAAAAGCAAGATGGGTGATGGTAATTAGTTGGGATGTGTATAAATTGTGAGACCTGAGTGTGATGTAAATTGCATGAAATTAGGAGTGATATTGACTCAGTTTTAGCTGGGAAATAATTGTTTTCTTCAGAGTGTCTGGTCTAATGCTGTTTTGGTGCTAGGAGAAAAACCATTTTGATATCACTCCCATATTTATAGTTGCTGCTGAGCAGCGTTATACAGAGCCAAGGCCATTCACAGAAAAGGGACCAAGGAGCTGGGAGAGAGCAGAATTAGGACAGCTGACTGAAACTGGCCAAAGGGTCATTCTGCACCATATGGCATCAAGTGGAAGGAGTTTTGAAGGAGGGGGAGTTCATCTCGTTCTCTTCTGCTGCTTGGGGGCTAGCTGGGCATCATCTTGGGAGTGGTGAGCAATTGCTTGTGCATCACTTGTTATATACATTCATATACATATACATATATATATAATCATAACTATTTTCCTTTTCTCTATCTTAGTAGATGGTTTAATCTCAACAAACAAGTTCTACTTTGTGTTTTTTTATTGTCTCCCCCATCTCACTGGGGAGGGGGGGTAGTGAGTGAACAGCTGAGTGGTGCTGAGTCACCTGCCGGGTTAAACCACAACATTTGTAAATATAGACATGCACTGTAGGTGCTCAAGCCATTGGAGAACTCAAAAGTTTTTAACTGCAAGTTGTGCGATCAAAAAGTGCAGAGAGCACTGCTCTAGAACAACGTCTGAAAAAAATCATCTAGAGAATGGGGATTTATCCCCCAGCAAAGGAATATTTAGGGATGCAGTGCAGATGTCTTATGCAAACCAAACAAGCCCAAGCTGATGGGACAAGCCATGGGGCACCCAGGAGTGCCAAAGGCACTGGTTCGGGCTCTGCATGACTTTTCGGAGCCTTCTGTTTTGTTCCTGTGGGCACTGTGGGTGGCAGTGAGTTTTCCCCCTTCTCTCTGACCCTCAGTTAGGGCTGAGGGTATCACTCCATGCCAGACCCAGCAGGAACACACCATTTGTGTTCAGCTGCCAATATTACCTCTGCAATGGCTCCAATAATCACATGCATGACCAAGGGGTTAGGGCTGGGTTTGCTCAGTGCCTTTGAGGAGTGATAAAAGTTGTGGGATGCAACTTCACTGCAGGTGTGCTGCGGGGTTATGTCAGGCATGAGGCTGGCACTGAAGGTCATTTTCCTGTTCCTGGAGCTGATGCTTTTGTCAGTGCCTCAGGCCTGGCAAAAAAATAAAAATAAATCTCAGATGGAATATTTTGATGCAGAAAAGATAACATTGTTCAAGGAAATTTTCCCATAGTGGAGGACAGGTAAGCTGCCTTGCTTGGATGCACGCTCCACTGGGGTGGAAATGTCAGGGACAGCCCACCTGTGAGCTTCTGTGAGGACCCAGCTCCTGCTGGGAGTCAGACTCCCTCCAGCTTTCTGTCATTTGACAGCACATCTTGGTGCTCAAGCACCTTCATGGGACAGCCAGCAGGCTAGAGGCTACAGAGTACCTGGCTTGTTCAAGAGTACTCTCCATTTGGTTAGCTCTTCATAGCAGACCACTGAGATGCTTTTCTAAACCCATCAGTATGCAAAGAGGGTGTATGGGGTTCCTGCTTTATGCCTGAACCTCCCATTGTTTTCTGTATTAATCAGTGCAGAGTCGCTCTTTCTAGCTCACTGGGAAGTGGTACACCATTGCCATAGCTTCCCAATCTGGCTGGATTTAAGATCTCTAGAAAAATGAGAAGATGGCTTTGAGCACCATAAAACCAGAAAAGAATGGTGAAATATATCATCAAAACTTTGATTCCTGGTTAAGTGTCAGTGCAAATCTTTTTCACTGCAGTAGCTTCCCCCAAGGGCTCATCTCCTTTTTGCTCTCATCTCTGTTAGCCCTTCAGTTCTTTATAAAATGCAGGAAGAGCTACACAGGATCCCCGGGGGAAGCCATTGCTTCCTGATCTGGTAAAGTGTGTGCTGGTTGTGTGCACGGAACAGAGCAGCCAGGAACCTGTCTCTATACTCCAACCTGGAACAGAGATCAACCAGATGTAGGAAAATACAGTGGAGGTGAGAACAGCTGGAGACTTCAGGAGATGAGAGCAGGGGCTGCTGAGCTCTCCTCCCAGGCAGAAGTTGTCCAACAGCTGCTTCTGCTGATGGTTCTGCCTTGAAGCACAGCCTAGTCGGGAAACAACGCAGCAAGGAACTGCGCAAGGAAACCTCCTGGCACGGTGGGGATTTTCTCCTTCCAGCTGTAGGTGGAGCCAGAGATTTAACGCATCCATGGGTGTTTGTAAAGCACCTTTTGAGTGCACAAAGTGAGCAACGATTTGGGATTATTGTTTCTGCGCCAATACCAGGCTGTGTCAGGGGCTGCAGAAGTGTCAGTAAATGACAGAAATGAGACAGAAACACCTCAGGATTTTATCTATATCCGTGCAAGATTGCTATCAGCTGTCATTTTGGGACCACACCTGAGCAGAGAGGCCAAAACCAAACAAGCTTCTCAATGGAAAAGATTGGTTTCATATGCTTTATAGACATGAAGAGAAAATCATGTTGTTTAGCACTGGCTATAGTGAATCCTGCTGGACCCACTTCACCTCTGCGTTCAGTCCTATTAATCATGTTGATGAATGTCCAGTCTTGGTTAGAATGTGATGAGAGATGGAAATCAGAGCATTTTCTTCAAAGCTGTCATGCTGGGGGTCTCATCCTGTGACAGGGCACGTGCAAGGACCTTCCCTAGGGGCAGAGCACTGCAGCAGCTCAGCAAAGCCCATGGTGTCCCGGGCCACAGGAGCAGGAATGGCCTTGGGAACGGGGTATGGTGAGTGGTGTCCCAGGGTGCACAGGCAGTCAGAGTGCTGGAGCAGGGTGAAGGGTGTGCAAAGGGCACACTGGAGAATGGCAGATGTAGAGGAGGGGTGCATGTGTGTAGGGTGGATGGGCTCAGAATTGGGGATGGAGGATGGGGCTGAGGCAGGTAGGATGCTTGTGGGAAGATGCAGAGCACCCTGCATGGCATCCAGGTGGTGCCTGAGGCTCCAGGAGCTATGGGAGCCCAGGGAGGCACGGGGAATCTCAGCTTGTGCCTTGTGGGAGGCAATGCCATGAGCTCATGTCCTCTCCATCCCAATAGCTACCACATCCCTCTTTGTCTCCTGGACATGTTCCCTTGCCAGAAGCAATCCTCTCCATTTTCTCTTGCAGTGGAAGATAACCTTATCTGAGGGCAGCTCAGTACAGCCTATGGCAACTACACAACCTTTCTCAGCGACCACTTGTACTGGGGAGTGACCAGTGCTGCTTCTGTACAGTAACCATTGGAGAAAGCACAGGAAAACACAGCAAGAGCCAGGGAGGTGAGGGATGCACAGACCAGCAAGTGGGATGGAATTGCTGGACATCTCACCCAGTTGCTCTGCATCATCTGGGGCTCTGGCAGGAGCACTGCACTCAGGTGTGCCCCTGGTGTCTGCAAGGAGGAGGACTGGGGCAGTTTTGGTCAGCTATAGTCACAACACTATTTGCCCCCTTCAGGCAGGGATGCTGAAGTGAAAGCCCACCTGTTAGTGAAATTCAGACACTGTGAGCCAGAGGGGCCTTTCTGAGGAGCAGGTGATGGTGCTGCCTAAAGCCAGTAAGAACAAGTGGCAGTGCCTGGCCTTGGTCCTCCAGGCCCTGTGTTCATCTCCTGCACAGAGCACAGAAGTAGTGGCAGGGGTGGGGGTGGGGCAGGGGTGGAGGGGCTGGCACCTCCCTCGTGGCTGTTTCATTGCAGACTGCTGGCAACCATGGTGCAGAGCTGATCAGGGAGAGTGGCCGCTCAGAGCCCCATCCTGAGCCCAGCAGCTCCAGGTGAGCTGGTAACTTACTCTCCTGCTCTCCACCCCCAGCAGAGAAGCACTGCCTCCTGTGGTTTCCTGCTGTGCTGCCCTGAAGAGGTAGCCCAGGAAAGGGCAGCACTGGTTCCCCAGCCAGATCAGACCCAAAACTTAACTGTGGCTGAGCTTCTGTCCATCTGTGACAAGGACAATGCAGTGCAGAAGCAGGGCCTTAGCCCTTTCATAGCACATTGAAATTACTGGTCTTATCAGAGCAAACAGGAGCAGACTGCAGATGTAAGTTAGCACAGGACATCTGACTATGGGGCAGAGCTCTACCAAAGGCTCTGGAATGGAGAATAGAAACCTGTAGTCTGGGGCTGCTGCCACAAGCACTGTAACCTGTGGTCTGCTCGCATCCCCGGACACTCACTCTCAGCAAAGCCTGGAAAGCAATGGAACAGGGCCTGCCAGATCCTGTGGATGCTCTAACAGGGCTCCTGCAGCGAGCCCATCAGCTGGGGCTGAGCCCAGCCATGCAGCAGGCATGTGCATCCCTCCTCCAAGGGCAAGGGCTGAAAACACAGCAAATGGCAGCCAGCAGGATCACGGCAGTGTGGCTGTCAAGTGCTGCTCATCTTGCTGGTGCCAAGGTCTCAGGTCTGTGCCCAGCACCCGGGCTGGCAGACTGTGTGCCTGGGTTCTGCAAAGCTGTGTGCTTTGGCATCCTCTGCCAGCACAGGGAAACCCTTGTGTGGCAGGGACAAGGCATGGCCCCGAGGCCTTGGCACAAGCATGAGGGACCTCCCCCAGCCTTGCATGCAGCTGAAGCTGAAGACGGGCAAGCACAGAGCTTGCAGCCAGGTGCCACAGCTCCCAGCAGGCATAGATGTGTCCTCAGCCCAGGTGTTACTCTAGCAGCAACATGGGGCGAGGCTTGCATGTGACAATTTCACAGATAGTACAAACCTGGGAGGAGTGGTGGATACACCTTGGTCATGCTGCCTTCCAAATGGATCTTGACAGCTGTGAGAACTGAGTGACAGCAGCTTCATGGAGCTCAACAAGGAGCAGTACCACATCCTGTCCCAGGGGAGGAACAGCCCCAGCACCAGGACATACTGGGGGCACCCAGCTGGAAGAAACCTGGCAGGGAAGGCCCTGTGGGTACCGGTGGGCACCAGGCTGACCAAAAGCTAGACATGTGTCCTTGCCACAAAGAAAGCTAAGGGTGAGCTGGGCTGCACTGAGCAAAATAGTGCCAGCAGGGTTGGGGGAGGTGATCCTTTCCCTCTACTTAGTACTGGTGAGGCCAGGTCTGGTTCTGGGCTCCCCAGTACAAGAGACCTGCAGCTGCTGGAGACAGACAAGCAAAGAGGTGCGAAAACAAGGAAGAGACTGGAGCACTTGTACTACGAGGAAAGCTGAAAGAGCTGGGACTGCTCAGCCTGAAGAACAGGAGGCTCAGAAGGATCTCATCAATGTCCACAAATGCTCAAGGTGGGGGAAGGGATGGGGACACAAAGCCAGAACCGGGTTTTGTTCTGCAGTGCCCAGTGCTAGGACAAAAGGCAATGGGCACCAACTGGAGTACGAGAGGCTTCCCTCTGAAAGGAAGTGCTTGTGCTGTGCGGGTGGAAGAACACCGGCACGGGCTGCCCAGAGAGGCTATGGTCTCCTCCTGGGAAATCTTCAGAAGCTGCCTGGGCATGGTTCCAGGCACCCTGCTACGGGCGTCCTGCTGCAGCAGGGGTTGGACAGACGGACCCAGAGCCGCCTCTCCCGCGGCTCTTCTCTCAGCTCTGCTCCTGGGTTAGGCTACCGGAGCTCCTCAGCAGCATCTCTGCCCCACGCTCTCCGTCACGGGGTGAGGGCGGCGTATCTGGTTACGAGATATGACGTTATCCGTCCCGCCGGCGCACACCGCGGCGTCTCATCGCGCGCAAAGGAGCGGCGCCGCAAAGGCAAAGCGCGCTCAGGTGCGGCCCCGGCCCCGCGGCGAGCCCCGCCCCGCCAGGGGGCGGCCGCCTCCGCCCCGCCCCGCCCCGCCCCGCCGAGCCCGGCGCCGCCGCCCGCAGCCCCGCGGCCCCACGCCCGCCCGTGTCGCTGGAGGATGGTGGCGGCCGCCCGCCGCGGAGCGCTGCTGCTGCTGCTGCTCGCCGCGCTCGGGGCCTGCCGCCCGCGTGCCGCCCGCACCGGTGAGTGCGCGCCTCGGCCCCCGCCCCGCCCTAGGGACCCGCGGCTTCACCCCCGGGGCCCGGCAGCCGCGAGGCGGCAGCTCACCGCACCGCCGGGCCGCCCTGCGTGCACCGCGCTGGGCTCGGGGCCGGTCCGTACGTGGAGGGGCTGCCCCGGGCCGGGGGTGGGAGCGCCCGGGGGGTGGAGCCGAGGGAGCGGCTCCGCTTCGGTGAAGGGTTCTCTGGCTGGGGGTGATGGGCCGAGAGCGGGATGGGAGATGTCCGGCCGGGCGGTGCCCGCCCCCCCTCCACCCCACCCGTCCCCGTCGGGCGGTATATTAGCAGGAGCTGCTCCTGCTTTTCTTTTCCTTCTCTTCTGTTCCCAGCAGCTCTGTGCATGGCCTGCTTTCTCTTTTCTTCGGGGAATTTCGCTTTGTTTTGAAGGCCCGGTTGTCAGTGCGCAGCTCCGCAGGGCTCGGTGTGTGTGCAGGGCTGCGTGCAGGGCCGTGATCCCGTGCCCAGCTGCTGGGTGCAGCCTCAGAGGTGGTGTCCCTGCACGGCCCTTGGCAGTGCTTTCTGCCCACCGGCCGCTCACAGACAGGGCTCCCCCTGCTCCCAGCATTGTTTGAAGGTGGGCATTGTTTGCCTGGCCTGCGCGACGCTGGGCTGGCTGCCGACAGCTTTGGCCGTCTCCCCAGGGGGCTGCGTGCAGGTTCCTGTGTGGTCACCCACACTGAGGGCACAGCCCCACATCACCCTGTGGGGGTACACCAGGCAGCAGAGCCACCCAAGGACTGTGACGCACACTGCAGATGTGCTGGGCAGCCACCAGCCCTCCAGCATAGCCTCTGCTGGCTCTGAGTTTAAGGCTGCTGCAGAACTGGGTTGGTTCACCTGGAACCATGGGTTCAGGGCAGTGCTTCTCCACAAGGAACCCTTCCCACACCGGGCTGGGGGGTCCCTTCAGGGGTTGCTCTGGACTACAGGACCTGGATTTCTCCATGGCTGTACGGTGGCTTTACAGCACAGCTCAGGCTGAGGCTCTGTTGCCTTTGGCATTCCCCCAGGCAGAGGCTGGGGGTATGCTGCAGCCTGGAAGTGCAGATGGCAGCAGCATCCTGCAGCCAGGAGCTGGGCTTTGCAAGGCATGCAGAGACTTATGGGCTTTATCTCCCAGAGCCTTTTGGGGCTGCCCTGCCCTGCACCTCCATGCCTGGCTGCCGTCCAGTGGGGCACAGCCAGGAAGGGAAGCACAGGTTCTCCTTTCCAAGAGGCCCAGCTGTCCCCTAGGATACAGATGGCATGTGGCAGGGGGACATCTTCACCTTGTTCTGGGATGGAAGAGGGTGACAGCTGGTGCTGAAGGTGGTACAGCTGGTGCTGGAGCTTTGGCGTTCCTCACGTGTCTGCCCAGTGTGAATGGCTCCCAGCAGCACTCCTGCTGCCTCTCCTGCTTTCCTGGTTGGATTTCCCAGAGTATCAGTAAGAGACAAGACTTCTCACTTCTTCCTGAGAAATGTCATTGCTAAATTTAATCTGTTATTATAAACAGAAAGATTTCCCACTTGGGATGGCAGCATAGAGTGGTCTCGGAGCCCCACTGCACGCAGGTCGTGGCGTTGCTGTGTCAGTCTGTGGTGTGCGGAGGCTTCCAGGCTTCTCTGCTTTTTCTCGAGACGCAGAGCATCATCTGAGTCATCATGGTCACGATGGTCAATATCCAGCTCTGTGCCTGTGTGACAGACAGATGTCACCCTTTGGGCTGCAGAGGGGACTGCTGGCTGTCCCTGGTGCCCAGGGCTGCTGTGCTGGGTGGCACTTAGAGCTGCAGCTGCCCCTTCCCCAGAGGGTACCCCCACAGCTGCTGTGCCAGAGGAAGCTCTGGTGCTGCCGTGGCCCCTGCAGAGTTGACCCCCCTAACGCACCCAGATGAGTTTGAGACATTTGCCTGAAACAGCCCTTCTGGGCCATCGGAGTATTAAGGGATGTAAGCAGCTTAATGCCAGCTCTGTGCTTAGGGGGTGGCTGGGGATGGGGGTGTCACAGGGTGGGGGCTGATGGGGACAGAGGGGTCACAGGGTTGGGGCTGAAGGCGATGGGAGGGGTGGCTCTTCCTGTGGGCACAGGAATTGCTGTCACTCCTGTCCTGTGCGTTAATCCAAGCCTGGACCATGCACGTGGTGCTCTGGTGCTGCATTCCCCACTCTGGGCCCGAGCTCCGCTCCCTGTGGCACGGGGCCCACCCGGGCTCCTGCCCCACGGTGCCACCACCATTTCTGTTCCCCATCTGCCTAGCCCCAGGGCCGCGTTGCCTCTCCTAGCATGAGCCCTGCATGTTTTATCTACAGCAGCTGTTGCGAGGGTAATAAGAGCACCGAATGGAGGCAGCAGGCCTATAATTAGCCATTTCGTGACCTAAGGATAATTACAAGGGGAAGAAAGTGGCCGTTAAGTGCCTGGAGCTGCATGGCAGCCCCTGGGAGGGCAGGATGGCAGTGCCCGTTCTGCAGCAGGCCGGGGCCGTCCCCTCACTCTGGGCACTGTGCGTTTGCTGCTGGAGTGCTCTGCACCGAGTCCTGTTCCCATATGGGCATTTTCTGTTTCCTCCCATTGTGTGTTTTGAATTCAAGGAAGAAAACGCAGGCAGCCTTCAATCCATCCTCCCGCCAGCGCAGCACCGCAATCGCGGCTGCTCAGTTCTGTGTCCAGCACCGCACCGCCCCGAGCGGTGCCTTTCTGGGCTCTGCCCCTACAGACAGAGCCCAGCGTGGCTCCTGCCCTTGGTCTCCCTTCTGGGGGAAGGAGGCAGAGGTGGCACGGCATGAGAACAGTGTCCAGCTCCATGCATGGTGGCAGCTCTGCTGCTGTGGATGCTGCGGGGCAGCGCGGCAGGCTGCCGGGGATTATCTCGGAGCCGCCGCTGAGCTGGCAGAGAGGGACACCCCGATAATCTGCCGGTAATGTGACCCAGCGCTGGGCTGCGGCACGCTGCCGGCAGTGCTAATTCTTGGCTTCCTGGCTGGAAACGAGAAGCTGTGCTCAAGCCAGCTGCCTCTCGTGGGGATAAAAAAAAAAAAGAAAGAAAAAAATTTCTGGGCAGTTGCACGACTGTTCCGCCTGCAGCCCTTACCCGGGGGCCCTGAATACAGCCGTGCTTCAGGAAGGCACTGTGCACCCGGTGGAGGCTGCAGGGCCCCCCCATGAGAGGTACTCACCCTGCCTTGGGCTGGGGGCAGCGCTTGGTTTGGTGCGAGACAGGCAGAACCCCCCTGGAGCTCATGGTGCTGCTACTGCCGCCTCCGAGCTCCCAGAGGGCGTTTTGTCAGCAAAATTGTGCCTGATCTGTCTTCACTAAAGGCTTCCTGATGTCTCCTGGAGGTGTGGGCCGCCAGCGAGGTGTGGGAGGGCTGTGGCTGTGCGAGCATCTGGCCCCAGCGGGCAGAACGCTGCTGCTCTGGAGGTGTGGGTCTGCCGTGGGCTGTCCCTGCCTGCTGCAGCCAGCAGCTGTTGGGCTGGTGCACCAGAGGGAAGGTTGGTATGTTAGACTGCAAGGACAGCAAGGTGCTTTGTGGCACCACTGATGGCCTGGGGTCCCCATGGGGGCACTTCAGCTCCCCCCAGCTCCATCCATATCTCATTGTGCCCCATCAGCCTGCCCAGGGAGAGGTCTAAGTCTGCTTGATTTGCACCAAGGAAATTGCGTGCAGCATCCATTTCTCCTCCTCTTTCTTTCTTTTCTTTTTCTTTTTTTCTTTTTTTTTATTTCTTCCTGATTATGTGAAGCTAATGACTCGTGGCTGGAGGCTGCCCCCCCCTGCTGCAGAACTGACACCAAAACCTCCCCTGAAGCCAACCAAGAGCTGGTCCCAAGAGGAACACAGTGTGACCGTGGTGGCTACCAACCCACCTACAGGTCCCTGCTGTCTCCCTGGCTGTTTTGTGGCTCTGAGCATGCCAGCAGCTTTGCCTGCTCTTGCAGGACCCAGGATCTATTTCTGTCTGTCTCAGTGCCGTCTCCTGTTCCTGCAGCGCCCATTAATTCTGCTCCTGTTTCCTTAATGTGCCCGGCCAATTGCCAAGGCAGTGAATGGTAATTTTTCTGCCCAGTAAGGGGCTCTAGGAGCAATTAAATGAAATCCTGCTCCTGCAGCTTGCACAGGGCAGAGCCTTTCTTCTGGGTTTCTTCTGCTGTGAGATCCCTGTGCGTTCCTTCCAGCAGTGAGGTGGGCAGAGGTGGCCTCATCTCCTGTGCGTGTCCCTTGCCCTGTGCACCCTGGGAGGGCCAGGCCCACCTCTACCCCTTATCAGTGACCCTGGAGGGGGACACAGATCCGGAGTCTTCCTCAGCGGGTCTGGCACAGATCCTGCCCGTGGCTGTGGCACAGGGCACACTGGGGCAGCCAGTCCTGTGCTGGACTCCTGTGCCTGCCTGGCTGGCAAGCACAGCACCCAAACAAGGGCACAGGCTGGGGAAAGTGCTGGTGTTACTCAATCAAACCTGACAAACCACAAGGTGAAGCTGCAGGGTGATTTATTTGCAGCCTTCACCATGACATGGCGGGTCAGCAATGCTGATGCAGGCTGTGTGGGAGGCTGGTGGCAGGGGGGCAGTGGCATGGGGAGTGGACATGTGCTCAGCTCCCAGGAGCAGCAGTGCAGTGTGGCTGATGCAGGTTTTGCCACCTGCTTCCGAGTGTAAGAGCGAGGGGCAGAGCCCCCCATGTCAGCAATCAGTGCCTGCTCCAGAATCCAGTCTCTGGGGTTTGCACTTAGGGAAAGTGCTGTGGATTACCAGAGGTAGGAGAGGTCTTTGTGCTGCATTTCAGTGGCAGGAGCATGGCAGTGATGTGAGTGGCATGGTACTGCTAAGGGACCATGATCTGAGGTCAAGCTCATATGTCAGTGGCACACAGCTGTGCAAGAAAACAGAGCCACTGCTGCCCAGCACCTGGAGTGAGACTGGGAGGAAAGTCCCAGCTGCTTCCATCTCCTGGGGAATGCTGGGGAGAAGGCAGGCAGGCAGTGTGAGGCTCCCACGTCACCAGGCCAGAGGAGGAGCAACCTTGGAGCACTGCTGTGGGCTCTCCAGCAGCTGTACCAGTGCAACTGCACTCTGTCGTGCCCTCTGCTGCAGTTACCTGTGCTGCTGAGTGCTGTAGGGCTGTGCCTACAGTGATGCTGGAGGTTCTGCAGTGGCCTCTTGGGTGCACTGATGCATTGCTGGGTGCACTGCTGGGTACTCCTCTGGATGCACTGCTGCATTGCCGGGCGCTGTTGAACTCAGCAGTGCCCCACTGGGTGTGCTGTGTGCCTGTGCCACTGGCATTGGCAACATGGCTGGGGCCCTGTTAGCCTGGAGGTTGGGTATCACCTGTGTGCAGCGCTTATATCAGCCTCCTGCACTAATTAATTTCCTTCTTATGTTAACTTTTACCCTTTCACCTGCTGCGTTTATGCACCAGGGGAATTTTCTGTGTTCCATTACTACTCGGATGTCCTCCTGGAGTTGATTTCATGTTCACCTCTAAGTTTTGGCACATATGTAAAAAAAAAAACAAAAACTTTTTCCTTTTTATTTTCCCCAAACATTTTTTTGGCTGTGAATGCCAGCAGCTCTGCGTACTGTCAGAGTGCTCCAGCAGGTGTGCAGCTCTGGCACCAGCCATCCCCACGTGGATCTGTGGGGATGAGGAGTGCTGTGATGAGCTCTCTGACCTGAGTCACCTGTTTTGGGGTGTGTGTGTGTGTGTGTGTGTGTGTGTGCGCACCTTGCAGCTTGCTGAGCAGCTCCTGTGCTTGGGGCTGGTTCCACTCCCACATGCCCTTGGCTCAGGCTCACCCTGCTGTTTGTCTTTCCACGCTGGCTGCAAGGTGATGAGCTCTCTCAGCCCTCCTCCTGGGGACTGGCCTTGGGGCACTGAGCCTTCCCCCCCATGGGTCCCCACCAGAACCTGGTGCTGGGCTTCCTTGGCTTGCACTGCCACTCACTGCCCACCTGTGGGAGGTGTGGTGGAGTATCCTGCTCCTAGCTGGGTGCTAGGCCCCATGGCCTGAATGCTAGGGCACAGGGCAGGCCTTCTGAGGGCCCCAGAGCCAGCATGGCAAGACTGGGAGCCCCAGCAGCACACTCCGTGGCCATATCTGCTCGCTAAACACCGATTGATTAAACATCGGGAGTTTAATTAGATCAGTGCCCGTCTGTCTCGCTCCTAATCCCAACCCGTGACAGCTGCACAAGCACAGCTCGTTCCTCAAACAGAGATAACGACCTATTATATATTGCAGGCTGCTTTATTTAACTGGTTGCTGGGTGCTGGCTTAGCTCACTGGAGCTGTGTCCGTCACTGCCTCCTGGGGGGCCCATGGGTGCCCCTGGCTCTGTGGCTGCCATGGAACCTTCTCTGCCATTAAGCTAATGTTTGAGGTTTTGGTGTGGTTTTAAACAAAATCAGCATTGCCTTGAGTGAGAGACCAGGTGGGTGAGCAGCAAGCAGAGGAAGTCCAGCTCCTATATCTTAACCCAAAGATTATTTTCCCGTTGTGCATTAATTCACCTCTCAAGCGCTGTGCACAGCTGAGCTCTGCACTGGCTCTGAACAGATTGCCTTGGGTTGGGCTCTAACATCACAACACCCCAACACCCTCACACCTTGACTCTGTGACACCCCAACAACCTGACACCCTGACATGCCGATACCTTGACACCCCAACACCCTGATATCCCAACACCATGCCGACACCTTGACAACCTGACACCCCAACACCCTGATATCCCAACACCTTGACTCCTCAACACCCTGGCAACTCAGCACCCTGACCCTGAGTCTCAGTCCCACGTTTCCCTTTCCTGTTCTCAGAGGGACAAGAACTGAAGTTGCTGCTGATGGTGTCAACCTGCAGCAGCAGTGCTGAGGCTAAGGAGTGGGCTTTTGCTTTTACACTATTTTTGAGGACAGCTCTCAAAAGAGCATCGGCTGCATGTTAGTTTGATTCTGGCTGTGGCTGCCTGGTGCTGCATGGTTGCTGTGGGCAGGGGCTGAGCCCTCAGCACAGGATAGGGATGTGCAGGGAGCACCGAGGGGCAGTGGGGCCCTGGGGCTCAGTTTCCCAGGCAGTGCCCAGCCCCACTGCTCTGCCTGACACCTCTCCTCCTGACCGCAGCGGAGCTGTGTCCCCGGCGCCTGGACTGCGCCCTGCAGCGACGGGAGTTCTGCCCACTGGGGTCGAGCACCTGTGGCCCCTGCCTGCCCAACTTCCTGGAGGACAGCCATGGACACTGCCTGCAGGAGAAGCGCTCGCCCAGTGGTATGTGCACCACCCCTACTTCAGCCATGTGCCCCATGGGAGGGGGTCCCGCATCCCTGCCTGTGGCCCCAAGCTGGGAGCACACCTCTCTCCCTCATGCCCATCCCAGAGGACAAGGAGCCTGCGCTGGGTGTGCCTGGGGGGCCAGCCCTTACTTCGTGATGGTTGCCTCTAAATGGGATGGGAGAACCATGAGGCAAAATAGCCTGATGCTGTCAGTCAGAAGGGACAGGTGCTGGAAGGGAGGTGGCAGATGGGTGCTGGGACAGGGTCTGTGCATGGCATTCAGCAGCAAGCAGAGGCGGATGTCCTGCTTGTGGGATGTGCTGGGGGCAGTTGGGTTTATTCTGTGAAGTCTTGGGAGCAAATTTTCCTCTTGGAAGTAATGTGTGCCTGCATCTCCATAGCAACCCAGCTCCACGTTGGTGTGGCAGGGAGATGCAGGGCTGCAAGCAGCATCCTCTGTTGGGGATGTCCCCCTGGTGCCCCTCACAGCCTCTGTCATCCCAGCTGCAGCTTCAGGCAGTGTGCTGGCAGCTGGCTCCCCTTCAGCCCCTGTCTATGTAGGAGAAAACAGAGATTCTGCTCCTGAAATCTCTATTTTAGCATGCTGGAGTCCATCAACATCCTGAGGCTACTCAGCACCCTTTGCAGGGAGGCACTGACTCCACTCTGTGCTTTTGTATCCTAAGCACTGATCCTGTGTTCTGCTCAGGCAGTGCCTAGCTCCTGGCTGCATCACTGCAGCTGCAGGGTTCCGCAAGGGTGCAGAGGAGCTGTGATAGCTGCATCGTGGTGGGGGGTGGGGAAGATGCAGTGCCGACTTGGAAACCATGGTTGCCATGTCCTCAAGGATGCCTAACACTTTACAGGGGCAGCCCACGCAGCTGTTCTGCCCACGCAGCCCCTTTAAAGGGTCAGGCATCCTTGAGATGCTTCTGACTGCCAGTGACGCCAATCCTGGGATCCCAGCTGCTCACTGCGGTGCTGCTCCTGCGATTGGCTCCTGGTAGCAGTGTGGGCAGGAGCCGGGGCTCCTCTCCCTGGCATGGGCAGCAGAGCTGTGCACTGTCAGCTTGGCTCTGAGGAGTGAGAAGTGCCGCTTTGGGTCTGGAGCAGATGATGCACATGAGCCACATGTTCCTCCCATTGGTGATGGCATGCATGGGGGTCTCGGCGTACTTGGCACAGTACCACCACAAAGGTGAGCTGGGCTGTGTGGGACCCTCTGTGCAGCATCCTGCCCGCCTGCTGCAAGCTCACCTCGGGCTTGTGGAAGATTCTTATGAGCCCCCCGTGGTGTGGGAGGGGCAGGGCTGAAGTGACAGTGGGTTTGTGCTGAGCATTGCTGCTGCTGCTGCTGCTGCTGCTGCTCAGTCCCCACAGCACAGAGCCTGCAGTGTGGCTGGGGCTGGTGGAGATGGGGCTGGTCCTGCCAGGCGTGGGGGAAAAGGATGGGGATTCCAGGGCTGGCTCACTCTCCTTTGCTGCACTTCTCAGCACTCAGGAGGGATCTGCAGTCCCAAGGCATGACAGTGTGGTTAAGGGGATTTGTGGCAAGGCTGTGCCTGCCTGTGGCACTTGGGCATTCTCACTGTCAGTGGCCTGCATGCGTCCCTTCTCCTTCTGCTGTCCTCAGCCCCCTCCCCAGTGTTGTTTTGCGGGGTTGAGCCCAGGAGACAGTGGGAGGGAATGCTGAGGCTGGGAGCTGGCACTCTCCATCAGAGGGCACCCACATCCTACTGTCCTGCTGCCCATCAGCATGCCAGCCTCCCCTCGAGCCCCTGAACTCCCCTTACCCTCACGCATCCTGGTGCAGGGCTGTAGCTCTGTGCCCCAGTGCTTCACTGCTCCCTCCTCGGTGCCAGGCTGCCCCTGCCCATGCTGCAGGCAGACAGACCCAGCGGTCACTGGGGAAGTCAGTTCTCTGCTGCTGTTAAAATGCTTTTAAAAATATAGTGTCCGAGAACGAAAAGGTGCATGCTCCTTTCAAACCAAGTGAAATAGAGGTGTGGGGATTTTTAGCAGCTGAAAGGGAATGTGGAAATAAGAACTGGTTAATGCAGGTGAGTCACTTGCCTGGGTCCTGGTAGTATGGCTGAAAGTGAGCACGTGGCTGTAATGTTCTAACGCTGCTTTAAAGGCTGGGAGGGCTCTGAGCACTGTGTCCCAGAGCACCCTACATGTGGCCCTTTCTGTCTGCTCAGTGTTAGGGTTTGGGTTTTTTTGCTTTTAAAATTATATATTTTGGGCACATCACATTAATGCTTCTGAAACATCAGCAGCATCTGCCTAAGGCACAGCTGTGACATGGCCCTGCATCCCAGTACCAGAGGGACAGACACAGCCCAGTTCCCCCAGGGATTCAGGATAGAATTGGGTCTAGAATTAAGGTTAGAGTTGATTTTGGGGTTAGGTTTAGGGTTAGGGTTAAGGTTGGGGTTGGGGTTAGGGTTAAGAAGACAACAGTGTGGGAAGCACCTGGAGCAGCTCCTGGTACCGCGAGGGCTGTGCCTCCCTCAGCTGAGCTTAGGTGCAATGGGTCACACTGTAGCTGAGCTGTGACCTCACTCTCCTGCCGTGCACCAGCCCAGCCGTGGGTTCCTGGTCC
This sequence comes from Cyrtonyx montezumae, assembly GCF_038088225.1. Taxonomy (NCBI): domain Eukaryota; kingdom Metazoa; phylum Chordata; class Aves; order Galliformes; family Odontophoridae; genus Cyrtonyx; species Cyrtonyx montezumae. Next base: position 9,689,674 of record NW_027071937.1, read on the forward strand.
AACCCACAGTGTCCCTGTTTCAGGCCGATTCTTGGCTTAGGCAGGCACAGCCGCTGTGAGTCACAAGGACAGGCGGGGGCGGCCGAGGGACTGTGTGCCCAGCTGGGAGGGAATCGGTGTTTTTTTCCAAACACTCCAAGTGATGACAAATTCCAGAGGAGCTGTAATTGTTATAACCTTGAATTTTCTGGGAACTGAGCTGCCTGCACCACCTTGCATGTCTTGATTTACCCTCCAGGGCTTCCCACTGGGGACAGCCTTAATGCAGCAATCGAGAGGGAGCACGGAGGTCTCCAGCTTTGAAGTTGAGTTTAATCCTGTTAAAAGCTGCATATGTGAGCAACGGACACGGAGCAAAGCTCAGTGCTTCCCTTCCAACTCAGTGCCACTCTGCACTGCCACCCCACAGGAGGGCACTCCTGGGCTGTGCCCGTGCCATGGGGCTGCTGGCTGTGCCCTACAGCGCTGCATGAGCCCCTTCCCAGGGGGATGCTTACACTGCTCCCTGGGCTGGCAGCTGGCCCATGTGCCCACCTCATGCCCGTGTCTCTCTTGGTGCAGGGAGGACATCTGTTCCCAGCTTAGAGGAAGAAATCGACTTTCTGGCAGATGTGCTGGCCAGGCATGATGCTACCCGCACCCACACCCTGCGAGACGGCAAGCCCAGGAGTAAGTGCTGCTTCCATTCAGTGAAGTCCTGCTCAGGCCTCTCAAGGGGAGCTAATGGGGCAGGGAACTGCACCAGGGTTTCTGTCAGCTCCTGAATGGGATGGGGCGGCAGTGGCAGCCTGGGGCTGCTCAGAGCCACAGCACCCTTCCCTAGTGCCAGTGACCCCTGCTTGCCCAGTTCTTGGCCCCAAGCGGTTTGAGCCAGGCCAGCCTCCACTGAATGGCTGTGCATCAGGCACACTGCTCTGCTCACACCTGGCTTTGTCCTGCAGCCACCCAGGCCCCCACTGGGAGACAGCGAGCGCCCGGCAGGCTGAGGCAGGAGCTTCTGCAGAGGGGCCCAGCTGGCAGCAAGGTGGCTGCCACCCTCCCCACCTCTACCACCACCACTGCACCAAAGTACCCCGTGGAAGCAGCCCCTGTCCCTTCGAATGATGATGTGGTGCTCGGTAAGGCCGATGACATGGATGGAATGCAGGCTGGTGGTGACTGGGCTGGCTCTGCAGCACTGGAGGTGCTGCTGTACTCCAGGGCTCAGCCCAGTACTCCTCTGCAGGGCTGATCGTGGTGTGCACGCTGGCTGGGATCTCCGCTCTGACTGTGGCTGCAGTCTGCTGGTGCAGGTGAGCTGGGGCCAGCTGGTGACAGTAAATCTCTTGGTGTCCCTGTGCCCGAAGAGCTTGTTCATGTTCTTGGGGAAGGCTTGGAGAAAAGGCAAGAGCTGTCCTTGATTGTCCCAGTATGAACTCAGCAGTGTCTATGTCCACTGAAGTTGGGGCTGGAGGACAGTGGTGGGACACCACAGTGCCATGCTCCTGAGAGAGCTGGGTGCCAACGCTACATGTTATTGGCTCATCTCCAGCCCCATGTGTGCCTGTGGCCTGAGGGATGGAGGTGGCTGTGACTTCTCCTGTGCTGTGGCACAGAAAAGGTATCGGGGTGGGAGGGCACTTGCTGCTTGCTGGAGCCACTCCTGCCAACGCTGTCCTTTCCTCCTGCAGGCTGCAGAAGGAGGTCAGGCTGGCACAGAAAGCAGACTACTCGGTACAGAGAGCAGCCAGCCCTCTGCCCTACGACAAGATCTCGGTAAGGAGCTGCAGTGGTGGGCGGCTGGGCGTGTGCTCCCCATGGAGCCCTGCTGGCTCGGCATTCTGCTCTCTGGACCTCTGCCCTCACGCTGCTGCTGCTCTCTCTGCAGCCTGGGGACAAGACGCTGGCTCAGAGTGCCCAGATGTACCACTACCAGCATCAAAAGCAGCAGATGCTCTCCATGGAAAAGTAAGCAGCCTTGCCTTTCCCAGAGCTGCCAGGGCTGTGCCCCAGTCTGAGTCTCCCAGAAGCCCACAAGGACAGCTCGCCATCCCTCTGGAACCCCCACCACCCGTCTCTGTCCTCAGTCACCCCCATCTGGGCGGCTGTCCCATGAACTGTGCTCCCTCTGACCTCCCCTCTTTCCAACCTCACCCCACAGGCATAAAGAGGAGCCCAAGGTGCCGGATTCCGCCTCATCCGATGAGGAGAATGAGGATGGGGACTTCACTGTGTATGAGTGCCCCGGGCTGGCTCCGGTAAGGCGGCTTGCAGGGTGAGCGGGTCCCTGTGCCCACAGCTGGTGAGGAGCCTTCACTAATACCCGAGGTGTCTGAGCCCCTCTGCCTTCCCCCTGTGCCCTCAGCCCCAACGGCTGCTGCGCTCTTGGTGTGTCCCGAGATGTGCCCCACGATGGGGCCAGGATATGGGCATGGGGCCGGTGCCTCGTCCCGTTCCCGTGGCCCCGAGCACGGTGAGCCGTGTTCCTCACCTCGGGGCCGGAGGGGCCACTTCTGGTCCTACAGCTCGAAGGCACCCCGGGGCAGCGCAGCTCGGCTCTGGGCACAAAGAGCACAAAGCGGTCTCGGAGGGGCCTTTCACATGGTAATGGTGCGGAGCCCGACCATCAGAGCTTAGATTAAGGGTCATCATTACGTCTTTACAGGCCCATTAAGGGGCACTTGGCGCAGCAGTCTGGGCGATGAACCCCACTGCTGCCAACGCGGCTGCGGTTCTCCAGGGCGAGCTGTGCCCCCCGAAGGCTCCGGGCCCGGCACTGTGCGCGGGGGGTAGGAGAGGTGGGGGGGGAGGGGCCTGCTCCGCCGCAGGCCCTGACCGAGCGCTTCTCCCCTCCATCCCACTGCAGACTGGAGAAATGGAAGTGAGGAACCCGCTGTTCGACGACTCCTCCCTGCACTCCCCGAACCCCAAGGTGCACCCGTAACACCCCGCACCCGAGCTCGCTACGGACGGCAACCCGGGCAGGGCACAGCCCCCGCCGCCAGACTGCTCGACGTCTGCCCAGTAAACACCCACTAACAGCCATGGGACCGGAGCTGCCCTGCTTCAAGCATCCTTGTCCTCTGCCGCTGTGATCGCATCCCTGCCACCTGCCCACTGCTCCGGGGCACCACGAGGGTTGAGGAGGCCGGGGATCCCCGCTGTGCTGTGCTTTGCAGAGGGGCAGGGGCAGTGTCCCGGTGCTGCATCCTCAGCACAGCAGGGACCTGCTGTTAGCTGCCCCGTCCCATCTGTGGGGCTGATGCTGAGAGCAGTCCTGGTGCAGCTGAGCCCACACGTGGGGGGACCCTGTGTCCCAGCTGTGCCCACTGGAGGCAGACGTCGTCCTCGAGGTCCTGGCAGCTCGCCAGGATCTCACTCCAGGCCTCGGTGCAATGAACTGTCAGAAGGGGTTAAGCATTTCAGCTTTAAACCTATGGGGGAGGAAGGAGTGAGGAGTGCAGGAGGTGGAGGCTCCAGAACTTGCTGTTCTGGCAGTGCTGTGCTGCTCCCTGAGCCCCATGGCACCTGTGGGGTGAACACTGAGCCCAGTGCTGAGCAGGGGCAGCCAGACTGCCCCCCTCACTCCGGCATCTCCCCCAACCCCTGCCCTTCTCTGTGCCCACTGCCCTGCCTGGCAGACCCATGCCTTTCGCAGCCTCCTTGTGGAGCTGGCCCAAGCATCTCTGTGGCAGGGGACAGTCTCCTTCCATCCATCCCAGACTCCCACCCCCCAGCTGTACCCTCTGCCCACGTCTGTGTCCAGGTGGAACATGCAGGAGCCGGGGGGTTGTGCCCTTACCAGCTGCTACCAACACATCTCTGATGCTCTGAGCCTGAAATCTCCACTGCATTGACCATGACTCCTCTGGCACAGGGCCCACAATGAGTTCAGGCTTGCCTTTCACAAATGTGGTTTCATGTCCAGAGCCTGGCCATGCAGCCACAGGTGTCCTGCCTCACGTAGGAGCCCCATTGCAGGCGCAGCAGGGACGGCAGCGTGGCTCTGTGTCAGTGTGGTGGTGGATTGGGGATGTCTCCCCACAGGGCTCCATAGCAGCGGTTGTCACTGCACAGATCCCTTCTCTTCACCGTGCTGTAACATGTGGGTCGCTGCCCCTTGCCCCGAGACCACTGTTATTGTTTGGATTGTAGTTATTTTAAAAGGAAATTTTATTAAACAACTATGTTTGAGACCCATGAGAGTGTGTGCTGTACCCCACCACAGGTTTGCTGTTGTGGTTTCTAGGTAGCAGACTCGAGCTGGGGGAGCTGCTGCCAGGAGCAGGGTGGGCAGGGTGGTGGGGTTGCGAGGGGTCAGGAGGACTGCTGCTGCTCCCTGATCCCGGAACCTTCTCCGAGAGAGAGAGAGGGTGACCTCCCGCCCCAGCACCAGTGCTCTCAGGGAGCACTTCCCCCACAGTGAGAGACAGTTTCATTTCTTGCTTCTCAGATTGGCGTGTTTGCCAAAACATCTCCTGGGTTGGGGCAGGTTTCCCTGCAGAGACGCTGGGTGGGAGCCTCCGGCTGCGCCTGCACCCACCCGGCCCTAAATCACCCTGGGCGGCCCCTCCCACCCTGATAATCTCTCACCCCCTGGGGCCGGGCCCTTCGCACCTCAGCAGGGCTGGCAGATAAGGGCTATCGGTGCCCCCTCCCGCCGGCCATTGTGTAGCCGCTGGAGCTCCTCTCCCGGCCCTTTGATCACGGCAGCCCCCTCGCACTGATACCATCTTGTCTCCTCCGGGGTTTCGGCGCTGCAGGGTCGGGTGCTATTGTGCAGCCTCGGAGGGTCTTTGGCTGACTCATCCTCAAAGCAGCCGGGTACCATCAGGAGGTGCTTGGCTCACTCCTGCTCCCAGCTGCCCCACAGCTGGGGCTTATCCGGCACTGCTCGCACCCCGACACTGTGCTGGACTCCCCGCGACCTGCCTCAGCCTGCTGTCTCTCTTTAAGGGGGGCCCTGCGGTCTCCAGCTGCAGCCCTGGGCAGGCAGCATCACACCTCATGTCACCGAGCCCTTGCTGTGCCCAGGGGAAATGCAGCTCTCACAAAACCACTCCCTGCAAAGCCCTCAGTTCTCTTTCCTTTGCTCCCAGGGCCCAGCGGCCTCTCAAAGCGCACCCAGGTCTTTGGCTTCAGTTTCCCCACCTGTAAGGCAGCACAGTAGGAAGAGCTGGCAGGCTTGGGTACAGCAGTGGTGTGGGTGATACCAAATCACACCCCGGGATCTGTACTGTGGAGACCCTCCGAGAAGAACAGTGCTCTGGGTGCAGCCACCCCCCAGGACCCGCAGCTCAGCCCCTGCCATTGTCCTTAGCACTGCACCAGCTCTTAGAGCACAGGGAACGGGGGCCCAGGCTGAGCAGAGGCTCATGGCACAGAGCTGCAGCTCAGGAAGGCCTGGGCACACCTGGCCTGGGCAGCTCTGCTGCTGGAGCCAAGCAAACCGTGCTGCCACAGCAGAGCAGAAGTTTTCCTCCTGGGGATGGGACTTTGGGGCTGAACCCAGTGCTCGTGCTCCTTGGATGAGTCTGAGATGCAGATGGGGACATGGGGTCCAGCCAGGCCCTGTCCCCATCACATGCAGGTCTGCAGCCCACCACACAGCTCTGCCAGGGCTGCACCAACTGAAACGGTGGCATCCAGCAGTGATGGCTGTGTCACTGACTGACAGCGAATAAAATATCACCTTTGAGGACACAATATCTTATACCTTCTTTCACAAAGGCAGCGCAAGCCAGAACACCTGGCAAAGGGAAAAGACAAACGTTTGCACGTCTGTTGTCCCAGCTTGCTGCCTTCCTGCCGAGCTGGGGAGCACACACGGTCCATTCCACTAAGCTTTTTCCAGCAGGATCCCCCTGATCTCTGGCGGGTTACAGGGCTTGGGCTGAAAGCAGGGACTGCAGCTGGAGACCAAGTACAGAGAGCCTAGGGCACCCTGCTCACAGCATTCATCCTGCCCCGGGCACGCAGCTCCAGGAATGTCTGCCCCAAAAGGAGGGGAGATGCAAGCCCCAACCACCGGTGCAGTGACCCCCAGAATAGCCGAGCACCTCGTACAGCCCCAGAGATCGCCCCATTGAAATGTACAGGGGACGTCGAGGAACCCCACTGACTCGCTCCTCATCCTCCAGCTAAAACCATCACCGCCACAATGGGCACTGCTCCTACAAAGGGACAGTTCAAAGTCAACGTCTCCCTTCCCCTCTGCCTGTATATGAAAGGGAGCAGGAATGCGTTTGAGGCCCTGGCGGGCGGCCGGCCCGTCCCGCTTCCTGGGGGGATGGAGAGAAAGAGCAGGTTGGCAGGAGGAGGGGGCCCGGCCCAAGAACAATAAATCAAAGGGGAAGGGGGTTACTGCCCAGCCGAGGCATCTTCTGAAACCCTGGAGCCTCAGCTGGAGCCTGGAGGAGCCGGGGTTGATGGCTGCGATTGGAGTCCCACGGCGACACTTCCGCCGCTGGGATGTGATAGCACAGAGCACAGAGCACAGAGTGCAGGGCACAGGGCACAGAGTGCAGGGCACATGGCACAGAGCACAGGGCACAGAGTGCAGGGCACAGAGCACAAAGCACAGAGTGCAGGGCACATGGCACAGAGCACAGGGCACAGAGTGCAGGGCACAGAGCACAGGGCACCAGAGCACAGAGCACAGGGCACAGAGCACAGGGCAGCCTGCGGGGTGCTGCTGCGGGTGCGGAGCTGCCCAATCTTCACTGCTTGCACCTCTCTGCCTGCTGCTGCCCCAGGTCTGGCTGTCACCTGTGTCCATACCAGGGGCCATGGAGGGAAGGACCCTCACCAACCAGTTCCCATCCCAGGCAGCTCGAAAAGATGTGGGGTTTCGCTGGGACTGCCCACATCCACACTGGCTTTCTCGCATCCTTCCCAGGCTGTCCTGCTGAGTCTGCCCTCCCTCCTCAGAGCCGTGGGGCTGGGGCAAAGGCCCACCGAGGGCAGCAGGATGGCGGATGAGCCCTCAACCCCTCTCACCCCACCACTTTTCCCCTGCGTGATGCCCAATACAAGGGGCAGTTCCACTCCCCCGCCAGCAGCGACAGCTGTAGGAGCAGCAGCAGTGCCGTCCTGCCGGGCCTATCGCTTTGGCATATCTCAGGCGTGAGACTGCTGAGGCCAAACAGTGGCTCCCGCCAATCTGGGCTAATAAACAGAAGGTGCGGTGGACACCCCGGCCTGCTGCTGGCCACGGATCAGAGGGTCAGCCCCGAGCAGAGCTGGGGAGAAGGGAATGACGGGGGAAACCCGGAGCCTGACAGCGGCACAGCGTCGGGGCAGCGCGAGAGCTCTTGAGACCAAATCTCAAGCGCGCATCCATCGCGGGGTCGATCGGGGCGGAGGGAGGTGAGCCCAGCGGCACAGTCCGCGCAGCACAGCCTTCCTCTGCGGGGCGAGGGAGAGGAGCGCAGCGCTGCGGGGCCGGGCCGGGCCCGGGGAGAGCCGTGTGGGACATCCTCCGACGTCCCGAGGCCGCGCACTAAGGCCACGCGGACAAACGACAGCATCGCCGTCCCCAGGCGTCGGGGCTGCTCCCATGCATGTCCCATTGCCGTCCCCGGCGGGAGATGCTGCACGTAGAGCTTTGCTGGTGGGTGGGATGGTCCCCCCCTCCCCTCCGCTGCTCAACGGCCCGGGGGCAGCGCGACACGAGCCCGGACCCCCACCCCCAGAGAAGGGGGATCAAGTTCACGCCCGACCCACCGGTGGGGCCGCGCCGCCGGGGCCAATGGGGCGGGGGCCCATTTCCATACGGTCCGACCCGGCCCGGCCCGGCGGCGCTCAGTGGCCCCGGCGGCGCGGCAGCATGGAGGCACCGCTCGGCGCCCCGCGCCCGGCCTGAGCGCGGTGGCCGGGCCAAACTGCAGCCCCGTCGGCGCCGCATGGAGCACTAGGCCACGGCCACCATGTTCAGCCCGGACGGGGGGCTGCCGGCCGCCCCCTTCGGCCTAATGCCCGACGGCGGCCCGCCCTTCCCGCGCGGAGGCTACGACGGCGCGGCCGCGCAGCAGCTCTTCTTCCCCTTCGCCTCTGAGCCCGACGGCGGCCGCGACGCCGCGACGGCCCGCGCCTGGCTGTCCCCTCCCGCGGGGCCGCCCGCCAAGGCGGAGGCGCGCCCGGCCCGGCCCTGCCGCCAGGGCTCCCCCGAGCCCCGCGCCGCGCCGCCCGCCACGCCCTGCTGCGGACCCGCGTGGGCCGCGCCGCCCTGGGCCGGACCCGCGCCCCCCGCCGCCACCGCCGTGCCCGGACCGCCCTTCCCCGGCCCCGCGGCCGCCGCCTTCCCCGCCGCGCCCGGGCACGCTCTGTGCCCCGCCGCCCTGCAGCCGGGCTCCGGCGGCCTCGCCAACCTGGGCAGCAGCGGCAGCTCCAGCGGCGCTGCCAGCGAGGGCGGCCACTCCAGCGACAGCGGCGACGAGGTGAGCCCCCACCCCCCCACACTCCCCGAGCCCCGCTCGGTCCGCCGCTACCCTCGACGGCTGACCCGGCCCCGCCGACGGTGCCCGAACCTGGGGACATCGCACGTCGGTCCCGCCGCAGCCGTCCAGCTCTGCGCAGGGCCCCGGTGTGAGCGCTGCCCGCGGGTGGGGTCGGGCTGCTCCGCGCTCTTGGCCGTCGGGTCCCCGCGGCTGCGGCTCGGGCAGCGCTTCCTCGCCCCAGCGGCGTTCCCTCGCGCGGCGCGGTTGCCTCCGACATCGAGGTGTGCACATGTGCACCTTCGCGGTTTGTACACTAATGTGTTTTTTAACAGAGGAAACGTTTAGAGGAAAATAGTACTGTAGAGGCTCCGGGTTGCCGTGCAGGGACATCCCCGACTACACCCATCGGGGTTGCAGTGGGAATCTTTAGCCTGGCCCCGTGTCCGTACGCTGGGAGCACCCCGAGGGGCCCTTCCTCTGCCGTGCCCGCGGCGTGGCGGGGCATTTCTCTGCCAGGGAGAGAAAGCTTCGAAGCGCTCAGCCCCTGAGGACAGTTGGTCTCGTCGAACCGCGCTCTGCCTCTGAGCATCGCGCTGAGGACGGTCACTGCGTGGTGTGCCCCCACGCGCGATATTCACGAGTGGCTGACCGGCAGCTGTGTTTTGGGGGGGGTGGGGAGAGTTGGTTTGAAGCCTTTTCTCGGCATCGCGTGGAAGCGCAGATGAGCCGGGATCAGCAGTGGCGGGGATAGCGGTCTTCTGCGTGAGCTGGCCGGTTTTGCGCAGGGCTGTGCTGTGTAAGTGGCCGTGGCACGGCGGGGCTCCCGAGCCCGGTGGAAGGAGTCAGAGATGCGCCGGGCTCCTCGGGGGCTGCGTACGCGAGCAGTTAAGGCTGACGCTTGCCGGCAGGAGGCATGTATGCAAAAGCCAAAAACCAGCTGCGAATGTCTAAATTGTAAAGGATTGCAAAATGCCCACTGCGGCATTCGGGACTGTAACGGTGGGAGGAAGCCGATGCGCTGGGGTAAGCAGACGTCCCGAAGTGCGGAGCCAGGCTGGGGCAGCCACCCGAGCCGTGTGTCCATCGTCACTCACGGTATCTTGAGCCATTCACCTCGTGTCTGCCTCTGTCCTTGCCAGGATGCGCCGACATCAGAGGAGCTGGAGCAGTTTGCCAAGGACCTCAAGCACAAGCGCATCATGCTGGGCTTCACGCAGGCTGACGTAGGGCTGGCTCTGGGCACACTCTATGGTAAGAGGGGAACCTGGAGACCCAGATGGGAGAGCACCACGCTGGAGCTGGGTCCCCGAGCATGGGGCTCCTGGGGGCTGTGGGTTTAGCAGTGCCCTTGGAGGGGCACAGCTCAGGGCCCACAGTTAAGGAGGAGGTGTGACATGCCACCTCCCTGTGCAGGGAAGATGTTCAGCCAGACCACCATCTGCCGCTTTGAAGCGCTCCAGCTCAGCTTCAAGAACATGTGCAAGCTGAAGCCGCTGCTGCAGCGCTGGCTCAACGAGGCAGAGAACACAGACAACATGCAGGAGGTACAGTGCAGAAAATGGGTCTGTCTCCCTTGCGTCTGTGGGTGGGCGTTCAGTGATGGGATGCTGGGAATGGGGCTGGCTGCAGGGGCTGAAGCTCAGTACTGAGCTTTTACTGCATCTCTGCACTGCTGGGTGGGGAGAGGCTGTGCTGTAATGGCCTCAAGGAGAAAGCCTGTCCCTTGCAGAGCCCTGTGACCAAGTGTGGTGCCTCTTACTTCCAGATGTGCAATGCAGAGCAAGTGCTGGCCCAAGCCCGGAAGAGAAAACGCAGGACCAGCATTGAGACCAACGTGAAAGGAACGCTGGAGAGCTTCTTCCGCAAATGTGTGAAGCCCAGTCCCCAAGAAATCTCCCAGATTGCTGAGGACCTCAACCTGGACAAAGATGTAGGTTTGGCAGGGTTGGGAAGGCAGGGTGGGTCCCAAATAGCTGCAGCTTCTGAGTACTCCGTGGGACTGGTTTGGTACTGGGAGGTGGGAGGACGGGTGTGCTAGGTGCTCCCTCCCAGGTTTCCACACTGCATGGTGCCACGGAGCTCCACTCATTCTTGCCCCCCCACGTCTCCCCTCCCTTGCAGGTTGTCCGGGTCTGGTTCTGCAACCGGCGTCAGAAAGGCAAGCGGCTGCTGCTGCCCTTTGGCAATGAGTCGGAGGGGGTGATGTACGACATGAACCAGACCCTGGTGCCCCCTGGTCTGCCCATCCCAGTGACATCCCAGGGCTACAGCCTGGCGCCGTCCCCCCCTGTCTACATGCCACCCTTCCACAAGGCCGAGATGTTCCCTCCTCCTCCTCTGCAGCCGGGGATCCCCATGAACAACAGCAGCCACTGAACAGCAGTGGGGGGCAGGCAGCGGTGCACCTGTCCAGAGGCAGTGTCATCCCCCCCCAGCCTTTCTGGGCTATGTGAGAGCTGTCACAGCAGCAGCCCTGTGTGGGGACAGCCCTTCCTGCCTCTCCTGGGCCCCCCTTCCTGTTATCTGCCCAGGGCCAGGGGGAGCTGCCTGTGCCAGGCCCCAGCAGAGCTGCTCTCCTGCAAGAACAAGAAAAAAAGCATTTTTTAAATTGTTTTAGGGGTTGTGGGGAGGGGGAATTTGTTTTTCATTTTCAATGGTTTTGATTGTATTTCTAGTTTTTAAAAAGCAAAAAATCTTTGTAGTGATCACTAGTTTCCCAGCTGCTTCCCTCCCTTCCATGTAGAGAAGGGCTAGGGTGCTGTGGGGTGGGGGTCTCCTGCAGGCTCTGCCCCTGTCCGGGCAGCTGGGGGGAGCTGAGGGCTGTAGTGGTGCTGGGGGAGCCCAGCAGCCCCCACCCCACCTGCTCACAGCACAGGAGAGGAGTTGTGCTTCACCCACTGTGGGCAGAGTAGGGGGCAGGAAGGGGCAGGGCGTGAGCCCACAGTGTTGCTATGGAGCCAGTGGGGCTGACACCATCCTGCCCATGCTGCTAGCACCCTGTGCCTTTCAACCTGCTGTAGTTGATGATTTATTTTTCTTTCCTTAATCATAATCCCTCTGGCGATTAAATAAATCTCAATTTTTGGGGGCACAAGAGCTAGTCAGCCCCTTCCTTTCTTTGCCTGCCTTGCGCCCCATGCCAGACTGGTCCAGCTGTGCAGGGTGTGAGTGAACTGATGCCTGTGTCCTGGAGGGAGCTCTGCTGAGCAGCATCATTCTGGATTGCAGCAGACCTGCTGCTACATGCTGCCCCAGCCTGTTCATGTCAGTGGGTGCTGGCCCTGGGGTTGCCCTGCTTGGGTCGAGTTTGTGCCAAGGGACCAGCATCTCATGCACAGCTCTGGGGCTGGTTTGCAGGTCAGTAGGAGCATACAGCCTAGTTCTTTTCCTCTGCAAAAGCAGGCATATTAAGGAATACCTGTGTGTATCGGTAGGGGGCTCACTTTCCATACTTACAGTTTGTGTTTTCCATAGCTGCTCTTAGGAAAGGTGGAAGCACAGCCTGGTAAGGGATGTTGGTGCTGGTGTACAAGTGGTGCCCAAACCTGGAGCAGGACACTGCCAGGGGCTTATACCTCAAGCAATGAAGTGAGCAGAGCTCTGGTGAAACCTACTCTCAAAAGACCCTTTTTAGTTCAGCTGGTGCCAGTAGATTATGCTCTTTTCCTTTTGGAGCTGGTCTATACCATTGCTCCTTTGTGCTCTGCAGCAGAGTTGGTGCAGGCTGCTGCGTGGGGCACTTGGGAATCCTGCAAAGGGGAGGGATAGAAGCCCAGGCTGCATGCCATCTGCACGAGGCAGTGCCCTGTTGGCTCATCCCTGTGTGTAGAGGACTGGGGGATGCACGGTGAGGGCCGGGGGATGCACAGGGCAAGGCAGGAACGGAACAGTGATGTCCCAGACCTGTCGTCACAGCCCCAACATCTGCTGGACCCAGATGTTTGCTTCCCCACGATGTGCCTGGGGGCTGCCCAGGATGCTGGGTGCCCATGGAGCAGGCTCAGGGTGCAGACACTGGGGCAGTGCCAAGTAGACTGTGTGGTCCAAAGCACAGGGTGCCCACAGTGCTGGGTGTGCACAGCAGATGGTGCAGTGCAGGTGAGGCAGGGTGCCTGTGGTGCAGGGTGTGTGTGATGCGGGGTGCATGGTGTGCAGGGGGCTGGTGGTGCCAAGGGTGCTGGGCACAGGGTATCAGTACCATGGGTGCCAGCAGGGCAGGATTTGCTCTCAGCTCGCTGTACAGCTCAGGACAGCACCATCTTAGTAGCTTCCTGTCACAGCAGTGTACAAAGTCTGCAGGGGAGTGATAAACCGCAGCACTGAGCAGACTGTGATTGCTCTTGAGAGCATTTTATGTCCTGATGGCATGGTAACACGGTACAGGGTGGGTAAATGGGTACTGCAGGGCTATGCTAGTGCAGAGGCTGGGGGACAGAAAGAAGGTCCCCTCCCTGGCTGCAGGGTGCTGAGCCCCCACCAAGCCACTGCTGGGCCTCTGCCACTGTGGACTCACTGTTCAGATAGTGGGGTGAGCACAGAGTAACTGCAGGGCATAGGAAGAAAGGGAGGCTGGAGAGCCCTGGCTCCTGGTGTCCCCACCCGCCTTCAGCCCTGCCCAGGCCCCTAGAGATGGGCAGAGCCTCAGGAAATATGTGGTGTTTATTTCCAAACCATCCTCTGGTTGCAGCAGCACGACCACGGTGAGGTAGGTTGGTATGGGGGTGGTCATGGTGCACAGGAAGTTCTGTCCCACGATGTTGCTCAAGGTCACAGTGTGGCAACAACAGGGCCAGGATGAGAGGTCCCACATCCTCCCTGCCTGGCATCCTGTTCTCTATGACCAAATACTCCCAAATACTCCTCTGATGTCTCCAGCAGTGCTGAGTGCTGCCAGCAGTGCCAGCCCTGCTCTAGGTATTGAACCAGCTCTGCAGGTCAGGATAAAGGCAGCCCTGGGGCAGGCGAGGGTACATGGCACAGATGGTGCAGATGCGCTCCTTCCAGTCTGCATAGAGCTTCACACTGTAACTCTTCTGCCACGTGAAGAACTGCCTGTAGCGGCTGGAGTTCATGGTCTTCAGGAAGGTGGCCAGCTCCTCCAGGGAACCAAAGTCATCAACGTGAATGAATGAGTCTGCGGGGATAAACTGCTCGTAGTTGGCCCGGGGGGGACCCAGCACCACCGGCACAGTGCTGGCCAGCAGAGAGTTCCTCCAGAGCTTCTCAGTGATGTAGTCCTGGTGAATGGAATTCTCAAAGGCCAGGTAGAACTTTGACTTGGATGTTGTGGGCAAAAGACAGTCCTTGCAAAGTGGCTTGTTGACTGCTTTACCATAGATGTTCACATGGAGGTACCTGGACAGGTTCTTATAGATTTCAGCTCTTTTCTGAGTCCTGTGGTAGTTGCTAATAACCCAGGACACCAAGTTGGTCTTTGTGGGGATGCTCACAGTGGCTGACTTGTTGGGCACCAGCTTGCCATAGGGCATGAAGATGTCCGAGTCCCGTCTATAGGTCATCACCCAGTTGAAGGTCTGGTTCCATTCTGATAACTCTCTTGTGTTGGTGGGGGACTCCAGGGACACCCAGACCCAGCCCTGCCCATGTGGCCTGTCCCGGGGCAGCTTGTCCCGGCCCTTCGGGAGCTTGGTGTGAAGGAACACCACCACGTCAGCCTGGCTCAGGAGCTGCCGCTTCGTGCTGAGCCGGCAGCCCGCAATGCCGTACTGTTCACGACAGATGTCCCCGCTGAAGTCTGGGACTTGCTTCGAGGGCCACTCCCACACCAGGACTGTCAGTGCCTTTGTGGGCTTGAGGGCTTCATCAGAGCTGCTGGATGAGTAGATGTAGCATTTCAGGCTCCAGAGTGCGGTGGCCAACAGCCCGGTGGTTACCACTGCCTTCACACTGGGCCGGCCCCACAACTGCCGCCACAGCAGCAGCAGCACCCAGGACATGTTGCCTGGGGTCGACTGGCAGCTCCCTAGGACCAGGACAGAAGAGAGGTCTGTGAAGGCCATCAGCTCAGCCACCTAGCTGGGTGCACAGGGCAGGGGGAGATGCTGGGTTGGTGGGATTGGAGGAGGACTTCACTGTGCTTCCTCCACCCAAGCTCTATGGGACTCAAACATAGCAGAGAGCATTGGGGACCTGGTGACCCTGACCCCTGTGCACCCGCAGCCCCTGGGCCAGGGAAACATTTCATATGCAAAAGATCAAAAAGCTTTGCCCAAGGCTTCCTGACAGAGCATGAAGAGGCAGGAGCCATCCTATCCCTGTCATCCCCAGAACTGTCACTTCTATCACCTCCATGTGCCTCCGAGTGCCCCCAACTCTGGAGCAAGCAGTGCTGCTGCCAAAGGGTGCACAGAGCAGCAGCTACCTGTCCTCTGCTCACAGCTGATGAGCATCACTCTCAATGACACTCACAAGGCATGCTTGCTTTGCCCCTGCCTCAGTGTCCCTATCTGATGAACAGACACAGTTCTGCTCCACACTTCTCACTTATGCCTGGATGGAGTTGAGCTTGGGATGTAGTCAGGTTTGCTGCAGCAGAGCCCGAGATGTGGTGGTCTTCCTGGAGGCTGCAGGATGGAGATATGCTCCAGGGGTGAGGGGGTGAGTCCTGCCTCACTGCTGGGGGCAGGGAGCTGCAGGAAATGGACATACCCTGTGGCATGGCCCCAGTTACGAGCACACAGGCAGGTTGGATCCACCCTCAAGAGCAACTGGCAAGTCCCAAACCTCAAGGCCAGAGAACAGTGTCCTGCTCAAAACTTGTCCCCCTCATCCAACGCCCTCGTGCAGCAGTGCTCTTGCTGGTCTCAGGGTGTCTCCCCAGTCCCCAAGCCATCCATGTTGAGAGCTTGCTGTGGGCATCACAACACCCATCATTTGTTTCCAGCATGTCCCAGATCCCCACCCAGCAGGGCAGCAGGGGCTGCAGGCAGAGGGCCCTTCATCTCTGTAGGGCTGCAGCAAGCAGGGCTCAGCCCACAGGCACAGAGCAAGGGTGACTGTGGAGCTGCGAGAGGAATGCTCAAAACCCCCACGAGTGTCAGCCCCACGGTAGGACTGCCTGTTTTTGCCATGTCGGGTGGCAGGGGCATGGGGCAGGCTGCACAGCACAGCTCCCCAGCTCTGCTCCCCTGCTGTGCAGCAGCCTGCACTTCTGCTTGTGCTGCAGCCACGTTTCTCGCAGGGCTCGGAACCTGCAGGCTGCCCACGGCGTTCAGCACAAAGACTGTTTCCTTTCTGGATAGCCCCAAAAAGCCCACTAGATGCCTCTGCCCTGCTGCTAGCCATGGGTGCCGGTCCCTCTGATTTTGGAGGGCTGTGGAAGGGGTTGCTCCACTTTCTCAGCTGAGCTGCAGCAGCTTTGCTTTTGAAAATCCCTTCCTTGCTTTGGCCTGCTCAGTCTGTCATGTTAAAATGCATGAGCTAAGTTTAGGCTTCAGGAAAAAAAAAACCCATCATCTTCAAAGGGGAAGGCTGGGAAAGCTCTGCCTGCTCCCTGCACCGCATGCGGTGCACGGCCCCCCACCTGCCTGTCCCTGCAAGAGGGACACTGCCCCACTTTGGAGGGGCACTGTGGGGGACTGGTGCCAGGCCAGCAATGCCAGGAGCCAACGCTCAGCCCTATCCCTGGTGCGCGGCAGTGCTGGTGCATGGGCTCAGCCTGCAGACTTACCGTGGAAGGGACCGTGACACAGTGTGGACCGACACATCCAGGGGGTTGACGGCCCGTGTGGGTGCCACAGGCAGCTGCTGCTGGCTCTGGACTGGAGTACTCAAGGGCTTTCTCTTTTCTGTGGTTTTGCTGTGGGACTGCCTCTCAGCATGTCCTTCCTGCTCTGAGAAATCTCCAAGCACTTCCCCTGTGCAGTGGGTGGTGATGTCAGTGTCACGGTTTTATGATTTTTGTTGTATTCTTGATATTCCATATCATAACATCATGTTGTGTATTGAGAGTTAAAGAGTTAATGCTCCAGCTCCGTGGATCATCAATAGTTCTGGGTATACCTGTCTCAGAAGAGAAGAAGAACTACATTCCCCAGAGGACTGTGCAATGCTTTGTATTTTTATGCATTTCAGCCCAGAGGGAAAGAAAAACTGTCTGCAGTCACGGGACCGTCCCTCTTCCCTTCAGGATGGAGCTCAGCAGTGGTGTTTGTTGCAGCCGTCCACCTTCAGCGTTAGTGTGAGGCCTTCGGTTTATCAGACACACTCTCTTGCTCATTTTATTTGATTTATTAGCTTCAATTCCAATTATATTGTATTATACTGTGTTATTTTGCTTTCTGATATCTTATTTATTAAATTAGCTTTCCTCCTCAGATCATTGCCGCTGTTTTGTTCCTAGGCCTATCCCCCTTATCCCTTTTTCCCTTTTTCCTTTTCCTCTTCCTCGTCCCTGGGGTGTGGGCCCGTGGGTCCCCTGCCTCAATCATCATGGTACCGTGTCAAACCGTCCTGCAAACTGATGCCAAACAGGGATTGGTGTATGCCTGTGATCAGGTATGTGCTTGTGCCAGGTGGGATTCTGCTGCCCCACGCTGCATGCTGGCAGCCTGGTGAACACTCACAGCTCCCTGTGCCTGTGTGTCCTGACTCATGAGCTCCTGCTTCCCCTTGGCTCCTTGGCATGGCTGTGGCTCCAGAGGCTCCTTGCAGAAGAGGCATTTGGCCCTTTGTAGGGTTTCCATTCCCCAAAGGGATTTCTGATGAGTCAGCTTTGAAACTAAGCACAAAGAATACCCACCTTCTGCTGAGCACCTTTCCCATCCCAGTCACTAACCAGGGCTCCAGTTAGCTGTGTCTTTCGCTGTTTTGGGGTTTGCACAGTGGACCCATGTCCCTTGCACCAGGGGAGCCCTCACAAGCAGACATGAGCTCCATGCCAACAGTCTGTGGTCTCCAGCTCTCACGTCCCTTGCATGCCTTCTACCATTGTCTCACAGCAGGGGGATACCAGGGAACAGGGAAAGGGCACAGGATGACCCTGAGAAGGTGGCAGCAGGGAGACACTCTCAGCCTGGTCTGAGAGAACAGCAAGATGCTCCTCTCAGCTTTGTCTGAAACCTGCTGCTGATTCTGTGTTTGCTTCAGCCCATTGCAGAGCTGAGAGGGACACAAAGGAGCTCAACATCTCAGCCTGGCACCACAAAGCAGGACCACCCAGGCCCTGGCTAGACTGAGGCCGATGCCCTCCTGGTGAACGCTGGGAAGAAGTCCAGGTGCACGTGCTGGGTCTCTGCTTGTGCTGAGATGGGTGCGGCTGTGTCCTCAGCCACTCCAGCACGCCACTCTGCAGTTGGGTTGAAAACAGGATGCCAGCCTGATTTTGGCTCACACTGACTCATCTTGAAACCGTTAGCTAAAGTGGCACCAGTGGTTCCTCTCTGCTGCCAGGCAGCCAAAAGGGGAAGCAGGCACGTGTATGCCTCCATGGCACCTGCACAGCTGCTCCTGTACCCAGGTCCATCCATGGCACAGTTCTCATGCATCTTCCCATCTGTTTGTATCTCTGCTGGCATTGCAGTCTGGGCATCATCTTCCCCCACAGCCTTGGCAGGGTGAAGAGAGGGAGAAATTGAGGGAGAGATGGGGAAGAGAGCTCCAGGGCATGCAGTGCTCTCCTGTGTGGGCTGACACATGTGTGGCCTGACACTTGTGTGGCCCAGTGTGCACAGAACAGGGGAGAGAGGTCCCACCGTGCTCTGTGTCACTAAACCACTCCATGGGGGTCCTTGTGGTTTTCAAGCTGTGCTGGGGGATGCCCCCATCATACTCTTGTTCCTTTCCAGCCCTGAGCTGCTGGCACTGACCTCTGGACCCACAGTGGTGGAGGAGCACCAGTGGGCATTGCAGGTAGCAGCTGCAGCTGGCACCAGGGTGGGCACAGTGCTGTGCCACCATGCCAGGGCGTAGCAGGGCTCTGTGGTTTCAGTGCTGCCCACAGAGACCTCTGATGCCAACTGCAGCCCTGGGGTTGGGTGTTTTTCTCTCTCAGACTTGATTCCAGTTTCCTGTTATCTTTTGTCAGCCCTCCTTTCTGTGTTTCTTCCCCTCCCTAATTGCCAGCCCAGATACAAGGCACTGCAAACCTGAGGCCGCACCAACCTGAGCACCACTGGTAGCACTCCATGCCCAGTGCTGTCCCTGTCCTCAGCACAGGCGGGCATGGGGTTTCCATTGCAGACTGCACAGAGCAGTGCTATGGCCCTGCTTTCCCCAGTGATGCTGAGAGCAAATACTGCCAGGGTTTCAGAGCAGGAGGAATGCTGTGTGGGCATCCCTTGTCCTCAGCCACTGTGCACTGGCCCTGGGAGGTGGCACTTGTCTGGCAGAGATGCAACACAAGGTTTCGACCAGAAGTTTTTTAAATAATGGCACTTTGTGGCAGGACAAGGGAAGCTTTTGTAACGCCCAGGCAGCTGTTCTGGAGCAGAGCCTGCAATGCTGTCACCCTTAGCAACACAACTCAGAGCCGGGCAGGCAAAGCACTCACTGTGCTCCCCTTGGCCCTGGCAGCAGCATGGGGCTTGGGATGGTAGGAGATACATCAGGACAGGAAGGGTATAAGGGGTACAGAGGGGGAGCAGTGCAGCTGAGGGTCACAAGCCTGACCCCTAGAGCTGCCTCTTGCTCTTCTGTGAACACAAGCAACCCCCAAAGGCTTGCCCCCAGAGTGGTCCCCCAGGTAAAGCTTGCCACAGGGGGTGGGCACCACAGGTCCATGGCACTACAGGCCACATCCAGGAGAGCAGAGGGTCAGTGCTGTGTGACAAAGCCAACCACCAAAAGGAAATGGGTCCAGGTGAATCGCCCAGTAATTGGTTCTCTGAGTTACACACCAAGGAACAGCATTGTCCTGGGCACTCCACAAGGTGAGGATGTGCACCATGACTGCCATGGGCTCAGCAGGGTCTGCAGTGCCACGGATCCACTGCCACTACTGCCCAGAGATGTGGGTGCCCATACTTGGATAGGCCCTGGGCAGCCCGAGCCTTGGGGCAGCCAGCCCACGGCGGGGGTGGGACAGGGGGCTGTAAGGTCCCTCCCAATCCAACCGTGCTGCGTTCATGTTCCCTGCTGGAGAGAGGAGCAGAGGCTGCTGGTGCCCTGCACGCCTCCGGGGCAGACGGGCGTGGCGGGGTGGGGTGGTACATCCCGTACCACGGCCGCGAGCGTCTCCGCACGGCTCCGCACCGCGCCTCGCGGCCGCCGCAGAGGAGTCCTGGCGGTGCCTTTAAGGGGCGGCAGCGGCAGCGGCAGCGGCAGCGGCAGGTCGGGGGCGGTGCTGCGCAGCGCAGGGCCGGGCTGGGGACGGGGAGGACGGCCGCCCGCCGCCAGCCCCGCCGAGCCGAGGCTGCTGCGGACAAAGGCGGCTGCGGCCTGCGCCGGGCATGGCGGTGGGAGGTGGCTGAGCCGCGGCGCCGAGCGGAGTGGGGCTGCCCCTGCCGCGGGGCCGGCGCGGCCATGGGGTTCCTGCACCAGCTTCATCTCCTGCTCTGGAAGAACGTGACGCTGAAGCGGCGCAGCCCGGTGAGCGCCGGCGGAGTGCCGGGGTCCGTGCGGCGCGGGGTGAGCCGTGTCCCCCGGCACGGAGGGGTCTCCCCGCGGACCCGCCCGTGCTCCCCCGGGTCGGCGCGGGGCTGCGGCGGCTGTGCGGGACGGAGCCGCGGGGTGAACGCGGCCCATCGCCGGCGGAGGATCTCGCAGAGCCGCGGGGCGCGCTCCGCATCGCCGGCGGCCGTACGCCAGGCAGGGCCGTCCCGGGCTCGCCGCTCCCTTTGACGCCTCAGGATGCCTTCTCTTTCCCTTCGCTGGGCTCAGGGGATGGATAATTCATGGAGCGCTGGATGCAGAGATCTAGCGACGTCTGCTCGCTTTAGGGGCCGGAGAGAAAGGAGCGCGGATGCCATCCGCGTAGGAACTGAGGCTCGCTTCTCGCACGCCCGCAGCCCGGGCACGCGGCGTAGCAGCAACAGTTGGTGCCTCGGCCGACCCCGGGAGCGCGGCGGCGGGGGGACCTCTCCCTGCCCGGGTCCCACCGTGCGCAGCCTCTGTCCCCCGCCCCGTGCCGGCTGCGCTGGGCGCCCGCGGGCTCCGCGTCCAGGCCGCGTCTCGGGGCTGAGAGCCTTCCCTAGCGCTCGCTATGTGAGCGCTGCAAATAGGATTCCGAACTGTACGTGGGTCAGGGCTGCGGCTAACCCACACGCCGGGCTCTTCGGGCAGCAGGCAGAGGGACGCGGGGCTCCTCAGGTCCCCTCGGGGCCCTCAGCTCCCCGGGGCGGTGACGGTTCCCCGTTACCTGCCCCCGTGGGGCACCGGCGCCGCGCTGCCGTCCTCCCGTTGCGGTGCACGCGTACAGACGGACGCGCTGGGGTCTGGGAACCGGACTGACTCTTCACTCGCCCCGTCTGCCTGCCGCATGCGGGAGAGGGTGTGATGGAGTAATGGATGGTGGGCTCCGTGTGTGCGGGACGCGCGATGCCCGCGGGTAGGCCCAGGCCCCCGCTCCCGCAGCCCTGCTCAGTCCCCACGGCGTGGAGGTCCCTGCGGCCTGCTGCGCATGCAGGGCCAGCCGGGGATGGGTGCGGGGAGATGGTTATTTTTAGAGGTTGGGGGAGGGTAGCGAACTGCTGCTCTCGAACTGGTAACGCTCGCTCCTTTTCCCTCCCTTTCCCTCCCAAACCGATCCTGCAGGCTCTCCACTACCCCGATACCCGTGGGGCTGTGCAGACGGGCAGGGCCAGGCGAGGCTGTGCTGCAGGCAGGTGTCTGCCTGGGCAGCCCTGTGTGTGGCTGAGGGCGATGTCCTTCGGCTGAGTCATCCCTTCTACTGCTCCACACAGCTGGGGGCTGCATGGTCCCCGTGTGTTACAGTTTGGCCCACAGGGCCGGTACACTGTGCTCGACACTCAGTGGCTTCCCTGGCCTGCTGCCACGTACCCAGGCACTGAGCCTTGTGGTTTTACAGTCTGAGGGTACACACACCCTTTGGGCATCCCTGTGCCTCTGCAGCCCCCCAGCTCATCTGGCAGTGCAAGAGTGCAGCACTGAGCAGAGCTGCCCTGGGCCAACTGGCCAGGGCAGCATTAGGCCCTGTGCCAAAACCCAGCCTCAGCAGCTCTGCAGGTGCCTGCCACCTGCACTCCAGCTGAGACACCCAGCCTGGCTCCAGGCCCCGTCCAGAAGTGGACATCATGCAGAGCACTGCCAGCCCTGAGTGCCCTGCTCTGACCCCGTGATGCCAGGCAGAGGTGAGTGGCCCCGGCAGGGTGTTGGAGCAGGATAAGGCTGAGAACAGGAGCTGGGCAAAGCAGGGAGTAGCTGGGCCCCCACCCCTCTCATGAAACCAGTGTGATGCCCCTTGGCTTTGCCCTGCCAGCAGTTGGCATGCGGCACTGCCCTGCTGCTAAGTGCAGGGTGTGCTCCTTCTTGGTAACATCTGGGCCACAGGCTCCAGGGCAGCAGGGGGGAGGAATTTGGTAGATGGGGGAGCATTTCTGCCTCAGGCACATCCCTCATCCTTGGCCAAGTTCAGGAGGTCTGGGGCCTGTTCCTTGCTCTGCCACTGAGCTGCTGGTGGCTGTGGGGAAGTCACCATTGTCTGTGTCACTCAGACATGCCAGCTGTGCTCAGGGTAGTGCTTTCAGGGCAGGTTTTTCCTCAGGCTCTGCCCTTGGCAAGGGCTTGGCTTGTCCACCTGTGGTGCAGCAGTGGCAGGTGCCAGCCTTGCACAGGGTGGCTTGGAGAAGCACCTGGCCTTCTGTGCCACATGTCAACTTCTGTGATGCTCCGTTTCACAGGCTTCTCGAGGGAGAGGTTGGCTTTGCACTTGAGGTCCAGTCTGTGGTGACTGTGGTTTTATTCTTTCTAGGACAGAATTCCAGGCAGGAGATATGCTGTGATGAGCACTCAGAACAGCATGGCCATGGGGCAGAGTGGAACATGGGCACCACTCTGGGTTGCAGGGGGTAGTTCAGCAGCCCCAAGCAGCATGGGCTGGAGAAGTTCCTCGACTCTGCTGGGATGAGGAACAGAGCTGCTTTTATCTTGTTGAGGGATGGGTTCTCAGATAGCTCTCAATAGTTAATTAAACCTATGTGGGGTGTAAAATGAACAGGTGAACTCAAGTTACCCTGGACACTGAGAGTAAAACTGAGGGTGCTTGGCAGCTTTTCCTGGCTGCTTTCTGTGCAAACTCAGTTGAGCCAGGAAGGCAGCTGCCACAAGAGGTACTGGCTTTGAAATGCCAGTGATAGATGGGCACTGTTGGATTTTATTTAACAACTTATTTGAAAGTGATAGCTGCACAAGACTTCTGGAGGAGTGGTGAACAGAGGGTGAGACTCTGGCACTGCAGCGTATGTTCAGTGTCAGCAGGATCCCCAAGGTGTAGGGCAGAACCAGCCTGGAGGGAGCAGGGGGGCAGTGTGGCTGCTCTATGCCGTGAAAGGCTTGTGTGCTTCCCCGTTCCTTGCTGAAGAGCTCGGAAGCCTCCCACTGCATAGGGGAATTGTCCTGAAAAGTCTTTCTGCAAGTGGGTGAGGACTGAGTAGGATGACCTCGATGCCCGTGGAATAAGGATGCAGTGCGCAGGCCTGGGACTATGGCACCCTGCTCCTGCCACAAGCTTCCAGAAATTGCCGTGGCACTGGGTGGGAGCTGACATCAGCCCTGGCTGGGGATCACTGCAGGGATGGGCCCTGCACTGACGCAGGGTGCTCTTTGCCCCCTCTTTGTTTGCAGTTGGTGCTGGGGAGGCGTGGCAGTGCCAGGCAGCATCCCTGTGGGTCACCACTCCTCTCAGGGGGTGTGGGTTTGCCCAGCTCTGAGTGCACTCCTGGGGTGCTGAGGGCTGAGATACCATTTTTGCAAGGACTACATCTTGACCTCAGCTGTAATACTGTGTTTGCATTAAGCAGGTGTTTGACTAATCACTGGCTGTGATTAAAGTTTGGTTCCATCGAAACAAAATGGTTTTTTTAGCCCTAAAAGTTGGGCAGCAGGGTGCTGCTGCCCCAGGGCAGAGGTCAGGCAAACCCTTCCTCTAGCACTTTGCCCTGGGCAGTCCTGATACCATACACTCTCCTTCTGCCTCCCAGTGTCCCATGTCTGTAGGCAGTGACCACCAGTGGCAGGTGGACCTGCCAGGGGCCTTCCCCCTCGCACAGGCTGAGACTGTGCTGGGGCCGTGCCCTTCCTGCGAGCAGGCTCCCACCTGCCTGTCCCTGGAGTGTCTAGCACTGGGACAGGGACAAGGGAGGGTTTTGCTGCCTAGCCTTGTTTCTGTTTTGATCCAAGAAGGAGCTGAGTAGGAGGTCAATGACCTGTTTTAAAACACAATAACAAACAGGCCCCTCCTTTTGCCAACAAGGACCAAACAGTCTCCAAAGGGGCCCTGCCTGGTACGGGCCCAGTGTAGGGTGCTGGGCGGGCAGTGCAGGGATGGACCCGCACCCATCTGCACATAGAGATACCATTGTGTGCCTGGTAAACAGGCAACAGGCAGGGAGGGGTGTGGGCAGCCCGTGACAGCTGAAGTGTGGGTAGGGAGGGTCAGGATGGCCCCCGCCAGCCCCCAACACAGGGAATGGTGCTTGTGACTAGGGGTGCTGCACAAACAGGGATCCCCATCCCTGGTGTCACTGCTGGGTGGCCTGGTCTCCTTCCTTGGGACATCTTTCATTCCCATCTGCTCCGGACCTTGTTCCTCCATTATCTTCTTTCTACCAGATCTGGTTCCCAGCATGGAGTGGGTGGTGGAGAGACTAGGAACAAGGGTGGGCTGGGAACGTGGTGGGGACTGGGGAGCTGCCACAGCCACGCACCAAGGTGAGGCCAGGATAGCAGGGGGACAGCCCAGCCCAGGTGCCCTGTGACCCAGGTGACACTGGAACTGAACATGGTGGGGTTTTGCCACTCTTCAGTTGTGGGGTAAATAACTCCCAAGGATGGTACTTCATGAAAGAAATAGTACAGCTGATGGTATATTTTGAGTAGTTCTATATAGACAGGATACAAATAATACAAAAGAGAAGATGGCTCACCTTTAGGATGACAAGGCTCACAGGGGACTCCACATGGGAGGGATCTCCGAGAAGAGATCCTTCCCTGGTGGTGGTCAGCCCTTAAATGGGGTTTGGGAGAGGTGGAGCCAGGCTCCACCCCTTCCACTCACACAGGTATATCACCTTCACCTGTGGCCCCATGGCTGACTCTGTGCTCTCCTCAGGTGACCAATCAGTGGTTCAGGTCGTGATTCAGCAGTTCCCATACACCAGTGCATCCAACTCCAGGCCTAAGTCACGATATGAGGTTGCCCTCTCCACATAGAGCACCTGGGGTCTGGTCCGGCCCTGGAGCAAGCAGAGGTTGTCTCACCTTATGCTGTGCCTCAGTTTCCCTGGATGCGGTATTTCCCACTGTGTTTACTCTCCAGGGCAGCAGTGGGGCTGTGATGTGGTCTTGGCTCTTCTGGTGCAAACTAGCAGTAGCTGTGCCTGCATCTGCAGACAGCTGAAGGTGTTGGTGCCCTTCCCCAGGGCCTCTGGGCACAGAGCCCAGCCTGGTCCGCTTGTGCTATTGGGGTCAGGGATTCCTGGGGATTTGCTGTGATTCACCATATGCTGCTGGTAGAAATCCTGTCTGGCTGTTGCCTTCTGGGAGGGCACAGAGAGACCCCCCGCATTGCCCCAGTTGCACCTGGAGATGCTTGCAGCTTCTGAACGAGTGACTCCTCACCCCAGCAGCGCTGAGGCCTGCTGCCTGCCTTGGCCATGCTGCTGGAGTGGGGTTGGGGGCTCTCTGGGACCCAGCTTACCATGGGTATTGCTGTCATATGGGGCAGGGGCACTTTGGACATACCAGGTCAGCCATGGAGACCCTGTAGGAACATGGGGATGCCATGCCATGCCAGCTGCTGGCTGGGAGGGTACTGCCAGGAGGGTGTCTATGGCTCTTCACAGGCACTGAGCTGTCTTCCTGGTTGTGGTGGCCCATCAGATGCTGGTGCTCTGGCACCCTTCTAACCAGGAGCCCACCAGACTGGTGTCCTGACCCACGATGCCCCTGGCAGGATGGGGTTGGCAGTTGGAGAAGTGTGCAGCCCTGTTGGTCTGTGGAGCTGTGATGTAGGGCGTGAGCATAGTGCTGTGCCGCACTGGGGCACAAGCAGGGGATGCCCCTGGGATCTCCATCTTGGTGATGCCCACGCACCTCCCTGGCAGTGGGGTCCTGGTCATGAGCATCACGGTCCATCTGCTTTGTGTTGTCTGCAGTGGGTTCTGGCCTTTGAGATCTTCATCCCGCTGGTGCTCTTCTTCATTCTCCTGGGGCTGAGGCAGAAGAAGCCAACCATCCCGGTGAAGGAAGGTGTGTGCGAGTGGGTAGTGCCCAGGGCACCTGCACCTAGGGGAAGGATGGGGCTACTGGGAAGCTGTTCCAGCCCCCCGGGACAGCCTGGGGCTGAGGAGGATGCTGAAGGCTGGCAGGGATCCCTTGGAGCCTTTGGGGGACAGTGTAGAGGAGGGGCTGCATACCAGATTTACAGGGTTAGAGAGCCAGAGGCATTTCCAACCAGGAAGGCTCCCCTGGCACCAGCCAGGCCCAAGCAGCCTCTGGATGCCATGAGCAGGAGATTTTGTCTCTGCCCAGAGGCACTTCTGCAGTCAGAGGGTGGTGGAGCTGGGTGGTGCCAGAACATCTGCAGTGCCCGGAGCTCCTAGGGAGCAGCTGGGGGTATTTGGGGGAGGGGCAGGACTATACTCTGCTTGTAGCCCTGCACACAGCTCCAGAGGCTTAGGGGCTTGCCAGGCTGGGACAGGGCCAGCAATGGATGGAGCAGGAAGCTGAAGGTGTCCTGGAGGTGCATAACTGCAGCTCATGGGGTGGTGCCACCAGGAGGAGGATTGGATGGCAGCAGGATGCCCTGAATTGGCTGCCTGGGGGGCACAGCAGGGAAGGCGGAGGTGCTAGGAGCTGCCAGAGGTGCTAGGAGCTGCCGTCATTCCTGCATGATGAAGCCTGAGCCTTTGTTTCAGCAGTGCCAGCAAGGGAATGCCCCATGGAGGGCAGTGATGGGTGCTGCCTTGGTTCCTGCCCTGGTGCTGATGTGCACTCTGTGTTGTGCTTTTTGGTTTGTTTTTTCTTTCTTTTCTCTCATGTTTTCTTTTTTCTTTCTCACCATCATCCCTGCCTGCCTGCCCTCCATGCCTCTACTGCATGCTCCAGTCTGTAAGTTGCTTGGATGGGTGGGTGCCTCTCCCCCTCCCCTGCTTTGTCAGCCAGGAGTTTTGGGGAGACAGAGCCCGACTGTGATCAGCTCATGCTAGTCTAATCAGCACCTCTGTAACCTGTTGCCTTTTTCCCTGTCTGGTGAAGATGAGCTTGGGCTGCTGTACCTAAGCCCACTCTGCTGCTGCCTGCAGTGGGTTTTTGTTACAGGCCCAGACTGGGGCTGGGTTCAGCAGGTGCTTGGGGCCACTGCTAGCTGTGACTCTGGCAGGCTAACCCAGAGGGTTTCTCAGGCCAGGCAGATTCTACCCCCCCATCTCTCCTGGGGCAAACCACAAGCTGCCTACAGACTCTGATGCAGCTTATGGTTGCCTAGCTGTGCCTGTGCTCACCACTGAAGCAGCCATCTGCTGCATGCAGCTGTGGTCCCCTGCCACCAGGTCCTTGTTCCATCCCCTTTCAGCTGGGATGGAGCTGGGACGTGGCACTGGTATAAGGAGCCAGGACAGTGGGATGCCACTCAAGTGATACTGTTGTCACCAGTCTGTGGCATAGCTGCCAGCATGAGGCCTATCCAGCCCGTGGCTCCATGCTCTGCCTGGTCCTGTCTGCCCTGAACTGGCTCTGTCTATGCACACAAGCCAATCTTCACCAGCCCTCCTGTCATGGCTGTGCTAACCGCACTGACCTACCTCTGCCTGGGGCAGTGGGGCTGGGGCTCACCCCTCTTGCAGGACCCCTGTCCCTGCCATGTGCTGTCCAGTTACTGGCTTGGGTCCTTCTCAGGAGGGGCTGCCTGGGAAGGACTGGGGAAGTCTGCGGCTGGTGAGGGCTCAGCCCTGGCTAGGGTGGGTGTTTGCTGTGTCCTTACTGCTCCTTGTTTTCTCCATCTCCCTCCCCCCTTACCGTGTCTCCATTTCTCACCTCCAGCGGCCGCACATCGGGGCAGCCAGGTGGGGAGGAGGATGGGTCTTGAGGGGCTGGGGGTCCTGGGAAGCTCTGGGGGGCAATTCTTTCCTGTTGTATTCTTCCTCCTCTTCCTCTGGAAATCCAGCAATGCCTCTGAGTTTACTAACAAGAGCAGCTGAGAGGCCAGGGGAGGTTGGCAGCAGCCCAGTGGGCAAACATCAGAAGTCAGTGTTGTCCTGGGGCCAGGTGGCCACTGCCTCGCAGAGGGGAGCAGGCATGGGCTGGGAGGTGGGAGCTGGGTGGCCGTGGTGGTGGGCAGGAGCTTCTCACAGCCCCTGGGAGCTGCTGGTGTGACAGCCTCAGTGGGCTACAGACTTCTGAGCTTGGCTGCCCAACCTTCCCCTGGGCCTCACCAAATGCAGTGTGTGCTTCTTTCTGAACTGAGTGTCTGTCTCCCTGGTGGCCCCTGCTTCTCCTTCCCTCCCCTGCTTTCCCTTGCCTCTTCTGCACTCTTACTGGCTCCAGCTTTCTACACGGCGGCCCCGCTCACCTCGGCTGGGATCCTGCCTGTCATGCAGTCCCTGTGTCCCGATGGCCAGCGTGATGAGTTTGGCTTCCTTCAGTACTCCAACTCCACGTGAGTCATGCCTTGCTATGCTCTTCTTGGTTCCATACATACACATGCACACACTCAAATGCACACATGTGCATGGCTTACCTGTTCTCACATTGGTGACATCCGACTGCATTCTGCACCAAAAGTTTTAGTAGTGCACATTCTCAGAAGCATTTGGATGAGAGTCCCTTGTCCCCAGGGGGTGGGGGACACCTTATCCCATTCATTTCCCTGAACTTGGAGTGGTACAGTCTGGGGAGGAGGAAGGAGGTGGCCCTAGGGGCACCTAGGATTACTGGTTCTGTCCCCTGCATCCCTGGCACATTCACAGGTTTGGCATGCAGCTGTATGGTGCAACTGAGGGGCTCATCCCCCTGGGCTGTGTGTGCCCCACACCTGATGCTGTAGTGGTACTCCGCTCCCTGCAGGGTGACGCAGCTCCTGGAGCATCTCAGCGAGGTGGTGGAGCAGAGCAGCTTGTTTGACCCGGAGCACCCAGGCCTGGAGGAGGAGCTGGAATCCCTGCGCCGGCGCCTGGAGGCCCTCAGCAGCAGTGAGCCCAGCTCCATAGAGACCCACTTCAGCAGCCAGGCAGGTTGGTGGGGGTGTCCCTGCAGTGGACACCCAGTGATGTGACAGGACAGGCTCTGAGGTGTCCCTGTGTGGGGCTTGGCCTTCTCCTGGCTGCTCGTGGGCTGCTCTCACCCCTCTGCTTTGCTCTTTGACAGGATCTGGTTTCACACTGGGTTGGGCAGTAAAGGACCAGGGGGAGCTGCACCGCTTCCTCACACAGAACTTGTCTCTCCCCAATGGCACAGCTGAGCTCCTCCTGCGCTCCAGCGTTGACCTGCGGGAGGTGGGTGACAGTGTGGGGTTTGCTGAGCTTGGCAGTGCAGCAACTGGTGGCTGTATCCTGGCCCAGACTGAGCCCTGGCTGCTGGACTCGTGGGACTCCTGCTGTCCTGCCCTGTGGTCCCATTCACCCCATGCCAGGGTACTACTGGCAGTGGGGTCCCTCTACTGTCAGCATGCTCAGCAGCTCTGTTCCTGTCCCTGGTGCAGGTGTATCACCTGCTGTTTGGGGCCTCTTCTTTGGCACCTGATGACACCCATAAACGAGACCTATGGGATCAGTTTGGACGCAGTGAGAAGGTGGCACAGCTGGAGGTGAGGAGTGTTCAGAGATGTGTCAGAGCTGAGCTCATCCTCCACATCCCCTTTGCTCTGTGTGCATGGTTGACTGAAGTTATCTGTCTGTGTAGGGATGCCATTGGGTGACTGATGTGGCAGTAGGGATGCCAGGGTTCCATCCTGGTGCTGCCACTGGTCCCTTAAGTTGGGCTGATGCCCATGCCTTGATTCCTCGTGGCAGAGGTTGATGGCACTGCCAGCAGAGGAGGAGGAAATCATTACCCCCAGTGGCCTCAGGTGCCCTTGGTGGCGGGGACAGAGCCCTGTGACATGCCAGGGATGGTGCTCCCCCAGGTCTATGAGTTCCTATTGTCCCAACTGTGGACATGGGTGCTGTGGGCATTCACGTGTGCTTGGAATGGAAGTAATGCTGGGGAGCCCCCATACCCCAAGTTAATCCCATTGGTCCTCTTGCAGAAGAGCCTCCCCAGTGGCTGGAAGAGCCTACAGGAAGGGCTGGTCAACAGGGCCCTGCGTGACCCCTCTGCAGCCCTGCAGCAGCCAGCACTGCTTCACCTCCTGTCCCAGGCCCTGGGCCTCGCCAGTGCCACCACAGGCCCTGCTGGCTCCTACAATCCCCAGGCCTTTGTTGCTGAAATGGAGGTGAGCAGCCTGCTGTGGCGAGCCATGCTCTGGGGGGTGGGCACAACTGTGGTGCTCCCATGGGGACAGCTCATGCAATGCTCCCCTCTCTACAGCGCATCCTCTTCACGGCACCAGTTCTGGAGCAGCTGACGTGCGAGCAGAGCTCAGGGACACTGCACCGCCTCCTGCGCGTGGCCCCCAGACAGCGGCCACTGCTGCAGGTGTACCGTGCGCTGGTGTGCAATGGCAGCCAGGCAGCCCGCGAGGAGCGCTTTGCCCAGCTGGCTGCTGAGCTGCGGGACCAACTGGACACCCCCAAGATTGTCAGCAGAGTGAGTGTGGGGCTGGGCACAGCTGCAGTTGGCCCCATGGCATGGGGTGGGCAGTGGGGCAGGGCTGTCCCAGACTGCTTTTCTCCAGCCACCAGGGGCTGTGCAGAGACCCTTGGCCAGACCAGGTTTCTGAGGTGTACTTCAGTGCATGCATTGGTCCCCCTTTAGCCTGCAGGGACAGTTCCCCCTGCCCAGCTCCATGACCTGCTGGGAACGGCCTCCTAGATCCAGGGGCGCCTCAGCTGATGTCCTCCTCCCAGCACCTATTCTGGCACTGTCTGTTGGACGTGGTGTCCCTAGCGTCTTCCCAGCTTGTCCCTACAGGGCCTACCCAGGGTTCCCTGGGAAGGGCAGTGCCATCAGTCAGCTGTGCACTCCTTAAGGCTGTCTTTGAGGTCCCCCTCCTTGTCCATCTTTGTCTGATGGATGTCTCACGTGTTCCCCAGCAAGACACTGCTAGGATTTGGTTGCATTCCTGCTGCCTGATTGCTGCAGATGTGCTGTGATGAGTCCTCTACACAGCTCCAGGCTTCTAATCAAGAAAGGAGATGCAGTATTACTTGGGGCCCCCTTGTCCCCCTCCTCCTGGCGGCAGGGGAGCAGGGCCATTTCAGTGCCCTGGCCACATGTAATCCCTTGTCTGCTTGTCCTCACAGCTGCAGCTGGATGAGGTGAACAGCACAGCAGCCCAGCACCGTCTCCGCACCCTCCTGGAGGACCTTGTGGAGATGGAGAAGGTTCTCCGTGACATGGACATTCTCTCAGCACTAGCCAGGCTTCTGCCCAGGGGGGCCTGTGCCACCAAGGCTCCACTGCCCACAGCCAACAGCACCGGTTGGGCCAGTGCCAATGCCACCACCAGCAACACCACGATGGAGGAGGAGGGTGCCGGGGCGGGCCCAGCAGGCAGTGACAACCCCCAGGGGCAGTTCTCGGCCTTTGTGCAGCTCTGGGCTGGGCTGCAGCCAATCCTCTGCGGCAACAACCGGTAGGAGGCCCGGGGGAAGAGTGGGGCCAGGGGATGGCCTGGGCCAGGTACTCCTGCCATGGGGCTGGGTATGGGGGAGCCTCCTCTGGCCCTGCCAAAAGAGAAGGGACCTCACAGGGTGCAGGACGTGGTGCTGTAGGGACCCTTGTGCCATGGCTGGGGGAAGTTCTGGGGAGCCCCAGGCAAGAAATGCCCACAGTGAGGAGCCTGGAGCTGGTGTGGAGTTTGCAGCCTGAGCTGTGTTCACAGGACCATTGAACCTGAGGCACTGAAGCAGGGCAACATGAGCTCTCTGGGTTTCACCAGCAAGGAGCAGCGAAACCTGGGCCTCCTTGTGCACCTTATGACCAGCAACCCCAAAATCCTGTATGCGCCTGTGGGTACTGAAGTGGATAAAGTCATCCTGAAGGTGAGGGTGCAGAGGCCGGGTGCCTGTCCATCTCCATGTGCCAGCCCTGCTGGACAGGCTCAGTAAGATGGCACTGTGTGATGGTAGGGGCTGAGCAGGAGGAGGCTGGCAGCTGCCAGGCAGTGCCTGCAGGGTGGGCAGGGACCTCATGGCTGCTGGGTGTACTGCAGCAGCAGCCTGGGCAGCGGGCAGCCCTGGCTCCTCCTGCTGTATCACCTCCCTCCCACAGGCCAATGAGACCTTTGCCTTTGTGGGCAATGTAACTCACTACGCCAAGGTGTGGCTGAACATCTCCCCTGAGATCCGGGCCTACCTGGAGGAGGGCAGGCTGCAGAGACGCATCCACTGGCTGCAACAGGTAGGGTGGTGCTCGATTTGCCCCAGAAACAGAAGGGGAATGTCATGCCCTTAGGTACCCTCTGCTTCAGTATATGAGGTGCTCCCAGGTGCCCAGCCTGCCTTGGCAAGGCGAGGATCAGGCTGGGTCTGTGCGGATTGGATGCTGTCCTGCCATCCCCAGGAAGAGCACTGAGAAGTGTTGGTTCTGTCTGTGTCCACAATGAGGACAGTGCTGAATGGCAGGGGGTACTCCAGTCTCTCTCTCCTATTTCTTCTGCCCTATTCCAGTTCACTGCTGACCTCCACAAGCACCCAGAGATCCTGAACATCTCTGACAATGATCTTCTGCACAGCTTTTTCAATGGCAACTTCTCCCTGCCCAACGCCAGCGTCCTGCTCCAGCAGCTGGATACCATTGATAACGCTGCCTGCGGCTGGGTCCACTTCATGGCCAAGGTGAGAGTGTACCCACCTGTGGGCACACAGGTGCTTGGAGCAGCAGCTGTCACCCCTGGCTATACACTTCAGAGCCCAAGGGGGCTCAGGTCTGCTCAGACCTCCTTCAGGCTACAGGCTGGGAGAACTGGAGACAATGGTGGCCAGGAGCTTGAGGTGGAGATTTCAATGTCAGGTGCCCGTCTTTTTGTGTTTAGGAGCCTGTGCAGGCACTGGTGATGGCACATACTATAGTGTGGGTGTTGGGTTCAAAACCAGACCTATGAGGGACAGTGCGATCTCACTGACCTTCCCCTCCCTCCAGGTCAGCGTGGACATCTTCAAGGGCTTCCCAGATGAGGAGAGCATCGTCAACTATACGCTGAACCAGGCCTACCAGGACAATGTCACAGTCTTTGCCAGTACGTCCCTGGGAATCAGCCCCTTTACAGGGGTGCCTGAAACCATGTCCAAACCCATGCCCCAGGCTTGGAACCACTGGCTCTGGGATGTAGGCTGCTTCCATATGTGTGTTGGGTGGATAAATGGCTCAAGCGTGACAGCTGTCTTCAATGATCTGTCCCTCTGTGCTGTGCTTTAATTCTGTCCACTGTCCTGGCTCACCATGGGGGTGCCTGCAGTCAGAGTGGACCTGCATCCTATGCCAGGGCCATCCTCAGCTGTCATAGCCCTTGCTCTGGGCAGAGACATGCTGAGCCCTGGATCTTGGCCCCCTCTTGTGTACCTGCCTGTCGCTGCAGGCTGGCTGGTGTCAGCAGGTTCTCTGCCTCTCTGCTGCCCACAGGTGTGATCTTCCAGACCAACAAGGACGGCTCGCTGCCCCCACATGTCATGTATAAGATCCGGCAGAACTCCAGCTTCACTGAGAAGACCAACGAGATCCGGCGGGCATACTGGCGGCCTGGTCCCAACACCGGTGGCCGCTTCTATTTCCTCTATGGCTTTGTCTGGATCCAGGGTGAGTGCCAGCTGTCTGACTGGCTGTCTGTGCTCCCCAGCCCCAGCCCCTGCCTGTGCTGCCCGCTCAGCCTGGCCTCCCCTCCTCCCCAGACATGATGGAGCGTGCCCTCATCAACACATTTGTTGGCCATGATGTGGTGGAGCCTGGCAACTACGTGCAGATGTTCCCATATCCATGTTACACACGAGATGAGTGAGTAAGATTTATTTGGGCATGGAAGGGTAGGGGTATGACCTTCCCTCTTCCCATCTGTCAATCTGAATCGGCCAAGACACATCAGCTGGGAAACAGAGACAAGAATGAGGGCCTGAGAAAGACTGGTGACAATGGGAGTGACGAGTGATGAGTTATGCTGTGTCTTGGACTCCCAAGATAAGCAAACGAGGAAAGATAGTAGGGTAGGCAGGGCACTGGGATGAGTCTGTGCAGCACTGCAGGTCTGGCTGCTGGAATCTGAGGACCAGTGCAGAAGGTGTTCTTCATTAGAGGAGCTCTGAGGAATGTTTTCCCATCCTGTGTCTCAGTTTCCTCAGGTGAGGAAGAGATGGAGATGGGAGCAATAACTCTTGCAGGTCACTGGGAAGCTGCTGAGGGCTGTAGTAGTCCCTGGGTGTCAGGAGAACCCCTTCACTGCCTGATCTTCCCAAGGTCTTCCCAGGCTCCAGTTCTCTCTTTTCTTCTTATGCTCCACCAGCTTTCTCTTTGTCATCGAGCATATGATGCCTCTATGCATGGTGATCTCCTGGGTTTACTCAGTGGCCATGATGATCCAGCATATTGTGACAGAGAAGGAACATCGTCTGAAAGAGGTGGGGATGGTGAGGGAGATCCTTGGGGATGAGCAGGTATCTCCCGTGCCTGTCTGCCCGAGGCAGCCCAGGCACGGGAACTTGTGCCAACTTGTGCCTTCCTGATGTCACCCCATAGCAATTCCTAGACAGCAGCAGACTAGAGCCCTGCCTGATAAGGGGAGAGCTCTACAGCCATCAAGAATGTGCTCCAGCTGCTAGGCACAGTGCCAGGCTGAGCTGGCCAGTGTCTCGGAACCACCCTCAGCAGCCAGGGCAGCCTGCAGGAGAGCACTGACTCCAGCTCAGCCCACAGCCCCATTGCAGCACATCCTGGTGTGTGCTGGGGTGCTCGGCCTGGTGCTGCTGGGATAGAGATACCCACTGCAGGACCCCTGGCTCCCTCTACATGCTGGTGTCCCAGGCACAGCTCTCACCTCCTAGGGCTGTGCTGAAGTTCATCACTGGGCAGAGCTGGTTCTCCTGAACCATGGCACAAGCCCTGGTCAGCACTACAGGGAATGGAGCCTATAGGCACCCAGACCCTGGCTCCTCAGTGCCGCAGCGAGTGAAGGGCTGGGGGATGTGTGGGATAGGGGACAGCCTTACTAAGCAGTGTTGGCCTTGCAGGTGATGAAGATGATGGGCTTGAACAATGCAGTGCACTGGGTGGCTTGGTTCATCACTGGCTTCGTCCAGCTCTCCATCTCAGTCACAGCTCTCACTGCCATCCTGAAGTATGGCAAGGTCCTGATGCACAGCGATGTCCTCATTATCTGGCTTTTTCTTGCTATCTATGCTGTGGCCACCATCATGTTCTGGTAAGCTACTAGGCCCCCTCAGTGGGGACAGGGGCCACCAGCAATGCCAGGTCCCTGGCAGAATCTCTTTGTGCCATGGGGTGAGGATGCTGGGAGCCCTGTGGTAAGGACTGGTGGAGGGATGCCCCAGCCAGGTGATTTGAGGGGTGCCTTTATCACCTCAACACCAGCAAAATCAGTGTGGGGAATTATGCTGGTGGGGCAGGATCCTGAGTTGGGTGCTGGAGGGTTCCTCTGTCCTTAGCAGGGGAAGTTCAGCCCTCTCATCTCCACTCAGAGGGTGGTGCTGGGACCAATCATCTGCTCTGGGTGGCAGGGTCACCTGTGCTTTGCAGTGGGGCTGGCAAGGTGACCCTGTCCTCTCTGCAGCTTCCTGGTGTCAGTGCTCTACTCCAAGGCCAAGCTGGCTTCTGCCTGCGGCGGCATCATCTATTTCCTCAGCTACGTGCCCTACATGTATGTGGCCATCCGGGAGGAGGTGGCTCATGACAAGATCACAGCATTTGAGAAGTGCATTGCGGTGAGTTGGCTGCGGCTGTTAGGAGGTGCCTGGCCCAGGGTTTGCCTCAGGTACCCTGTGTCCCCTGCATAGGTGACAGCTACCACCAAGTCTTGGGCACCCCACATCTCACAGACAGGCCACCAAGCCCTAGGCAAATCTGTGCCCATGAGAACATGGAGCTTTGGAGGAATCTCCAGAAGGTCTGGTGCCTCCCAGGGTGGGAAGCATCTCCATGGGCCTGGGGAGGGCAGAGGCTGGTGGGAATTTATCTCAGAATTGGCATATAGCTCCTGCTGATATACGCTTTCTTCCTCCTTGCAGTCTCTCATGTCCACCACAGCATTTGGGTTGGGTTCCAAGTACTTTGCACTGTATGAAGTGGCTGGTGTGGGCATCCAGTGGCACACCTTCAGCCAGTCACCTGTGGAAGGAGATGACTTCAACCTCCTGCTGTCCATGATGATGCTGATCATTGATGCCGTGGTATACGGGGTGCTCACATGGTACATTGAGGCTGTACACCCAGGTACGTTTGTGGGCAGGGATAGCATTGGAGCACCTCCTTGCTGTGGATGCTGTTGTTTCCTGTCTGTGCTCAGCCCTGATACAACCAGATTCAGCACACTGTGCCTCCATGGTCCCTTGCTTGTGTCCTCTTGGGGGCACCTGGACACGTGCCCTCACCCACTGGAGACTCCCCAGTCCCTGACAGTTTGCTAGGAGGACTTCAGTCATGCTTTGGGTAATTCTGAGTGCAACCAGGAGTTGGAATCGATGATCCTTGTGGGTTCCTTCCAACTCAGGATAGCCTGAGGTTCTGTGTGCCTCAATTTACTGTCCAACTGGAGTAAAATACGGCATACACAGTTGGAGCATTACTCCCTCTCATTGCCTGTTTGAGAAGTCCTAGCTCCTCTGGTTTTCCAGTAAAACTGAAACGTGACCCAGGCCCGGTTCTGCTTTGTTTCACTGCACAGCCCAGCAGCATTTCCCTGAGCACCTGCTCATCCCTGTGCCTATGCCCAGCTCTGCTCCATCCCTCAGCCAGCTTCTGCTAGGATGTGCTGCAGGGTGGCCCTGACTGCACAGGGTTGTTTTTGCAGGCATGTTCGGCCTGCCGCGGCCCTGGTACTTCCCCTTCCAGAAGTCCTACTGGTTGGGCAATGGACGAGTGGAGACCTGGGAGTGGACATGGCCCTGGTCCCGCACCACACGCCTCAGCATCATGGAGGAGGATCAGGCCTGCGCCATGGAGAGCAGAAGACTGGGTGAGCCAGCAGGGCTGGCATCTGGGCTCTGGGACTTGGCTTCTGCTGTGGGCATGCAGCCTTGCGTTCCATGTGCTGCCTTCCTGGGGATTGCTGCCCACAGCTTGGAGCAGGGAGGGGAAGGGCCAGGAGCTGGCCTAACTCCTGGGTGGAGCTGGGAAGATTCATCCCCAGGAACCCTGTGCACTATGTAGCCCTGACTCTTCACTGCCCTGCTTTTACAACAGAGGAGACACGGGGCATTGAGGAGGAGCCGACCCACCTCCCCTTAGTTGTCTGCATTGACAAGCTCACCAAGGTCTACAAAACCGACAGGAAGCTTGCACTGAACAAGCTGAGCCTCAACCTCTATGAGAACCAGGTGGTGTCCTTCCTGGGGCACAACGGTGCAGGCAAAACCACCACCATGTGAGTTCCAACCATAGGCCGTGTTCTTCTGGTCAGTGATGGGTTGGGAAGGTGCCTCATGGCCATCCTTGCTGGGCTCCGTGGCTGATGCTGTGTCCAGAGGGAGGTTGTGTTGGTGTGAGAATGGCACAGAAGGGGAACAGGTGGCCCAATGCAAAGCCCTGCACTGATACTGTTCTGCCAGGGCCCAGCAGATGACTCTGAGAAGTGGTGATTGGGATTGGAGACAGGAAGGCACATAAGGTCCTTCACCGTGTTCCTTTCTCCATCCGTTCAGGTCCATCCTGACTGGCTTATTCCCACCAACCTCGGGCTCTGCTACCATCTATGGTCATGATATCCGGACAGAGATGGATGAGATCCGGAAAAACTTGGGCATGTGTCCCCAGCACAATGTGCTCTTTGACAGACTGACAGTGGAAGAGCACCTGTGGTTCTACTCTCAGCTCAAGAGCATGGCAGAGGAGGAGATCCGCAAGGAGATGGACAAGTAGGCACCCCCAGCTCCTTTTGCACAAATCTGCACCTTTTGCAGAAGCAGGTCCTGCTTTGCTGGCTGTGCTGTGGGGGGTTGTCTGGAAGCAGGGATCACCCAAACTGCAGCTCCAACAAGTCTTTTTGGAAACTTGGGGTATTGGGCTGGCATAAGTTCCTTTCATAGCCTGGCTGTGGCTGGGCTGTCCTGACTGCCAAAAGCCACAGGTACCAGGAAGGAAAGAGGGGTGATGTGCTCCCTGCAGGTACAAGCCAGCCCCAGCAGCCTGCTGCTTCTGTCCCTGTCCCCAGGATGATTGAGGACCTGGAGCTCTCCAACAAACGCCATTCCTTAGTGCAGACCCTCTCAGGGGGCATGAAGAGAAAGCTGTCAGTGGCCATCGCCTTTGTGGGTGGGTCACGAGCTGTGATACTGGATGAGCCCACAGCTGGAGTTGACCCGTATGCACGCAGAGCTATTTGGGACCTCATCCTCAAGTACAAGCCAGGTGAGCAGTGAAGGGCAGACCATGCATGGGGCAGAAAACAGCCTAGGCTTAAGAGTGGAGGGAAAACCCCTCACTGTCTTCCTAAGAGGGACAAGGTGTGCCTCTCCTGGCTCCCCACCCAAGCTGTGGGGTGACCTCTCCCTGAATCTGTCTCTGTGAGGTGATCAGACTCTTCTGCACCTGATCCAGAGGTCCCTGTGAGACCCTTGGGGGAAGAGCCAGCTCCATGCCATTCTTCCTCACGCCTCCAGATAGCGTGCCGTGCCAAAGGGATACCGTGCCTGGTAGGGGAGGCAGAGGCTGTAGTAGCCCTGGCACAGCCCCACACCCTTTCTGTGCTCAATGCCACAGGGAGGACCATCCTGCTGTCCACCCATCACATGGATGAGGCTGACCTGCTGGGCGACCGCATTGCCATCATCTCCCATGGCAAGCTCAAGTGCTGTGGCTCCCCACTTTTCCTCAAGAGCACCTATGGCGATGGCTACAAGCTCACAGTGGTAAAGAGGCAGTCGGACACCAGGAACAGTACAGGTCTGTGGGCCCAATGGGACCTAGGATTTGGAGCATCAGTAGATGGGACCAGCCCTTTTTGTGCCCAGGAAAGGAGCAAGAGGTCAAAACCCAAATGCTTTCACCTCAAAGTCTCTGTAGGCCACATGGAGGGCACAATGGGACAGGGCAGTGATGCAGGAGGTGGCACTGCCCAGCCCTAGTTTCTTCCTTTGGGTCCCCACTTAGACCCTGCATGGAGATGTTGCCCCCAGTTGCTTTCCCAGGCCAGACTAGGGGCTGCGTACTGATGCTCAGGCATAGACAAGACAGCTGAAAGCCACCAGCACCCTGTGATCAGTGCAGAAGGATCCCACAAGGGGATAGTGTGGATAGTGTGGGTAGGAAAGGGTGGGTCTGGTAGAAGGACAGATGAGGAGTGACTGGTGCTGCCTCTCTGCCACAGAGCCAGGCCAGCCACACAGTCCCCCAGGCCACTCCTCCATCAGCCCCTGCTCCGAGCCCCGCGTCTCTCAGTTCATCAAGAAGTATGTGGCTTCCTGCCTCCTCATCTCGGATACCAACACTGAGCTTTCCTACATCCTGCCCAGTGAGGCTGTCAAGAAGGGCTGCTTCGAGAGGCTCTTCCAGGTACCTGAGCCACGCATGGCCTTGCCACTCACCTTGCAGGCAGCACAAGGATGGGGTCAGTGCTGAGGGGAAGGATGAGCCCAGTGGCCGCAGCACCCCATGTGACATGGGGAAAATGTGCACATGAGCACGTGTGTGTGGGCCCCTGAGTGTCAGAACACAGCCCATGGTCTGTTCCAGCTCTTTCAAAGAGCTGTACATGCCAACAGCAGCTGGTATGGGGCAGGAGTCCTGCCTGGCATGGGCACTCGTGAGGACAGAGACAGGGTTCGCCTTGTGTTGCAGTGGTGCTGGAGCCTCCTGCCCTTCTCAGGCAGCATTTTCCCTTCCATAGCACTTGGAGCAGAGCCTGGAGGAGCTGGACCTCACCAGTTTTGGGTTGATGGACACCACACTTGAGGAGGTCTTCCTGAAGGTATCTGAGGAGGATCAGTCCCTGGAGAACAGCGATGTGGGTATGGCCTGAGTGGAGCTTGTGGTACTTTGGCACAGGGATGTGGGTGAAGGCACCATGTGCCTTCATGTGGGCTGCCCCAGCTAAGGTCAGCCTGCCGTTTGTGAAGCAGATCTGGGTGAGGCACAGCAAAGGCAGCCACAGCCAGCAGCAACTCCTCT
This sequence comes from Cyrtonyx montezumae, assembly GCF_038088225.1. Taxonomy (NCBI): domain Eukaryota; kingdom Metazoa; phylum Chordata; class Aves; order Galliformes; family Odontophoridae; genus Cyrtonyx; species Cyrtonyx montezumae. The sequence continues at coordinate 9,729,651 of NW_027071937.1, forward strand.
TCTTCCAGATATGAAGGAGTCTAAGAAGGATGCCCTGCAGCCACCTGTCCCTGAGCTGGACCCAAAGCCAGAGGCCAACAGGGAGCCTCTGGCTGAAGTAGATGTGCCTGAGAAGCCTGAGGTGGAGCTCAGCAACCTGGTGACCTGCTCCAAGCTAGCACAGTCGCAGGCGTCCCTGCACTCGACCTCCTCGGTGGGCTCTGTACGGGGTGATGAAGGTGGGGCTTATTCCGAGTTCTTTGGGGATTACTCTCCGTTGTTTGGCAATCGTCAGGACCCTGATAACATCAGTCTGCAAGGTGTGTAGTACGGCTGCTTGTGCACCATGATGAAGGTGTTCTGGGATGGGGAGGATGGCTGCTGTGAGGCAGGAGCAGAGCTGGCTCTCCAAGGAACTTGGTGCCAGGTGCACTGGTGATTGAGGCCATACTGGCTCAGCTGAGCCCCATAGGGCTCAGCCTGTGTTCCAACAGACGATGTGTCCAGGGAGCCTGTGCAGAGAAAGAGAAGGGGAGGTGGAGACCCTGCAGCCTGGGGACAGGGCTGGGGGGGATGGCTGAAGACTGATGTTTCCAGCCAGAGTTTGTACCCCTGAGCTGATGGGTCCAGTGCTGAGGCATGGAGCTGGCAGGCTCATGGGCAGGTGGAGGCATGCCGGTGTTAGCCCTTCCCTTTGTCTCTCTCGAATCCCGCGTGCTGACCTGCAGACTCACTCACTAACATGCTGCTTGCACTTGTAGCCGCTGGGGAAGCAGCACTGTCTGGCACAGGGCATGCTGACCCCATGGCTGAGCTGCTGAGTTTCTCCTCTTGGCCCTCAAGTGTGGAGTTGTCTTCCAGAGAGCGACTTTGCCCTCCAGCCCCTGGCACAGGTTCCCGGCTGTCCCTGCCTGTGCACAAGCACAGAGTGTGCAGACAGAAGCCCAAAGGCAACTGTTTTATTTACAAATCTTTTTCTGGGTTAACCCACCAGTTCTTGTCATGATTAATTTATTGCTGTGACACTCTCCCTCCCCTGCCAGGGCTGCAGATTGCTCTGAGCATTGCTGAATTTGGGCCAACAGGAGGCAGAAAAGCAGCAGTGTGCACTGCAGCTGGGCTCTTGGGTACCAGCTCCGTGCTGGCTGCCTCTCTGGGTGCTGTGACCTGTTTCCACTCTTCCTGATCAGTGCTAAACACTCTGCAGCCAATAGGAAGATGGAGGGGTTCTGCCAAGTACCAAGTTTTTTAAAAACTATAGTCACAGTTTCCCATTTTTGGCCAAGAGAAACCTGCCAGCCAGCCACCTTGCTTCATGCCATGGTCGTGCCATGGCTTAGTGGCCCATCAGGTTGGCTACACCCAGTTCAGTGCCAAGGCACCTGCCAGCCAGGGCAGGCACAAGACCCCTGAGCTCACACTCTTTGCTGTCCCCTCACTGCAGACCAAGAGGCAGATGTGGAGGCAGAGGACCATGACCTGGCTGGGCAGGGGAGCTTCAAGCTGGAGGGCTCGTGGCTGAAGCTGCGCCAGTTCCATGGACTGATTGTCAAACGCTTCCACTGTGCCAAGCGCAACACCAAGGCTCTCTTCTCTCAGATCCTCCTGCCTGCCTTCTTTGTCTGTGTGGCCATGACTGTGGCACTCTCTGTGCCTGAAATAGGTACCTGCAAACCCGTGGGTTTGGGAGGGTATGGGTGTGTTCGTCCCATTCCCTTTCCAGGGCCCAGACTTGTGCCCCAGCAACAGGATGGGTGTTCACCCTCCTCTACATTGGCAGCAGCTTGGAGGGAGAGAATGCTTCCCATCCTGCTGCCCCCAAACCAGCTGGGTCTCACTGACCTGCCCTCTCCTGGTTGCCCAGTTTGGCCAGCAGTGATACTGAAGGGGAGTAGAGGGGATGAGGCCAAGGCCTGAGGGTGCTTGGCCGGCAGGCCTGTGAATATGGGGCCACATGGCAGGGTGGTGAAACAACAGATTCCTGTTCTTATCTCCACAGGTGACCTGCCACCCCTCATCCTCTCCCCATCGCAGTACCACAACTATACCCAGCCCAAGGGCAATTTCATTCCTTATGCCAATGAGGAACGGCGTGAGTACCGGTGAGAGCAGCATCCTGCACCCTGACCCTGTCCCCACAACCTCCATGGGGTGTGGGGAGAGCAGCTAACAGTGGTTGTGCTGGAGCTGGCTTGAGCTTGGGACAGATCCTGACCTACACAGTGTCCTCCATCCTTCCCAGGGGAGAGGTGCCAATCCTAATGCTGATCATGAGCAGCAGCTTGGCTCTTGTCAGGCCTGTGCTGAGTGGGTACCTAGGGCTGTACAGTCACGGCGCCTGTGCCCCTTCAGTCGCTACACATACTGAGGCAGCAGAGGCTTGCCCAGAAAAAGATGGCCATAGTGGGAAGTCCCCCATCATTTTTTCTAACATGCTCCTTTCCCTGCAGCCTCAGGCTGTCTCCTGATGCTAGCCCACAACAGCTGGTGAACACTTTCCACCTGCCCTCTGGCGTGGGGGCCACCTGCGTGCTCAAGACAGCCTTCAACAACACACTGGACCAGCCCATGCAGACCCTGAACCTCAACAGCAATGAGTCCAAGATGCTAGCAGCCAAGTACTTTGATGCTATGTGCATTGACTCCTTCACCCAGGGCCTGCCACTCTCCAACTTTGTGCCACCACCACCATCCCCAGCACCTTCTGACTACCCTGTCTCAATGGACGAGGACCTGCTGCGTGCCTGGAACTCCACAACCTTCTCTGCCATCAAAGGTATCACCTGCACGTGGTTTGTGGGTCTGTTTGGGCTGGGAATTCATCTCCAGTTAAGGTAATGTGTCTTCATCACAGGAGGAGCTCCAAGTGCCAATCAGGTGCATTGCTTGGCTGCAGTCCTAGCTCAGGGCTGGTGCTGGACTCACAGCAGTGCTTCCTGTCAGCTCCTGCAGACTCTTATGGAGCTCACAGGGTTGGTGACACCATTGAGAGTCTTGTGGCTGGGATTGCTGGGCTGGGTGCTTGGTCCCCAGCCAGTGAAGTGGTTGCACTGCTTATTCCAGACACACTTCATGCTCTGTCTCTGAGCCATTTCTGTACTGTCTACTCCAAAGTTTTTTTCCATGTCCATCCCCTGTCCCCTCTAACACTGGGGAACAAGAGGCCACTCAAAGACTGGGCTCTGGCCAGTGGGAGCCAGTGTGAGGGGAGCAGAGGGACTGCGGTCTGGCTGGCTGGACCTCTTGGCTGAGCCTGCAGGGCATCACTCCATGTGCCTCTCTCATCCTGGCTGCCATGTGCCTATGGCTTGCTGCTGCCAGGAACCTGGCTGCAAACTGCCTCCTGTATCCCACAGAGACCGTCACCTCTGCCCCCTCCCTGCCCCACATCATCCATGAGCCCATCAGGTGCACATGCTCCATGCAGGGGACTGGCTTCTCCTGCCCCAGTGGCGTGGGGGGCCACCCCCCACAGATGAAGGTGGTGACGGGGGACATCCTGGCAGACATCACGGGGCGCAACGTCTCTGAGTACCTGCTCTACACTTCAGACCGCTTCCGGCTGCACAGGCAAGAGAGAGGCTGGGGGTCCTGCCCAGCACCGTGGCATGGGAGCGGAGGCCTCGGGCAGTGGCAGGTGCCAGGGTTGCTGTCGAGTGGCCTTGCTCCTGAGCTCAGGGGGTCAGCAGTCACACTTTGGACATGCTTTGTCTCACAGGTACGGAGCACTCACCTTTGGCAATGTCCAGAAATCCATCCCAGCTTCCTTTGGGGCCAGAGCACCTGCCATGGTGCGCAAGATTGCCGTCCGGAGGACAGCCCAGGTGGGAGCATGCTGAGCACCAAAGCATTCAGGAGGTGGGGGGGTGGCAGCAGCCTCAGTGTGATGGGGAGGAGGAAGACAGCACTGCCTGCACAGCAGGGCCTGCTCATCCACTGCTCTGCAACCATGCTTTCCACCAAGGGGGCTGTCTGGGCTCTCTCTCCACGGAGGCATTTTGCAGCGCTCCCAACACAGTGGGTCAGACCCACTGGGTCAGCAGTGGCCTGCTTTCCTCACAACCATGAACACAGGGGTACCCATCTCACCCCACCCCATCCCATCCTGCATATCTGGCCTTGCCCAGCTCCTGCTGCCCCCCACTACTCTTTCTTTTCTCCTTCAGGTCTTCTACAACAACAAGGGCTACCACAGCATGCCCACCTACCTCAACACTCTCAACAATGCCATCCTGCGAGCCAACTTGCCCAAGAGCAAAGGCAACCCTGCTGCCTATGGTGAGAGCCTGAAGGAGTTTTAAGGACAGAAACACATCAGGAACAGCTTGAGGGCATGGCCAAACAAAGCCCTGATCTAAAGTGCATTATTCCCCCTTGAACCAAGTGAGCTAATGCCCAGCTGGGGCAGGGGGCTCACACTCCTTGATTATATGTGGCTTGAGGTCTGGACTAGGCAGGATCTGGCTGGGGCAGTGCCTTCTGAGTTTGTGGACATGTCTGAAAGATCTGTGTGCCAGCTGGTGAGAGGGAGGGCTCAGCCCCAAAGTGCTGCATTGCAAGGAATAAAGATCATCATGCTGAGTTATGATCACGCAGGCTGGGGCTGTGGCAATATTTTATCTCCCATGCCAGCTTTCATGCTCAAGTGTTTCTTTTTCCTGCAGGCATCACAGTCACCAACCATCCCATGAACAAGACCAGCGCCAGCCTGTCCCTGGATTACCTGTATGTATGGGGAGCTGGTTCAAGGGAGGGTGGCCATCGTGTAGAATGGGAGGGAGCTCCCTGCTGTGGTTTGCAGGGGAAAGCTGAGGATTCTGCTGTGCATGGGCTGTGGGGTGGGACTGGGAGGCTGTGACATGGGAGTCCCTGTTCTTTGCACACTGGGCGGGCAGCTGAGGTTGATGGTCTCTGTTCTTGCTCCTGATGCAGCCTGCAAGGCACAGATGTAGTGATTGCCATCTTCATCATCGTGGCCATGTCCTTTGTGCCAGCCAGCTTTGTGGTGTTTCTGGTGGCTGAGAAAGCCACCAAGGCCAAACACCTGCAGTTTGTGAGTGGCTGTGACCCTGTCATCTACTGGCTAGCCAACTATGTGTGGGATATGGTGAGCGGAGCACATGGCCTCACTGTTAATCACTCTGGGAGGAGCAGGCAGGCATTCACTGAAGTTTCTGTCCTCTCCAGCTGAACTACCTGGTGCCAGCCACATGCTGTATCATTATCCTGTTTGTGTTTGACCTCCCAGCGTATACCTCTCCCACCAACTTCCCTGCTGTCCTCTCACTCTTCCTGCTGTACGGGTATGTTGCTGAGATGGGGTGAGCAATGCAGGGGGTGAGATGTGGTACATTGGTGTGTCCATCCACACTGTGGCTGCACCAGAATCTGGCTCTGGGGCTGCCTGTGTAGCTGTTCTGCAGTTTCTATAGCTCATGGGCTGTGAGCCCTGGGCTGGGAGACCCCAGGAAGGATGGGGCTGGGAGATGGGCTCTGGGAGATCCCAGAGCTCACTGGTTGTTGCTGTGGTCCCTTTCCTGCCCCACTCATGTGCAGTCCTGCTGCTTGCCTCCCCAGCTGGTCCATCACCCCCATCATGTATCCTGCCTCCTTCTGGTTTGAGGTGCCCAGCTCTGCCTATGTCTTCCTCATCGTCATCAACCTCTTCATTGGCATCACAGCCACCGTTGCCACGTTCCTGCTTCAACTCTTTGAGCATGACAAGGTATGAGCTTCACAGCTCTGTCTGGGGCCACCAGGAAGGGAGGAGATGCCTCTGTCAACTTGGTGAAAGGATAGATGCTCCTTGCATGGTGCAAGGAGTCAGAATGCTGTGACAAAGCCTGTGGCTCCTGCACAGCATGTGGTGGTGGTGCCTGCTTGCTGCCAGGGTGGTGCCAGGCAGGATGGGGCCTCAGGAGGTCTCTACTGCAAACTCCTGCTCATGGCAGGGTCAGCTGTGAGCCCAGACTGCATCTTGGTGACCATCCTGATACTAGCAGGTGCTACAGTCCCCAAAGATGTTTTTGATGGCTGTATTCTCTCTGTCCATCTCCACAGGATTTGAAGTTGGTTAACAGCTACCTGAAGAGCTGCTTCCTTGTATTCCCTAACTACAACCTGGGCCATGGCTTGATGGAGATGGCCTACAATGAGTACATCAATGAATACTATGCCAAGATCGGTATGGCCTCTTCCTCCCACCCTCCCTTGCTCCAGGGTGGGCCAGGGGAGACCACTGTACTGCACATCCTCTCCTACCACCCTGTGGGACTCTCCTGGGATCTAGAGCAACCTGCAGCAAAGAGCTGGGGGATGTGAATGAGGGCCTCAGGAGCAGACACAGTTGAGAGCCCGTTGAGAGGCATGTTGTGGTGCCAGCGATGCTGAGCATGGTTCCTTGGGCCATTCCACATATCAGGCCTGCAGAGAGCAAAGGTTGTGAGCCCTGGCAGAACTGCACATTGCTGTTGTCATCACACACTGCCCGTGGTGTGGGCACTGTGCAGTGATCTGAGATGGGAATGCAGGGTTTGCTTTGTTCCAGATGTAATCTCTTGTTTGCACAGCTGCATTGCCCTACCAAAACGACCGGTAAGCTAATTGCAGCTTTAAGTTGACATCAGAGAGTTCTGGTGCTGCTGGCATCACAGGAAGTATTTAGGAGCAGAATGTGACACATCCACTCAGTACCCATTCTTGGATTGATCCGCCCCACTGAGGTTGAAAAGTCGCAGGGTGATTTCAGCAACAAATGCGTTGTGAATGGAAAGCCTTGTAACTGTGGTGCCAGCAATGCCAGCTAGCCTGGGCAGCTGCAGGAATGTGTCAGGGGAGGGAATGCAGAAGCAGGGTAGTGTCGCATATCAGCTCAGCTTAAGACATAGAGAAAGTGGCACTGAGATAGCAGCTGCTGCTATCTGGTTTTGCTGCTGACCCTTTGGGCAGGGGCATCACCCACATCACCTCTGGTCTGTTCTGGTGGTGGTCCTGTCCTCTGGACAGGTGCTGTGGTTTTGGCTGTGCAGGAGGGCACATGGGCTGGATGTCTTCCTGGAAAGGTACCCCAGCTGCCCTGTGCTCTTCATCCCACTTAGGGCAGTTTGATAAAATGAAATCACCCTTCGAATGGGACATTGTGACACGAGGGCTCGTTGCCATGACTATCGAAGGCTTTGTCGGCTTCTTCATCACCATCATGTGCCAATACAACTTCTTCCGGAAGCCCCAGTGAGTGTGGCAGGGCTGTGCAGGGCCATGCTCTCACTGGCTGCAGCCTCCCCAGCCCTTTGCAATGAGGCAAAGCTTTGCTGTGGGACCCTCAGCTCAGTGCTGTCCCTGCCACCCGTCCCCAGCCTCTGCCCCTGGAGGGGTGGGGGAGGGGGGCTTGCACCTCACCCTGCCCCTTGCTCCCTTCTGCAGGCGGCTCCCAGTCTCCACCAAGCCCATCGAAGATGACATCGACGTGGCCAATGAGCGGCACCGCGTTCTGCGCGGCGATGCTGACAACGACATGCTGAAGATCGAGAACCTCACCAAGGTACGGCCGGGGGTATGGCACAGGGGTGCAGGGGGGCATTCAAGGGATGTGGGCTGGGCTGGGGATGCCACGCTGAGCACCCTGCCCTGCCAGGTGTACAAGTCCCGCAAGATAGGGCGCATCCTGGCTGTGGACCGGCTGTGCGTGGGTGTGCGGCCTGGGGAGTGCTTTGGGCTGCTGGGTGTCAACGGTGCAGGAAAGACCACCACCTTCAAGATGCTGACAGGGGATGAGAGCACAACAGGTGGAGAGGCCTTCGTTAACGGGCACAGGTATGGGGGCATGGGCTGGCTGGGGCCACCCTCTTGCTTGTGGATGGGATGAGGACTGCTTTGGAGCTTCCCATGAAAAAGCAGTACGAGCCTACCCCTGGGACTCAGTGCAGCCCTGCATCCTGATGAACCATCCTTGTCTGTGCACTGTCTTTGACCCTGGTGTTCCTTCTCCCTTTGGCCCCTCTGTCCTTCTCACAGCATCCTGAAGGAGCTCCTGCAGGTCCAGCAGAGCTTGGGCTACTGCCCCCAGTTTGACGCGCTCTTTGATGAGCTGACAGCCCAGGAGCACCTGGAACTTTACACGCGCCTGCGTGGCATCCCCTGGAAGGACGAGGAGCGGGTAGGGTTTTGGTCGGGTGTTTGTCAGTTCCTGAGGGCTGGTGCTCTGCTGCTCTGGGAACAGCATCTCAGCCATCACTGGGGGGCCCCGAAATGGGTGTAGCCCCCCTCACCACTCTGCTTGCTGCTGCCCCAGGGTAGTGCAGCACCAGCAGTGCTCCCTGTCCAGGGCTGAGCACAGGTGCTGGGAGGCCCCAGTGGTGCTCAGAGCTATGTGAGGGGCTACCACAGGATTATTTGCCCATTGCCCTCTGTCAGCTCTTCACATCCTTTGCCCAGGGGTGTTTGGGGCCCCAGGAGGATGACCACAGCCCTCTGCTTCTTGCAGGTGGTGAAGTGGGCACTGAAGAAGCTCGAACTGACCAAGTACGCTGACAAGCCTGCCAGCACCTACAGCGGAGGCAACAAGAGGAAGCTGTCCACTGCCATCGCTCTGATCGGATACCCAGCCTTCATCTTCCTGGTGCGCCCCAGGTCCCCTGGCTCCCTGTGACATGAGGTCTTCATTCCCCCCTCATAAGACCGACGTTCCCACTCAATTCCATACCACTGGGTGTGGACCCAGGCTAGCATGCAGCTGTCCTGGGTGAAACAGTGCCCTGGGGAGGGGCTGCCTACCCCATGGGCTTTGCCATGAGCATTCTAAGCTGGGGGGTAGAGAGGCAGAGCTGTGCCTATGCAATGGGAAAGCTATTGTGGGGTTCCCCCCAAGAGCTGGCTTGTCTGAGGGTGCCATGTGTCCCACAGGATGAGCCTACTACAGGGATGGACCCCAAGGCACGGCGCTTTCTCTGGAACCTCATCCTGGATGTCATTAAGACAGGCCGCTCCGTAGTGCTCACATCCCACAGGTCTGAGGGGCTTTAGGCAACACTTGCAGTGCCTCCAGGCACTGTGGGCAAATGGTGGGGGGGAGAGAGGCTCTTCAGCCTCTGGGGGACAGCATATGGCAAAGGGCACAAGAGTGGAGGGAGCCTGCTGCTGCCGCCTCCCATCACTGGTGGTGGTGGCCCCAGTGCATCAGTTGAAGGCCTGAGAAGCTCGGCTCCCTGTGTGCCACAGCCTGCAGCTCCTCTCTGGCTGCCCATGCTGCTTGTTTCCAGGCTCAGGCCTGCCCTCTTTTCCCAGCATGGAGGAATGTGAGGCGCTCTGTACCCGCCTGGCCATCATGGTGAACGGGCGGCTGAAATGTCTTGGCAGTATCCAGCACCTGAAGAACAGGTAAGAGCCTGGGGGGGTCCAGCAACCTTCCAGGAGGTGCCAGTTACCACATGGCAGGGTGACAGCATGGCATCCACCCCAAGCTTACAGCCCTTTGTGCAGGTGCTTTGGAGAGTGGGCAGCGGGACTGGGGCAGCCCCAGTGGGTGTAGTCACTGTATCCTTGGCAGGCAGGTGTCTGTGGGGTTGGTCTTTCCCCACAGAGATGCAGGTGGGGTAGTAGGGCCTCATGGGGACCACCCCGTCCCTCTGCAGGTTTGGTGATGGCTACATGATCACAGTGCGCACAAAGTCCAGCCTCAATGTCAAGGAGGTGGTGAGGTTCTTCAACCGCAACTTCCCTGAGGCCATCCTCAAGGTAAGGTCCCAGCAGTGACAGTGCCATCTCTCTTAGCCCGTGTAATGGTGGAAGCAGCCTTCATCCCCTAAGGGACTTCATCCTCCCTTCAACTAGGGGGATGTGGGTGATGTGATGCAGTGGGGGGAGTGTGTGCTCCAATGTGACCTCAATGACTTTGCAGGAGAGGCACCACACTAAGGCTCAGTACCAGCTCAAGTCGGACCAGATCTCACTTGCACAGGTCTTCAGCAAGATGGAGCAGGTGGTGGATGTGCTGGGCATTGAGGACTACTCCGTCAGCCAAACCACACTGGACAACGTGAGGCTGGGGATGGCATGAGTGGCTGGGTGCTCATGCTGAGGGAGGGTAGCAGTGCCCATTTGCCTGCCAGAGGCCTTCAGGACAGGAGCGAGTGCTGAGCTGGGAGCTTGGGGGCACACAGAGGCTGGGTCACAGCAGAAAAGATGCCAGGTGAGGGGCAGACTTGGTGTAGGGCTCTCACCCCTTTTTCCTGCCAGGTGTTTGTGAATTTTGCCAAGAAGCAAAGCGACAACCTGGAGCAGCAAGAGACAAGCCCCAGCTGTGCCCTGCAGTCCCCCTGGGAGCGTGTGCTGAGCCTGCTGCGCCCACGGGCTGCACCCACAGAGCTGCGGGCCCTGGTGGTGGAGGAGCAAGAGGACCTGGAAACAGATGATGAAGGCCTCATCAGCTTCGAGGAGGAGAGGGTGAGAGGCAGCCCTGGCATCTCAGTGTCCCCACTCTCATCTCTATCCTTGTCATGGGGCCCCAACATTGTGCCTGGGCTCTCATCCTGGGGAATTGAGGCCTGGGGGGAGGGAGGCAGACCCAAAGGTGATTATCAGGGGAGGAGGAATCTGGGGGCTCACCCCAGCTCCTGGGCAGAGCAGCCCCCCCTGAGCCCTGCCATCTGTGTGTCTCCAGGCTCAGCTCTCGTTTAACACAGACACGCTGTGCTGAGGAGCTGAGGGGGAGCCATATCCCCAGGCTGTGACACCATCGAACACTTTTCACCTTTCCCCTCCCTTCACCCCCATCGAGCGGACGCAGCTGGCGTTGGGGTGTAGATGGCCTCCTCCACCTGCCCTGCTGCTGAGGAAGATGCAGTGGGTACAGCACCAGCCCTGACGGACCCTGCAAGCTGCCAGCCCCAGCCAGCCTTGTCTCCTTCAGCTCCAGGGGTATGTCCCCATGCCACTCCTGGGGCTGCCGTCCTCACCAGCTTGCCAGGCTGCCACATGCCACGAACAGACTGTGAAGAGGACATGATGCCGTTGCCATCAGCCCCACACATCCCAGGATGGGGAGGATGCTGGTGAGCGCGGTGCCCTTGGACAGCTACACTGCACCCACCCCAGGGACTCCTGGCCATGAGAATGCCTGTGCTCCATCTCAGCCCAGGCCTGGCCCTTGTGTGGTCAGAGGAAGGACTGCAGCTTTCTCCTCATTTCCTGTGCTTGCTGGGCTTGGTGCTGGCCGTGGCATCACAGGGGGGTCATCACAGGGGGGTCAGTGGCCCAGCATGGCAGGGGCCAGAGCTCTGGTGCTTCGCCCTAGTTTGGTCACTGCTGCCGGTGCTGCTGCCAGGACCTTGCTGTGCCCTCACCCCCCTGGGCCCCCAACTCACTGCCTTGCCCCAGGCTGCTCCTGACTGGGGCATGATGCTGGGCCTGCTCTGCCCTGCGTTCCCCAGCTTGCTCTGGGCACTCAGAGCCATCCCTGGGGCAGGGCACTGGCACCCACACCAAGAGGCACGTGGTGGGGCAGAGGAGTATTTCACAGGGTATTGAATATGCTGGCACCAGCTATTTGTCCCCTCTGCCCCTAACCGTGTCCTCCAGCCTCCCACCCTGCCCTGTTAGCCATTGCTCCCTCCACTCCGGCATGCACAGGGCAGTGCTGCAGCTGTGCCACCCATCCTGTTCTCTGTGTTCCAGTGTGGGAGTGTTGGTTCACTGGGAGCACTGAGAGGGGGCTGCTGCACACAGGATGGCTTCTAGCCTGGAAACAACCTCGAAGGGTGAGGGCAGGGCAGCCCCCCTGGGAACTGGTCAGCCGGGCAGCAGTGTCTGAGCTGCTGGGCAGGGAAAGGCAGCAGCAGCAGTGCCCATCTGTGTGCAGCATCAGCCAGGGCTGGAGTGGGCACCATCAGGGTGGCAGCACCCCTCCTTTCTGCAGAGGGTCCTACCACCTTGTCATCCACAGGGGGCTGTGCCCAGCACCCCCAGACTGCAGCTTTTCTGCAGTCCACAGCCATGCCCAAAGCAGGGGTGACTGCTGAGCCTGTACTGCTAACCTGGCCACCTCTCTGCACCGCAGGGCTCCCACCCCCCTCCCCGAGGTGGCCATGCCTGGCTGCCCACACTGTTCTGCCCATGCCCACCTCCTGCCAGGTGTGCAGTGGGGCACTTTGAGCTCACTTTTGGGGGCAGTGCCATGGGGGTATGGGATGGAGCTCAAGGACAGGAGCACAGGGTGGGAGCAGGTGCCACCTTGCCCTCTGCTGTGCCCACAGCCCACTGGAGCTTGCCAGTCCCGTGTGCCACCTACTAGAGGTTGTGATACAATATACAGTATTTTCAATAGGGGAAAAACTGGGGGGGAGTGGGGGGAGAGATGAATTCTATTTTCAGATTTTTCAGACCATTTATTTTTTATGGCATACTGGAAACTGGCTGGTCCCTGGGTGGTGCAGGGGGTAAAGGAGCAGGTGCTGGGGGAGCAGCGAACTGTGCAGGCCTCCAGGTGTGACCTGGGAGGGGGTCACAGCTCAGGCACCACGGGTAGGCACAGGGCCGTGTCTTCATCCCACAGCTGCCCTGCTGCTGTGGCTGCTCGCAAGGAGAAACCCTCCCACCCCAGCACTCCCTGCCGGTGCCATCTCACTGTCCTTGGGTGCTCAGCAAAGCCGTCGTGCCCCTCAAAGAGTGCCCAGCAGAGCCTGGGGGCCGCGTGCCCTCCCTGCTCCAGGTGCGGGGGGGCCGTGCAGTCTGGTGCCCCACGGCAGTTGCGCTGGAACAGCGCGTTGCCCAAGGCGGGGTGCCCGCTGCCTTAACAGTGTTTGCTTTCTTGAATTTGGCCCCGCTTCCCAGCTCGCCCCGCCCCCCCGCAGGAGCGGCTCCTGTGCCACGCGCAGCCCCGAGCGTGGGGCACCTCGATGGGTGGGGGTGCTTCGGAGGAGCCTGTACATTGCTAGCAAACGAAAAACGAGAAGGATGAAATGTGAAAATAATGATTGTTTTAAATAAAAAATAACTGGAGCCGGCGAGGCTCACAGTGCCCCGGGCAGGGCGGGGGGGTGCAGGGGCACGGCGTGGGCACGGCGCTGCTGCATCGCCCGGAGCCGATGCGGGGATGGTGGGGGGTGGGCAGGAGGAGGGGGAAGGGAAAGCACTGCGCGCCGTGGGGCACAGTCTCCCCGAGCAGAGCCTCCCTTTGCCGCTCCGCTGCGGTCGCGGGGCCCCGCGACGGGGTGGCCCCTCTTACGTGGGGCCACGCGTACGTAGGAGCGGGAGCACCCCGGGCAGGAATGTGGGTTGGGAGGGGCGGCAGCTCTGGTACGGGCACTCGCGGCACAGTCACCGCTCAGCCGCCTCCCAGCATGGACGAGAAGCCCCAGATCCAGCTCTTCGTCAAGGTGAGGACTCGCCCGGGGCCAGGGAGCAGCTGCTGCTGCTGCTGCCTGGGAACGCCGGGGCAGCCAGAATTGCCATCGGCGTCCGACCGCTGCCCCGGGAGCTGCACCGGAGCGCGGCGGCTGAGCTCTGCCTTTGCCCGTAGGCGAGCGAGGACGGAGAGAGCGTGGGGCACTGCCCCTTCTGCCAGCGGCTCTTCATGGTGCTGCTGCTTAAAGGGGTGCCCTTCACCCTCACCACCGTGGACACGAAGAGGTGAGCGGTACCCGCCACGCGCTGCCGGCCAGAGGTTGGGGTTGGACAGTCCTGCCCCGTGCTCTGGCCGGGGAGCTGCGGGGAGGTACCACCACGCGGGTAAAGGGCTGAGGAGAGCTGCTGTTACGCCCTGGCTGCCCACCACTGCTCTAAGGGAGGGCGGCGGGCACTTCTTGGGCGGAGCTGACACAGGGCAGGAGCCCCCGAGAAACCGCCTCATCCTTTTGCCCAAGACACTGGGGGTCCCGGTGTGCTGCAGTTCCCTGGGCAGCACAGGTGTCAGCATCTACCTCTCTCCCGCAGGGCACTGGATGTGCTGAAGGACTTTGCGCCTGGTGCCCAGCTGCCGGTTCTGCTCTACAATGGAGACTCCAAAACTGACACAGTCACCATCGAGGACTTCCTGGAGGCCAGGCTGGCACCCCCCACGTCAGTGGCTAGCACTGCCCTGAGAGGGGCTAAGGAGGGGTGGAGAAGCTGAGGAAGGGGCAGGGGTGGCAGGTCCCAGCCCTGCTGCCTCTTTTCCCAGCTGTGCCCTTGTCACTGCAGGTTCCCCAGCCTGGTTCCACAGTACAAGGAGTCAAGGCTGGCTGGAAACGACATCTTCCACAAGTTTTCCTCCTTCATCAAGAACCCAGTGCCTGCTCAGGATGAGGGTGAGGAGCTGGGGGGCGGGCCGAGCTGTGCCATGCCACGTGGGGGCAGAGGCAGCACCAGCCTGAGCCAGGCAAGAACAGTTATTAATGTGGGGGTCTGCCTGCTGCCCTGTCTCTGCACACTGCTGTCACCCCACAGCACTGCAGCGAAACCTGCTGAAGGCCCTGCTGAAGCTGGATGAGTACCTGAGCACACCTCTGGAGCATGAGCTGGCCCGCGAGCCCCACCTCCGCACCTCCCAGCGCCGCTTCCTCGATGGTGACCAGCTCACATTAGCTGACTGCAACCTGCTGCCCAAGCTCAACATTGTGCAGGTGCCTGTCCCACCTATAATCCTTCTTTCTTCTCCTTGCCCTGTCTCCTTTGTGCCACCTGCCCCACATTCTCACCTCCTCTTCGGTACTCACTTTCCACCTGCCTGCAGCAACTTCCCTTTCCCCTGTGCAATGCCCCTGCTTGCTGTGCCCCCCCAGGCACCTATCTGGCACCCCACAGCTCTGGCCCTGCACAGCACCTTCCCAGATCTCACTCCCTCTGCATCTTGCACTGGGTACCCCTCCTCCATCCTATGCCATGCCAGTGATGTCCTCTTGCCCAATGCCACTCTCCTGACTCCCTCCAGTGAGCACCACCAGCTCCTGCCCCTCCCCCCGGGATTCCACAGGCACACAGTGATGGGCTGTTTCTGCCCACAGATTGTCTGCCAGCATTACCGCCGCTTTGGCATCCCCAAGGACCTGCAGGCGGTGTGGCGCTACCTTAACAACGCTGGTGAAACCAAGGAGTTCAGATACACCTGCCCCAGCAGTGAGGAGATTGTGCAGGCCTACCGCTCCGTCGTCCGGTCCCCGCAGTGAGCCGGGCAGACTCCCAGGTGGGCACAGGGCCAGGCAGCAGCAGCTTGGTGCCCACCTGGTCCTGCTGCTCCCACCGCCATCCTGCCCACACATGCTTGGGAGAGCAGAGCATCAGCACCCAAATTTCCCCAGCTGGCACCCGAGGTGTCTCATATTGAGCCTGCTAACATTTTCTTGCTTCTTATTTCACCCTCCCTGCCCGGCCGGGATACCCTCGGCCCACCCTTATGATCCCTCAAGCATTAAGGATGGGTACAGTCAAGGGCACTGCTTGTAACAGAACTGGGTAATGCTGAGGGAAACAGTGGGGGCTAGGGAGGAAAAGCTGCCTGGAGGGCAGACATTTGCAGTGGGCATCTCTGCAGCCTCCCACCACGCAAACAGCCTAAAACGGGGCTGTGGTCAGGACAGCAGGCACTGCAGTGTGCCTGTGAGCAGCAGCACAGGGTGAGGGGAATTGGCACAGCCTCCACAAAGCCCCGCGAATGGAGCTGGAGCAACACTGCAGTGGTGACACCCCACCCCATCATCAGTGCCCTGGCAAGGGGAGCAGAGGACAATGTCCCACAAGGACTTGCTGCTAGGAAGCTCTCTGGAGCACATTTGGGACAGGGATGGGGATGAAGTGGAGAAAGTCCAAGCCATGTATCAGAGCACCTGGAAATCAATAAAGGCTTTGCAAGCAAGACAGGAGCGTGTCTGGAGTGACCAGCCACTACACCACCAACCCATCCACCGGCAAAAAACTGGCCAAGTGCACTCCTTGGAGCCCTTGAGCCTCCAGATTCAGCTGAAATTGGCTGCTGAGCAATAGAAGCATAGAATGAAATGACACACCCACACTGTCATGCTGGCCGGGTACCCAGACCCACTGGCCAAAACCAGCTTTACTGGCAATAAGCTAAGCACAGACAACCTTTAAAAAAATCCTTCAATACTCTTTTAAAAACTGCACCAACTCATAGCAAGTGGGGCAGAGGGGTGGCAGCTGTCAGCAGGTAAAAGCTGCAAGGCAAAAAGCCACCACTTTGTCACTGCTGCCTCACCTGTCCCCAAGGCCATGTCCCAGCACAGCCAAGGAGACCCTGCGTCCACCTGGTGCTGCCTGCAGGTCCCACCTGCCCCTCAGGGTTCCTGGCCCTGCATGCATCACACCCACATTGAGGCAGGGTGCAGGGAGACCTCAGTGGCCACATGTGGCTGACAAAGCTGCTGTTGGGAGGACAGGACAGTGTAGATCATGAGTCTTCGAAGTCCACTCCAGATGGAACAGATTTGCTAGCAAAGGACACAGGGAGTCACATACCAGTCCAAGCTGTGCATCCTACAGAGCATGGCCCAGTGAATCTCAGGCCCAGCACTGGGCTGTGGAACAGTATACCTTTTGAAGCCAGGGTTAATGAGGGACTCTCCCGGGATCTTCCTCTTTGCTGGCAAAATGGAGCCAGCAGCCCTGTTCTTCCTGGGGCTGGGGTCTGCCTCAGCAAGGGGGGAGGGACAGGGAAAGCAAGAGGTCAGCAGGGAGCTCCGGCAGCACTGAGGGCACTTCTGAGCCTGGGGAGCACCTCTAGCAGTTACAGTGGGTGAGGAAGGCCTGGGAGAGCTGCAAAGGCCTCTAGTTTGGAAGAGCATCAGAGTTGGCCCTCCCCTGCAGGCAGGCACGCTAACCTATCCAGTGGTGCACCAGACACCTCAGGAGCACTGCCCTTCCTGCACCAGGGAGAGCACTGACAGCAGTGGGGGCAGCAGCCACGTGGAGGAGGCTCAGCACCCCGAGGGGCTCCCAGCCCCAGCAGCCTCCGGGGGAAGAGAAAGCAAAGAAGCGTGCAGCACAGCCCACAGAACCACTCACCTGGCAGGAGGGGCTGCTGGTTCTGGGTGGAGTTCTTCTCGGGGCTGTAGGAAGAGCCCAGCGCTGTGTGACAGGAACAGGAGTCGAAGCTCGTGCCAGCGTCTGCTCTGCAATTCCCTGCCCAACAGTTCCCCGCCCAGCATGGCCACAGGGAGCCCTCCTCCGGCCCACCTCCACCCGGGGGCCTCCCCCTCAGGTGGGGCACTCAGGAGGTGCCGGGGCGGTGCCGCGGGGACACGGCCGTGCTTCTGTATGCGACTTCCACGCGGGACATCTCCTGGCCGAAGTGCTCTACAACGGCGCACGTCAGCCCCCAACAGAAGAGGCCGGATGCTATAACCCCCCACCCTCCCCTTCCCCTTCCCCCCCGGCCCCCCACTCCCCCCCATTTCCATGGGGGCCTCTCCGACGACCACGAGCCGCTCGCCCCTTTCTCTCTGCCCCGTCCCGCAGCCGCACCTTCCAGGCGCTCCTCCAGGTCCCGGACGCGGGCGGCCATAGCGAAGAGCAGCGCCTGGAGCTGCGGCCGCGCCTCGGCAGCGGGCAGCCGGGAAAGCAGCAGAGCGTCGCGCCCCTCCCGCAGCTGCAGCGTGGCCGCCCCGTCCCGCAGCTCCAGCGAGACGGTCCCGCGGCCCAGCGCTGTCCTGCTGGACGGGAGCGCGGTGAGCCGGGACCCGCAGCCCGGCGGAGGACGGACGGACGGAGGTCCCGGGTCCCCTCCCCCGCCGGGAGCCCACCTGAGCTCCGCGACGCCGTTCTCCGGCGCGTCTCCGCCGAGCCGCCCGGCCCACACCTCCAGCGCGTCGGTCACACTGCGGAGCAGCGGTTCAGGCCGGGCCCCGTCACCCCGTTGCCCCGCACACCGCCCCGCAGGGCACTTACTACACGGTGGCGGCCGAGCCGGGGCCAGGCGCGGGGCGGCAGTAGCAGAAGTAGCGGCCCGGGCCGGCCCGCAGCACGCCCGACGGCTCCGCCATTGCAGTGCCGGAAGGGGCGGCCGCGGCACGGCGTACCTCGGGCCGAGGCGGGGGGAGGACGGCTTGTCCCCCCAACGCCGGAGGTGTGCGGAGCCGGGGGGGGTCGGGTGCTGCCCCCGGCCCTGACGGCACCGCGGCCGGGCCCGCCCTGGGTCGCCGTTCCCGCACGCAGCGGCGCTGCGTTTGCCGCGCAGAAGCTGGCGAAGCTGCAGGGGAACCTGCTGCTGTTTGTGGGTGAGTGCCCCGTGCCGCCTCCCCACCTATGACGGGTGCTATGAGAAAGGTACGCGCCAATCGATACCAATTCAGTTAGGAATTTATTAAGCAAGCAATGAACGAGCGAAACAGCGCCGGGCGGACGGGGGTCTCCGCTCCACCAGAGGCGCACAACGTGGACCCTCCCATCCCTTCCTTTTATTGTCTCTTATTTCCGCATTCATGTCTTTTTCTGCGGCTGCGCCGGCCGTTACCAGGGGGTCGTTCTCTGCCTCCTGGTGGTCGAGGTGATGAAGGCCGTGGTCTTCCTCAGCTCAGATCATGTGCACTCAAGAGGAGATTTCCACATATTTCTCACGGTTTCTCAGAAGGTCACTGTTATCTGCTGTCCACTGTACAGGATGTGAGAACTAAGTGCTGTGGCTCCAATTTGCACAAACTACATAGTTTCCAGACAAAATATTGATATATCTGTTTCAAGACTTTTACAAACTACACAGTTCCCAGAAAAACATTGACATATCTATTTTGAGTCAGTTTGATTAACAAGTACAAAATTAACTTTTACCACAGTTCCCCCTTTTTTTCATTTTGTTCATCAAACCGAGTCACCACTTCTCAATGAAGTGTACTTTTTATCTTGTTGTATTAATGAGGTAACTCCAGTCCCTGTTCCAATCACTCCGAGTCCCAATAAAGTTGCTATAGTTATTGCAATGATAGGCTCTCTCTTTTTTACATGCCTTTGAACATATCCATTTAGCTCCTGGCACTGGAATTACCCATTTCTTATCTGTTTCAACTATTGACATTTGAAAGTAACCACAAAGTGATTTCTTCCCTTTTGGTACTCGCCCTATACACGCCCCTGAGCCTGTGACATGTTTCATGGTTAGTCCCTCCCTCCTATCTCCCCGCTGGCATAGGGAAGCTGCTTCTTCTACACTCAGGCTGTAGGTGAAATTCACTCTGATAGCTTTGTAATAAGGGGGGTTTATATCATAACAAAGCCAACATGCCATAGTCACATTAAGACGGCTAGCATCCAAAATCTCATATGAAGCTGATACCATTTTCCATAGCAAGCTCTGAGTAGTTTTCTGTTCTAAGGGTGTTACAGAAGGATTTATTTTCTTTGAACTACTGCCAATATTCAAATTAGAATCCATTTGAGAACCCAATGGTCCTTTTATAACCCTATTTGGCCCTACAGTCTGAGGTGAAGATTGTACTACTTCTTTACAAATTTGTATTATACTTCCCCTATCATGTTCACGTTCCCATGCTCTTACTCCACAAATTTTTCCCGTTATCCATCCCTGAACTTGTGGTTTTTGTATTTCAATTGTTAGACTCACACAAGTCCCAGGTTTTACCACCATTCCCTCTGAAGAGTAAAACACAACATTCACACTTTGGTGCCCAATTCACAGTTAGAAATCTAATACTGGAAAATATCAATTCACAAACTAACATCGAATAATGGTGCCCCTACTGTAACATTTGTGGCAATAATTTGAGAATCATCAACCCTTATAAGTGTCCATTTAAACAGCTGGTGGGGGTTTTTGTCCGTCCTCACCATTGTAACTCATAACAATATTGTCACTATTGTTGGTGCACTCATTTTCCAGAATGAATACCCCTAGTTATTTCTTAGTTTCTTCCAATTTATACAGTGAGCACTTTCAGTATTGCTTTGTGAGGCCTTCCAGATTAGGAGACAAAGGTCAAGGCGATTTCACCCCAGAGGTCATTCTCATAGCCCCACCATTGTACGCCTCTGCCTTCCTCGCCTACTCTTTTGCTTAGAGCAGCGAGGTGTATGATCTTCTCGGCAGCAGTCATATTCTTCAGGGGAACCTCCATTTCCCTTGCCTTATGAGTCTTCCCAATCTCTATCTTTCAGCCCTTTTGGGTTTTAGCCTCTTAATTGCTCACAAAATTATCTCAAATTGTCGTTTTTACCAAATATCTTAAGGGGTATCCATAGGAAGAGTGAGTTCACCAGTGTTCAACATTGGATATACAATAAAATTACTAAGTTAGTCCATCTGTTATAAAAAAAAAACAGTTTTACTTTTTCCTTAGAGTGATTTTTAGATCGTCTGAAGTCTTGGACACCTCCCACTGGGGTCCTGTATCATGGATTGGTCCTTTCGCTCGGCTCACATGGGTCCATCTGCGCTCAGCTGCACAGATTGCTGTTCCTGTTGTTAGTAAAACAAGAAATGGCCCTTCCCAACGTGGAGTTAAAGATGACTCTTTCCACATTTTAATTAGCACCTTGCTTCCTGGACTGATTTGGTGGGGACTGTTTCCAGTCCTTTATTATTTCATTCCTTCTCTTATTAATTCCAATTAAGTATTCCTGTAGTAATTTTTCTTCTACCTTGGGGTGTCCCAATGGGAGTTCTAAATCATATGGCGTTCCATATAACATTTAAAAAGGGGATACTCCAGTATCTGTTCTTGGCTGTGTTCTTAAATTAAGTAGTGCCAGGGGCAAACACTTAACCCAGGGCATCTTGGTTTCAATCATTAATTTCATAAGCAGTTTTTTAATTTCCCTGTTCATCCTTTCTACTTTTCCAGAGCTCTGTGAGTTCCATGGGATGTGATAGTTCCATTTGGTCCCCATAGGAGCTAAGGCTTCTGTCACTGCTTTTGATACAAAGTGAGGGCCTCTATCTGAATCTATAGCTTCAGTGTTCCCATATCTGGGGATAATATGTTTGAACAGTGTCTTAACTACTCTCTGGGCTGTTGCCCTAGCAGGGGGGTAGGCTTCCACAAAACATGTTAAATGGTCCACTATTACCAATAAGTATTTATATCTTCCAACCTTTGGAAGATCTGTGAAGTCTATTTGTATTTTAGTGAATGGTCTAACAGCCAATTCCCTTCCTCCTTGTACTTTTTTCCCCTCAGTTGTTGTTTATTTACTTTCCTACAGATCGTACAGCTGTCTACACAATTCATTTGGCTATACTATAAATGCCTATACACATATATTTAGTTGTGGATTGGTCCATCAAGGCTTGAACTCCCCAGTGAGTCTGCTTATGAAATTCTCCTAATATTCTCCAAGCTAGCCCTTTAGGGATTACCTCTCTTCCATCAAGTAGTAACCATTTTCCCTCCTTTTCCTCAACCTCCATTTGTCGGAGCCTTTCTTTCTCTTGTATAGTAAAGCTTTTAGCCTCTCTTGTTTCTTTTCGGGGACTATCAGCCTGTATTTCCTTTAGGATCAATAAGGCCACTCTTCGCTTCTTCATCAGCGAAATTATTTCCCCTTATTTGAGCTGAATCCCACTCTGGTGGCCTTTTACGTGTACTACTGCGATTTTCTTCGGTTCCCTTATTGCGCTTAGAGTCTGTCTTACTCGTGGATCAACTCTTTCCCTTGTGAGTTTACCAGTCCTCTTTCCTCCTGTGTCTTTCCAAAGGTATGGACTACCCCATATGCATATTTTGAATCTGTATAGATGGTCCCAATTTTTCCTTTTAACATTCATAGGGCTCTAAGGACTGCATACAATTCACAGGCCTGAGCTGACCACGTTTTATTCAGTGGTCCCAATTCAATTACTGTAAATGTTTTCCCGTCTATTATAGCATACCCTGATCTTCGTTTTCCTTCTACCACCCGGAAGGAGCCATCTACGAATAATTTTTCCACCTCTAATAACTCCTCCTCTTCTAAGTCCTCCTGTATTTTAATCTGATACTCTATACACTGGATACAATCATGGGTTAAATTGTCATCCGGTTCCCCATATAAGAAAGGAGCAGGGTTCTATAAACTTGTAGTTTCTATTTCTAATAGAGGAGAATGTATTAGGATTCCTTCATATTTCAATAGTCTAGTGTCTGTAATCCACTTATCTGCTTTTTGTTGTAGCACTCCCCTTACATTATGTGGAGTATAAACTTTTAATTCATACCTGAAGGTAATCTTCCCTGCTTCTACTAACAGAGCTACAACAACTATTGCTTGTAGACAGGTGGGCCACCCATGGCTAATAGGATCTAAGAGCTTTGAAAAGTATCCCACTGGCTTCTTTTTCCCGGCCCTTTCCTGGGTCAGTACTCCAAAAGCAGTCCCTTTGTATTTATAAAAAAAAACATTTTATCTTTTTGTATCAGGTAAGCTTAACACTGGTGCATTAATAAGATCTACCTTTATATCTTCTAGTCTTTGCTCATTCTCCTGGCTCCACTTTATTAATCCATCTTGTACTAGTTTCTGGTATAAAAACTTTACCTTACTACTATAATTCTCAATCCATTATCGACAGTATCCTAGCAGCCCTAAAATCTGCCCCACCTGCCTCTTGCTTCTTGGGGTTTTTAAAGGTAAAATCCCATTTACTCGTTCTGGATCTAATTTCTTATTTCCCTTGCTTAACCAATGTTCCAAATACTTCACTTCCTCTTCTGTAAATTGTAATTTTGCCTTTGAAACTTTCAACCCCTTTAAACTCAAGAAATTTAATAGTTTACTGCTCTCCTGTCTAACCATCTCCTTGTCTGTTCCAGCTAATAGCAAGTATTGTACTAAGGTTACCTGTGGATTTGGTTCATAAGTTTTTAGTACTTGCTCAAGGTCCAAAAAGCATCCTTTAAATCAATTACACTATAACACTTAAATTCTGGGTTCAATTGACTGAGCAGGGTATATGGGTTTGCCACTACTGGGAAATGGGTAATTGTTCTCTTATTAATTTCCCTTAAGTTGTGGACCAATCTGTATGTGCCATCAGGTTTTTTTTTACAGGGAGTATAGGAGTATTATAGGAAGACATACAGGGTTCTAATAGCCCTTTAGATATTAATCACTCAGTTTCAGGTTGTAGCCCTAATTTACCTTCCTGTGAAATGGGGTATTGTTTTATCCTAACCGGGATCTCTGGGTCTTTTATAGTCACTTCAAAGGGTTTTCTATCTAACTTCCCTACTGATTCTGGAGTATACCAAACTTTTGGGTTAATTTTAGCCTCATCTTCTATCATTAGAGTACATAGTTTGACAGTTAATTCTCTGTCTTTTACTTCCAAATTTATTCCTAACTCCACAATCAAATCTCTTCCCAGCAAATTATATTCTGCTTCAGGTACCAATAAAAAGGACCGAAATCCATAGGTACTAGGTGATTCTATTTCTACCTGCTTTATGACATTTACCTTAAAGGTAAATAACTTACCTTTAACTTTTGCTCCAATTACTTGTAGCTTCTCCGAGGATAAAGAACATCCTCAAGGTGTTCATATATTGGACAGTTGATCTTTCCGCTCCAGAGTCTACCAAAAATTCTGTTTCCTGACACTGAGGACCCAATTTCAATTTTATCAAGGGCTCCCTTCCCTTCAGGGTCCCCAGCACATAGAGCCCCTGACCCCCTCAGTCCTCCTTAAACATTTTCTCGTCCTGGATTCTCCTCTTACAGTATTTCTTCATGTGTCCCTTTTTGTGACAGTAGAAGCATTCTAACCAGATGAGACCCAGAGATATGAAGACAGTAGAAGCACTCTATGTTTCTACTGTCTTCATATCTCTGGGTCTCATCTGGTTAGGTCGAGGCGCATCCCCTGCCCAAGGAATACTTCCTCTTCTCTTTGCCTGGAAGGCCCCCTTCTGTCCTTCCCTTACCGCGTCTGCCAGAAGTCTAGCTTGCCTCTTCTGTGTCTCCTCCCTCCTTATGTATACTTTCTGAGCTCCTCTTAATAATTCATCTAATCCTCTCTCCTGCCAGTCCTCCAACTTCTCTAGTTTCCTTCGAATATCTGTCCAGGACGTCGCCACAAACTGCGTTTTCAGGAGAGCTTGCCCCACAGGGGTAGCAAGGTCTAATCCTGAATATCACTGTAACTTTTTGCGTAGTCTCTCTAACCACTCGGTAGGAGTCTCGTCTTTCCGCTGTTGCTCGTTATGAGCCTTATTAATATTCTGTCCCCGAGGCACAGATTCTCTAATCCCTTGAATAATAATGGTTCGCAAATCTGCCATGTGAGTATGATGTTCCTGGTTCTGATTATTCCAATTGGGCTGCTGGAAGGGCCACTTTATATCTGCTCCTGGGCCAGCCTGGTGTTGCTGATCCCAAATCTGCATACCTGCCCTCCTAACCATATCCCTCTCTTCTGCTGCAAATAGTATGCCCAAAATTGCCTGTATTTCATCCCAGGTGTAGAGGCTGGGACCCAAAAATTGATTTAGCCTCTCGGAGACCCCTGAAGGATCCTCTAGCAAATTCCCCATCTCCTTTTTAAATTTTCTCACATCTCCTGAATTTAGAGGAACTGAAATATATCCAACTCCTGGGTTTGGTCCCCCAGTAGCTACTGGTATTTCACTTGAGGGGAAAAGTTTCCTTCCATGACTGCTCTCCTGCCTAGTTTGCCTTCAAGTGATTCTCCTTGTTTCTTCCCTAGGGAAGTCTAGGGGTTCAGATTCAGGTTCGTCTCCCAGCTCAGATTCAGCTTGCTCCGGGGGAGCCACTGGATTCTGTTTGGGGGGAACATAAGCTGGGGGACAGTATGTAATGTCCTCCTCTGTTTTATTCTTTTTTCTAACTACTTTTTTGGACAAACAAAAAGTTCTGAGTCTCGGACCCTACCCATAATTTAGCATACTTGCCCTCTTCCAGAATAAAAGGTTGTTTTTCATTCACATAAACATTTAGAGCCTGGCAGATACAATTCTCAAAGGACCTGAGTACTGGCCAGAACAACTGATCTGCCCTTATCTGCTTTCCTCCCCACACCTCCATACAACAATGCACCATTTTCACCTTACTCTTTCCTTGTCTAGAGGAAAAATCACCCCAATGTTTTAACATTAAACCTAGGGGGCTATCTGGAGGTATGTCTGGTAGCTTTACCTGCGAGCCACCCATGGGTTCAGAGAGCTTACTGTTCCTCTGTCCCATCTTCCCGAGCACTCTCTCTCACACACACACACACACACACACACTCACTCACTCTCCTCAGTCACGACCCACGCCCTCGCAGGTAATGGGCACTGCACTACTAGCGGGTCCGCACTCGCTTTGCCCAGACAGGACGTCGCAGTCAGGCGTGCTCCGGGATACCCACCCTGACCGAACGGCTTCACGCAAATACTTACTCAATCCTGAGTCTCCGTTTGGGTCTTCATGCACAGAAATTATGGGGTACTGCAGTTTCTTTCGCTCGCTTACCGAATTTAGAGGTCGGAGCTGCAGGTCTCTGCACAGGAATCACCCAGCCCAGGGGTCGTCCGAAGATGGGGCGTCCCCCCTGGAGTGGGAATTCCACAGCAGAGTCTCCTGGATCCGAGTCACGGCACCAAATTGTTACAGGTGTGAAGAGAACCGTACACACCAATCGCTGCCAGCAGCAAGGAATTTACTGAGCAGCAATGAACGAGCGAAACAGCGCCGGGCAGATGGGGGTCTCCACTCCACCAGGGGCGCACAACGTGGACCCTCCCATCCCTTCCTTTTATTGTCTCTTATTTCCGCATTCATGTATTATCTTCTCTTTCTTTCTGCGGCTGCGCCGGCCGTTACCAGGGGGTCGTTCTCTGCCTCCTGGTGGTCGAGGTGATGAAGGCCGTGGTCTTCCTCAGCTCAGATCATGTGCACTCAAGAGGATATTTCCACATATTTCTCGCGGTTTCTCAGAAGGTCACTGTTATCTGCTGTCCACTGTACAGGATGTGAGAACTAAGTGCCGTGGCTCCAATTTGCACAAACTACATAGTTTCCAGACAAAATATTGATATATCTGTTTCAAGACTTTTACAAACTACACAGTTCCCAGAAAAACATTGACATATCTATTTTGAGTCAGTTTGATTAACAAGTACAAAATCCAAATGTGCTGGGCTATGAAACGTCTCTAGGTGTGGACATATCTGGACAGAACTGTGAGGGGGCAAACACGTTCTCTGGTTCTTGAGCATAGCTGATCACAGCCTTCCTGTGCTTCTAACATCATGGTTTGTTATGCATACCCAAATGCTGCTGGCCTGAACCCTCTGTCTGGATGTCTGCCCCATGGAGGGAGCAGGGTATGCGTGCCCAGAGTCGGGCTGTGACACCCTGCTGGCCTTGGGCTCTGCCTCTGGATCTTGTACCCGTGGGGAAGGGAACACAGCTGGCTTGAATCCCAGATGTCCAGAGAGGCACCTGGGAATATCTAGAATGTTATGTCTTTTTATTCTCCCCTAATTGTAACCCCCAAATTAAGCCCCTAGGTTAAGCCATCAGCTCTGAGTGGATGTTCAGCTCTGATTCGGTGGCAGCTGAATTTCTCAGATTCATAGGTTCATAGGTTCATTAGGTTGGAAAGGACCTACAAGATCACCTAGTCCAACCATCCTCCTATCACTATCCCTACCCAACTACTACTAAATCAAATCCCTTAGCACCTCATCTAAACGCTTCTTGAACAGCGCTAGGGATGGTGCCTCAACCACCTCCCTAGGCAGGCCATCCCAGTGCCTGGCCACTCTTTCAGAGAAAAAATGTTTCCTCAAATCTAATCTCAATCTTCCCTGGTGCAACTTGTGGCCATTCCCTCTTGTCCTGTCATTATTTATCAGGGAGAAGAGGCCCAACCCCTCCTCACCACAACCCCCCTTCAGGAAGTGGTAGAGTGCAATAAGGTCTCCTCTGAGCCTCCTCTTCTCCAGACTAAACAATCCCAGCTCCCTCAGCCGCTCCTCATAAGACTTGTGCTCCAGACCCCTCCCCAGTTTTGTTGCCCTTCTCTGAACACGCTCCAGGGCCTCAATGTCCTTCTTGTAGTGAGGGGCCCAAAACTGAACACAGTATTCGAGGTGCAGCTGTACCAGAGCTGAGTACAGGGGGATGATCACCTCCCTGCTCCTGCTGGCTACACTATTTCTAATACAGGCCAGGATGCCGTTGGCCTTCTTGGCCACCTGGGCACACTGCCGGCTCATGTTGAGCTGAGCATCAACCAACACCCCCAGGTCCTTTTCCTCTCTCCATTCTTCAAGCCATTCTGCCCCAAGCCTATAGCATTGCATGGGGTTATTGTGGCCAAAGTGCAGGACCCGGCACTTGGTCTTATTGAACCTCATCCCATTGAGCTCAGCCCAGCTGTTCAGCCTATCCAGATCCCTCTGAAGGGCCTCCCTACCCTCAGGCAGTTTGACACATCCTCCCAGCTTGGTGTCATCTGCAAATTTACTGAGGGTACACTCAATCCCCTCGTCTAGGTCATCAATAAAGATATGGGAGATCATCAGTGGTCATCAGTGGTCATCAATAAAGATGTGAGAACCCAACCTGGGTGCTGAAGCAAGATGCTTTCTGACAGTGGGGCAGCAACTGACCAGCTTCAGGGAGGGAACAGAAACGCTTCCTTCTGCTTGAGACCTGACCACTGTCCCCGAGCAGAGCCACGGGAGGGAGCTCCTGCGCTGGGAAAAGGAGAGGCTAGAGGAACCGTTGGGAACATCATCTGTGCCAGAATCCTGTTTGTTCTTATATGGAGATGGGAAGCAGCTGTCAGAACAGCTGAAATGAAAATGGCTGTGAGAAAAGGCCTCATTAAGCAGAGCACAGTGTTACAGGAACGTGATGAGAGCAGGGCAGGATGTCAGTTGGTGAGAAAACCCGTGGAGTAGGAATTGTGAGTGTGAGAACAAGGAGAGCAGTGAGAAGCTGCTACTCTCCTGAGGAGTATGGCTGGGCAGCAGGCTGTCAGCGGGTGGGGTTGAGGAGCTAGGATGGACTCTGCAAAGTTGTCTGTGTGGTTCTGTGAGGCTGGCAGCTCAGAGCTGCCTGCTCTGACAAACCAAATAGCTGTGGGCTGCTGTTCTGCCCTGCGTGGTGCTAAGAGCCCTTCCTGTGTGCCCCAGAGTGCAGGGAGCACACAGAGCAGAGCTGCCTGCATGCGCCTTTGGAATGGCCATGTCTATGAAGCCTGAACTCAGCTAGGCTGACTGAAACTTCCATTTTCAAATGGGCCCAATCCTGGAGTGGGGTTTTAAGCCACGCCTGACCTGTCTTTGGGGATTCTGCAGTTTGGGAGAGCATACAAAGCCATGGCTGTGTCTGAGCACCAGGCAGGCTTGAAAGGAGTTAGTCCTTTGGGTAAAGCTGGGTGTGCAGCTGTGTCCCAATGGAGCCCACTGGTGACCCCCTGCCTGCAGCACAGCCAGGCTTTGTCAGACTGTAGCTATGATACCAACAAAGCCACAGGAGTGGTTACAAAGATTTATTTCTGATTATAAAAAAAAGAACCAACAAAACAAAAGAAAACAAAGCCCATTGGCCTTCCTGCACATTCCCATGTCCCTCTTTTTCTTTTTCTTCTTCTTTTTCTTCTTCTTTTTCTTTTTCTTTTTCTTTTTCTTTTTCTTTTTCTTTTTCTTTTTCTTTTTCTTTTTCTTTTTCTTTTTCTTTTTCTTTTTCTTTTTCTTTTTCTTTTTCTTTTTCTTTTCCCCACTCGTTCAGAAATTAAGACACATCCTCCCAGCTGCCTACCTTGGGGTGACATAGCACAAAGCTGTGCTCCTGCAGTAAGTCTGTGCCTCTGCTGTCACAGCTGCACACCCATGACCCTGAGGCAGCACTGGGTATGTCAGAGCTGAGAATGGTGTAGGGACCACAGGAATGAGGAAAGCACTGCATCTGAGTGCTGGGGGGGCATGGGAAGCTGCCTGCTCTGCTTGTTGCTAAGCCACTACCTGATGGCCCTGAGTTGTGACAGGTGGAAGTCCAGGCCAGGATTTGGCCCTCAGGAAGTTCAGTGGGGTTTGCACCTCCACCAGAAAGACAGCTAAGTTCTGGGTGATGCCCAGATCTCCCCTGGATGGCTGGGCTGCTTTTTGAGGGACAAGCTAGTGAGTCGGCCATAAGGAATAGAGTAATTTTCCCCATGCTCCTCATGTACATGATTATACAGTTGTCTGGGCTGACTGGCCCAGTGCAGCCCAGGTCAAGAGGCAGACAGATTCCCCAGATGTGAATGTCCAAACCTCAAGCCTGCTCCAACATCTGTCCCCCTGAGAATCCTTTAAGACATTCTCCTCCAGCAGTCCTCTTTTGTCCTCCTCTTTCTGCAGCTTGAAAGAGAGGGGAGGGCAAAAAGGAGCAGTTTTCCTTCTGGGGCAGACAGCATCAGGTGTCAGAGATGGTGTCTCCGAGGACTTGCTGCATCCCAAGTGCTCAGGACACAGAGACTCCAGCAGGAAGGATGGTGCTGGGTGCTGCAGAGAAGGCCTGTCATGTCCCACAGTTAGATAGTGTTGGATTTGCTGTGTCGGAGCAGATAGACAGCAGTCAGAAGAGCTGTCAGGGTGGTAATCACAAAGAGCAGGATGAGGATGACCCAGTAGTTGTAAAGCATGCTTCTGTGGGAGGCAGGCTCCTCTGCTGGGATCATGTTGGTGAGGTTCAGCATGTAGCCAAGGGCCCAGCCAATGGAGGTTTCTCCTGCCTGTGGGAACAGCACAGCATGGTCACTTCTCTGGTCAACGTAGCCCCATGGGCCTTAAGGGACCATAAGGGACCACGCCACTGTCAGCCCAATGGAGGAGAGCTCACAGCATCCTAAGTCCCCACCTGTGGGTTTGGCCAGCCCAGGCACAAAGCAGTGTCCTGGTGGGTCAGTGTCATATGCTTAACTGGACTCATCTGATGAGAGGAGGATCTTATCTGCCTGGGAAAGTCCTGACCTTGCTGCCCATCCCATGCCTCATGTATGTGATGGGACTTGGCAAAGCTGGGATCCCACCCTGACATCACTTCCCAACAAGCCTGGGTTGAAAGCTCCACTGTTTTGAGGGCCAAGGAGGAACTGGTGGACTCTGTGACCAACCTACAGTTAACTCAGTTCATTTGCTCCCAAAATATATACCCTAAAACTGGGAGTCCTGTCCTGCTCCTGTTCCCCAGGACCTTCTCTCGCACACTGCTTGGCTATTGGTGTGGGCTTATCTTTCTTACTTTTTGTCCTAGTGCTGAATGAAATCCTTGGGATGGCTATGTGCTGTAGTGTTACCTACCTTCTTTTGGAAGGTGATACTGGGGAAGGAGCGGTTGTTGAAGTTGTAGCCCTTGGTGGTGAGCAGATAAACAAACATGCTGGTAGCACAGTAATCGGGCAGCCTCTTCTCCAGCTTGGGAGCTTTCTGTAACAGCTGAATGGAATCATGGAGGAACAGAGAAAAGGGATCAAACCAGTAAAGTCCAGGCTATTTCTGTTGCCTGAAGCTCTGGGTGGTTGCATCTGGCTGGCCAAGGTGCTGCTCATACCCTCCCGAGCCTCTCCTGGTCCCATGTGGGAACCACATCATCCCTTTCCCTGCTGCATAGAACGGGAGGATGCCAGGACACCCAGACCCCTCTAAGGGCTGCTCTCAGAGCCTGGGGGATGCCCCAATGCAAAGCAGCCCTCTCCTGCCCCGTGTGCCTGAGGAGCCCACCTCATTCCAGCTGGTGGCACAGATGGTCTCAGCAGCATCCTTCAGGTCACTGGGCAAGTGCACGGGTCTCTCCATCACTGTCTGGATGAAGTCCACCGTGTAGTAGAAGGCAGAGAAGGCCTAATAGAGGAATGGAAGCAGCTGTAGGACAAGCTGGGAGCTCCGTAGAGAGCTGCTGTAACCAGTGCAGTGGGCACAAGCAACCACACCTGCAGAGCTGGGGTCTGGCTTTGCTGCCATGTGGCACTTGGGGGTGAGGAGGCTGCTGCCCACCACACAGCCAGCCCATCACCCTGCTCTGTTCAGGGACTTACGATGAAGTTTCCTGAAACCTCAGGCTGGAAAACGCCATCGAAGGAGCAGCGGGAGAAAGAGCAGTTGGTGAAGTCAAAGAGCTTGCTGACATGCAGAGCACAGAGGTTCCCATTGCCGGTGCCAGACACAACAACAGTGGTGTTGAGGGGAAGACTGGGCCTCTCCTTCTCTGTGCATGGGCTGTCATAGATGCTGCTCAGTGACAGGCTCTTGCGGTAGCCTGTGGGCCAGCAAGGATTGGCGATAGTTTCTTGGTAGTTCTCAGCCTGCCAGAGGAGCAACACATCATCCCAGCTCCCCTGTGCCACAGCCCCGGTTCCTGGCAGGGAGGTGCTGAAAAGCCTGGGCAGTGGGACGCAGAGGGGCACAGAAGCCAGCAGTTGCCACCCATGTCTCGAGATGATTTGGGCTGTTTGACACAGGCTTAGGGAGAGGGTGGGAGGAAGCCCTGGGACTGTGGGAGAGGCTTAAGGGTCAAAAGCCAGTGTTGTTGTGTTCAGTTGGCTGTGAAATGTGTGAAGCTGGCCTGGGAGGACTGTCCTAGTGAACAGGGATAAGAGATGCCTGCAGGGAAGCAGGAGGCCTGGCAATCCCTGGGTCTCTGCAAATCATCCCTCCCCAGCCCCCACTGCTGAACCCAGTGGCAGTCACAAGTCCAAAGCAGGGTGCCTGGAAGGAGCTGGGTACAGTATTTCCCGCTCTGTATGAACACTGGGGTGGTGACAGGTGAGCACGTGCCATTACCTGGAGGACCTTTGAAAGCAGCCTCTTGAGGACCTGGTCCCTTCCATAGCAGAGGAAGCTGTGGGTGTACACCTTGTATGGCTGGCCATACAGCTTCAGCATCACCTCATTTTTGGGATCTTCAATGACATCACTGGTTTCAAAGGTGATCTGCGTGGAAGCGCCTCCAAAGTCCATGGCCCCCAGGGTCCTCTTCTTGGATTGAATCCATTCCCCAAGCCAGCCACGCTAGGCAAGGAGACAGCAGTGGGTGTGGGACGTGGTGAGCTGCAGAGCAGCCTGGCTGCCCTGCTGGCCCCACTGCATGCCCCTGCTCACCTTGATGAAGTTCTCCAGGAGGTAGTTTGCCGTGACCCAGCCGAACACTCCCTCCTCTTCCCCTGATAGGATCTTTGCTCCCCGGAAATCAAAGGGGTATGACTTCAACATGCCCATCACTGTGCTGAGGACGGCGTCTGAGGACTCTGGGTCTGCAATTCTGCAGGAGAGACAGAGACAGGGTAGTGCTAGGGGCAGAACAAGAGCTGCAGGCAGGAGGGCAAGGGTTGCATCCTGCAAACCCCAGCAGTGCAGCAGGCACAGAAAGGCTAACACTCACCTGAGGAGGCGCATGCCAGCCGTGGCACCCAGGTAGAGTGGGGTGCCTGCGTGCTTCTCCTTGGGCACATCTCTCAGAGCCTGGCTCAGGCACCGCTCTAAGCTTTTTCCAGCAGCCAGAGGGTTGGAACTGTAGCTGGAGATGCCAGGACCTGCAGAGAGGGAAACTGCATCACCCTGCAGCTACAGGGGTGGGGGGAGGATGCTTGAGGAGGGCCTTTGCCCCCCAGGGTGCTCAGAAGGGCTGAGGGTTGCTGTAGCTGTTCCCACTGATACAGTGACAGCGGAATGGGCTCAGCTGCAGCTCCCTGCCCACAGCTCACACTCCCCGCTGGGCTGGGCAGTGAACCACACTGGGTTTGGAGAGCCAAACAGCTGGTGTGTTCTGAGCACATCTTTCTTGGGAATGGGGAAGGTTTAGGGAGCAGAGCAGGACCCCTCCTAGCACTTCTTCGCTCCTGCTGGGAGCACGGGGAGGTGGCAGGACCAGCAATGGATGTTCCAGAACAGCCCTTACCCTCCACATCGCACATGCTGTGCTCGCTGACCACCCCAGTGTCGTTCTCCTTGTCCGCGGGCCACTTGTAGATGAACACGGCCGTGTGGGAGGACCCGGCGTCCAGCACGATGCCGTACTGCAAGGCGGAGAAGTGGGGGTCAGCCGGGCCCCTCCCGCAAGCGAGCAGCCCTGCTCCCGGCACGGCCACGCCGCGCACACCGCTCTCTATCCCGGCCCGGGGCACCGCGGGCAGCGGAACACCACGCGCTGCTCTGCGCGGAGTGGGCGCACGGGGAAGCGCTCCCCTCGGCCAGTGCTGCCCCTCCGGGCGGGAGGACACCTGGGAGCTGCCCTGGGACCCGGCGCTCCAAAGATGGGCAGCCCGCCACCTCATCCCTGCCTATCCTTGTAAGGCTCGGCCATTCTCCGACTATAAATAACCCCTCTCCTCCTGCCAAGCACGGTTACTCGGCTCCAGGAGGAGCCGCCCCGCCCCACCCCACCCACAGCCCTCAGACCCCTCTCAGGGTGTGGGTCCGCCGGGGGTCCTTCACCAGCCGGGGCTGTGCTGCTGCTGGCAGGAGATAGAGAGTACACTGCCCCAGCTGAGCATCTCCCCGGGGTGAGACCACCTCCATCGGCCTGGAGAAGAGCTTTTCCTGCATGCAGTGAGGCCCTCCTGCACCTACTCCCGGCCCTGCCCCTGGGGTGCTGGTGGGGACAAAACCCCCTGCAGGCGGGGGTCCCCAGGAGACTCCCAGCACTGCCCAGCTGCTCAGTGCCATGTGCACGCCCACCAGCCCTGCAGCCAGCAGGAATGTGGCCCAGGGGCCCGATGTCCCTGCAAGGCATCACACCACCTCCACACCATCCCCAGTATTGCCCCAGGTGACTTGACTGGACCAGGCAGGCAGCATAAGCCTTGTGCACCTGTAGGAGGGGAAAAACGCCCAGTGACAAAGTGCAGTGCAGGGCTCAGCTGGCTGCCAGCTCCCAGGGGGGGCACACAAGCAGGGGCAGGTGTGCATAGGCATGTGTACATGTAGATGCATGCACAGACACGCTTGCTGTAGATGTAGATGTGGAGGTGAGAATGCAAGCGAGCATGGAGGCTTGTGTTTGTGCATGCGGGTGCCTGTATGGATGTGTGCACATGCATTTAGGTGTCTGTGAATGTGTGTTTGCCTGTTTGTGTGTGCCTAGGAATGTGCATGCATGCCATAGTGGGCATGTGAGTGCCTGGGACAGTTGTGCTGCCTGCTAGGGCCAGCAGAGAGCTGGGCACACTCTGCAGGATCCTGTGGCCCTGCTGCTCATGCAGGGTGACCTAGAGCCAGTAGCCTGACCCAAGGGCAAGCCCTGAGCTCTGCAGGGCCAAGGGAGACAGAGGCTGCATCCCACCCACATCCCCCTCTTAACCACATTTCATCTGCTGACTTCCTCTGTGCTTGCCCTGGGCAGAAACTGGGGAGTGGTGCTACCTCGGGACATGCACTGAACTCCCATTTCTGTGCAGCCCTGGCCCAACTGCAGCCTGGAGCTGCTGCATGGGAGATCCATCAGAGCTGGGTCACAGCACGGAGCAGTTTGCACAGGCCCTCTCCTCTTGGACAGGGACAAGATCCAACAGCTCCTGTGTGGCATGTGGGGACAAGTCCTACCATGGTGCCAGCCCCTGCTCTGGCCACAAGCACCCTGGATGGCACAGCTTTGCACACACGCCTGCAGCCCTGGCCACAGAACATGGGACAGTCCTGCTACACCAGCACCTGGCAGCATCACAACAGCAGAGCTGTGTACCAGCAGGACCTACTGATCCCAGAGAAGGAAAGAAATCAGCTTGGAGCTGTGATGCTGTAAATTCAACTGTGTACCCAGATGGGAAGGAAAAGAGCATGGTCCCAAGATCAGTCCCTCTGGCAGCAGAATAAATAAGCTGGGGTATTTTTAGGGCTATATTCCAAACAAAGGATCTGGAAGGAGAAGTGGAGCTGTGGGTTAACCTTAGTTTGCCAGTAAGCTGCTCTACCATCCAGCATTTGCTGCTAATGAGGAACCAAGCTGCCACGTACAGCCATGTGTAGTGAAGCAAGATGGGCCTGCACTTACAGCCACGACAAAGTGGGGCCATGGCACAACTTCTGTCACTGCCCAGAGCTGATCTTGAGGCCAGCAGAAGCTCATCCTCCGCTCCACCCTGAGGGAGGTGGGACTCCTCTCACACCCCTCCAACCTTCATCCCACAGCAGCATGGCACAGGCTGAAGTGCTGCTGGGTGGCTGTGGGACTGGCACCCCCTGCTTCACTGCCTCAGCCGTCTCCTGCCACAGGCAGGGCTGGGGACAATGTTGCTGGTTTTCTGTGTGGCTGTGGGTTGGTGTCGTGGTGACAACGGCCCTGCTGCAGTCACTGTGCCTATGCTTGCTCCATCCTGAGAGTGGGTAAAGCCTGAGTCCCTAGGCTCAGCCTCAGAAACCTGTGTGCAGCCCCATCCTTAAGGGATCCTCTGAGCACAGCTGGCTTTGAGCTTCCACTGCAGGAGAACAGTCTTTGCATGGCAGCCAAAGTGCTGCAAACACAGGTGGGATTCATCAGGAGTGGATCTGTTTCCCCTCTGTCCAAAGGGACGAAATCCATTTAGAGCCCAGCTATGAGCCCAGTCCTAAGTGCCACAGCACGTGGCAGAGAAATGTGTCAGAAGGAAAAAGTTAATTATTATTGTCTATTGACAACTGGGGAGTATCACCCCAACTAAGCCAGCTCATTCTCTCAGCCTAATCTTTATTGCATCGGTCAAACCCAGAGAGAAGACACACATCTGGCACCCAGGCTGGCTCAGAAAGCTTTGGGGCGAACCACTTTCCAGGGCAGGAGCTTGCTCCTGGGCTGGTCGTCTGTCCCTGGAGGACATGGAATTTTTTTTAAAACAAAAGATCTGGGCAGCAAGAGTGAATTGGAGCACTTCCCCAGCAAGGAGTTGGTTGGGAACTTCCTTCAGTGCCTGAATTTACAATGAAAAAAAAAAAAAAGAGCAGCTCGTTCTCACAGAAGAGCCCTCCTCGCCCCGCAGTGCAGTGCAGCGGGAAGCGCCCGGTGCGTCGTTCCCCATCGACGCCGCGGCAGTGGGAGCCGGGCAGAGCGGAACCCCCACCTCGCAGGGACTGCGCGGCTCTCAGGGCACTCCCGAGACCCCCACCCCACAACGCGGTCCCCCACCGCTCACCTTGAAGCTCGGCGCGCCGCGCGTGTCCCCGGAACCGAGGCAGAGCAGGAGGATGCCCAGGAGGCAGCCGAGGGCGAGCAGCAGCAGCACGGCGGCGGCCCGGCGGGCCATAGTGGGGCCGAGCGGGCGCTGCCGCTGCTCGGTGGGGGCAGGTGATCGGCTCTGCGGCGTCCGCTGCTCCTCCTCCTCCTCCTCCTCCTCGCCCGCCTCTCCCGGCTGAGTCACCGCCGCCCCGGCCCACCCGGGCGGGACACCGGGCTGTGCCGGGCTGCTCGGCCCCCACACTGACCCCCGCCCTGGGCTCTCAGCCCCCGCTGCCCTACACCCCCTAACGGGGCTCAGCTCCATCTCCCCCTGCCCCAGACATTGTCCCTACCCCAGTGCTTAGCCTCCGCCCGGGCCCTGAGCATCACCCGCCCGTGGGGCTCAGCCTCCGCCCCCCCACCACAGCCGGCTTCTGGGAAAAGGGGGGACTCTCTCGTCCCCATCACTCCGAGGGCTTCAGTGTGTGCTGAAGGGAACACAGTGGAAAGCTCTGAGGAGTCTTGCTTACCAAGGTTAAGTGTTACCAACACTTTACTGCTTTTAATCATTGCAAGTTTATGACAGTCCTGAGGAGCTCAGACACATATTGGGATTGTTTTTAATACGATCACAAGTGAATAATGTAATGCATTTCCAACGGAGCACCAAGCCAAGCAAGGCTGGGCCCCTGCCTGAGAAGGACATTTTGATCTTGCTTACACAATGGGATCTTGCTTACACATTTGCTCAAACAGTGAGCAAAATAATAAACAAGGAGATATCACCAAGGAACGGAGCCTGAAGGAGAGGGCAGCTTCCAGCCCAGCTGGGCCGCATGCGGGATCGCTCCTTCAGCTCCCTACAGGCTGCCTCACTTTGTTTCTTTCTGAAGCAAAACACTTCCTGCAGCTCTTTGCACATGGTGGCAGCTCTGCTACTGGAAGGGAACCTGCTGGGGGCAACCCCAATGATGTATCCCTGAGCTGCACTCCTTCTTGGGCTTCTCTTTGTAGGAGCACCAGTGGGGCTCCCAGCCCCTGCTCATGGGGCTCTGTGGGGCCCATGAGCCCCTGTGTGGTGGGGAAGGAGGAAGTGTTCCCACCATAGTGTGCCACTGCTGAGGGGGAAACCATCCCTGCACAGGAGAGGCAGTAGGAGGGAGGTTCACCAAACCCCCACAAGCTTTGTTTCAGTCTCCTGGCTGTGGAGCAGAAGCCCCAGCACCTCTCTGTTCTGCTTGCAGCAGTGGCAGTGCCCAGAGCAGGAGCTGGGGAAGGGACACAGCGAGGGCAGTGTGCCCAGCAGCACAGGGCTCCTCTGCCACCCTCACCCAGTCTGGCTGTGTGCAGTTACGGTTAACTCCTCGCTTTCAGCACTTAGCTGGAAAACCTGGGCCAGTGAGCTTCAAAATATTCATGTACAGATTTATGTAGGAAAAAAAAGTAAATACCCCCCTTTCCTTTAAGTCTACTGCTGCTAATACCAGAAGTACTGTGTGCAAGGATTAGCAGAGTACAGTTGCCTCCATCTTCCTGCTCCACTGATAGCTTTATAGGCTCTGCTCAGTTTTCCTTCTTGATTGTCCAGACTGCTCCTCCAGCTTCTCGCCTCATATCCCTCTGGAGGTGCACACCTGCAGCTCCCAAAGGTGCAGCAGCACTGGGGATGAACACAGAGACAGAAGGGTCTCCTCTGGATCACTTGTAATCCTTTCCCCAATGGCTGCCAAGCCTTACATTTCTCTTCCTGACTGAATCAGCAGTGAGGAAAAGTCTTCAAAGGCTGTTCGAAGAGGAACCAAGCTTTCTTCTGATCAGTGCTGAATGAGAATGAGTCTGGAATAGCTTAAGCTGAGCTGTGAGGGAGCCCATGGCCAGCCCTGGCCATTTGCTGCTGTGATTCCCAGTGTGCCTCACACTGGCACCACTTTCCAGGGATCTGCAGGGTGAGGAATCCCTGGAGCACTTCAACACAGCCACACACCAACCGCCCTTCCACCTCAGCACTGCTCACACCACAGCCCTCAGTGCCCCAGCACAGCCCCAGGCCAAAGCATGGGCTGACGTCCTGGGGGATCAATCTTCCAGCACAGACAGGGAAGCACCGAGCACTGGGACATTCCCGTGGGCTGGATGCACTCCCAGCCATGCAAGGGGAATTACAGACACACAAACTCACATGGAACCAGAGAAGTATTCCAGCAATGCTGCACAGCGGTGCACAGTGATGCTACTGCACCCAAGGCTGAACCTGCTGCCAGGTGAATAGCAACTCCCATCCTGCCTCTCTGCAGGGTTGTAGGGCTGGAGTAGGGCAGCTATGCCTGTACCCATGCCATGCAGGCAGCACCACAGGAACATCCCAGCCATGGCCCCGGGAAGGATGTGGTGCTTGCGCTGAACTGGTGGTACCAAATGGGCAATCTGTGTTGAGGGGTACATAATAAGTTCCAGACATGGATGAAATCAGTGAAAAAAAGGAAAGCAAGGGAGGAGGAGGATGGACCAGGGGATTTCCTTATGCCACAGGAAGAATGTTTGTCAGAGGAAACCAAGGACACATGGGTTCTGGACACTGAGTCACCTTGCCAACTTGTCACCGTGCCACCTTTTCACCTTCCCCTTTGTCACCCTGCCACCTTGTCGCTGTCATATTGTCACCCTGCCACCCCTTTGCCACTGTAGCCTTGAATGACTATCATCAGCCAAAGTCAGGGCCAGGGCTGTGCTGCCAGACAACAGTAAGATTGCCATGAGTAAATGCAAATCCTGCATGCTTATAGCCCACTTTCACCACATGTCCCAGGCAGAGAAGGAGCAGAATATGACACTAAGAGGTGCCTTTGCTTCCCATCAAGCCCTGAGGAATTGATGGATCCCAAAAGCACAGATGGGGCAGAGCCAGAACTCCAGCTGTGCCTTTACTCACCTCATGTCTGGTGAAACATGGGGTGGTGGTCCTACATAAATCTGAGTTAGGACTTGGCACCAGCATGCCCAGCGCATCCACGGGTTCTTGGGATGAGCACCAGCAGGTGACATGGTCACTGACTTGCTCTTTACTAAGAGCAGGGGAACCACAGGCAGCACAGCTCCTGCCTGGGTAGGGAGGGGGAGGCTGAGGCATCAGGAACAGCAGTTTGGGTGGGGCTCTGTCCTTGACTGTCTGTACCCACCTGGAGGGACTCACAGCCAAAACATTCACTGGGGACAAAACAACAGGTGAGGAACAAAAACAAGGAAAGGAAGGGTGCCTTACTCATCCCAACTATCAGAATAGCTCATTTCCCAGGCAAAGGAAAGAGCTTTATCTAATCTACTAGTCCCAACAAAAGCTGATGGCATGGGGCCACCTGGGCAGGAACTGCCTGGACCAAATGGGTGGCAAGTGGAGGAGCTGAAAGAATCAAAGTGGACTCACTGGAGGGGAGAATGGAATGTTTGGCGTGGGAGCTGCCAGCTGCCCAGGGCTGGGCTTCTCCACATCTTTACTGGATGGGAAAGAGAAGGCATCTGGGGGCTCGGTGGGCGGATCTGCAGCTCCACATGTTGTTTCTCCACTTGGGAAATAACAGGAAGGATGGGATGAGCTTGGAGTCACTGCAATGGGATGAGTTCCAAAGAGAGGGATTAGCAATGGGATTTTCTGCTCCCATCTGCAAGTGCAGGAAGATGCATCTGAGAGCACTTAATGGTCTTGAGGTAAGGGCAGGCTGGGATAAGAAGTGCCACCAGCACAGCTCAGTAAGTCCCATGACACATGTGGGCACTTTGAATTCTGCGTGAACCTAAGGACTTGGGCACCTGGGCTGCCCAAACTGCTGGTGCTGGACCTCTCCACAGTGCCTGCACTAGTCTCCAGAACTGAGCCACCAGCACACAGATGTGAGACTGCTTTTTATGGGGTTCCATCTGTGGGCAATGAGGCTGCAAATTCAGATTCCATTGGGATAGGAGAAAAATGAAGGGGTGCAACAAAAAACAAAAATGAAGACAGCTTCCACTGAGAAAGTGTCTCTGCAGCACCTGGTGGGTGGGAGTTCATCACGATGGCTCTGAGTCCTAGCACTAAGCCCAAGCCTTTTCCTCTCACCAGCAATATATCCAAGACTATAATCTGCTCCTGGCAAGGCTTACTTGCTTGTAAGCAAAGATCAAACCCAAGCTCAAATCTCTATTCTTGCCTTCTTTTCTAAACCCTTTTTCCTCTCCTTTCTTCCTTTTTCCATTTCTCAGGTGTGGGGTAAACAACTCCCAAAGATGGTACTCCACAAAGAAATAGTACAGATGATAGCATATTTTGAGTAGTTCTATAAAGACAGGATACAAATAATACAAAAGAGAAGATGG
Source organism: Cyrtonyx montezumae (assembly GCF_038088225.1). Lineage (NCBI taxonomy): Eukaryota > Metazoa > Chordata > Aves > Galliformes > Odontophoridae > Cyrtonyx > Cyrtonyx montezumae. The sequence continues at coordinate 9,770,010 of NW_027071937.1, forward strand.
CTCAACTTCAGGATGTCAAGGCTCACAGGGGACTCCACATGGGAGGAACCTCTGAGAAGAGCTCCTTCCCTGGTGGTGGTCAGCCCTTAAATGGGGTTTGGGAGAGGTGGAGCCAGGCCCCACCCCTTCCACTCACACAGGTATATCACCTCCACCTGTGGGCCCATGGCTGACTCGGTGCTCACCTCAGGTGACCAATCAGTGGTTCAGGCCACGATTCAGCAGATCCCATACACCAGGGCAACAATGGCCCAGGGGTTCGCAGAAATGTCCCTGGCAGGGGTCTGCTCTCATTCCCAAGGAGCCAGGAAATAGGGCTGCCTCTCCAGGATGACACTGCCAGCTGCTTGTTAGCCAACAGGATGGGGCTGCCCTGCTGGGATACCACAGAATCACAGCACAGTTGGGTTCAAGGTCCCTTACAGACCCCTGGCCCACTCCTGCCATGGGCTGGCTGCCCCCTATCTCAGGCTGCCCAGGTCCCATCCATGGCCTTGAGCACCTCCAGGGATAGGCACCCACAGCCTCATGATTTGGGTGCTCTTTAGTTCTGCTTATTTGTTTGTAGGGTTTTAATTTTTTAAGTTCCAAATAGCCTTTCAGGAATTAAGGCTTATTAACGCATAAGCCCTTTGGAATAAGGATAAAGTGGAAGAAAATCATGCAAGGCAGAGTTATAACTGGAGCAAAATGAAATAGAGAACACCTTAGCTCTCCCAGAGCAGCCCCCCCACCCCGTGCCCTCTACTTGCCACATCCTGCCCATCCCACAGGGAAAGCACTGGCCTTGTGGCTGAGTGTAAGTGTGCTGGCACTGTTGTTTCTCACCCTAGCAACAGAGTTTCCTTTTGATAAGATGGTTTTTGTCCCTCTGTAGAGGTGCATGGCCGCAGAGGAGTGCCTTCAGCCAGCAGGCATGTTTCCAATCTTTCCCACAGCCTAGAACACAAGGAGAAAACTTCCCAAGAGCTGATTCCTTTGCTGGAGCTGTTGCCCTGGAGCCCATTCTGGTGACAAGGAAAGGAGTGCAAATGGCGTTTTCCCACCCTCTCCTCACAAAGCCAGTCCATGGCCATCCAGATTCCTGCATGCAGTTGTCCTGCCTTGAGGTGTCGTCACTTCTGGCACCAGAACCCAGATGCCCAGTGGAACAGTGCTGGTGCAATGGCACGGGCAAGGCAGATGGAGATACCCACAGGAGAGACTTCAGGGAGGGCACAGGAATGAGAGAGCGAAGCCCCTGGGCCAAGGATCAGCCGTGTGAGTCCCTTCCCCATCTCAGCTCCCAGAACTTGGCAGCCACCCTGGGCTATGTGACAGTCAGCTTTGTGCCTCCACACTTGCAGGCACCTGGGCACTGGATAGGAAATCTCTCCAGCTGCCGCTTTGGGCAAAGAATGCTGGAAATGTGCTCTCCTTAAGCTGCTGCCTTGATATCCATTTCCATGCAGCCTCTTGGGTAGCATCTGGGCTCAAGTCTTCCATCAAACCCAGGGATGTGTGGGGCAGCAAGCTCTGGGCAGCTGCTGTAAAAGCGCCTACCACTGAGGTCAGGTTATTGACCTGACCCATACCTAGGCCAGGGACAAATCAGCTCTAATCAGCTGATTGAAGCCATCTGTTTCCACACTGCCCCTCCTCGTTGCCCAAGCTAGGACCTTTGTAGGAGTCTTCCTACTGAGCTCCTGCCTCCCCGCTCTGCACTGCCACTCTTGGGCTTTGTTTCTCAAATGACTCAGAACTCAAAAATGAGAGTTGGATATTCCAAAATCATGAAAAAAAAAAAAAAAAGAGAGAGAGAGAGAGAGAACGCTAATGAGATGCAGAATATTGTTGCAGTTTTCAGTTTTTGAACACGACAGGAAAACTGGGTTGTTTGTTTTTTTTTTTTTTTTTGGCCTTTTGGTGGGAACTGGAACTTCTGAACTGACCACATGATGCCAGCAGCTGCATTTGGAGGAAATAATGGCAGTCTGTGATCCTACAGTTCTGTGCTGCAGAGCAGAGACCAACCTGGACCCAGGGTGGTACCCAGTAAAAGTTGGTTCCTTAGCCGGATCAGGGGGCAGAGGCCATGGGCAGCGGGGAGTAGCTGTGTCCTGGAATGCTTCCCCAGCTGTGCACCCACCCCAGCTCCCCAGGTGTGGTTGGGAGCTGCAGCACTCTGCCCCCCACCCTGTCCCAGCCAGAGCTGTGTGAGTGCCAGCTTCCCTTCCCAACATCCCATCGAGTTCCACCATTGGGAAGCAAACCCTATGATCCCCACTCTGTTTTGCTGCAGTTAGGAGTGTGGCCAATTGCAGAGGGTCTTCCACAGAGCCTGAATGCCATGGCTAAGTGGCTGCCAGGTGCTGATCTGGGCTACTACAGCCATGGGGGCTGAGGCCATGACTATGAGCCCAATCCAGGCTGCTGCATGCCAGCATTCCATCCTGCTGATCCATTGGACATGACAGCATGACACTAAAAGCTGCAGCTTTAAAAGCAGGGCAGAGAGCAGGTGGGCTCAGAGTCCTGCAGGGAGGAGAAGTGCCCATGACAAGCACCTGGCTGCAGCATCTAGGGAAATGTGTATGGCCCCAGTGGCCCACCAGCTTTGCCCACCTTCTTAACCAGATGAAGTTTTGCAGCATTCCATGTTTTCACAGCTCTCTTGGTTACATAGGTCTGGGCTCACACCAAAGCAGAGCAGAGCATTCCCAGCCCTACTGGCTGCAGGAGGAATCTTGAAGTCTGGAGTGATAAATATTGAACCCCCCCAGAGAGGAGCGTAGGGGGAAAATCCTCTCCTAATGTTGACAAAGGCTTGAGCGTAGGGGGAAAATCCTCTCCTAATGTTGACAAAGGCTTCTTCCTTCCCCCTCCTCCCCCCCCAAACCCTTGTTTTTCCTTTTTTGCTAATTTCATTCTTTCAGAAAGCTTGAGATTTATGGGTTTCTGAGAGTTGGCAATGGCACAACAGTTGACTCCGCTCAGCAGAGGCAAACGTGAAGCAGCGGAATGGGAAACAGCTCTCTAGGTTTGGGCAAAGTGGGGAAGAGGCACAGCTTCATGTGCTGCCTGGTGCAGAGCAGGGGAAGCTGCAAGGGCACAGCATCAAGACGTCTTATACAAGCCCAGTTTTCTTACCACGTCATCCATGTTAAATATTTAATGACAAAATCATTATTGGTTATTGCCCTTGTGGCTGAGCTATCTCCAGGCTGGCTGGGGCTCCCTGCTGAACCCCAGGCAGCTCCCAGCCCAGCATACCAAACCACCTGCAATGTGCCTCAGCCTGAGCATTGATGGGGGATTTGGAAGGTATTGAGATCTAATGATTTTGGAAGTATCCCAAAAGCAGTTGATGATGCTTTCTGTGCAGAGAGATCATGCCAGAAGTACCAAGATAGGATGATTTCTGCATGCGATGCTTAGAAATGACCTTTTCCCTAAATACTGAGAAGGAAAAAGAAAAACATAGTTCAAAAAATCCAAAGTGAACTCAAACCAATACAAAAGACTTTCATTTTGGGATTGAGAAAACTTGCATGTTCCTCTTCCAGTCTGCCCAGCACTGTGCAGAGCTCCTCCTTAGCAGCCCTGTGGGGTGTAACCACTCACAGCACACCACACCTCACCCTCCCACTAGCTGCAGCACTACCAGGGACATGTGGCACTGTCACTTAGCATCTCAGGGCCCCACCAGCGCTGCACTGCTCCCCCAGGGAGGAAGCAAGGCCGATATCTGCCACAGCAGCTGTGCTTGATGTAATGAGGAGAGTAGCATCACAATCCCCACAGCACACAGCTACGGAAGAAAGTAGGAATTTTAGGAGCCCCACCTCCATCCCATCCCCATCCTGTGAGGTCTCCCTGTGGATGAAGCATCTGTCTTCAATAATCTGTACCTTGGAAGAGGCTCAGATGCACAGACAGCAGTGAACACACATGCCAGGTCAGGCTTGTGCTGCAGGGAGACACCAGACTTTACCAGGACCGCTGCCCTGATGAACACCTCAGCAGGACTGCTATCCCCTGGGAACAAGCTGGGATGGGACAGCAGAGACTGCCACAGTCAGGGCAGAGCTGGTTCTTCACCATCCAGGAGGGTGCACTGTAACTGTGGGCTCAGCTGGGGTGGGGGGGAAATGGGAGCACTGAGCATAGGCATGTTGCTGAGGCTAACGCAGAGGGTAGAGAGGTAACTGGGGGCAGGAGAGCACTTTGCAAGGAGAGACCAGAGAGGTGAGCAAGAGGCACCAGGTATCAGGTCACAGGGCTGAGAAACACCAGGCATTGAGTGCAGCTGAGAGCAAATGCAGGCAGCAGCTGCCCACCCTACCTAGCCCCACTCCCACCCAGCAGGGGACCAACTGCCTTAGGACACAGCGGCTCCTCCAGGTCCTCAGCTCATGCCTGTGGTTTGCAATGGGAAGAGCAGGACAGAGCATGGTGTGGGCATTCTGATCACATACTGGGTATTGGAGCTGCTACAAACTGCCTAGGGCAGCAGGGAAGCTGGTCAGGCAGAACAGCTTCTGTATAGCAGGGGACAAAAGCAAAGGCACAAAATATACGAGCTGGGGTCTCAAAATGTGGCTGTTCCTGCTGGTATTTGGAATAATTGCTCTTCTGAGAGAGCAGTCCTGCTCTAAACAGGGTTGCTGGGCTCATAGCCCAGCCTCAGAGGGCATGAGAAGGGCATGGAACTGGGCAGAAACTTCAAATAGATCTGGGGGACTAGACTCCCTACAAACAGCATTGCTGGGGACACAGAGGATGAGATCTAATGAACTCTGGGGCAGGCTGGGGGCCAGATACCACCTAGTCAGCACTCCTTTCTGACCACTTCAGGTGTCAGGGGTGAGATTAGCCAAGACCTGCTGTATTGCAGCTGTACACAGCAGCCACCAGCTGTGAGCAGTACCCCTGGCTGTGCTTTCATAGATCTGTGCAAACCCAGTGAGACCAGAGCCCAGAGAGAAGATGCACACAGACACTGCTTGCAGCCCTGGGCACAACCCCAGCTCTTGTGACACCAGACCTCCACACTCACTGTAACAGGACAGCCAGGCAGAGATGAAGGTCAGGCACACACCAGCCCCACGAGGGAGACTGCAGCAGCACAGGCAGTCCAGTGCCCGTGGCTCCCAGCCCCAAGAGGGGCTTGTTCCTGACAGAGGCTTCCTACTTCCCAGGGCTTTCCTGCCACGAGTGGGCCAAGGGCCAGCGCTTTCAGGACAGTGGACAGGACGTTCCCCTGCAGCCAGGCAGGGCCCAGCACCAGGGCAGGGGTAGAGCTGCCATGGCTCCACACACACAGAGAAGCATTGAACAGCGACAATGATCCTCTCTTTGCTTTGAAAGACCTTTTGGACTTCACATCTTAGAGAAAACTGGGACATTTATGGTAATTATCACTCCCTCTTACCCAGTCTGGGACTTGTGGCTGCCCCACTCACCACTTGAAAGGAGCCACTGCAAAGATCCCTCTCCCAAGCACAGGGGTGCTTGGCTCAGGTCCTCCAGCAAGGCTCTGCTCCCACACCAGGGAGATTTGGGCAGCTCAACTGCAGAGCACAGAATTGCAGGTCAGCCCTGCAGGGTGCAGCAGCATCTCAGCTGTGCTGCAAGAGGTCACTGCTCAAAAAGAAATATCAGCATTAATGTTTGTCAGCTACACCAACACCGCCTGAGTAAGAGCCCCATAGAGCAGTTCCTGGAGGAGCAGCCACAAGCAGGAAAGGTGGGGAGGGGGGGTATGGGTGTTTCATAATCCCATTGCACAGCAGTAAGGAAAGATCAGGAGTGTCCCCAGCCCAAGAGCACAGGGATGCCCAGAGGAGAAGGGAAAGGACATGGGAACATGACCTGGAGTAGCAACCCAAAAAACCCTTTGGGCCCCTCATTACTGCACAACTTCTGCTCACCCACAGTCCCTATGGACAACACAGACCAGAACTCCAAGGCTAGCAACAATAGACTGATTCAGAGACAGAAGGATAAATTAAATAGTTCACCCCACTTTATTATCCCTAAAGACAGGTTATGAGGAGAGTCACTTTTCATTAAGACTCAGGTAAAACAGGCACAGGACACTAGAGGTGGCATCATAAAAGGGGCAGCAGGTGCTGATGTCCAGGGGATAACTAACACCCTACTCCTTGTGGTTTTGATGCCAGTATTCCACATCAGAACATCACGCAGGGAGTTATTCATGCTGTGTTGTGGAGCAGTAGAGAGTTGGAGCTCCGCACCAGACACCAGGCCCACTCTCTCTCGGCGCCCTCTTGGCTACCGCAGAGATTCAGCACATGTGCTTCCCCTGCAGTTCTTCTCTAATGTAAGCTCTCAGATTTGGTTTGGAAACTTTGTCTTGCTCTTCCTCCCTCACCCTAGTGCTCTGCGGATTCCCCACTCTAGCAGCAGGTGCAAGAAAAGCACAGGAAGTGAATGTCATGCAGTAAACTTCAGGCCAAGGCCAGCCTCAGAGTTGGGTAGGACAAAGGGGACTGGACAACTAAAAGGATCTTCTCAGGAGTGAGCGAGGAGTTGGTCTGCACAGTTCTCAGCCTAACAGAGCTGAAGTTGCACAGCACAGCAAACCCAGCACATTTGGCCCAGCTCAGTGTGTTGTGCCACAGCACTGTGCCAGGAGAGTCCAAACATAAAACAGTGCTGAAGAGAAAGGCCAGGGCTATGCAACGTGGGGATTCACACTGACCACCTACAAAAGTACCATCAATATCAAGTATCAAGCCACACTGGAAAATATTGCTCAGGTCAAGTGCCATCATGGAGCTGCACGGAAAGGAGGCATCCCGAGATACATCAGTCTGGCATCACCCATCTTTACACCACCACCCCAAAAGAGCTGGATAAGGGTGCAGCTCACACCCAGGATCCTACAATGGGTGGCTTGCACATACCACCAGGACAAGCAAAGCTGCCATTTCTCCACTTGGAGATGTGCAAAAGAAAGTAACCATCACCTTTCTTTCCATCAACCATATTCAGTTAAATAAGGAACCAAGTCCTAGAGCCCCACTGTGAAATCACTCTCATGCTGCAAGACATAATCTCTCCTTTTAAAGTCATCATGAAAATGTGTAAGTCTGGCAGACATAAGGAAATGTTTGCCAGGTCAGAAAAATAAAGGGAGGTAGAGGTATCTGCCTCAAGCTGCAAACAGCCTGAAAGAGCATCAGGTACATGTTACTTGATCCAGGTCTATGGCTCATCAACTACAGGAGCCCACAGATGTGTGAACAGCAACTATGGCATCACTACAGCAATCTGGAAAGGATTATCCCAGGAGGAGCACCAGCTCAGGCACTGCTGTAGCCCAGTCTGGTTCCACTGGCAGGCAGAACACAGGCAGCAGGGAGAAACAAGGCATGCCCCATTACAGATTTTCAGTCCTGCCCTGTGACAGAGGGACAAGCAGCAGACAGGATGGCCTTCAATGGCCGGGCTTGCCTGTGAATGCCAGATGGAATGTTAAAGATGCATTATCTTTTCCTAAGAGCAGACAGAATTCAGCCTAGATCAGGCCCAGGGTACAGCAGCTCTCCCCCACCCCACCCCTCCCCATTCTGACAGTAAAGACAGCAGCTATTTCCACCTCACACACTGAAGATCAGAGGGTAGGGGAGCAGTCAACTGCAGATCAGGAGCAGGTTGTGAGCAGCGTTGCTGGCCACGTGTACCAGCATGGCAGGGAGGGGACTCCCAAGGCCTGCCCAAGCAGGATCAGGGAAGCACTGCCCCCAGCTTCCTCCCACAGAGGCACCATGGGCAGTTCCAGGCCTCCATGGGCCTCAAGATGAGCACCTGGAACAACAGGCAGAATAGTTTCAGGGCAAGAGCCACAGCCACACCAACCCCCTAGAGAAGCTCAATATGGGGCCAGGAGGGCTGGGAGACAGGTGCTAGATGAAGGTGGAGTCCAGCTGACTCATTTCGTGATTGCTGCAGGCACGTGCCTCAAAGAGCTGCTTGATCAAAGCAGATTTCTCCTGCTCCAGCTGGGTGATGCGTTCACTCTTGTCAGTCACCTCCTGTATTGGAAAGAGAAGATAAACACTGCTCAGAGCTCTGCCGTGCCCAAGGCCCCTGTGACCTAGGCCAGGCCCAGCTGCTCCCAGCAACTTGAGACCACCATCTGAAGGCGTCAGAACATAAACCCCTGCAGCAAGCCTATCCACAAAGGGGCATCCTTAGCACCTGCATCCTCTCGTGGTCTTCATTTGTCATAGTTTTTTTCCCCACAGCAGGGTCAATGGTCCCCATACCCAGCAAACAGCCAAACATCAAACAGCAAACCCAGCCCATCACGTGAGGGGCACTGAGTTGTGAGAGGGGAGTGCTCTAAGCACAGCCTGTCTCCAGGATGACCAAAGCTGGCCAAGCTGAAGGATCACTTTCTGCAGCCACATATTCTTTGATGGTTCCCTCTCAGCACTCTCCTCCCCATCATCCCTGCTCACCTTGGTGAGAAGCCGGTTTTGCTCCTTCAGCATGTTGATAGCTTGCTGGGAGCCTGCTGAGGCTGGGGATCCCACAGGAGCAGTGGGGGCCAGCCTGTTCAGTGCTGAGGAGGAGTTCCCTGGCTGTGGAGAGGATGAAGGGAAAGGATGAGACAACAAGGCCACCTTCTTGTGGCCCTCCTCAACCTGCCTCTGAAGCCAGAAACCGTTTCTGTGGCAAATGGGGAACTAATGGGTTGGGAGTAGAGTGAAACCCAGCACAGGATTAAGACCCACCAGTACAGTCAGTACAGGATATTGCAGGATTTCTGGCAAGGCTATGCCAGACAGAAGTAGAACCACTCCTTGCAGTGCATGGAGCAAGGAGCCCATGCAGTGGTCGGCATCCAGGACAGTCAGCTCTGAGGTCTGACTCAACACCTCAGCAGGATGCTTTCCTAGTCCACATGACAATATCTACACCTCCAGGGGGATTTCCTTTAGGTCTCCAAATGCCATGAGCATTCCCCAGCCCAGACAAGCTGCACTTCCCTCTTGACCCATCTTGGCAACAGAGGCAAGTCAACTCTCCATAGCCCAGAGAAGTACTGGCAGTCCATATGCCAGCTTGGCTGTCAGCATGAGCGCAGACCCCTATCTCACACAAGTGACTGCAAGCTGCGAATGCATTGTTCTCACCTTGCCCACAGCTGACAGGAGGTTGCTCAGGCAGCGGTTCACCTCCTGCAGCTTTGGGATCAGACGTCCCAGGTGGCTCTGGCTGTCATCAGCGAGGAAGTCCTGGAAGATATCGTAAAAGAGCCCAGGTGTAACTTTGGTGCCAGCTTCCAGGAAACCATCCTGCCAGTTGGGAATGCTCTGTGGCTCACCAGCCTCCAGCCCTCTCCACACCTCCCAGCACTGGGCCACTCCCCCATTCCCACATCCCAGCCCAACAGCCTCACCAGCCCATACAAGCCATGAGATGCACACGCATTTAGATGCCATGGGATGCGTAATGCCTCACAGCACAGCCAGCACAAGGGTAAAGGCTGTGGCTGCTCTGTCAGGCTGGAATCCTGATCCTGCTTGCAGCCTGGCAGGATGTGAGCAGGGCTGGCCAGCTGTGCTTAGGGCACGTGCTGCACTGGATCCCTCTCAGCAGGCCCCATGGCTGGCACATGGGCAGCAGAATGTCCTAATCAGTGGGGAGGGGTCAGCCTTTCTGCATTGGTCAGTTTCACCTGGGAAAGTCACTACCAGAGCAGAGGGACCTACTTGCTGCCTCCCCCTCTCTTCTGCCAGGGGAGAGCTGCTTGCTCCCCCCACCCATCCCCAGGCAAACAATGCAGGCAAACACATACAGCATAGGCAGCATAGCCAGGCTGACAGCAGGTGCAACAAGATGTCCCAGACAAGTTATTCTAGGCTACATTCTCCCAAGCTGATGGACATCCCCAGAACAAGCCCCAGACTCACAGTGCTGGCTTTGTTTCTCCCCAAGAGCCTCTGGCGTTCTTGCATGAAGTGGATGTGTTGGTGGTACCACTCACGGGCACGCTCAACCATCTCCAGACCCTGAAGCAGAAAATCCTTCTCCTGTTCCAGCTCCTTCATATGCTTCAGCTGCAGGAAGGAGTGCAGACATGTTACTCCCTCCTTACTTAGGTTCAAGATGAATGCTCAGAGAAGCACTGCCTGGAGGGGATTGGCCTCTTCTCCCAGGCAACAAACAGGACCCGAGGAAATGGTCACAAGTTGTACCAGGGAAGGTTTAGACTGGACATAAGGAAAAACTTTTTCTCTCAGAGAGTAGTGAGGCACTGAAATGGCCTGCCCAGGGAGTTGGTGGAGTCACTGTCTCTAGCAGTGCTCAAGAGGCGTCTGAGATACAGTTTAGCAGCTTGTGGTAATAATGGTAATGGATGGACGGTTGGACAAGATGATCTAGGAGGTCCTTTCCAACCTTGTGATTCTATGATCAGCTCCCATCTGAAAGCCTCTAGGAGCAATGAAACCCAGGCCCCTTCCTGCAGACCAGCCCAAGGAGCTTCATGAGGCACAGAGGAATTTGTTTACTGGCAGCTGTGGTAGCCTCTTTTGCCACAAGATGCATAGGAGGTGATGGCCTTTGGCAGATCCCGGTTCAGGGTAGGTTCCCAATTTGGGAAAATCACAGCAGCAGTTGAACGGCCATCAGGTTATTTCTGTTCTCCCAGCCAGGGAAACCAGGCCTGCTCCCCATCAGCTCTTACTACAGAAGCAGGTTTCTCTGCTTTGTCATTTATCTGAGCACGTGCTAAGAACAGGGCCTGCAGCCACCCTTGAGGCTTCGAGCTCCTATAAGCAGCAGCAACTCACACTGCTATCAGGAAGCAGTTAAGTCACCCGCACAGACCAGAAGCCTGGGCAAACACCTATGGCCTGCTTACCCAGCCCTCTGCTTTCCTCTTTGCTTCAGTGCCCGAGGCATCTCTGATCTGAGCAAATACCTTCCTGCTGACTGGTTCTTCTTAGCCTTCAGGTTTGAGCTCCAGAGCTATCTGCAGAAAGACTAGGTATGCTCTGGGGGGAAGCTACAAGAGTACTTGAAGCTCTTGAACTCAGATCCAGCTCAGGTCCCCACCAGCAACCCTTCTTCAAAGGCTCCTTGGCATTGTGCTGCCACCAAGAAGCCACAGAGCTGGCAAGAGTAGGGCCTGCTCCCTGGGGAACAGAGCACCCTCAGCACAGCAAACCATCAGCCCTTGCCCAGCAAGCACGTGCAGCCCCACCTGCTCTTCCAGAGCTCATATTCTTGCAGCTGCTCTCATGCAGAGAGACCAGGAGCAGCCCCAGCACTCCCCACAGCAAACAGCCACCTGCGCTCTCTGCCACCTGAGCTCTACTGCCTGTGGCACAAACTGGGCACCAGGAGATGCCCCCATGGAGGAAGGGCCAAGTGGTGAGCTTGGAACATCTCCTGCTATCTGGAGAGCATCTGGAGGGAGACATCTCAGAAGTGACCACAGGCAGACCCCCCCTCCCCCTCCAGCAGACAGACAAGAATATACCAAGCACTCCTTGAGGCTGGCAGCACTTCCCTGTCCCCATCTCCGTACTGGGAGCCCCACAGCTATCACACACCAGACCCCCTTAACACCACAGCTGTTCTTGTTCCCTCTGCTCCTGGAAATGCTTTTTATAAAACAGTAGCAACACACACAGGCTCAGACAGACAGACAGAAACATACCCATAGGAAGAACTGCAGAGCCTTGGTACTGCACAGGCTGTTGCTGAGAGGAATGAAGAAGGTGCTGTACGTGGCAAGGACCCCCATCCAGCTCTGGCTGCAGCCTGCAACTGCCTGTCCCATCTGATCCCACTTGGTTTGTTAGTCAGCATGGAGATGGAAGGAAGTGGCAGCAACCCACTGAGCCAGGAAGCATCAGCAGTTCTGCCAATTTCAGGGAAAGAGGGCATGTCCCTAGGGGCAGTACAGCTTCTTGAGCAGGGTCAGGACTGGGAGGTGAAGTGGGCACAGCAGGTCTTGGTTGGTGCTGCCTGTGGTGGAAGGGGATAATACCATGCCCTGGGCTGCCCACAGATTAAAGAGCTCAGCCTCCTACAGGCCCCATCCCAGCTACCCTAAGGCCATAGGGAAATCGGGCCAATTGATGGACTCATTCATAGATTCATAGGTTCATAAGGTTGGAAAGGACCTACAAGATCATCTAGTCCAACCATCCTCCTATCACTATCCCTACCCAACTACTACTAAATCAAATCCCTTAGCACCTCATCTAAACGCTTCTTGAACAGCGCTAGGGACGGTGCCTCACCCACCTCCCTAGGCAGGCCATCCCAGTGCCTGACCACTCTTTCAGAAAAGAAATGCTTCCTCAGGTCTCATCTCAATCTTCCCCGGCGCAACTTGTGGCCATTCCCTCTCGTCCTGTCGTTATTTATCAGGGAGAAGAGGCCCACCCCCTCCTCACCACAACTCCCCTTCAGGAAGTGGTAGAGTGCAATAAGGAAACATTGAAACAAACAAACAAAACCATCTGAGCAGATACCTGCTGTTCACCATAAAGCATCTCTGGACTGCAGCATAGCCCCCAAACCTCTGCCTCTCATCAAGATTAACAGGTCCTAGTGTACTCATGGGCTGCTAAATAGACATTAGTCCCTTCCACCCCCACCCCTCTGGATCCGGGGCAAATTACCCTAACCACAGCTGTGTGCCTTGCCTCTGCAGGACCCAGCACCTTCCTAGCACCCAGGAGGATGGAAATGTAGTCATGCAAGAGCACTGTCCTACACACAGAGTCAGTCCTTCCTGGATTCAAACATGCTTCAACTGTCTCTGCAACTCAAAACATGGAACTGGCACCCAAATGTTTGTTCCCTGGTGCTGAGGAAGGCATCTCACCCCCACAGCATAGTGCCAGGCATCTCATCTCTGGAAGGAGGAACACAAAGGCAGTGCAGCAATAGAATATAATGGGGATGGAGAGAAGAAATGTGGGACACATGCCTCCCACATCCCCTATGACAACTAAGCAGTGTGGTGAAGCAACACTAGCCCAAAGCAATGGCACATGTGACAGTCCCAGGCACAAACACCAGCTTCCAGCAGGATACCCTGGCTGCCAAAGCCCTTCCTTACCAGCACCGGGAAGGACGTGGAGCTGATGAAGCAATGCCACCTCTGCTGCACAACAACTTGGAGCTCTGTGCACACACAAGACCCCTGTCAGAAGAGGGAGGCATCCCCTCCCCAAGCAGCCACCAAAACCGAAGGAGCAGAGGGAGCCCAACCAGTTACTGCTTCTCATCAGCACCTCTCACCTGAGACCCTCTCAGATTGAGAGGGAAAGAGAAACCAGCCCTTTGCACTGCTGTGAGCCCAGCACACCTCTTCCCACATGTGCATAAACCAACCCCTCCTAGGCAGGTCAGGCCAGGCAACAGAGCATGTTATGCATCCCAAAGCCAGTGCAATGCTGCACAAGAACAGTCCAGGCAGTGAGTGACACCAGGGTGCAAAAAAAAGGGGAAGTGCAGACATGAGAATTGCAGCCTTGGCAGCAATTCCCATGCCATGAGATGCAGCAAGGAAGGTTGGATGATCATTCATCCTACAGACAAGGTCCTGGCTCTCTCCCCAGTCAAATTTTGCTTGTGGGCAATATGCCCAGTCAGCTTCTGCATTCCACTTGGGAGCAGCACAGACTGGTTGGTCTGGGCAACCTGATCTAAGTCTCTCCACTTAATGACAGAGCGAGGAGCAGATCTATTGGTTCCAGGCTTCCCAGTCAAATTCAGTTCAGATTTCTTTACACTACTGGCAAAAAAAAAATAAAAAAAAAATCTCAGAAGCCACAAGGTTATGCTAGAGCCCTGACCTACATCATCTAGCAGATATCACAGCACAAGGCTTCTTCTCCATGTTCTGTCCATATTCTGGTGGAAGGGAAGCCTGCATAGCTTGCTGTGGCTCCTCAGAGTCCCCAGCTGCAGTGCAGCATGCCTCAGCACCACCAGTCATCAGCACAGCACACACATGACTTCTGCTGGAGCACTTGAAAGGCCCCAGAGACCAACATACCGACGCAACTGCAGCACTAGGGCCTCCTCCTAACACTGTAAGGTAAACTTTGGCCTTCCCTGGTCCAAGTTTTTGTCCACAGAGAAGCATATGTACCAACCCCATAGACCGATCCAGCTCTTGGAAATATGTACCTCCTCCTTCCCCTGCATATTTCAAGAAGCAAAATACCTTGGAAATAACTGCAAGGCCATCGCATACATTAACAAAGGCCTCTTAAACACCAGGATCTTCCTGACAGCCAAAGGCTCTACAGCTTCCATGTGCAAAGTGGGCAGGAGATAGCAATAGTCCACAGTGAGGAACCTCTACAATATCCACACTTAGAGCAGAAGCCCATAGCAGGGCTGTTCTCTTACCATGCCAAAGTCCACACCATTGGCAATAGTGTGTCTCCGGTGTTCTGCACGTCCCCTCTGATGTCTCCGAACATCCCCAGGGCCTGCATGGCCACCATCTCCCTGGGACTCCCCAGCAGACTTAACATCAATACCTGTAACAAAGGAAAGCATGAGGGCACCAGCTGCTTGCAACAGGAACCTCTCCACTACCCCTCCATAGGGCTATCTGCTATCCCCTCCAAGGCACTCCTGCAAGTCAGCCAGAGAACAGCTGAGCAAGCACCTGGCATCTGCTGAAAATCTTTGTACAGGCAAGACAGACAGACCTCAATAGTTCCTCACTTGGTTGTTCCAGGCATGACTACAGAGATCACTTGCATCTTCTGAATACAGCAGGCAGCCTCCAGGCAATGCTGCTTCAGTCTCAGCACAACCAAATAACTAGCAACTCCACCTGCCCTTGCTCTATCCTCACAGGACTCCTGGCTCCCACTCAGGCAGCATAGGCTCCTCCAGGCACTCATCTCCTCCTGACGGAGGGTCTGTCTTGTGATAGGCTAAGCCACACAGGTGGTTACATGACCCGTTTGCACCAGCAGCAGCCTGGCAGCACCAGAGTGCATCAAGTGTCGACTCTGTCTCCAGACACATGAGGAGCTTGCACTGGAGGTGGCCATGAAGAGCAAACCAGCTCATTTCAGGGCACTTTCCTTCCACACCCAGATATGTGTTTGCTGTCAAATGAGGTAATGCACACCAGAAACCTCATGCCTGTGGTCTTAACACATAATAAAGTTTTGGAAACCCTGTAGCCAGATTTTCTAAAATCCCAACATCCTATTTATTAAAAGGCTGACCTACTACAAACACATGATGCTGGTTCAAATCCACACACAACCTGGTTTTGCAGATTAAGTTCAGGCTGGCAGGTTGCGAACAGGATCAGATGCCTCCTGCTAGTGCTGGATGACTGTGTGCTGAAGCAGGTACGAGCTGAGCACCTGCAGCTGCTGAAGTCAGCACATCCCCTGTGCTGCACACCCTGCTAGAAAGGCAGCCCTGCAGCCACATCCATGCCAGCTCAGCTCTGTGTTTCTGGACATGCTGTCAAGAGCACTGCCGTGCTGCTGAGCACCACAGTGCCAAGGCATTCAGAGGTGCAGCCAGCACCCTCTGCTAACATGCCTGGGTAGTAGGCATGCTGCACTCCCTTCTTGCTCTAGGCCCCTGCCGAGTGTCCAGCAGAGCCTGCCTTGCATTTGTCCTCGCTTCTGCTGCTCCCTCTGCTCTCTGTTCATAGCTTTTTGCCTTCCTCAAGAGTTTCTTTCTTAGCCTGAATTCCAAAGAAGTACCAGAAAATAGTAACAGGGACGTAGACAAAGGAAAGCAGGCAGCAAGAGATGCATCTCCTTGGGACTGATTCCCACACACCTCCTAGGCACCCCCACCCATTGCAATTCTCACCCTCCAACCTGCCAGACATACACAGCATGCTCTCTAGCATGAGCAGGCAGGAGGGACAGAAGTGCTGAGCGGGATGTGTAGTCTGCCCAACCTGGCACACTGCCCTGCACTGCTACGCAGCTCTCAGCAGGGCACATAGATGCAAAGGGCGCAGGCTACAGGGCAGAAGAAGGGAGCTGAGGCCACAGGAGTCACCTTTCACCTTGAAGATGAGCCCAGCACACTGGAGGGAGCAGAGAGGCAGTGAGATGGTAGAACTGCACAACTGTGAGGATGCCTGTGCTGCTAGCATCTACCAGTTCAGCAACAGGAGTAGGAGTGAACTCACAGCAGCAGCCAGCAACACCTCAGGCAGCAGTGCTGCTGATTCACCTCACTCTGGCCATGACTATGCCACTTAGTAAAGGTACCAGGGTAACACATGAGAAGTCCCGCTGCTGGTTCATCACAGCATCCCACTTTTCTTGCCAGGAAGGGCTCGAGCACAGACAGGTCTCTGGCACCTCTCTAACACAAAGCCTGATATCACTCAGTCATCTGCTTTGCCAGACATCTTTGGTTTCAGACACCCATATCTACTGGGGAGGAACAGCTAAGCCAGTAAGACTGGCACAACTGAGCACACGTTCTCCTGAACCTGCAGCACATCCTGAATGGAAAGTAGTGGAAGGATAGTCCCCAGACCAAGTCACCTCAATAAGCAGAATGTCAAAGCAAAGTGAGGAAGAAGCCTGTGGGAAGAGCTGAAGGATGGAAAAAACATGTTAGGTTTTTTTTTTCCCCTCCTGAAGAGCCACTACTGAGTCTGTGTGGCATGATAAAAACACTGAGGCTGATCTGGCGTGAACCTCTGTTAAGAAGGTGTTCCCGGATCAAAGAGCAGAGCTCCACATACCTGTGTTATCAGTTCAATGGCTAAAACTGAGCCCTTGCTAGTGAGCTGGAATTGGCTCTTCTTGGGCACAGAAGAGATCCTTCCATGAGACATGGCCACCTCCAGTGGGGATCCCCCGCTGGGCACAAACCCAGCCCTCAGCAGACAGTGACTTCCCAGACATCTGGCAGCTGTTCTACACACTTGCAGTGGCCTGGGCAACAACAGCTACCTATGAAAGTATTCTGCTCCTTCCTGCTGGTGCAAGGCAGGTGGTAGAGTCAGGCCACCCTGGCTGTGGTGGAAGGAGGCAGCACCCAGGGGCATCACCCAGGGCAAGGCACCGACCACCCAGCACCTTGATTTCCCCCACTCCCAGAAGGGACAAAAGCTTTCCCATTTGGAACCAAGGGGGTAAAGACCCCACATGCTGAGACAGTTGGACTCCGCTGTGAGAGGCAAGCTAAAAAAACAGGCTGTCACGATGACTCCATTTTCAGCCTCACCATCCCTCCTTGTCCCAGCGGATGCTGGGAGCTCCTGGACACTGTGGCAGCAGCCAAGTGAATCTGACCTCAGTCTGGAAGCAGAGGTGGGCAGCACCCTGTGAGTAAACCCCTGTCCCAGAAGCACAGACAGGGAGAGCTCCCTCAAAGCATTTGATGACTATAAGTATTGATAGATACCTCCCCGCTCTCAGCCATGGCTCTCTCAAGAGCCACACCATGCAGCCAGAGCCTTGGAACAGTCTTGAGTCCAAATGCTGCAATCTAACTGAGCCAACTGGACCCCCAGCACCTTCCAATTAATGGCACCAGGCACATCCCTCCTTGAGTCAGCTGAGAGCCAGGTCTTGCTGCACTGAGGCCCAACTCCTTCTCAGCCAGGTGGATGGAGCAGCCATCAGCTCCACCTCACACTAAGAAAGCTCCCTGTGGCAGAAAGCATCACTGAGCATACTCACAAGACCGGGAGCAAAAAGAGTGGGGGTAACTCCAAGTTGTAATTGTCACTGAGCTGCTGAATCAAGCTGGAATTCATGTCTGTTGCCAGAACAGTCCTGCTTTTTAGGAAGCTGGCAGCAAGGGCTGAGGCATCAAACTCACCTGCAGCCTCAGGACATCAGTATAATACCAGCCCACAATGCAAAGATCCTTGGGAACCAGAAAGTTATACTCTGCACTACTCATCTGCTTGGTCTCAGATAGTGGAGAGCTCTCAATTTGATTATTATTTAGCAGGGAGGATTTTTCTCTTTCCCACAGGTTTTTCCAGATTTATACTTCTGATGCTAAAACAAACAGACCGCTTAATAACATCCCCCTGGGAAAAGCTCCTGTGATTAAACAGGAGACAAAACAGAAAGCAGGGAATTTCTGTGACATTTAATATTTCTCTTCTACCCTGCAGAAGGGATTGGGAAAGAAAGGGTGGGGAAGAGAAGGCAAACCATCTTTAGTACCTTTCTGGAGGTAAATGAATTCATCATGTGACTCAAGTGTTGAAACACCAAGTTCTCACACAGCCCTGTGTCAGGAGATCACAAAGCACTGCACAGTAGCGGCTAGGAGGTCTTATTATTCCTTATGATGTTTCCTTCAGACTAACAGGAAGTCAAAACATCAGTGAAGGAGGCTCCCCAGTGGAAGAGGGGAGGGATGTTGGGAGCACTGCCTTCCCTTTTTTGCCTCTGTCAGCCCCAAAATCCCACTGGTCTCTCAAACTGAGACACTGTCAAGCTATCAAAGAACACATACTATTTTTATACCTTTCTACTTCCCATCCGTTCAGCTGACTGAATCACTCACACCACGAGCCTCCCAGTCACTATGCTAAGACAGAGAAGGAGGCAGACGCCCCACGGCAGGTTCCATGCCGGGCTGCAGCCACGCCGGATGGACAGCACAACCTGTTGACAACTCGCTGACCCAGAGTGGGAGCAGATTGACACAAGGGTCCTAGATCCTGGGGAAGGGCCCAGAGGCAGTGCTGACATGCTGCTGCACTCTGCCACTGACCGCAGCGCTGGGCCAGCAGGAGCTCACTTCTCCACCACAGCACCCAGCAACTCCCAGAAAGGACCAGATCCACCCCACAGGGAGGTCACCCACAGACTCGGTGCCAGAGGACAACTACGGACATGTTACTGCCAAGCCCTTAATTCTTCTTGTCACCACTATAAACAGACAAGCACCCACATGAGGAGAAATGTAAAGGGAAGAACAAGTGTGGGAAAAGACCAGGATTTGCAAACAGCACGCTCTCCGTTCCGGTTTATCTAGAGCTGGAAACAAAGCTCACGGAAGCCAAAATAAAAAGCAGCGGCAACTCCTCAGAGTTCTGCACCAGGCCTGGGGGAAGAATTTGCCGTTGTTTTAAATGTCAAAGGAAAAACAGGTCGGTGCCGCCTAGAAACCGGCCCGGCCGTGGCGCGTCCCGCCCTCCCGGTCCAACTTGCCGCTCCGGGAGCACTCACCTCGGCCGCGGGGCTGCCCCGGGCCCGGCTCTGGCTCGCGGTGTCCGGCGCTCTGTCCGCGCCGCTCCTCGTTGCCGTGTGGGATCGGCAGCTTCTCCAGGCTCCGCGAGGCGCTGACGGCGGGGCCGCGCTCTCGTTCTTTGTCCCGCGGCTCCCCGCGCCCGCGCCCCGGGGCTCTGCCCTTGCCCGGCACCCCGTCGTCAGCGCCGGGCAGGGCGGAGCGCAGCCCCAGTACGAAGCGCTCGAAGGTGAGGTACCCGCTGGGCGGCGCCGCCCGCCGCAGCCCCTCCAACACGCCGGCGGGCAGCTCGCGGGCCTCCGTGCCCTGCCAGCGGGACTCGATCTCCCGGAGGTGCACGTACCCCCGCCGCCGGTCATCCAGGATGTCGAAGAGAGTGCGCAGGCTCTGCAGGAAAGCCCTGGGCAGCCCCTCGGTACCGGTGGAAGGCGGCCCGAGAAAGGACGAACGAGAGCTGCGCTCCGGAGCCATAGCAGCTGCCGCCGCAGCCCCGCGAGTTACCACCGCCTGGCAGCGCCGCGCCGCCCCGCCCCGCCCCGGCGGCGCGCTCCCATTGGCTGGCGACGGGCAGTGCCGAGGGCCCATTGGCTGCGGGGGCGGCCGCCGGTTTGAGTTTCCGCGCGGCACGAGGCGGCCCCGCGCTGGACCCGCCCCTCCCGCGCTGCCCGTGCCCTTGGAGTCGCAGCGCCATATGCTGTTCCGAGCTGGGAGGGATCACCGAACCCATCCCGGCCCCATAAACCCGAACCCTACGGCTGAGAGCGCTCCCTGAGCTGCGGCAGCTCGGGGCCGTGCCCGCTGCCCTGGGAGCTGTGCCGTGCTCACGGCCTCTGGGGCACAGTCGTTCCCGAGCCCCCACCTGACCCTCACCTGACTGCTCCGTGCCGTTCCTTCAGGCCCTGTCGTCGTCACCAGAGAGCAGAGATTGGCACTCCCTGTGAGGAGCTGCCACGAGGCCTACCCTCAGCCTCCTCTGGGCTGGACAAACCAAGGGACCTCAGCCGTTCCTCACACACCTCGCCCTCAGACCCACATCTTCATTGACTTCTTTTGGGTGTTCTGGAAGTCCTTCCCCACTTTTTTGTGCCCTGTGATCTTCCGCGGGTTGCAGAACAGCTCTAGGGGAAGCCTCCCGCTGTCAGGCAGCACAGAAGGGCACACCAGCCCCAAAGGGCTCACCCTGCCTGCTCGAATCCTGCAGGCTCTGGCCTGGGGCTGATGGGATGGCAAGGCACCTGTCGGCACTGTGCTGTGCCTGTGAAGGAATGGTTTGGTGACCTCTGCCTGTAGCCATTCCCAGCAGGAGGGAAGCCCATAAAAAGCAACACTGGCTTGAGCAGTGCTATTATTTTAACAGGCACAAATCCTCTTTTCTCACAGCACAGGCCCTCACCGTCCGCTTCTATTGCTGTAAATCTGCTTATTGCCCAGCAGAATTAGGACTCTGCTACCTGTGCTCAAACTCGATTGCTTTTTTTTCTGCTTCTTATGGTGACAGTCAGCTTCCAATAGCGGACAGGGCTGTGTGCGGGCTGGGTTTTGCAGGTTTCTGAAGCTGAGCTGTCCATGACTCTGAACAGCCTTAGGGATGCAACCTTAGCGAGGTTGGTGAGTGAACATTCTTTTCCTGAGGGGCTTTTGCAACTCTCTTCCCAGAATGTTTGCCTTTTCCACATCAAAGACACTGTAACCTTATGGAAAGTGAAATGTGTCTCTTTAGAAGCAGAGATCTGAAGACCTCACATTTCTAGCCACTACAGATCAAATTAGGTTAGTGAACAAGAATAAAATAACCAAAATGTGAGATGACTCTCACTGTCATCTTTGCAAGAGCAGGTGAGAAGTCATGTTTCAGCCCAGCTTTCTCAGTGTGGCAGCATCCCCACAGGAGTGAGAAGTACCACTTATTGCAGAAGGCAGAGAAGTGCCATGTGCTTGACTTCCTTTGTGCCACCAGGGACACGGTTCTTGCAGCAGGAACTGAGTCTACATGCTGCAGGGGCTGTGGCTGGTGCAGCAGCACCTTACTGAGAGGCAAGGAGCCCAAAGCTACCACTGCTATGGAGAAAGGAGGAGAAAGGTGCTGGCGTTGATAAATGTGGTAGAAACAGGACCTGCATCATCTCTTTGTGAACTTAGTATGAATCATTAGTGTTAAGAGAAAGAGCCTGACTCAGCCTGAAATTTGCTGTGTCAGTTACGTCTGTGTGCTAGCCCTAATAAAACCCATTGCTCTTATCTGCAAGATACCTCCATCAGACAATGAACTACAACAAAGCACTGCTGGAGCACTACAGTCCTTGTTCCCACTTCATAGGCACAGTGACTGGCTGGGGCACCCTGGCAGCATCGGGGAGGGGGGGACGATGACACCTGCAGGGACCCTGTCCTCATCCAATATTAATACTGTTGAGGGGAGAGTCAAAGAGTGAGTGTCCTGGAGCAGAGGGATGGCTCATGTAGGAACAGGAGCGTGTTTGGGTGCTGTTTTGTTGACAACACGGACAGCAGAGCACTGTCAGGAGTGAGTGGGACATCAGTACCTGGGAGAATCCAGACAGTGCTTATTCACTCTTCATCCAGAAAAAGCAAGGTACTGGTGAAGTTCTCTCTTTCCTCCATATGGAAATTTCTGCTCTGACAACTGGAGGCTGGGACCTGACTGACTGTTGCAGTGCCAGTCTTGCTATGATTTCTAGATCAAAGTGACCTCAGGAGACTCTCACAGAACAATCATGTTTTCCTCCTCAGGGTGGTAGGGTGAACAAGGGGAGGCAGATTTTGAAAGTTCTTGGAAAGGGCTTTATATGTTCTATGTCTATTTGGTTGGTTTAGTGGTTTTTTTTCCCCTTCTCTCAGCAAATATTTTATTTTAGGGACAGGCAAATTTCTTCACATCAATAGAGACATCTTTTTATTTTTATTTATTTTTAATTTTATTTTAATATGAACAACTTAGTTACTCAGTTCTCCTTCCTTCAAGGTACTGGAAAGCACCAGATGCCACTTACCCAGTCCCAGCACCATGGCTACACTCTAGGAAGGGCACAAGTGTCTGACGTCCCCTGTAAGGCTGGTGGCAGACTGCACGTCCTGCCCTGGAGCAGAGGTCACAGCATCTCATCATTTGTGGTCGTGGTTAGGACTGGAGCATGTTCTTGCATGACACTGACAACACATGTAGCGATGATGCTGCATGACTGCAGCAGTAGATGATGCCCTGTGCAGATTTCAGTGTTGCTGTCTCTGTTGAGGAGATGCGGTGTTGACACCAGGTTCCAGCACATGCAGTGCGCCCTGCTGATGCCTTCTTGGGGGAGGAACTGCCAGCCCCAGTGCTGTTACATCCAGAGCACATTTCAAAAAAATGCACTGGTATTTTGGTTGGTTAAAACCACACCGGGAACTGTGTTAACACAGTCTAGTTGTCAAGCTCTGGGTCTCTCTGTTGCTAATGTATTAAGCACAGTTTGTGGTAATGCCTTCTCCCAGCCCTGAAGCAGAGGGGCTGCCAGGAATAGCTCCCAGCATGTTCCAGGCTGTCAGTGCAGCATCCCAGGGGCTTAGAACAGCAGGAGCTGTGCAGCCTGGGGGAAGCAGCAGACCTTTTTTTGTGAGAAGGCTGCCTCATTTGCTCTCCTCATCTTTCAGATGCCATCCTTCTTTCACATTGCTACATGCTGGGCCTCTCAAGGATGTGGTCTGTTTGCTTAGGAGGGCAGGCACTTCCCATAAAGTTGCTTTTCTTTCCATCAGACTGTTTTTCCCTCTGAGCAGGAAATCTGGTGGCAGGCTGGTGCCTACTGGCTGTCACAAGGGCTGAGAGGAGCAGTGGGGTGAGGACTGGAGTGAGTGGCTGGGAGGCAGAGGGATTTGTCTCTTCATCTGCAGCATGCCTAGGTCAACAGAACAGGCTCCTTCAGTGGGGTAGGAATCGGGGCATGAGACAGGAGCATAAGGTTCCCAAGTGGTGTGTCATGTTTGAGTGTGGGCACCAAGAAAGGTACTAGGACAACCAGTCTGCTACCTGGTGCTGCTACACTTGCAACATACACTAGCAAATGGCAGTCATTCCATTTAGCAGACACAGAGGCAGATAAGGGCATTGGGTAGCAAAAGTCATACCACATATGTAAGCTATCTGTCCTCTTGTTTTGCTCAGGGGACAACGTAAAATTTCTGCTTTTCTCTGCAGTACATGTCAGTGGATGCTTATCTACTGAAGCAGAGTCCTAAAACTAAGGAGCTCTGTCATTTCTCAGGTAAGATATCCTGCTCTAGCCCACTGCTGGTACCACATGGAGCAGTGTTTGCTTTCTCTCTTCTTTAGGAGTTCTAGAGATTTTTGATGATTATTTTCCTATTTCACGTGCACAGTTGCATTTTGTTTGTCCCATCTTTATGTGCATCCTGCTTTCTCAGGTTGTCCTGTCTGGTATGCCTGTTTCAACCTGAAATTCTATTTTTAACAAGGGAAAATTTCTACCCACATGTATGCAATAGATTGTGGAGTCACCCAGGGGACAGCCTGCAGGAGGACAAACCTGCTCTGGGAGAGCCGAGATAGCAGAGAAGAATGCTGTGTTCCTTCACACCTGTGCAGCAAGATCCTCTCTGAGTTCTGCTGGAAAGAGGCAGGTTGAAATTTGTAAGCTGAATCTGAGAGCTTTCTCTGATGTGTTTATAAGGGTCAGTGTTTATGCAGGCACTGGATGTGTGGAAGGACCTATGGGCCAACAAGCTTTTCAGAAGAGATGGGCAGGGCAAGAGGGGCAGGGGAGTTTCCCTCTATGGGCAAGATAGGCAGATGGGGTATGAAGAGCTGCCTCTCAGAAACTGGCATGACCCAGGTTGAGAGCCTGTGAGTGAAAATCTGGGACTGGAGCAATACAGGCCAGCTGTCGGCCAGGTCTACCAAAGGCTGCCTGAGTAGGGCAGCCTGTGGCAGAGACCTTGCTTCAGCTGCAGGAAATGCAGTGTCTGCAGGCACTTGTCTTGATGGGGGATTTTAACCACCTGAATATCTGCTGGAAAGCAGCATGGCAAACTGAAAGACCCCTGGAGTGTGTTTGAGAGCTTCCTGGTGCAGGTACTAGACAAACCAAGCAGAAGGAAAGTGTCTGTGGAGATGGAGCTCATTAAAGAGGTCAGAGGTACTCTGGGCTGTAGTGAGTCGAGTTTGTGATTTTGAGGAGGATGGGCGTGACAAAAAGCAAAGTCAGGACCCTGAACCTGGGGAGAGGAAATTCCTGTTTAAGGAATTCCTCAGTGAGATCCCCTGGGAAGCTGTTGTTGGTGACAAAGGAGTGGAGCAAAGCTGGCTACTCTTTAGAGTTCTTAAACTCCTTTCTGAGAGCAAAAGAGCTTTTTGTCCCATAGTATAGGAAAACATGCAGAAGAGGCAGGAACTCAGCATGGTTTGGCAAGGACCTGCTGATCAGACTTGAGGAGTAAGAACAGGTACAGGCAGTGGAAGCAAGGGCAGGATACAGGGATGCTGTCCAGATGTGCAGAAATGGGATCAAGAATGCCAAGGTGCAGATGGAATTGCACTTGGTGAGGGACATTAAACGCAAGAAGGGATGCTACAGGTACACAGGTCAGAAGAGACAGACCAAAGAGAGCGTACATCTGCTAGATGGGAAAGGAGGACTGCCTACAACAGGCATGGAGAAGGCTGAGGTAGCCAATGAGTTCTTTGCCTCAGTGTTCTCTGGCAGCTAGGATTTTTGTATTTATCACATCCCTGAACCTCACATCCCAGAACTTTTAAGTGGAAATGGCAGAGGAAACTCCCCTGCACTGTAAGGGCAGTGCAAGGCTGAGACTGACTCATGAGACTGAATGTGTACAAGTCCGTGGGGCTGGATGACATGGATCCCAGGGTCTGAAGGAATGGGCTGATATGGTTGTTGAGCCACTCTCCATGATATTAGAATGGTCAGAGCTGTCAGGTGGAGTTCCTGGGGACTGGAAAAAGAAAAACATCACTCACATTTGTAAGAAAGGGAGGAAGGAGGACTTGAAGAACTACAGGATGGTGAGCTTCACCTCTGTGCCTGGGAAGATCATGGAGCAAGTCCTCCTGGAAGACACATTAAGGGATGTGAGGGATGAGATGATCTGAGACAGCCAGCATGGCTTCAGCAATGGCCCTGACTCATCTGGTGACCTTCTAGGATGGAATGATGGCATTGATAGACAAAGGGAGGGCAACTGATATAATTTACTTGGATCTGCAAGGCCTTTGCCATGGTCTCACATAACACCCTTAGCTCTAAATTGATGAGTAATTGGAATGGTAGATTATTTGGTGGATAAGGAATTGGTTGGACAGTCACTGCCAAGAGAGTTGTGGTCAGTGGCTCTATGTGCACGTGGAGGCCGGTGACAAGAGGTGTCCCCAGGGAGTCTATCTTGTGACCAGTGCTCTTTGACATGGACAGGGCAGGCAGGCAGGCAGACAGCTGGGTTTAGACTGCAGACAGGCTGATGGCTGGAGCAGGAAGGCAGTGCCCAGCAGCAGGAGCACTGGGGATTTTGGGTCTGTGCTGAATTTGTCAGGGGCTCAGGAACAGGAGTTCAGGATATGGAACTGCTCTCACCGTTGGCAGCATGCAGCCCCTCTGTGTGTACACGGGCGGCACCCCAGACCGGCCCTGCCTTTCTCGCGGTCCCCCGTCTTGCCGCTTTATCACTGTTGGCGGGAAACTGGATGAGAAGAGCGAACCCCAGCAAGCACCACAGCTGGGTAGGGCAGGGCCTGGCCGTGTGCTGTGCTGAAATAACGCCGAGGACTTGCTGATTCGCGTGCAATTGCAAGAAGGGGTGTCATCCTTGTCAGCTTCCCGAGTGCGAAGTTCCCAGCTCCTCTGGTATCCTCGGCGGACACTCGAGAACAGCCAATCGGCAGCAGCGTACCCTCCGGGGCCGGGCGTGAGGCCCGGGGACGGGAGGAACAGGCAGAAGAGGGACAGTGAGAGGTAGCCGAAGCACCGAGCAGGGGCGGGCAGCGGCCCGGCTCCGCCCCGCCGCCTCGCGGAGCCGCCGCGGCCGCTCTGCGAGGATGGAGCCGCTCGAAGAGGTGCGGGCGCGGCTGAAGCGGGCCGGGCAGGACCACCTCCTGCGCTTCTGGGCCGAGCTGGACCCGGCTCAGCGCGCAGAACTGCTGGCCGCGCTGCCGCCCGGGCTGGGCGAGCACTGCCGGCTGGCGGCGGACTGCGCCCGGCAGCGGGAGCACCTGGATCGCCTGGACGGCAGCGTGGAGCCGCTGCCCGCCGCGCTCCTGGGCAGCGCCCGGCACTGCGACCCCGCCACGCTGCAGCGCTGGGAGGACGAAGGTGAGCGAGCGGGAGATGGCCGCCCGGGGGAGGGGACGCAGGGCTCTGAGTGGCCGCAGGCGGTGTCCGCTCGGTGCCTTGCTGCTCGGCCCTGTGAAAAAGTGCAGACTCTAAAACCCCTTTTTTTTTTTGGTGAAGCCGCAGCTGCTGCTGAGGTTGGCAGGAAGGAAAGGTGTCGTCAGGGCTCCGCCGTTCGGGGCGTCAGCGGACTCACGAGCATAGCATAGCGGAGTGCCAAAAACAGAGAGCGTTGTCTGCCCCCCGTACTGCGCGGGGGGAGCCGTGCGCTGCCGCCCCCGACGCTGCTCGTGGCTTCGGGCTGCGGTGCCCCGGCGGCCCCGGCCGAGTCCCGGCTCAGCGCCGCTGCCAGCGGAAACCCCGGGACGAAAGGCGGCGTCGCGTCGGGGGAGCGGCCAGCAGCCGGTTTGACGACTCTGCCTTTGTACCGCGGGTATCGGTCGCAGCATTTGGTGTTGATGACCGCTGTGTTGTCGTGGGGACTTGCCAGGCCCAGCCCTGAAGACAGCCGGTCTGGTCCCCAGCTCAGGACAAGGGCTACTGAGGCACTTGGGGCTAACATATTTAACTTCTGCTTCAAACTATTAAATGTAGTGGTATGGACTGGAGAGGCACGAGGTTGGCAGAATGTGAATGTCTTGTAGGAAGTGCATGGAGGCAATCGGGAGCAGCGAGAGTTGCTGCTGGGCCAGGAGCTGCGGGAGAATGTGCAGTCCTGTGGTGCAGCCCAGCCGTCCTGGGCAGTGTGGTGTTATCATAGGGCCTCTGTCCCGGGAGGAAGGTGTGACTTGAGAGCAGAGTAGAGATCTGCTGACGTGGCAGGTAGTGTAAGGAGGCAGAGAAGGAGTGTTGAGATAAGGAGGGTAGATGTGCTCACACTGGAGGAGAGCTCTGCTCTCAGTGTCCTCTGACTTTGCACGTGTGGCCGTTCCTGCATTACTTCTGGTGGCTGCCAAGCCTGGAGCAGGCCTGGCCAGCAGATGGGTGGCTTCACCTTGAGCCACAAAGACTCCATGTGCCTGACCAGGCTGATCCTGCTGGCCTACTTGCATCCCTCTGGTCAGCTGTTGGGCACCGCATGGCCTGCCAAGCCACTGTTTTTGGAGCTGGCAGCTTTCCCTGGTCACCTCCTGGGACCACTAAAGGTTGGGCTGGTGGGAGAGGTGGTGCTCAGAGCTGGGCTGTGTGTGGTGGGGTGCTGTGCTTCCCCCTCCCCATCATATGTGTATTGCACATCTTGTGCTTTTTTTCTGAGTGTACACTCTGTTTCTTCTCAAAGCCATGTCCTCCTTTTCTTTGCAAAATACAGCAATACTGTTCAATAAGTAAATTGATGCAAAACTTAAAGAAAACAAGAGAAAAAACAGCTGTGGCCAAAGGAATATCCTGGTGTGGCAACCATCTGCACAGTCCCTACTGTATGGGAACTGCTGAATCACAGCCTGAACCACTGATTGGTCACCTGAGGTGAGCACCGAGTCAGCCATGGGGCCACAGGTGAAGGTGATATACCTGTGTGAGTGGAAGGGGTGGAGCCTGGTTCCACCTCTCCCAAACCCCATTTAAGGGCTGACCACCACCAGGGAAGGAGCTCTTCTTGGAGATCCCTCCCACGTGGAGTCCCCTGTGAGCCTTGTCATCCTAAAGGTGAGCCATCTTCTCTTTTGTATTATCTGTATACTGTTTATATAGAACTACTTAAAATATACCATCCCCTATACTATTTCTTTGTGAAGTACCATCCTAGGGAGTTATTTACCCCACACCCAACCCAGAGCTGCCAAGTGAAGATGTGGGGCTGTGTGAGCAGAGGAGTTAAAATTTACAAACGGAAACAAAAATGCAGAAATAGAAGTTACAAGGTTCCAGAGCAGAAGAGCTTTTTTGATGTGTCAGACTTTCCAGATAGAGCTGAACGATAATGAGGCAGCTGCCCTGCTGCTAGGGCAGGGTTCTTTGGAGTCTAGCATTAGTTCTCCCCAGTGTCTGAGGCTGACTCCTGGTTGGCTGCCACAAGCATTTGTGCCCAGCCAAGTTTTCCAGCAGTGGTGCTGACACATCCCACCGGGTCTTTCTACACAGAGCTTTCCTGATCTGAGCAGAATGGCAGCAGCTGTCTAGGCTCATAACAGCCATACAGGAGTGCCAGGGAGGGCTTGGGAGCAGACCTGTGAGGATCGTGCTTGTTGCATCAGGCTTGAGGATGTCAAATTGAAGAGCGTTGAATTTTAGGGGTGGATTGATCTAAGTCAGAGCTGCACGGTTAATTTAACTACTTTACTAAACTAGACAGCTAGGTCCTTTGTGTTCAGCTCCAGGCCAGAGAAGAGCTGGCCCAGCTAATTTTTGCCAGTGTCAGCAGTGAGCAAGGCCAAGTGTGGGGCTGGCCTTCCTGCTGCAAGCAGTTCTTGCTGTTATTAATTCAGAAGGTCCCATGTGACTGGTACTGACTGCCAGAACCCCACAGAAATCTCTGAAATCCAGATTACCCTGATCCTCATCTAGCCTGCAGGCCACTTCTGATTTCCACCAAGACAGGGGGATGCAGTTCTTAAATTTCACATTGCTTTGTTTTTTCAAGATCCAGTTTATTGTTGGAGCTGAGAACCAACCCTCATTTTAATCCCTGGGAATGAGACCTCATGGTGCTGACCCCCAGCAGTGTTGGTCTGAGAGCTGGTGTTTGAGCATTGCCTTTCTCCAGGAGAGGTGCAGAGTCCAGGCAGCGTTGCCTGCGGCAGCAAGTAGCGTTGGCACAGGCTTCCCTGCATCTGTGTGCCCCTGGGAGGATGCAGGTTCTCAAGGCCTTTCCTTTTGAGTGAACCACTGGTGACTCAGGTGCAACATCTTGCACTTGGCCTTGCTGAACCTAATGAGTTTACATGGGTCCACATTTCATGCCTGTCCAGGTCTTTGGATGGTATCACTTCCTTCTGTCATACCAGCTGTACCTCTTAGCTTGCTGTCATCTGCTCACTGCTGAGAGTACTCTTGATCCCAGTGTGTGTGTCATTGATCAAGTTGTTCCATAGCACTGGTCCCAGGATGGGCCCCCAGGGGACCCCACTTGTCACTGGTCTCTTCCTGGACATGGAGCTGCTGACCACAACGCTCTGGCTGCGACCATCCAACCAGTTCCTTATCCACTCAATAGTCCATCTCTCTCAAATTTAGAGATAAGGGGTACCTGCCCTCTGCAAGGACAAACACCAGTGTGTTCTCAGACTTGGAGTACGGAGAAGCCATGTGCCCCATGTGGGACAGAAGCTGTGAGTCTGCACTTCAGCTGCTCTGTGACTCAGTGTGTGTCCCGGTGAGGCAGCATTTAAGCACAGCTGCTGCAGCTGTGAATGAGCCAGGCACTTCTTGCATCAAGAGAAGCAAGTCTCTGTAGCTACCTGTGTGTTGTGGTAAGTATTTCCCCTTTCTCCGCTTGGTTTGGTAGTATGTGCTTGATGGGCTCACTGTTCAGTGTGAAGGTCTTATGCTGCAGTTCTGTGGCACTTGAGCAGGCATGGCCAGCTGTCCTGCTGCTGCTCTCAACGTTGCTTGGTCTCCAGGCCCCACAGCTGTCTGCTGCTGAGTTTTTAATATGGTTGGTTGTCACTGGAAAGTGATTCATTCAGAGGAGCCCTTGATCATGGGTGACAACAAACCTGCTCTTGCCATTGGTAATGGCTGAGGCCTGCTCTTTGCTTGGACCCCAGTATTTGTCTTGCTTTATGAGAAGCTTATCATTACTGTTGTGAAGCTGAATCAAGTTTGTCTGGGAATAAACTGACCACACATGAGGCTTTTGCTTGCAGAGTAGCAGGGCAACTAGCTGTGCTGGTTGAATTTGGCAGAACCATAACAGTTGTTTTCCCTGGGATACAGTGGGAGAAGACAACAGGCAGAATGTGTGCAGCTGCATCTTCACTCATGGTAACAGTCACTGCTTCAGTTACACAGAGGTGACTTTCCATTCTGTGCCACCACTCTGACCCATACTGAG
This sequence comes from Cyrtonyx montezumae, assembly GCF_038088225.1. Classification (NCBI taxonomy): domain Eukaryota; kingdom Metazoa; phylum Chordata; class Aves; order Galliformes; family Odontophoridae; genus Cyrtonyx; species Cyrtonyx montezumae. The sequence goes on from NW_027071937.1 coordinate 9,800,577, forward strand.
CAGAGTTTAACTTCGGTTTCTAACCACAGTTGGTAACTTTGTCATCGCTGCTGACCCCTGGACTGGTGTTTTATTGCTTGCTCCTCCATTCTTGTGGATTGGTGAGCAGGTTTCCTAGTACAACAGGAGCTGTGTGAGGCACCTTGTCCAGTGGCCAGTGCAAACAGTGTGCCAAGCACTCAGCAGCAGCTGGTACTAACCACAGTGGCATAGTTAATACCTGAGAGCCCCTGCTCTGCACTTTGTTACGTCTTTTGCAGTAGGGAGTTTAGTAGAAGTGCAATGGAGCCATTGATTGTTTGGGCTTTGTTGCATAAATCTGTGCTCCTTTTGCTTTCATCACTGCTACATAACTCAGATCTTGGAGCTTTGCTGTAGTAGAGCTATGTGTCTCACTGTACATCTCTCACAATATTATCATCCATGCCTTCTTGATTTTAAGTTTAACCCATTCAGACTTTCCTGTCTAGCCAAGAGCTTCCTGAAACTTTGAAACCTCAAGGCCCAAGGTGTAGGTTTCCCCCTAGAAAGCTCTCCTAATCTCAGTTGAAGCTGAAGGTTGGGCTACATATCTAGAGCTCCCTTCCAGCCAACATAGTGTGAATTTCAAGTCCTCTTCTGCAGCAAAGTGATGGCAGTGCTGTTTAACCAGCTCCCTGCAGGCTGCCTGGCCTGCCACTGTGACCTGCGGAGTGACAGAATATGGGGGCAGAAATATGCTCCTACCACCGTGATGAGAGTCAGCAGGATGAGTACAGTGACAAGGGTGACATCTGTGTTTTTAGAGCTGGAAACTAGATTTTTAAACAAAATTAAAACCAAGACAGGTTTTTACAGCAGCAGTTGGTGTTTTTCCTTCTTAGTGTTCATTTAAACATGATTATTTAAAGGTGAGCTTAAAAATAACAATTCTGATTTCTTTCTATTTCAGTGTTATTGGTCTTTTAGACCAAGTGTTAAGAGATGCCCCTGTTTTAAACAGGACTGCCCCAGCCCTAGGGCAGCTCAGCAGGGCTTTATCTGAGTCTTGAAAACCGCAAGGATAATGGTTGCCCCCTGTTGGGAATACAAGAAAGTATATTTAGAGCAGAAGCTGTGGAACAGGATTAACAGCATGAGAAAGGAAGACTGATAACCAAGGACACTTCCAGATGAAAAGGAAAACAAGTTCAAGTAAGCTGTGGGATGGCAGACCCTAATTGGAGCAAGAGTGCATGGCTTGGAACGACTCGTGGAGTTGACGTTTAGCAGAGTCCACAGCACTACTGTGATATCACAATCAAAAGTTACCTCCTCCAGGATGTGTTTTGCAGAACTGTTAACTGCCAGGAGTGTTTTTAGAGTTGATATTCTCAAGGCTCTCTACCAATGGTTGTGCTATTTTCTATGCACCCCTGTCTTAAACACTTTAAGAATAAGGCTGTCTGGGTAATAAACGAAGCTTGATCACTCATATTGAGTCCTGTCGTGCTTCCCCGCCCAAGAGCGATTGATCTGGACCCAGGTTCCGTGGCAGCCCCCGCTTCTTTGCGTATCTTTTCCAGGGCTTTACCACTTTCCCAGTAAATTATTTCTGTTCTAAGGTCCGTTGTGAACATGCTAAGCTGCACTTCACAGCTGTTTCCTGTTGTTACACCATCTGCTGCTTCAGATGAGGAAACATGTATCAGTGAGGTGATTTGTTTTATTATGGCATACGGTGCCATTTTGGTCTCTGAACTACCAGCAGTTGACATGGAGCAACTTCTGGCTGTTGCCTGAGCTCTTTAAAAAGGCTCAGGAGAAGGGCATGGGATGTAGAGTCCCATCTTTATAATTCTTCTTATGTTCTCTTTGGCTTCTTTCTCCTGTTCAAGGTTTGCACCAGATCTCACAGAACAAAGTGGCAGTGCTGCTGCTGGCTGGAGGACAAGGAACCCGCCTGGGAGTGAGCTATCCCAAGGGCATGTACAATGTGGGATTGCCCAGTGGTAAAACCTTGTATCAAATCCAAGCAGAAAGAATCCTCAAAGTGGAGCAGCTCGCTGGCCAGAGACACCACTGCAAGTGTACCGTCCCCTGGTAGGTGAGGTGAAGCCATGGACCCACTGTATGGTGGTCTTTGCTTTGTGGTCTTGCCTGTCTTGTCTTCTAGAAGTGCTTTGACAGGTGCCATGCAGAGACATGCCAGGGGAGAGCTTTGGCAGCGTGTGTGATCCCAGCAACTGGAATGGAGGTGCACAGGGGTTGGGAGTGACACTTACAATGCATTAAACAGCACTTTTCAGATCCTTTGTGAGAGAACTTATATGTGCTGTACTTTCTCAGGTTCCTTTCTGTAGAGAGAAATGACACCATGCTGAGACACTGTGCATCTTTGAGCACAGCATAAAACTCTTCCCTTCCTCCATAGTAAATGCTTGCCACGCTCCATTTTTAGGCTGCCTCCTGCTGTTGTTGTTTGCAGCTGTCTGCCTTCTCTCCTGGCTGCCCATTGCTTTCAAAAGCCTATGGGTTCCCGCAGAGCCTAGATCTGTGCAAGGTGCAGAATGTCAGTTCCCTCCAGGATGGGGTGGGTAAGAGAGGGAAAGGCACTGCTGTGTGGCTCTGGGAATGTTTTCTGCTGGATGCTTATCCTTAGCCTATAAAGAAATACCATTATGAAAACCTGTCTGGTCTGAGGCAGGGTGTGGGAAGAATGAAGGAGGATGTATGTCTCAGGTCTTCAGGATGACACATTGTTTTAGCAGACTGAAGGTGATTCTTCTCCAGCTTTTATGTTTCTTTCTAAAGCTATGTATACAGTACCTGAATTTCGGATGTATGCATCCCTGGTGCTGCTGGAAGCCATCAGCAACATCTTCTGATAATGTTTACAGTTTATCTCTCTTGGGTTGAAGAGACAGCTGGCTCCTATAGTAACCTGGAGGCCAGTATCTCCTGTGCTGCAAATATGTGCAAATCAGTGTGTGTATGAGGTTTAGGGTCTCCTGGACAGACTGTGGATATTCTAGTGTGCTAGCAGAGGACCATATACACCTACACCAAATTGTTAATGTGTTTGACAGGTATGTGATGCTTTTATCTGTCTCTTAATTAGTCAATGGAACTGATTGTCCCTTTGCTCTGCACTGATGCAGCCTCACCTGGAGCACTGTGTGCAAGGTTGGGTGTCACAGCATAAAGATGTACAACTATTGGAACAGGGTCTAGAGGGGAATACATATGAGGAGCAGCTATAGTCCCTTGGTGTAAATTTGAAACTGAAGTAAATGAATCTTTTGTGCAATTCTTTGCACTATTTTGGAGCTGACTCGTATATGTAGATGTTATGCACATTTAGGGAAGCGCTTTTCTGTCCTGATTAGAACTAAGGCTGTGGGTAGGATTGCTATCGAGTCCTTGCAGAGCCTTCCTGCAGGATGGATTCTGGAGAAGCGGCATATAACTGTACAGCAGAGCTCAAGATATCCCATTGTTTCACATTTACCATCCTAAGATTTCTTCCTTTCCATGTTCCATCTGCAGTTTTTTCTTTTTCTTGTTCATTGCTCTGCACCTGTTTCTACCCAGGTACATCATGACAAGTGAGTTCACGCTGGGGCCAACAGAGGAGTTCTTTGTAAAACACAACTACTTCAACCTGGATAAATCCAATGTAATCATGTTTGAACAGAGGATGCTACCAGCTGTCACCTTTGATGGGAAGGCCATCTTGGAGGAGAAGGGGAAAATTGCTATGGCTCCAGGTACCTTGCTGTTTGCCCTTATTTGGTGCAGTAACCTGTATTAAAAATTACTGTTAGCCCGCCTTGGCACACAGGAGCAGCCTTGGGAGGTCAGTGTCAATGCCTCTAGTTATCATGGGAGAATTCTGTTAGATGTTTTGAGATGGTGATCAAGAATGTCGCAACCTCTGTTTAGTTCTTGGAGTTTTGTTCACACTGCATGTTTTTTTTTCTTTCCTTTTTTTTTGTTTTTGTTTTTCTTTTTCATCAAAGTTTGGGAATATTGGCAGGATTAGGAAAAGTGTGACTGCTGCAGTTTTGGCCCAGCCTGTGTGAGCAGGGCTGTGTGTGTGCATGCTTCATGAAAGAGGCCCCAGGATGGCAGTCCCTGGGGTGCTGCCTCCCAGGATGAAGCTGTCATCAGAGCAGCTCCTTTCCCCTCACTGCACCAGCTCAGAGCTGGTGCCTGCTCAGAAGTGATGCTGTCAGGCTGTGGAGAAAATCCACCTGGCTGAAGGCTCCCTTTCAAGGCTGATAGTGGGAAATGGGGAAAAAGACAGCACACAGCAAGAAGACAAAACTCTCCAAAATGAATGAAATGTTTCCTGCTGAGAAGATCTCCTCTTCTCTTGACCTGGACATAGCAAGAGACTTGGTGAAGGCAGTCCTTCTGGGGCTGTTTTGCAGTATTGTTACTTTTGTGGCTGCAGAATGATTCTTCAGAGAGGACAGCAGTGTTAAAGAGGTGACCATGAAAGGATGATCCATGATGAACAAATGTGCAAATGGAGTTCCAGCCTTTGAAATGGCATTGGGTAGTTGCAGTGGGGGAGAAATACACAGAGGATAATACTGACTTCAGTCTTTTTTTCTCCAGTCTGAGTTTTATGTGTGCTTTTGCACTGCACTGCAAGAGAAGAAATGTAATATCCTTTTCCCACCCATTACAGAGTGTTTTGCCCTTCAGTGTTTTTCCTCTGAAGGTCTTAACGACACTTTCAACTTTTGTAATGCTTTCCTGTAAGGCTGATACCAATAGCCCTTTGCAGATAAGGGAGTGGGGCTGTGAAGGGAGACAGCCTTGTCTGAACTGAGTCTGTGTCAGAGCTGGAAGTGAAATTCACTGGCACCAACTCTTGGCTGGAAAACATTTCCTGCTCTTCCATTCAGGAAAATTTGTTCAGTACTTCTAGCCTTTTAGCTCTGTTAGTCATAAAAAAAAGCCTTGCAAAGTCACTAATTAACCAGGGCTTCCTCTTTTTTTCTTGCATTATAGATGGCAATGGTGGCTTATATCGTGCTTTGGTGGATAATAAAATCTTGGATGATATGAAACAGCGTGGTATCCAGTATGTCCATGTGTACTGTGTAGACAACATTCTTGTTAAAATGGCAGATCCTGTCTTCATAGGCTTCTGTGTTTCCAGGAGAGCAGATTGCGGTGCCAAGGTGAGGTGGTGCTAATGCTGGGCTGTTTACCCACAGACTTTAGATCTGATTACACTGGAAGGTCCTAGTTAGGGTGAGCTTGGATGTACTGGCGTGTTCAGGTCTCTGCCCAATGACGGCTTGCTCAGAGCAGACTTTGCTGTGGCAGTCTGAAATGCCTTTTTAGAACTCACAGTACCCTTCCTGGGATTGTACTTGTAGGACTCCCCTCTCTCTTTCCAGAGTAGAATGGAAAACAGAAACATAAAATCATGGAACCGCTAAGGTTGGAAAAGATCTCCATGGTCATCCAGTCCAACCATCAACCTACCACCCCTACCTATTTCCCCACTAAACCATGTCCCTTAGTACAACATCTAAATGCTTCTTGAACACCTCCAGAACAGTTACTCCATTGCCATGGTGGGCAGCCTGTTCCAATACCTGACCACTCTTTCAGAGAATAAATGTTTCCTAATATTCAACCTGAACCTCCCCTGGTGCAACTTGAGACGATTCCCTCTTGTCCTATCATTGTTACCTGGGAGCAGAGGCTGACCCCCAACTCTCCATAACCTCATTTCAGGGAACTGTGAAGAAACATAAGGTCTCCCCTGAGCATCCCCTTCTCCACACTGACCCATCCCGGTTCCTTCAGCCATTCCCCATCACACTTGTGCTCCAGACCCTTCACAGCTCCATGCCCATCTCTGGACACCTCCAGGGCCTTTGTGTCTGTATTGCAGTGAGGGGCCCAGCACTGAGCACAGCACTGAGGTGCGGCCCCACCAGTGCTGTACAGAGGGACGATCCCCTCCTGCTGGCTGCACTGCTGCTTGCACAAACTGGGATGCTGTTGGCCTTCCTGGGCACTCTGCTGGCATGCACGTCCAGATCCATTTCTTCCACTCAGTCTTCAAGCCACTTCTACCCAAAGCCTGTAGTGCTGCATGGGGTTGCTGTGGCCAAATTGCAGGACCTGGTACTTGGTCTTGTTGAACTTTATCCCATTGGCCTCAGCCCAGCTATCCATCCTGTCCAGATCTCTCTGTAGGGCCTTTCTACCTTCAGGCAGATCAACTCTTCTTCCCATCATGATGTCATCTGCACATGAACTGAGGGTAGACTCAATCCCTTCATCCAGGTCATCAGTGAAGAAATTAAACTTCTATTAAAGCAGGGACTGTAATTGCACTGGAAACTACAAACTGAAATTGCTTCCCTTTTGTGTGTTCCTTTTCTAGGAAGGTGCCTGAGATATCTGGAAGCTTTATTGGTCTGGGTTGTGTTTTGTAAACACACCTCAAGGTGCTCCTTATATCCCACTGTGAAAGATGGCGAATGCCAGACAAACAGCAGGTTCCCTGATGTTTATGGTTTCTATTGCTTTAATCATCAACACTGTGTAAGCAGGGAGCTAAAGACTGATAGCTTAAAGCATTCTTCATTTAATGCCAAGTCCCAGTTAAAAGACTTCGATAGGAAAAGTGCCCTACAGTATGCTGACTGGAGGTGGCTTTCTTTTAACTGTGGACTGAGCTTCTGAGCTGTTGTGCAATTAACTGGTCATGTACTGCTTTTTATACCAGGTTGTTGGGAAGAGTAAGTCTCCAGGCTACTCTGTGTAGTCAGTATTGTCTTGTGTTTGTAAAGGCATTGGAGGATCAGTGTGTAGCAAGGTCTTCTAGGCCAATTTATGCATGGAAGTTGGAATATTGTTGGCATTTTCTTTTTCCTTGTGATAAGCCCTCTGTCCTGTGGCTGCAGGTGGTGGAGAAGGCCTACCCCACAGAGCCTATTGGGGTGGTGTGCTGTGTGGATGGGGTCTCTCAGGTGGTGGTGGAGTACAGCGAGATCAGCCCAGAGACTGCACAGCAGCGAAGACCTGATGGGGAGCTGATGTACAGCACTGGCAATATCTGCAACCATTTCTTCACTGTTGAGTTTCTGCAGACAGTGGCCCAGTAAGTTCCAGTAGAAATACCTGGCAGCTGTGCAGAGTGGACGTTCCCACTTCCCATGTTGTAGTTATGGTTCCTTCCTACTCTGCTCTTCTCCTACTCTGCTTTTCATCTCCTCTGTCCTCCAAAAAGTCCCTAACAGCTGTGACTCCTGTTGGCCACCCCAGCATGCTCTTTATGCCTTATTCAACTGAGAGTTTCCTTGCTTTGCTGTAGCTAAATGGACAGGGATAAACCAGTGCATTTACCTTCCTGAGCCCAGAGGGATGAGCAGCCATGTGGGCTGCATCACTGACCACACTGCATGCTGTCAGGATTTTCAGTAGGAATGTCAGCCATGCTGTATCCCTTTGGACAACTAGATGGGGTTGTGGGTGGCAGATGACTGCACCTTGGAGCTGGGAAACAGGAATGTGGTACTGGGCATTCAGGGAGCAGCGTTCTTCCCTTAGTTATGGTTCTGATCCTGGAATGGAGGTACAATTTTCTTGTGGGGTCTTTCTCTGTGGGAGGACATGAAACTGATGTAATCTAAAGGTGTGGGGGTAGTTAAAGGAGACCTAATTGTCATTTCTGTCTAGTCCTGAGGGAGACAATATTCCTTGTTGTAGTGGGCGAAGAGCAATATTCCAGAAGGGGTGCAGTTCCCTCTTTGTGTGAAGGATCTGCTTCTGCTCCATTTTCGTCCTGGTCAAATAACAATTTGGGTTCCTTTTTTTTCCTCTGCCCATGATTGAACTTGTGCACTCCTTCACCTTTTGCTTTACCCTATAATGTTACACTCATTAGGAGTGGAGTGCCCTTGCTGCCTGATACACAGGTGTCCAGGCTGCTTTGCTCAGTGAAGTGTTTCCTGGATGTGACTTCAGGTCAAGTCTACAACAGTGGAGATATGACCTGGAGTAGTGATCTGCTTCCTGGAAATGTACTTCTTTTTTCAGAGTGGGGATAAAGTAAATGAGCTTGTTTGTCCTTCTTTTTGCAGAAAATATGAGTCCCAGCTGAAGCACCATGTGGCCATAAAGAAAGTGCCTTACATCGATGAGGAGGGAAATCTGGTAAAACCGCTAAAACCGAATGGAATAAAGCTGGAGAAGTTTGTGTTTGATGTATTCCAGTTCTCTAAGTTAGTGGCAAAGTGATCTTTTTTCCCCTTTTCAGTGTTTATTTGACTGTAAGTTGTAGAAGACCTTGACAGAGATTGTGTAGTTTGTGTTAGAGAGACTGTTGGATCTACCAAGCTCCAGTGTGGCAGTAATTTTGCAGACACTGACAGTGTGTCACTGAGTCATTGTGTGCAGCAGCTGGCTTGCTCTGACCGTTGTTTGGGAGCCTTTCATTCTGCTAAGGATGGTTTGATTGGCCCTCCCTCTGCTGGCCCTATGAAAGAAAGAAGACAGGAGACATAAAGCAAGGCCAGCATTTAATACAAGAGCATATTGTAATGTTCAGAAATTGGGCCTTTCATAATTATAGCTTCTGTGACAACTGCAGCTTTTGTTGGATTTTAGGTGCATGAGAAGCTGGGACCAGTTCACACCCTTAGTGTGCAGAGAGGTTGCTGGAGCACCCTGGGGCTGCAGTTACTGTTGCTGTAGGAACTGCAAAAGTTGATTCGCCAAGCTCTAAGACAGCAAAGATAGCTGTGCTGCAGTGCTAACATAGTCAGGTGGTACTTCAGTGAATGTGGACTCTTAATAATTAAGGAATTTACCATAAGTTTATGAATCCTCTTTTCCAAGGCCTAGAATTCAGCAACAAATATTCTGTTCTAGGCTGAAATTAACAACAAAAAAGAGACCTTAGGCAAACTGAAATATCTTGTTTGGAGATAGTGTTTTTGTTTTAGGAGGATTCACTGTAGGTAAAAGGGATAAGGTTTGAACCCTGGTCTCCATTTCCTGACATGCAGTCTGTAAGGAAACGTACCTAAAAGGAAAGTCAGTGTGGTAGAAATAATGCAAAGCTATGGATTTTGAAACAACTGCAAGCAGTTACTTCATGTACCTTTTTGATAATATGGAAAAAATTGCTTGGCAGATGCTCTTCGTGTGTGAAGTACAGAAACATGAAAGTGCTGCTGTGGTTTTATTTGGATTCCCTCTTCTGGTAAACTTATGTACATACATTTGATTATATGTCCTGCTGTATTGCTTACTTGTACCTGGAAACTGCAATCCTGAGTCACTCTTTGCCCACAGGCTCTCTTGCTGAGTGACTGTTTCTTTGAGCCAGGGGTGCAGTGCTCTGATGTGAGCAGCACAGTGCTGCCTTGTATCTGAGCTTCAGGTGTTGCATCTCATTCCGTTTTTCTGTCATACAGCCCTGGTACTTCAGGTGGAAGGTGGACTTTCCTTAGCTTGACTCTGCTCCAGGCTGTGTACATCACTGCTACTTAAAATGTGTATGAGGCTTTCCCCATGATAGTTGGTTTTGCATTTTCTTGAGAACAAAGCTGATGGCTAGCTTTATTTTTCATTGTTCTTCTTTTCTCCCTTTTGCTGATAGAAATTTTGTGGCATTTGAAGTCTTGAGAGAAGAGGAGTTTTCACCATTAAAAAATGCAGACACAGCTGAGAAGGACAATCCTACCACTGCTCGACAGTCTCTCCTGGCCCAGCACTACCGCTGGGCTCTCAAAGCTGGGGCCAGATTTCTTGATGAAGATGGTTGCAGGATACCAGAGAAGCTCAGGTGTGAACCTCAGTGATGTTCTCTGCAGCTTCTTTGCCTTTTCCAAGCCTAATAGCTGCCTGATGGCATGCACACTGTGCTCTACAGATCAGAGCGTTTGTCTGATCATTTGGTGTGAGTTCTGTTCAGCTGTCCTTTTCCAAACATCCTCTTACAGCTCTGCTTCATTACTATTGTTGGTACTTTAGACACTAATGCACAGTACCCTTTGCTTTAGCTCTGGCAGAAATTCCTGCTGTGGGGGTCACAAGTCAACTCCTGTAGCAATTTGAACAAAGTGAGACAACTGCCTTAGATAGAAGCAGACTTTTCTATCACTCAAGATGTAACCAACCCAAGGAGCTTGTAGTCATCCCTGCCTTTTCTGAATGTGGTCCCAGTGCTTAAAGCCCAGCAGGAGTCTCAGATGGACATTATAGCAATTGCCAGTTCAGATACTTCCTGCAACATAATGAATGTAAAGCTGCTTTTACTACATGGGACAATTACTTCATCAACTGAAAGTTTAATAAACCCAGAAGCTGTTGGTTTTATTCAAAAAGCACCTTTTAAAAAGTCATGTAATTGTTTTGATGAGAACCTGCTAATTCTCTTTCACTTTCATAGTTTATATTCAAGTGGTACCTGATGCATGTGAATATAACAAATGTTGTATCCTTCTGGATGTCTTATTCTTGACAAACTTTCAAAGACAATGCACTTGTAAGCATAGCAAGAAGTTAACCCAGTGTTCTTTTATTCAGTCTTTCAGGAACTGAAGATCCTCCAGCCGTGTGTGAGATTTCTCCATTAGTATCTTACTTTGGAGAGGTGAGAATAATTATCTATGGAAGCAAAATTTTTAAGAATATGCAGGAATGCATCTGATTTCTTTACAGAAATGAGATTTCTTCAGCTCAGGAATGGTAAGATAAAGGGAGTACTTGTTCCACTGTGGCTTATTTTTGAGCAGTTTGTTCAGTCTTCACATATCTCAGTTTTAGCAATTTCTAAAATTAGATTTGTTCATTTCTTATGAATTTTTGTTAGGACTTATTAGTACTTTGAGATCCACTGAATGAAAATCTTTACATCTTCACTAAGTTCCAGTCTGCAGTTAGCTGGCTTACCACAATTGGTGCCTTATAAGAATAAAAAAAAGGTGAGACAATTTTACTTTCTTTGCTAGGATTGTTCTAGTATGAGTTAAGAACACATCTGCCCCATGCCTCACCCTGCCCAGCACAGCTTGTGTCTGAGGTCCACTGTTTTACAGTTCATCTATGCCTCTCCTTCATGAACTCTGCTCGTATGGAAGCACTTTCTACTCTGTCACTGGGGAACAGTTACTGTTGTCTGTCCTTCACATGGCCTTTTAACTCTGGGTAGTCAGTCATTCTTTGAAAATGTTGCAGAGACTTTAGAACAGTACACATGAGCAATCTGATGTGTTTACAACCTAACTTGACGATTTTCACACGTTCTTAGGGTCTGGAGGCGTACATGAAGAACAAAGACTTCTGTTCTCCCTTTATACTTGATGAAGACAAAGTGGAAATGCTAGGAAGTTCCTGAAGAAGAGGAAGGACTTCTTCCCCTCCAATCAGATGCATGTCTGTCAGAGCCATTGTAAGAACTGGCCCTACTGAAATGTCATATGAAGTGCCTTATGAAAACTTGCTTTGCAATATCAGGTTGATGCAAAATCCTTGTAGCAGTTGTGCATACTCACTAGATCTGTTTGGTAACTTCAAGTCTGTGCCCTTTGGTCTGTTTTGTAGACAGTGATATGAATGATCATTAGTACTTTCCACGTACCAGACAGATTTTATGTTTCCTTTCTCTTCTGCATATAGATATATAACAGAGCCAGCTGGAGTCTAATCAATAAGCTTTGCATTCATGAAGATGAAATCTCTGCAGTGCTTTCCTTTGTATCTTGTCTGTGCTGTTGTTGTCATTTTTATGTATGTTTACTTGTTTGTTTTAAACTGTGCAGAGCTGAAGAAGAATCATTGTGATGCCCCAATCTGAAAAGTATGGAATGGCTTTGTGTACTGGACCCCTTCTGTCCAAAGATCAATATTTCCTGTAATCCTCTGCTGGTCAGGAGATCCACTTTGGCAGTCACATCCTCTAATCAGTGGAGGAGTGTGCTGCAGCTGGGGTTCTTATTTGCATAAGTTTTGCTTGAGATGTGGACTCTGCAGCAGCCTAGACTAGGTTGCATACGTAAGCTCAGTGGTGGTGTTCCAAGAAAATGTAAGTAAATATGCAGCTCAGATCGATTGCTTTTTACAGCTGCTGTGACCTGTTTCATTTTTAATCTTTCTTACTTTTTTTTTTTTTAAATAAGGGGGGAGAAGAACAATGAAAAAAACTGAGAATGGTTTTCATAACAATCCTATTTCTCTCTTACAATACTCATTTATTTTGCTTTTTATTTTTTTTGTTTGATATGTATAACATCCCTCAGGGAGGTACTCCTGTGAAGTGCCTGAAGCTGATAGTGACAGGAGGAACAAGTTGTGATGGCAGAACTTGAAGCTTAATCCCAACATAAGCAAGGTACACAGTAAAACGCCTCAGCTTCCACAATTTTTTGCCAAGTGGTTATCCAGCACTTTTTCAGTTAAAGAAATAATTCTTTAGATGCCTTCCTTTTAACATAGATTAACCATGACCATAATATATCAACTAATTAAGGAAGGTAATTTGCAGAATCTCAGTAGCACAGCAACTCAGCCCTGGCTGAGGGGTTGCAGGGTGACCATGCCTCACAATCACCTGCTCCTGCTCTGCCCCAGCAGAGTCATGCTGCAGATCCTGCACACCAAAGTCATATCACTCCTCAGGAGGACTCTTCAGGTGCGTTGCTGACCCAGATTGGGTTGACAAGCACACTCTGCTTTCCCCCCAGACAGCTGTAAGGAAGGTGATGAGGAGAAGATGTTTCACATGAGGCATTTCATGTTTCTGCTTCAACTATAGAATTGCCAATGCCTGTATTAAGCATTAATTTTCTACATAATTGAATTTCTGAAATTCTTCCTGTGAAGCTGTATTCAGAATGTTGGAGAAAATAAAAATAGCTTTGAAAGTCATTACCATTTTAAAGTAGGTTCATATTTTATAGAGAAACCATCTAAATGTTGATGGCAGAATTTAAAGATACAAAGTGTATCCACATATATACATGAGTAATTAGCCTTTTTTATGTGCAGACGAGCTAATTGCAGTTCTGATTACCTTTCACTGCATACCCAACCAGTATTTTTGTAGACTTTTAACCAGTATTTTTTGTAGAATTTTTAGTACAAATTGAGCATTTGTCTTTGACACTCAATAATGTATTTTTTATTGTGCATTTCTGTATGGATCATTTCCATTCCTGTTGTCAAGTTTGGCATCCAAGAAGTAATTGCACTGTATCTTCATTATTATTGCTTGTCAATTCAGGCCCAGGTTGTTCTAAATGGCACTGTGCTATAAAGAAAGAATATTCTGTACTTTCTAAAATGCTTTTTGAAACTGAATTACAGTTCTTATTCTGTATGTTTTAATCGTATGAACCCTGAACTGCTGATATGTTTTTAGAGACTGTTTTTCAGAAGTGGAATTAGGATGCTGAATACCTTGTGTGTTAGGCTGCCCAGAAAGGTTATGGAATCTCCTTCTCTAGAGATGTTCAAGACCCGCCTGGATGCCTATCTCTGCAACCTGGGCTGGGGAGCTGCTTTGGCAGCTTAATTTCTTAAGCTTAATTTCTTATGCTGGGGGACAGAGTATAATAGAATAGCTTGGATTGGAAGGAACTTAAAAGATCATCTAGTTCCAATCCACCTGCCATGGGCAGGGTTGCCAACCACTAGATCAAGCACCGGCTCAGGCTGCCCAGAGCCCATCCATGATCACCAATCTAACCACTAATGACAACCAATCTTTATCCACCAAATAGCCCAAACTTCAAATCCATCTCTCTCCATTTAGAAATAATGATGTGGCATGGGACCATTGCAAAAAGCTTGCAGATCTAAGTAGATGGTATCAGTTGTCCTCCCTTTGTTCACCAATACCATCACTCCATTATATGAGGCTACCAGATGGGTAGCACACAGTCTGACCTTAGTGAAGCTGTGCTGGCTGTCTCAGATCACCTGCTCATTCCTCACATGCTCTAACACGTTTTCTAGGAAGATCTGTAGTTCCTCAAGTCCTTCTTCCTCCCTTTCTTATAAATGGGAGTGGTATTTCCCTTTTTCCAATCCCAAGGGACTTCTGACAGCCATGACTTTTCTAATATGATGGAGAGTGGCTCAGTAATCATAACAGCCAGCTTCCTTAAGATCCCTGTATGCATGTTAAACACATTCAGCCTCATGAGTCCATCTCGGACTTACAGAGCAGGGGAGTTGGCTTCCACCTAGAGGTTCAGGGATGTGAGGTCCATGGATGTGACAGACACAAGAAGCCTGGCAGCCACTGAATACCGAGCTACAAGAGCTTGATGAATACCTCAGCCTTCTCCATGTCTGTTCAGTATTGCTGTGCCCTTAGGCACCATTGAAGAGCTGACAGTTCTGTTCCTTTAACTGTAGACAGCTTCCCAACTAACTTAATTCAATAATGCCTTAAACAGCCTGAAGTCAGGACCCTGACTTCATTTTTTGCCAGGTCCATCCTCCTCAAAATCACAAAGTTGACCAGAGCATGTTCACTACAGCCCAGAGCACCTCCAACCTTAACTTCCTTAATGCGCTCCTCCATGTTGCTGAGCTCCATCTCCACAGACACTTTCCTTCTGCTTGGTTTGTCTAGTACCTGCACCAGGAAGCTCTCAAACACACTCCAGGGGTCTTTCAGTTTGCCATGCTGCTTTCCAGCAGATATCCGGGTGGTTAAAATCCCCCATCAAGACAAGTGCCTGCAGACACTGCATTTCCTGCAGCTGAAGCAAGGTCTCTGCCACAGGCTGCCCTACTCAGGCGGCCTTTGGTAGACCTGGCCGACAGCTGGCCTGTATTGCTCCAGTCCCTGATTTTCATTCAGAGGCTCTCAGCCCGGGTCGTGCCAGTTTCTGAGAGGTAGTTCTCCGCAATCTATCAGTTTCTTAACGTAAAGGCCTGCCGGCCCTGCCCAGCACTGCCTTCCTCCCGGACCCTACACCACCCCCCACCTTTCGCTCAGGCCCCGCCCGCCGTCGCTATGGCGCGTGCGACTGTTGCTGGGGGCGCCGTGTAGCACCGGAAGTGCTGCGGGTTTAGAGCGGCACCCGGAAGTGCTGCGGGTTTAGAGCGACACCCGGAAACGAGCGGTCAGTCGTCGCTCGGTGCGCGGAGGCTGCGGGGTAATGGCGGAGGGCGCGCGTGGCGGCGGGCGGTTGGGCAAGGGGTGGGCGGGCTGCGGCCTCTGAGGCTGCAGCCATGTATGCTGCTACCGCCGCCGCCGCCTCGCCGCCCAGGCGGGACTTCATCTCCGTCACCCTCAGCCCGGAGGAGGCGGTGTGCGCCGGCGGCTACAACAACAGCAAGGCCTGGAGGCGGCGCTCCTGCTGGCGGGTGAGGGCGGCCGGGCGCGGGGCGGGACTGCGCTGACGGGGTGAAGGGGCGCGTTCCGAGCGTCTTTTTGCAGTAGGGATGTGACGTTTTTGTGGAGCTGGAGGCGGCGGAGCGGGAGAGGCGTTCTGCGGGGTGCGTGCGGCAGGGCTGCGGTGCTGCCAGTGGGGGGGGTTGGCGACCTGCGTGGCGGCATAGTCCGCCTTGGCACGTTTGTGGCCTCTAGAACTTAATAACAGAGAACTGTAGAAAGAGCGGTGAGGTACAGAGAGGTTCGTAGGAAGCTGCGGGATGTTGCCAAGCCTGGCTTTAACGCTAAAGCTCCCTTTCTCTAATTACTCGGGAAGGTAGTAGCTGGAAGCAAATTCTTGCTTTGGTGCGTTTTGTTTCTATTATTAGAAAAGCAACAAAATGGTAACTTTGACCGCTTTCTCTGTGGATTGGAGTTCTTCAGTTTGACTTCTCTGTTAGATTGATGTGGCGTTTGGTTTATGACTTCTAGTGATTTGGTGCAAGTACTTCATTTTTCGTTCTCTTTTTGTCTTGTTTATTATACTGTTGGTCACTTTATTTTGTGTGGATCAGTGACTTTTTTTCTGTTGACAGACTGGTCTGTATGGCAGTTCTACAAATGTGTTCTTGAGATGCAGTGTACCATACTTTTCCTGGGCAGTAGCTGGTGTGAAGCTTACTTAAAACCTTTCTTCTTTGCTACAGTTATTTTTTTTAGTTTTCCTGCCACATTCTCCCTGTTTTGCATGTCAGTAGTAGCTCTCAGCCAGAAGGGAAGAGTCCTGTGGCATGTTTTCAAGTTGACTTCTGGGCAGATGCACAGGTCAGCCAGCCAGGGCTGTGCTGAAAGGCTGCATGCTGCAGGTGATGTTCTCTGACAGTCTCAGCGTATGGCATTCTCCAGGGCTCTTGTAGCATGTGGCTCTCATATTTCACCAAGCCTTCTGTGCCATAGGGCAACTTGTTATATTTCTGTCTTTGTTGTATCTCTGTCATCAGAGGAAATAAGCAACGGACTTCTTCTCAGTTGGAAACAGAGGGTAAAATTAAACTTAGTTTTGCATTTGTTGCTTTGAATGAACAGATAGGGATTTAGTTTTGGTGGAGTGGGCTCTTAATGTCCTGCTGAATCTTCCTCTTATTTTCTCTCTGGAAGAAATGGAAGCAGCTGTCTCGACTACAGAGGAGCATAATTCTCGTCCTGATTGCCTTCTTGACGGTCTGTGGAGTCATTTCATATACAACCGTGGGGGAGCCTTGGAAAAGTACGTGTTTCTGTGTGGTTCTGAAGTACTTGAATGTGGTGCTACACTTAAGAGATTTTGGTAGTGCTTCTAAATAGTTTTAATTATTTCTGTCAGTGTCTGATTATATTCATTTCAGTACACTTGTGATGTTTCAGTGGGTATGCTTAATCAGAAGTATTTTTCATACCTCTTTGTTGTCTTAACTGGGGAATATTTTGTTTGAGTTGATTAAGGGTTGAAGACCGTTAATGTTCTTTTCATTTTTATGTATTGGTATCAGTTACTTAAACCTTAAGCAGTAAGATACAATGTCTCTTTTGGTTTTGATTTTCTATAAGATTTGAAGTTCCGAGGTTTTCTACAGTATGAAGGCACATTTACCTTTGATTTAGTCCTCCTGCCTGTATTGAGAAGCAAGGATAACAGGAATTAGAAAGCACATGCCTATCACCAGCCTCGTTTGTCGCCAGGAGTTTGTTAATACTTAGTGATGCTTTGTATCTAAGCATTGTAAAGTTGGTGTTTGATAAACAGAAACGCTTTTTGGAGGTGTGTCTCTTGTGGGAATGCGGACTGTTAGAAATTTCTAGCTGGAGCTGAAGTTGTTGATTAGCTTTGCTGAGCAGTTTTGTGTGTCTAGGTTTAACAAACAAATCATCAGATGAGCTCAAAATAGAACCAGATACCCCTGGATTAAAGTTGGCAAATCCAGCTGTCCTACCAGCGCCGCAGAAGGCAGATGCCAATGCTGGAGACTACCCAGAGCTTTCACCTCAGGTATGAAGAGAAGAAATGGGATTTATAGACCTGCTGAAGTGTTTGTGGAAGACGCAGGTAGTTGTGGAAATAAGTGTTAAAACTTGCAATAAAGACCAGCTGTGGGCACAGTGTTGTCATCTTGGGAGTGGCTCTGGGCATAGTCTGTGTCCTGGCTTAAACTGTTTGATTTAAGTGTTCTGTTTACGTTTTCATAATCAGTGATATATGTCAGAGTGCTAGGACTTTGGGTCATGCTGACCTCTCACTTGAGGCTTCACCTACCTGCTTTAATAAATTTGTTTGCACCTAGAGTACTCTGGATGTCAGTCTCACAGTCGTGAGGTGCCTAAATGGTGTAGTGGCAGACTGACATGCAGGGTGCTGTCAGAATTGTGCTGAGTTAGCGCAACTCTTCCAGTAACTTGAAAAACAGCAGTGAACAGAGTGGGTGTTCAGTAGGTTTTGAAGGGCTGCATTTGTAGGCAGTGTGACAAGAAGGAAATAAGAATTGGCTGTCTGGATTAGCAAAGTAGAGGACTGCTGGTTGCTGCACATATGCTTGTGTTGCTCTTTGTGTATTTTCCTCATGTATTTTTAAATGAAGAAACAAACCAGAGCTAACACCACCACCAACACAAAGCTGTTGCAGTATATCTTCCATTCAAGGCAGATTTTGCATGCTAGAATTCTGCATATTCTGCATATCAGAATTAGTGCTTTTGACTTATGGTTTGAATTATACCATCGGTGTGAAGTGCTGAGCACGTGCTTTTTCTTTTTTTTTTTCTTTTTTTTTTTCTTTTTTCTCCTCAGAAGAAGCCAAAATGGCCACATGGTTGGCGTAATCCTTCCAATCTTCAGATCAAGCCCCCATGGAGGGATGTGAGGCTGCAAATCCAACATGATGTCAGCAGGGCTGTAGAAGAGCCAGTCCAGGCTAATAAACAAGAGAAAACAGAGAAATCTGTTATCAGGTAGAAGGGTTTCCAGCAAGTTACAGCTTTCTTTCTCAATTTTGTTTATCTATTTATTTATTAACTCCCCCACTCCATCAACTGTATTTCTTTCCTTCTGTATATTTGTTAAGTTTAGGGAACAACTTTTTATATTGATAGTTTCATTTATTTAATTTGGGTAAATATGAAGCTGTTCTGGTTCTACTTTTCAGACTGTAGAACTGCAGAAGATTGGAGTCCTTCTAGACCATCTGCATTTCTAATGCATTTAGACACTGTTAATGCGTGGGAGAATTTTCAGTGTGTGTACATTTCTTCTATTTGTTTTATGGTTGTTGTATTATTATATTTATACTGTTACATTCTATTTTTTTTTCCTGGGGTGGGCATGGAGTATTATACTAGTGTCACAGTGTTGGTTAGGGATATCATGCCAGTAAACAAAGCTGAGCGTAAGTGGACCTGGTGGAAGCTGTGGATGTATATGTAGCTGTTTATATGTAACTGTGTTGATATTGGTAAAAGGTTATTCCCTAAGATACTGCTGAAATCTTTTGGTTTGGGAATAATTGAAAAGAAATATTTAAGTTGGACATAGAAAAGGCTGCCAGTAGTTCAGCAGATGCTTTTAATTAAAATTTGGGAACAGTGGGCTAGGGTGGTACAACTCCTTTCTGTGCATGGCCCCGTCCATTGGGCCTTAGTATTCACCCCCTTAGTATTAAAAGTGATTACTGTGGGTGGATAGTCCCTTGTGTTTATTCATGAGTTTTACTTACGATTCTCATTTCTGTGGCACTAATTGTCAATGGCTGCTCTGATCATTTCAGAATTGGGTAGGTAACAAAATACTTGAATGCAGCAATTTCAAATATCTTAGTGCTTTTTAAAAGTTCTGTATTAAATTCTCTTGTTAAGATCTTCATGGAATTCCAGCAGCCTGTTGTAAGACACTTTTCTTAATCCAGTAAAAATTCTCTGGTGCAGGTGACTTTTTCTTTTAGTGGAACAGTTATCTAGTGACAGTGTGGTTGTTTTGACCCTTGACACAAAATCCAACTCCTGTTTTATTGTAGTGAAAAACGGGAAGTAAGTCTCATTCATTTGCATGACTTAGCGTGAGTGAATGAAATACTGATGTCAGTCTCTTGCATTTGCAGTTGGAGAGGAGCAGTGATTGAACCTGACCAAAGCAGTGAACCTCCATCTAGTAAATTAAAGGAATCAGAAAAACCTTCATCTGTGGAAGGTGAAAGCCAGAAGGATCCAGGTAAATAGAGCACCCTTGTTTCTGTTTAATTTTACTGTTGAAATCCAGTTCCTCCTCTTGCATTTTTGTAGTCTTTTTTGTTTGTTTTTGTTTTAAATAAAGTAAATAGAATTCTAGCAGGATATGTGCATAGGAATGAAAACTGTGGAAAAGGTGACGTTTACCAAACTTTTCAGTGACCTTATTTCGCCATGACACTGTTCATGCTAGTTAGTTTTCAGAATTTTGATTGAGTTGCAAGTCTTGGTTTTCAGTGTTGAATAAAAATTATTCTGATGCACATGTAAAACTTGTGTTTTGGCACCTGTTTGATGCCACAGCAGGAAACAGTTAGCTGTGCCTATAGTGAACAGATTGTGTGAGTAGGTTGCAGAGTTGTATATGTGCTATTCACTGCAGTTCACTGCTACCTCTGCCTTCTTGTAAACAGCCTATTTCTGGACACTTTGTCTTTTAGGTGCATAGCATGTTCTCCATACATTATTAGGACAATAACTACAAAGGGGCTTATTTAATTACGTGTGAACTTGCGTGCTTTTTTCCCCCCAAACTGTGCATTTTTGTTGCACAACTGTTTCCTCTGAAAGTCTGAAGCAAGGTTTTGGTAAGCAAGAGAGGCTTCTGATTCTGCACTTGTTTTTTTCCTTGCCATGAGATGATCTTATTGCATTGAGAGCACTGTGGGGGTGTCTCTGGTTTCATCCCTTATCTTCTGAATCTTGGGTGCTTCTCTCTTCCTCAATCTCAGTGCATACAACAGAAGAATGGACCGAAATATTTGAACTGCATGTTTTTCTGCTTTGGTTATGTAGAGTACACATTCTGATTTTCTTGCCTAGCTTTTTGCTTTCCTTAAACTGTTGCAATAGTATTGAAAACAAATTTTGGTGCCAAATCTTTGTAATTTTTCCTATGGGAAGAGCCAGGAAAGATGTTTGGAAGAAAGATGGCTTGAAAGGCACAATGTCTTTTTTTTCGTCAGTGTTTCCTTTTGTTCTGCAAATCCAGGGGAAGTGACTTCCTCCCTGAATGAAGTTCAACTATATTTTTAAGACTCACCAGGAAGCTGTAGAAGTTGTTTGTGTAGTTACTGTCCTTGTGAAGAAAAGAACCTGTTCTGCTTATTCAGTTTGTGTAAGGAAATTCCGATATGATAAATATAGTATAGCACAATGAGATGTATTTGGTGTGAGCTAACATGATACTAATGGAGTTAGTTACATTGCTTGAAGTTTACCACTCTAGAATTCTGTTCATAACTTTTTGAAGTTTCAGCTTATAAGTTTGAGAATTTAGTTGTTTAATATGTACCATAGGTTCAATTTTTGTGGTTAATTGCAAGCTAAGACTTAAGTTGGACTGTGGAAAAAGATGTGGATTTGCCAAAAATAGAAAATACCAATTTTCTTCCCCCCTTATTTTAAATGAAAAGCTCTAGGGAACTAGAGGAACTAGAACTTTTTTTTTAGAACTGACTTTAAAATTTACCAGATAGAAATGAGTTAGATAGGGAGAGTGAAAACAAAGTACGTATAGTAAATGACTTGAGGTGAGGACTTCACTGGTAGGCATACAATGCAGCAGCTGAATTACAGTTGAAGTCCTAATTTTGGCGTTTCCTTTTTTTTCACATTTTTGAGCTTTATCAATTCTCATCTCACATCTGTACATGTTATATTTTAACACTGCATTTGGAGAAATGATGTTGAGTGTGTGTTCTCTGTGCTTCCTTCACTTGCTGACTAGAGATAGTACTGAGTAGTTATCCCATATGTTGTGCTGAAAAGAATAATGAGTTTTTTTTTTTACTGTACAGTTCAGACTTTTAGGATAAAGTTTATTTGGGTATGATTAAGCAAAGTGGTGTTTGATATTGCTGTACCATTCCCCTGCAGAAGTCTTGAGCAAGATGCTGTTTTCCTTTTGCAGTGCCCATAAATGAACGTCAGATGACTGTGATAGAAGCATTCCGCCACGCATGGAAAGGGTACAAGGATTTTGCCTGGGGCCATGACGAACTGAAACCTTTGTCCAAGTCTTACAGTGAGTGGTTTGGACTTGGGCTTACCTTAATTGATGCCTTGGATACTATGTGGATTTTAGGCCTGAAAGAAGGTAATTTCTTTTTGCTTCTGTTCCTTAATTTCTTTATTCAAGGCAGTGTATAGTTAAGGTTCTGTGAGGGGAAGGTTTCTTACATGTGGCTGATAGGCTTAGTTTTCCTGTGAATTTTATATGTATAAAATTTTACACATAATGTATAATTTATACATGTTGTTTATACACACACACACACACACACACATATGAAAACGCCACAGCCCTGTATGAACAGACACTATTGCTCTTGGGTTAGTTTTTTAGGCCAGAAAGAGTTTTAAACTGTTACATATAATTGTGGATGTATGTGCTAGAAACTGAGGAATTGATGGATAGGCCACTTGGATTTATTTCTGTACTGAAATACTGGTGCTATCTTGGTGCTATCTTGGTGCTATTGTGCACCCATCAGCCTTAGATAGTCTGCCAGAGATCATCTAGCTGGTGTTAGATATGTAGTATCAGTATTTTGTGTCAGGATTGAAGGAGATTATGTAAGGTGTGAGTGGATTGAGGAGGAGGAATAATCAGTGCCCCTTTTCTGAATTGCATGTTCTTTCTTTATTCTGTAAGTGATGCTGCTTTTAGAAGTGTTTCAAACATTTTAAGCCAAAATGTTGCGGAAAACATGCTTACTCAACATTTAAGTCTTTTGTTTAGTTCTGTTTTTTTTTTTTTCTTTAAAATAATATTCGAAAATGTATGGAACTGTATCTATTTAATCTTGGTAGATAGCCCCCTTCATAAACTTAGGTAAATCACACCAATCTTACGTCAAGATGGGTAAAGCAGAGCTGCTAGTGAGGGCTTGACAGTGTAATTGTACATTGCTCTGTCCTTTCTCCCTTGGAAGTTTGTATAAAATACTGAATCAAACAGGAACTTGATCATATCTGCAGCTGTATATTGAGCAGATTGTCTTGAAGTTTCATCAGGTTGTCAGCATGCTGCTTTTTTCATTAAAAATTAATTGGGAATTATACCAAGCTTTTAAATAAGTAGCTACTTAAATGTGTTGAAAATGGGTTCTTGTTGAAGTTTACTCTGTTTTACAGCAGTTCTTTTGCTTAGGGGAAACCTCATTATTCTATACAGCTTTGGGAAGGAGGCTGTGGCAAGGTGGGGTCAGCCTCTGCTCCTGAGTAACAGTGATAAAATGGGAGGGAATGGCCTCAAGCAGTGCCAGGGGAGGTTCAGGTTGGGTATTTGGAAACATTTTTCCTGGGAAGGAATAGTCAGTTATTGGCACAGGCTGCCCAGGGTGGTATTGGAATCACCATCCCTGGAGGTGTTGAAGAACCATGGTGATGTGGTACTGAGGGACATGATTAATGAGCAGTATTGGTGGGGATGGTTTTACAGTTGGAGTAGATGATCTTAGTGTTTTGTTTTTTTTTTTTCCCAACCTTAACAGCTCTGTAATTCTGAGCTGATGGTAGTCAAACTTGACCCAGCATGTGCTCTTTGCTTTAGTTTTCCAACTAAATTGTGATCACTGTAGACAAATACCTTACTGCCTGTATGGGAACTGCTGAATCACGGCCTGAACCACTGATTGGCAACCTGAGGTGAGCACCGAGTCAGCCATGGGGGCACAGGTGAAGGTGATATACCTGTGTGAGTGGAAGGGGTGGAGCCTGGTTCCACCTCTCCCAAACCCCATTTAAGGGCTGACCACCACCAGGGAAGGATCTCTTCTTGGAGATCCCTCCCACGTGGAGTCCCCTGCGAGCCTTGTCATCATAAAGGTGAGCCATCTTCTCTTTGTATTATCTGTATACTGTTTATATAGAACTACTTAAAATATACCATCCTCTATACTATCCCCTTGTGGAGTACCATCATTGGGAGTTATTTACCTTACACTTGGCGAGCCAGGCAGCTCTAGCAATACTAAATCCATAATGTCCTTCATTTGGAATATGTTTAAATGGGCCAAGGGGGAGAACGTTACCCCCCTAGAACAGACAATCCCTGGTCTAATTCCAGGATTCATGGGGTCACCCTACTATGGGTTGGCGTCCATTATTGAGAAATAGGGACCCATGCGGGTTCCAGGGACTGCCTCTCCCTCCCCGTCTTATTTGACCGACTACTTTCTAGGATTAGATAAAGACATACTTGTTACCAAGGAGCAGCGGTTAGCCGCCTCCGCAGTAGCCTGGCCATTAGTAATGGCCATACTCAAGTTAGATACTGCAAATGTTAATATGGAGACTGAAAATCAGTTATTACGAGACCGTATTGAGAAACTGGAGCAACAGCTGGGTACATTAACAACCAAAAAGCCTGGCCTAAATGTCTCCACGAGACAAATATGGAATATATCGATAGAAGACACCCAAAAATCAGAGGAAGAAGACTCTGATATGACAGGGAAAGAGATCTCTAAGGCAGATCTCGAAACTCCATCTATGATGGACCCATTCGAGATTCGGCCTATCATAACTCAAAAAACAAAAAAGGTACAGGATAGACCAGCAGGGGTGCCTCCTGACCAATGGCCCCCTGCAGAAACCTGCCTCCATGTAACTGCTCGTCCGTATACAGCTAATGAGTTGATGGACCTAGTACAACGATTCCATCAGAAACCAAGGGAAAGCATACCATCATGGCTCCTAAGGTTATGGGATGCAGGAGCTGAAAGTGTTTTAGTAAATGGAACGGAAATGTCAAAATTAGCATCTATAACGATAAACCCAGCCTTAAGACAAAGATTATATGCAGCCATCCACTATAATGAGGAAAACCATTCTATTGTAGATTGGTTGATGGCTGCATGCCGCTTAACATGGCCCAACAAAACCGATATCCCTCTTAATACTGGTTTGTGGTCCTCTATGGAGGACCTCCAGACCTACATCAGAGAACTAGGTATGAGGGAGGCTCTGTATGCAGACACTTTTGAAAGCCCCGATACGGAAAAATTTACAGCGGGCATGAGAGATCTGATACTACAGCAGGCCCCCTCCCACCTATATGGGATGTTGGTTTCCATATTAAATCCGTTGGTGGCATCAGAAGCCATCGTACAGCAGGCAGCCCAGTTAGTGGCAGATTTAGGGGAGACGGAGCGCATAAGAACCAGGTGCAATGTTCGTATAGTGGAAGACGCTGAGGCCTTCCCTATTAGAACTAAAAAGCCTGCTCCACGGATGCCCCGATCAGGCCCCGTACGGGTATCCCGGAGGACTATGTTTAATGATCTCATACGGGCTGGGGTTGCATTTACCAAAATTGATGGGCAACCCAACCATGTTTTGTTGCAGCTGTGGAAACAGCTTAGAAATGATCAGAAATTTCAGAGTGCTCCCAGAAAATCGGGAGTACGAATTATAGAAAAAACACTGACAACAACCTGGAATTTGGCTGACTTTATAATACCGAACAGAAGAAAAAAACATCCGCAGGTGTCACGGGCTACAGTGCCTGAGCCACTTGTGGCAAAAGACTTAGATCTGGCAAAATTCATGGATTAATGGAAAACTCTGGTCCCCATAGGGCCTCCAGATGTGACCGGAGGCCCTATGTAGAACTAACAATATTCTGGTCCAGGACAAATGTGCAGAAGGTGATGGCTCTAGTGGATACTGGCGCAGAAACATCAATTATATATGGAGACCCAACAAAATTTAAGGGTAATAGAGTGATGATTGGTGGGTTTGGGGGACAGACTATTCCAGTCACCCAGACGTGGTTGAAATTGGGGGTTGGGCGTCTCCTGCCCCGGGAGTATAAGGTGTCGATTGCCCCAATTCCAGAATATATCTTGGGCATAGACATTCTATGGGGTCTGGCTCTCCAGACAACTGTGGGAGAGTTCAGACTACGGCAGAGGTACATTAGTATCCGGGCAATACGGACAATATTGAGGGGCCATGCGAAACATGAGCCCATTTGTCTGCCAGAACCACGCCGGATTACTAATGTAAGACAGTACAGACTCCCGGGTGGGCAAGAAGAAATATCAAAGACAGTGCAGGAATTAGAGAAAGTAGGTATTATAAGGCCTGCACACAGCCCATATAATTCCCCCATATGGCCAGTACGGAAGTCGGATGGAACATGGAGAATGACGGTGGATTATAGGGAACTAAATAAGGTCACGCCGCCCATCCATGCAGCCGTACCCAATATTGCCTCCTTAATGGACACTCTTAGTAGGGAAATCAAAATCTACCATTGTGTCCTGGATTTAGCGAATGCGTTTTTTAGCATACCTATTGCTAAAGAATCACAAGATCCATTTGCATTTACGTGGGGAGGCAGGCAGTGGACCTTTCAGGTCTTGCCACAGGGGTATGTGCACTCACCAACGTACTGTCATAATTTGGTGGCACGTGACCTGGCTGATTGGAGGAAACCAAACAATGTGAACCTATACCACTATATTGATGACCTCCTGTTAACATCCGACTCACTGGAAGCAGTAGGGGAGGCAGCAGATTCATTAACTGCCTACCTAAGTGAAAGAGGATGGGCTATCAATCCTCAAAAAGTGCAAGGTCCAGGACTGTCCGTAAAATTTCTAGGGGTAGTCTGGTCAGGAAAGACCAAAGTATTACCTGATGCCGTCATAGATAAGGTTCAGGCATTTCCAGTCCTTACAACACCAAAGCAGCTGCAGGAATTCCTGGGTATATTGGGATATTGGCGTTCCTTTATACCTCATTTGGCGCAGCTGCTGAGACCTTTATATAGACTTACCAAATAGACTTACCAAAAAGGGCCAATTATGGGATTGGGGGAGAACAGAACAGGATGCTTTCCAACAGGCGAAACAGGCGGTTAAACAAGCCCAGGCACTGGGTATATTTGATCCTACCCTCCCAGCTGAGCTAGATGTTCACGTAACTCAAGATGGCTTTGGCTGGGGCCTGTGGCAACGTCAGAGTTCTGTTCGGACCCCCATTGGATTTTGGTCTCAGGTGTGGCATGGAGCAGAGGAAAGATATAGTATGATTGAAAAACAGTTATTGGCTGCCTATTCCGCATTACAAGCGGTAGAGCCAATAACCCAAACGGCCGAAGTTATAGTCAAGACTACATTGCCAATCCAGGGGTGCGTAAGAGATCTGACCCACCTTCCTAAGACGGGGGTGGCCCAGGCGCAGACGGTGGCACGATGGGTCGCCTATCTCAGTCAGAGGAGTAGTCTGTCTTCCTCACCATTGAAAGAAGAGCTTCAGAAGATTCTTGGCCCAGTAACGTATCATAGTGATGCACCAAAACAAACTTCGGTTGCTCCACCACAGAAGAGTGCCGTCCAGGAAGGAAAATATCCTATTCCTGAAGATGCCTGGTACACGGATGGGTCCAGCAAGGGCAACCCAAGTAAGTGGTGAGCAGTAGCATACCATCCTGCCACAGACACAATCTGGTTCGAAGAGGGGGATGGTCAAAGCAGCCAGTGGGCAGAGCTGCGGGCGGTGTGGATGGTTATCACCAAAGAACCTGGTGATGGTATCCTGAATATTTGCACAGAGAGTTGGGCTGTGTATCGGGGGCTCACTCTTTGGATCACACAGTGGGCCACCCAGGATTGGACTATCCACTCCCGACCGATCTGGGGCAAAGATATGTGGTTAGACATATGGAATGCAGTCAAACACAGAACTGTGTGTGTCTACCATGTTTCTGGTCATCAACCCCTACAGCCACCCGGAAATGATGAAGCCGACACTCTGGCCCCAGTTAGATGGGTTGAGAACTCGCCATCTGAGAATATCGCTTACTGGCTACATCAAAAGCTGCGGCATGCTGGGCAGAAGACCATGTGGGCAGCCACTAAAGCGTGGGGACTGCCCGTACAACTATCGGACATCGCTCAAGCATGCCGAGACTGTGACGCCTGCTCTAAGATAAGACCGAGGTCGTTGCCTGAAACTACAGCCCATCTTGCTAGAGGACACAATCCTCTACAGAGGTGGCAGGTTGATTATATTGGGCCCCTCCCTCGGTCTGAGGGGGCGAGATATGCCCTAACCTGTGTCGACACCGCGAGTGGGCTAATGCAGGCCTATCCAGTACCAAAAGTCAACCAGGCATACACTATCAAGGCACTCACAAGGCTGATGGCTGCCTACGGGACACCGCAAGTCATCGAGAGCGACCAAGGAAGTCATTTCACGGGTGCAGTGATACAACGCTGGGCAGAAGAAAATAATATTGAGTGGCGATTCCACCTGCCATATAATCCAACGGGGGCAGGCCTTATCGAACGTTACAATGGTATTCTCAAGGCTGCCCTGAAGACAGACTCTCAGTCCCTGCAGGGGTGGACAAAGAGACTCCATGAGACCCTGCGGGACCTGAATGAAAGACCTAGAGATTGCAGACCCAGTGCTTTGAAAATGTTACAAACAACATGGGCCTCCCCACTTAGGATCCAAATTACAGGCACCGATAATGAAGTGAAACCTCAGATTGGCCGTGAGAACAATCTTCTGCTCCCTGCCCCTGAGGACCTAAAACCAGGTACCAATAAAATAAAATGGCCCTGGAAGGTGCAGGTATGACCACGATGGTGCGGCCTACTTGCACCTTGGGGGAGAATATTGGAGGTGGGGGGTTCGGTAGCCCCTCCGGTAATAGGTACATGGCCTATTGAAATAATGGTTAACACTCCAGTCTTCATTGCTAAGGGGACCCCTATCATGTCTCTGTGGCAGATCAGGACACCCCCTTTGGTGCCTGATATAATCGTACAGCCACAGACATCGGGTCAAAGGGTTTGGTACAGGCGGCCAGGGCGTGCCCCTGTACAAGCTGAAGTGTTAACCCAAGACAGGAATACGGTTTGTATCTTATCCTGGAGAGCGGATCTTCCCCTCTTGGTACCTCTAAAACACTTGTATTACTCCCCATAAGTCTATGAGTCGCCAGAAGGAACCAAAACAATACTGCAGTGTTCCAGAGTTGTTATAAGACCATGTGAAGCATCTGGTGATGGTCTAACAGGGACTGATGACATATAAGATGGACCTGCACTGTGTGATTACATGCTTCCAGTAGATACCACCGAGCACTGGCCCGAAGAAGAGTCCGACGGATGCGCCAATCATCACTCATCTCGGATTACATCAACATGCGTTGCGATGGGCAATTATGTAAGCGTCGCGATGTATTGGGTCTCTGTATCAAGGGGAACTCACTTTATGGTTGCTTGATCA
This sequence comes from Cyrtonyx montezumae, assembly GCF_038088225.1. Classification (NCBI taxonomy): domain Eukaryota; kingdom Metazoa; phylum Chordata; class Aves; order Galliformes; family Odontophoridae; genus Cyrtonyx; species Cyrtonyx montezumae. Next base: position 9,829,417 of record NW_027071937.1, read on the forward strand.
GTGGTTCATGTCGTGAAAGGGTGGAGTGTATGGGAACTGCTGAATCACGGCCTGAACCACTGATTGGCAACCTGAGGTGAGCACCGAGTCAGCCATGGGGGCACAGGTGAAGGTGATATACCTGTGTGAGTGGAAGGGGTGGAGCCTGGTTCCATCTCTCCCAAACCCCATTTAAGGGCTGACCACCACCAGGGAAGGATCTCTTCTTGGAGATCCCTCCCACGTGGAGTCCCCTGCGAGCCTTGTCATCATAAAGGTGAGCCATCTTCTCTTTGTATTATCTGTATACTGTTTATATAGAACTACTTAAAATATACCATCCTCTATACTATCCCCTTGTGGCGTACCATCATTGGGAGTTATTTACCTTACACTGCCAAATGTATATATATATGCTAATGTCCCTAGCACTAGAGGTTCATAACTGTACTGTATTTTACACTTTACAGAGTTTGAAGAGGCAAGAAAATGGATAGCAAATGATTTAGCCTTTGATAAAAATGTGGATGTGAACCTGTTTGAGAGCACTATTCGTATCCTGGGTGGCTTGCTGAGCACCTACCATCTTTCTGGAGATAGCCTCTTCCTGGAAAAAGCTGTGAGTAATTAGTCCTGGAAGTTAAATTGGATCAGTTTATCATAGTGGAAAATGGCAGGGGATGGTTCACCAGGAAGTTAAGTGTTGCCTTTTTGCAACTGTTTCGTATTTAGAATGGTGGGAGGGGCATTTACCATTAATTTTTCAAGCCTGCACTTGTTTGCCTTCTGGATTAAGTTATAGCTCTGCTGTTTTTTACTAGATACTATTTCAGATGTTCCTTGTAGATTCTTCTGTTGATGAAGAGCTGACTGTTATAAGGAATTTTATGAAACAAAATGTTAAATAAATGGCTTGAAAAGAGTATTGGTTCATTTTTGTCACCTTTTCAGTGCATCTTAACGGCACCAGCCACCCCCTTAAATTAAACACGGTCAATGATTTCAGCATTAAGTCATGTTGTGTAGAGACTGCAGGCTTGGTTGAAACATATGATACTAGGAATAAGGTAGAAACTCTGGCTGTTCTTCCAAATTAATTCTTGTCTTTCTCTCGCAACTTAAAGCTAGGCTACTATTATCCTCATCTGGTTGTAGAAAGAAAACCTAAAAGTTTGTGTTTGTTTACTTTTCTTTTTTATCCTGTACTCTTGTGTTTTCTTCAGAAAGATATTGGGAACAGGCTTATGCCAGCATTCAAGACGCCTTCCAAAGTTCCATATTCTGATGTCAACATTGGCCGGGGCACTGCACATCCGCCTCGCTGGACATCTGACAGCACTGTGGCAGAGGTGACCAGTATTCAGCTGGAGTTCAGAGAACTCTCTCGTCTTACTGGGGATGACAAGTACCAGGTATGGAAGAACCAGTTGATTTTACTCCTTTTTCTTATTTTTTCTTTGTACTTACCACCACCAGCACTTGTAGTCACTCTGATGTTAAATGAATTGTTAAAACTGTAGGTGAAGAAAAGAAAATTTCAGTCATTCCAATTAATTTCTTAAATACCAAAAGGTAATGGTGGAGATAATTATTTTTCTTCTTCGGGAATAGCTTTTTATTTTTAAAAAAACAAGACAACCATCTCCTCCTGTGTGTCCTTTCACTCTTAGTATTGATATTTCTGTTTGACACTGTTATCAGATTTGAAAACAAATTATGCTAAATGTGGGCTGCGAAGCTGACCCTTGCTTAATATTTTTAGTATTCTGCGTGTGATTTCTTCATTGCATTATGTAAATTCTAAGAAAAAAATCTTGTTGTTGCCCTTTAAAGGATTAAAATAATTTTACATTAGATTCTGAGTTATGGTATAAGAAGAATTTATTTAAAAACAAAAATAATTCCATAGAAAAGAATAATTTCCACAGTTGTTTTTTGGTAATGTTATTCTGTTGTTTTTAAGTTGTATTCAGAGCTCGTGTTTTGAAGACTGCAGTTAATGAAATAAGCTTTAGGGATAATATGGGTCGTGCAATTATTTTTGCTGGACTTTGAAAATATGTATGAGTCAGATCATAGACTCACACTGAAGTACTGGTGTTTGAGTGGGCTTTCTGCACCCAAGGATACGTTTGAGCTTTGAATTTGGGAACGAAAGAGTTTTAATTACTTCAGAGTACTTACACATACCCAGAACATCAGGCTTTGATAATTAGAACGTTTGAAATACTCTGTTTATTACATCCCATGAGCTGAGCTTATTTGAAGATGAATAACTAAAGATTTGTTATTGTCTGGAAGCTACAATCCACAGTTTTTCATGTCATTTGTAGGCATGTAATTTATGTTTATACTGTTCTTTCTTTTAGAAAGCTGTTGATGAGGTGATGAAACATGTTCACAACCTTTCAGGGAAAAATGATGGACTGGTGCCTATGTTCATAAACACCAACAGTGGGCAGTTCACTCACTTAGGTGTCTACACTCTTGGAGCCAGAGCTGACAGCTACTATGAGTATTTGCTCAAGCAGTGGATTCAGGGTGGGAAAACAGAAAATGAGTAAGTTCTATCTACGTCTCCTACTGATATAAAAATTATACAGTCTGTACATGTTTCTGTTGTAGTTGAATAATGGAAGAAATATAACGTTTATGTAACAGTCAACTTGAAGTAGCTCACTTTTTAAAAAACAGGTGTGTGATGACCTGTAGTAAGTTGAGGTTAAAACAGTTGGAGAATTGGACTTGCTCTCAAAATGCCTCCTCCTTAGAAATCATCACATCAGATGTAATGAACATTATGGACAGGAGAAATGATTCAAGTCTTTGCGCTTAAATATGAAGCATAAACAAGCTGCCTTTCTAAATGGTACTGCCTTTCATCAGCTGTCCAACCATTCTCTGGGTTTGTTAGGGAAGTTTGGTCTGTTACATCTAACTTTTTAGGAAGTTTGACATTTGTTTAAGCATTACCTTAGATCTTTAAGTTCCTCTTACCTGCCCTGGCTAAGTGGAGAAGAATGTGTATTAGAAGTAGAGGAATTAGAGATGTTTGAAGGCTTCTTCCAAAACAAGGAGAGAAAAAAATCAAGCAGTTTTTTGTCCTTATAAGCTAATTGAGTTGGATGTGTTTCATGTCAGTGAGTTCACTGCATCCAGTGAGGCACTGGGAAGCAGATTTATCTATCTCTATGTAATTTGCATCATGGCATTTTACAGGCCATGCCTTCCTGTAAACTGAGAACCATTGTCTTTTAGGCCATGATGGTATTCTGTGAGCCACAAAATGGAATTAGTCAAAATGATTTTCTCATATAAAAATATTTAAAACAATGGAAAATACCATTAAATAATGTGAAAGAGTGATTCATAATTAGTAGTCAAACACTGGGTAAGATTGATTGAAGTCATTGCTTAGGAGATGTTCAGCAATTAACTGGATAACCTTCCAAGCAACCTGATTAAAATCCTGCCTGCTTCGGAGCAGGAGGTTGCACTGCAGGTATCCAAGGCATTGTTAACCAGATGGGATTTTCTGTGATTACAGTACTCCTAAGCATTTCTGAATTAAAATCTAGTTTTCCGTTTGGAAACAGAGTTGGAGTAATGCTTACTTTGTTACTTAGGAGTTACTTGAAAAAGAAGCCCAACATAGCTATGTGGTAGCTGTAGCTAATAAATCTACATCATCAGCTATGATTAAAAGTGTTCTGTATGTATGTGAACCAATTGGGAATGGTTTTAATTCACAGATTGTTGGAGGACTATGTGAGAGCCATAGAAGGTGTGAAAAAGCATCTTCTTCAGAGATCACAACCGAAGAAGCTTACCTTTGTAGGAGAGCTTGCTCATGGCCATTTCAGTGCCAAGATGGTAAGAGTAGATCTGCATGTAAAAACAAAAGCAAATGAGCAAAAATGCCACCACAGAAAGAAAATCAACCTACACAAGTGCAAAGCTGTGGTGCTCTCACATGCAGCTTTTCAGACAAAATGTGACCTGTAGCAATCGCTTTCTGAGCAAAGATGTTTCCTTTGGCTTTGTGAGCCATTACTGGAAGATGACTAGCAACAACTTTTACAGTTTACATGTTGCTGAGGTGTAAAGAACACTGCCATGACAGTGGGAGAATTGCTGCAGCTCCACCAGGCTCATGCTGGCTTGTTTTCAAAGGCTGCAGTCTGTATGGATGTATGTAGCAATGTATGAGGATAATGGTCACCTGGGGGCCTTCTCTTTGACTTATATTTACCTTTCTTAGTTACTCTAGTAACTGCGTTTACATTCATGTGAAAGTTAACATTTTGGTGTTGATTTGAATTCTACCCAACCCACCCTCCTTTGTCATAAAATCCCGGTGTCTGAAACAGCTGAGACAGTGTCTCAGTTTTGTACACTACTTGCTCTCCATAATTTAGAAATATAAAAATTTAAAAATATACCTGACTTTTCAGATTTACCTTGAAAACAAGCAGTTGACCTCTCTTGCTCTAAAAAATGAAAAAAATTAGAATTTTGGAGTGTTCTCTGTTCTCTCCGTTCATTATGCTTCTTTCTTTTTCTGCATGTGGGTTAGTAGTTGAAGCAGTATGCCATTTACTATTGGGAAAATTTATTCAGCTTATATCCTGCTCTTAATCTGTATAGTCATGCTCTTTAAAATGTGTTTTTTAAATCTTTCTGTTAAAGATCTTATGCAAGTACAAATAGTGTGTGTGTTTGGCTTTTTTGTTTTGTTTTATAAGATGAGGGGTGCATTATTGATGTATCTGTAGCCTTGTGTGCACTTCTTCAATCCCTTTAGGGAGCTTTGAGGAATTCTTTGTCTTGTTTTGTTTCTTGATACAGTGTTCAGCTCTGTTTTTGCAGCATGATGTCAGTCTCCCATGTTTATGCCTAACCTCAAGCAATTCCCATGGAATTGGACAAAGTGTTTGACAGTTCATACCTATGCTGCTTGAGCATCAGGGCATGTGTACTGTGTTTGAGTGGTAAACTGGAGCATTCATTCTGAAGGTTAAGAATCATTTGAAATTCTGTATGCGACAGTAACGTTTAATTCTTATATTTATAATATCAGTGGAGATAATACCTCTGGAGAGAGGACAGTCAGTCTTCTAGTGCAGATTGAAATCTGCTGGAGCACACTCCTGGGCATTTTACACGAAGCTGTTTTCCAACATGTTCAATTGACCTGGCCAGTTGGGAAGACTTCATTGCTTACAAATGTAAGCATCTCTTGTGGTGTTAGCATTTATTTTGTCCTTGGAAGACATTGTTTGCTGTACCTTGCAAAAGCTGAGAAATTAATGTCTCTGTGGTTCTTTCACTGCTCACATTTTGTGCTGGGGGAGTAACCAAGAGGACTCTGCACACTCACCCCCAGGTGCCTCTTGTCCGTGACACACCAGAGCCAGACGTGTATAGTTTGCAGTCTGGCACTCAGCTAGCAGTGCAGTGTGCAGAGGTAGGAGTGGGAGTGGGAGCTGGCTCCTTCCTGTGCTAGAAGCATGGTGCTCTTATGGCTGTGTTGCATCATAAATAGCAGAATTGCAAGAAAGGGACATGCCTTCAGGCAGAAATATGTTTAAAATCTTGACTGTGTTTTCCACTTGTATCAGTGCATGGAATGTAAATTGTTATGTCTCTGCAAGTGTTGTCTGTCTTGCAGTAATACTGTGGTGATTATGTCAGGCTCAGGTCTTGCTTCTGAGCTCTCCCCATTCCTCAAGGCTTTTTCTTGCGGCTGTCTCTTCTTGCTCTGTGGTCTCATCTCAGTTTTTGTTCAAAGGTGACTCACTGACACTCAAGGAGCTCATTTCTTAGGTTTATTTTAAATATTATTATTTTAAAAATACATTTTAAAACATTTAAATAATTGCTAAAATATTATTTAAATATTTCAAACAATGGTATTTTTAAGGAATATAATCTTCCTTATTGTGTTGTTGAACACTGGTTTATTAGCCATTATTTTTGTGAAGATACTCAGACTTTGAGATCCACTAGGATGTCTCCTAAGTGCTGCCTCAAGCGATTCTCTTTTTTTCTCATGCTGACTTTATAGCAATGTTTGTGTGCCATTTTAAGTTCGTATTTAAGTTCCCTTATTTAGTTCTTTATAGAGAACCCTTAAAGTGACCACTGCCTCTCCCTTCCCCCTACCTACCACCTTTCTTTCAGATAGCTGAGATAAAACATGTGGACTTGTACGTTTTTCAGATTTGAGATAGTACTGTAATAATGCTTTCTGTTCTGTGTTGCGTTACAGCAGATTGTTAACATTTACCCTCAAGATCTTGGTACCTGAAATGTCAGGGGGGAAAAGGTCATAATTCCAATAGTGTAATGTTAACCCTACTTCACTTGATTTATATGCCTTTTTTTCCTACTAAGAGTTGTCTTGTCTTACAGGATCACTTGGTTTGTTTTCTGCCTGGGACTTTGGCTCTAGGAGCACACAACGGGTTGACTGCAGATCATATGAAGCTGGCTGAAGCCCTGATAGAAACATGTTACCAGATGTATGCTCAAGTAGAGACAGGCCTGAGTCCAGAGATCGTGCATTTCAATCTCCATGCACAAAAGGGCCACAGAGATGTAGAAATCAAGGTGAACAGCCAAATGTCATCAGCTGTAGTTTGGTGACCCTTCTTATTTCTGTTCTGCTGCTGGATATCCTAGCAGACATTGGTTATGTACTTTGTAAAACAGCTTGTTCTGTTGCTGTACTGCTTTGCATTTGTACCCTAGTCCTTGTTTTTAATTACCTCAGCAGAGTATTTAGCTTCTAAATTATGTGTAGAAAACTCTTGGGGTGGATGGGGATGGGAGTTGCTATTTTTCTCTCTGTATGTGCTTTTGGAGGAACTACTGGTCTGAATTCTTGGCTTTCTGATTTTTCTCACACAGCCTGCAGATAGGCACAATTTACTGCGACCAGAAACTGTGGAAAGCCTTTTTTATATGTACAGATTCACTGGAAATAAGAAATACCAAGACTGGGGCTGGGAAATCTTGCAGAACTTCAATAAATACACACGGGTAAGGTCAGCTCATAATGCTGTCATTCTTACAGGACTGTATTCACTTGCTCTCTAACAAGAACTTCTGAAAGCTAGCTTCTCTAGCTTCTTCTCTGGAGATATTCAAGACCCGCCTGGACGCCTACCTGTGTGACCTGGTGTAGGGAACCTGCTTTGGCAGGGGGGTTGGACTTGATGATCTCTTGAGGTCCCTTTCAACCCCTATGATTCTAGGATTCTGTCTCCCAAAAGCCCTCAAATATCCATGGGAAGTCTTGTAAGAACAAAACAAAGTCAGTTCATGCAGTGTCTTACAGTCAGAGATGCACACAATGGTTACAAGTTATTTCAGTGATTGTACTATTACATTGATTAAAAAGTAAAAGCAAGAATCTCTGTGCAAACTACCAAAACATTTGTCTTCTTGGAAGCTGTTTGAATCTGTGCTATGATCCTTGCTTGCCAGATACAAACTGTCGTGGGAAGTGCATTAATGCCTTAATAGAGGTTTTTTGTGTATTTATTCTAATGAGAGTGCTGTGGAGAGTCCACTTTGATGTGCTGAGAAAGTGTAGTGCCAGTGGTGATAAAGTATCTTCTTAAGAGGCCACAGATAAGTATGGTGCTCTGACCAACTGTAATTGCACATTATTTCCTTTACCTTTGTCCTTCCACAAACTTCAGTGGTGTGGTTTTGCTGCATATCTTTAAATGGAGCATAATTTGACATTTTACCTTATTTTATTCTGGTGATATGTTCAGTGGTTTGATTTGAATTGCACAGAATTTTTCTAACTGATTTTTATGTGGAAATGAAAAACAAGAACTAATTCTGCTGACTAGCACTTGTTTTTCTCCAAGAGCATCTGCATGATAAAAGGTTAAAATAAATTATTTTTGATAATAGAAATATACAAAATGCTTTTTTTTTTTTTTTTTGCAGGTTCCTACAGGTGGTTATACTTCTATTAACAATGTTCAGAACCCCAGTAACCCAGAGCCACGAGATAAGATGGAGAGCTTCTTTCTTGGGGAAACGCTGAAATACATGTTTCTACTGTTTTCAGATGACATAGACTTAATTAATCTTGACAAATATGTCTTTAACACGGAAGCTCATCCACTCCCCATTTGGGTGCCAGCATAGGCTGGATCTTAGCAGTCCTTCCAGTGGTGGCATTTTAATCTTCAAGTCACTTTACTTTTCAGGGTGTGAGGAGAGATGCTGTATGACACCTTTTCTGGCTTAAACAAAACCTTTGAGAAAGCGTCTCTCATTTGGAGATGTCACGTCAGTCTTAAATCTAATCCCTGTGCTTTGGATCTGGGATGGAAAAACTGTGCAATACTGAGCTGTTTTTTCCTGGTATTGATGGTGTGGTTCAGAGAATAATCATAGTGTGACCATGATACTTACAGGGCTCTGGTGAACCAGGACTCCTTTTGTCAGTCTTACTAAACACTAATTAAATACCAGGAATGCAGAAAGTTGTCTTAAAGCACAGGAGTGTCTAGAGAGAAGGAATAAGCCAACAGGTTTCTGGTTTATTCACACTGTACTTGAAACATCTGGTTTTGGCACCACTTTTTCTTAAGAGCTTATGGTGTTTCAGATGGTAAGTGAAATAAACAGTGAATGCAGTGTTGTCCCAGGTAGAAGTAAAGCTGTCAGTGTTGTTACTGACAGTCGGATCTCATTCCAAACAGCCAAGCTATGCTGTGTCCTGTTAGAAGGAGGGAGTGGCAGCAAAGTGTCTGTTGTACGGTGTCTTAGTTTTTATTGAGCACTTTGAACAACCTGTTCAAGCGGTGGTTGAGATGAATGGTGGGAGAGAATTTGCTGCTGGTTTGGCTGAAAGTGATATATAATTTTGTAGACATATTGCAGTTTTGTAACTTATCTGCAGGAATGCAGGAGACTGTGAAAAAAGTGACTACACATGCATTTTATCTATTAATTGCATCAGTTAGACTCAGGTATTCTGACTGAAAGCTGCTTTGTGAGGTTGGGCACTGGGAACGCTTGTGAGCACATTAGATGTGATTTCATGTCAGCCTCCTCCCATCCCTTCCTGTTGATGTCTCATGTTGTGTTTGACTCAGCAGGCTTAGAACTGTATAGCAAAATTCATGTTGTTCATTGGTTTTTGGACTGTAGAGAAGTTGTCAAGTTTTTTTAGTAGGAATACTTTGAGTAGAAGTATTTCATGAGGATCATTAAAAGTAGACAGTCTACATGTGTTATGACAATTTCTGGTCCCAATAGAATTACTGAGATCTATTCAGTTTGAAAAGAAAGCAGAGCTAGGCTTGCTTTTTAAAGAATCGTATGGAAGCCTTCAGACCTTCCATTTCTACGTGTGCAGAGAGGTTTTAAACCATCAATTTGGAAATCAGCATTCTTCTGTTTCAGCTTTCTGTAGCTTTCTACCTTTCGATTTTGTAACTGTATGGATGGTCTTATATTCACAGATCTCAGAAATATGCTTTTTTTTTTTAAGAGGTTGTTCTTGCCAAAATGTCCTTTTTTTCCTCTCTAATTAATTAATGGGAGCAGTGGGAAGTATGCGGGTGTGTGGGGGTGGGATACAGCCCCCTCAATCTAGGGCTGCCAAACAGAACTAATCTAATCTGACTCTAGTGGTTAATTTCCAGCAGTTTGGGTATATGTATGTTTTACAGCCTTTGTAACCTTTGATTTGTAAAGTAAAATACTGCTTTGTTCTGTGCTGGCCAGTTCTGTGTACTGGATTCAGCACTTACCCATTGGACCACTCTTGAAGTCCTTTAAGGAACATTAATCATTCCATGTAGTGATGACGGCTTCTGGAAATGCAGAAATAGTACAAGTTACACAAATGCACATTTTTTTTCTGTCAGCAGATGGACACTGAGATTTCCTGGACAGGACAAGCCTGTGCAGAAGGTTCATGTTCCTCCTACTTTAAGGACAGTGAGGAGCTGTGGAAGTAGGTGTTGCTTGGCCTCATATTTTTTGATGGAGCTAGCAGCGATCCCTTAATTGTGGGTTTTGCAGTGAAAGATAAAAATTCCAGAACTGGTGTTTCACCTATGGGACAAACCCGTGGAGGGAATGAATATCATTCTCACAGTGTGGAATGAATCTAAGAACTTGCTCAATAAGTTGTTGGAGTCTTGTACTAATCTTAGTGTGTAGTTAATTCTACAAATAATTTTCTTTTGTCTCGTGTGAGGGTAATGCAGACTGAGCGCAAGGAAGAAGACTGAACGTGCGCTTTCCCAGATGCACTTCTTGTCTTGTAGCTGAGCTTGCTGATCTGGCTGATTTCAACTCTACTAATTCTTCCTGGGAAACAGTTGTCTTTGCTAAGCGTCTTTACCATGCACATCCCTTAAATACGAAGTTAAGATTGCTCAGCTCTGTGTAGTGTAGAAAGCAAATGTTTGTTTGACTTCTCTGTCACCTATGAAATTGCACAAACCTAAATAATCTGATTAGAGCTCATCTGCTTCTTCTGTTCTTTTGCAAAGGTCATTTAAATTCTTTATTTTTACTTCCTTATCATGATGTGTCAGATCAGAAAATGAACTTTGTCCATCTTACTTTTCCTATACACTTCTCCCTCCTGCTCTCCCCAAGGCCTAACAGAAACTTTGCATACTGTTACATTCTTATATTTTTTCCACACGGTGTGGGGGTTGTACTCTTGTGCTTCTTTGAACCAAAGCCTTTGGGGTCTGCAATCCATTTTGGTGTTTTGACATTGTGGTGTGCTTCTGGTGGTCAGATTGAATGTTGGGGAAAAGTTATTACTTCAAGACAGAATTGTCTCCTTTTGCACAAAGAGCTGCTTTGGTTTCTCTCCAAGAGCTTGAGTGCCTTGTCTAATTAAAATAAAGCAAAAAAAGCCCAGCCCTTCCCAGTTGTACTGTTCATTTATGCTGTCACTGAGAAATAGATAAGGTAAAAAGAGCCATAGAGATCCTCAGGTGTAGGGCTGGAAGCATCTTGCTTGGGATTTAACCTGTTTGCTCAAAGAAGATTCAGTACATGGATGTGGGCACATTTAGCATCTAATCTGTTCAACCTTCTTGAGAATGGAGCTTTCTATACCATGCATGGAAACTGGTAGTTCAGCAAAGGCCATGATGTCGGCTTACCGGGACCTTCCATGTTTCACGTGACTTTCTGATGGCAAGATTCTCAGTTTTATATGCCAAGATCATACACAGTGCTATTCGTACTTCCAAATACAAGCAGTCAGCTTTCTTTCCTATTCCTTAGCATGGTGTTGCAGAGATAAGGGATACATAAAGGGTTTCTAGCAGCTGCCTTGTTTGAACGATTTGTGGCAATTCTGCTCTTGAAGACTCTTAAAATTATTTATATAGCACTTGGGCTTTATCCCTCACACTGTGGATTCCTCTGGGGCAAGTACTGTCTGCAGAAAGAAACCGAGGGATTCGTGTAGTGTGTTGTAAGAATTAAAGAACTTTAATCCCTCTGGGAGGTCAGAAGACATCTTGGGAACTTGTTAATGGAAAGGCACAAAGCAAGCAACTGTCCAGAGGTACTAAATTGCAGATTCCTATACAAAAGACTGATACTGAACGTGGCTGCTTTAACGCATTGCTGGCTTGGCTTAGAGTGTTTGCTTGCTGGGAGCTGTGCTAAGGCAGGGACAAAGGCAGTATAAGCAAGATGCAATCCTCTCTGCAGACACCTGCTGCTATATTGCCTTTATGTGGTGCTCAATCCTGAACAATTGCTAGTGTACAGCAGATCTAACCGTTGAAGTCAGGGTCTGTGCACAAGTAGGGGGAACAGCAGACTCCAGCTCAGTGTGGCTGGAGGTGGCAGCACTATATGAGCCATAGTTTCAGCAAGACAACATGAAGCCTGACTTCAGTGCCAAAGGCATGCTGACAGATCTTAGCGGAGGTACAGCACATACGGGGGGAAAAAGTGTCTTACTGAAGATGTAGTACAGTCTTAAAGCTTCTCTCTTTGGGGCTGGAACTTGCCCAATCAGGTCTTCCATATGTTGTTCATAATTTGTAAATATCTGAATAATCTGATGAACAGACCACCTGTTCCTGTTCTCTGCACTCCTTGATGAGGAGCACTGGGCAGCAGCTTTGTCCTTTTGAGTTAGAACAGGGAAGAAATAAATTTGTCATATTCCAAAAACAAAACAACACAGCTAACCAACCTGAAACAACAGCAAGACAAAACATGGACCTTTTATCAGCACTTGAGTATTGTGAAATAACAGGAGTGACTGACAGTGTAACTCTGGGAACTGTGTACTGTGACAGCAAGGGGGGACCGGGAGTGCAAGCACTTGTGTTTGAACCATGTAATGTAAGTTGGAGCAGTGCTGTCACTTTGTGTAAGCAGTGCAAACCTGTGGTGACCGGTGAGGCTTCTCCACTAACTCATAGAAGCACTGTATACTGATGAAATGAGGCATCCATCTGATTACCCGAACATATAATTTTACAATTCTGCTGTTATTTATTGGTATGGAGTACATGAAGTCGGTGAGAATTTTACCTGTTAAAGTGCAGAGATAGTTTGCTCCACTTTGAAAAATTAAAACAATTATTTTTTGTCTTCTTTGGTTACACTTACAAAACCATGAAATTGTCACGCACTTAAATAAACTTGTTATTTATTTTAAAGAGTTGAAGCTGTCTCAAGTGTAGCTGTGCTTTCCTGGTCCTTAATATGCAGCTCTTGAAGGACAGCAGGACCAAATGGGATTACTTTCTGCAAATCAGTTGCTCAACAACCAGATCTTGTGTCTTATTATTTTAGTGTGTCTTAAGAAATAGGTTAATAGGTTCATTAGGTTGGAAAGGACCTACAAGATCACCTAGTCCAACCATCCTCCTATCACTATCCCTACCCAACTATTAAATCAAATCCCTTAGCACCTCATCTAAACGCTTCTTGAACAGCACTAGGGATGGTGCCTCAACCACCTCCCTAGGCAGGCCATCCCAGTGCCTGACCACTCTTTCAGAAAAAAAATGTTTCCTCAGGTCTAATCTAAATCTTCCCCGGTGCAACTTGTGGCCATTCCCTCTCGTCCTGTCGTTATTTATCAGGGAGAAGAGGCCCACCCCCTCCTCACCACAACCCCCCTTCAGGAAGTGGTAGAGTGCAATAAGGTCTCCTCTGAGCCTCCTCTTCTCCAGACTAAACAATCCCAGCTCCCTCAGCCGCTCCTCTTAAGACTTGTGCTCCAGACCCCTCCCCAGTTTTGTTGCCCTTCTCTGAACATGCTCCAGGGCCTCAATGTCCTTCTTGTAGTGAGGGGCCCAAAACTGAACACAGTACTTGAGGTACGGCCGCAAATAACAAAAATAACAAATAACAAAAAAAAAAAAAAGATACCACCAAAACCCACAGTACTAAATGGGGCTGAACATGTGAGGCTACAGCTGCAGCTCCAGGCAGACAGAACTGCTGCAGAGAGCCCATTGCAGGGTGCAGAGATGGTGAGGGGCTGGAGCACCTCCTGATGGGGAAAGGCTGAGAGCCCCAGGGCTGTTCAGCTGGAGGAGGGAAGGGGAGAGGGGATCTGATCCGTGCTTATAAGTATCTAATGGGCAGGAGTCAAGTGGATGGGGCCAGGCTCTGCACAGTGGTGCACAGAGACAGGACAAGGGGCGATGAGCACAAACAAACCTGCCTGGATGTCTTCCTGTGCAGCCTGCTCAAGGGAACCTGCTTTAGGATCAGACAGAGCTCTTCAGGGCTCTGTTACCCCTACAGTTTTGGAATTCTGCAATCTGTGGAGTTGGTCACCTGTGAACCCATGTGTATAATGACCATACCTCTGCTTCATCTCTAGACAGAAAATAAAAACAAGATGACTAATAATTTACCTTTATCCTCCCCAACACAGTGTTCAAGACAGCAATGACTCCTGGGCCTTCAGGAAAGATTTATTTTTTCCACCATTTCAAGTACATTTTCATTATGAGCAGGTGAGCATGAAACACACAGTTTTTATGTCAGTCAGTCATTTGGCTTTTTGGTTTTCTGCTGCTGCTTGACTTCCCATTACCACAGCAGAGGAGGCAATGCCTTCTCTAGAAGCACAGCTCTGCAGCCTCAGGCAGTCCAGCAGCACCTGACTGGCTAAGGTGCATTCACTGCCAGCTACCTGCCTGCACTCCAGAGTTCTTCTCCCATGCTCTTTTCACCCGTGCAGATTTCACCCAGCCACTGATGATACTTGCTTCTAACTTGCGTGCCTCTATGACAGAGAGGGGGTCAGCTGGGTTGTGTCCCCTAGAGACAGCAGGGAAGTGTCAGAGAAACTCTGAAAGCTTTTGTATTAGGTTTAAAAAAGGATTCTTCTACAATGATGCTGTAACATCCTGGTATCCAGTTCTGCTTAAATGATATCTCCTAGGTCCTTGGCCCAGGGCAGTAGGAGCTTGCCAAAGGAAACATCAGTGCCTGGAAACTGCCAGTGCACGCATACTCACCGCAGATCCAGGTGATGAGCACCTCCTTGAATGGTCACAGCAGTTAGCGAAGGACTCAGGCTACTATTGATCTGGAATGAGAGCAGCAGAGAGAAACTCTCACCAAGTAACCAGGCAAAACAAGACCTTAGTTCTGAAAACTCAACAAAGACCTGAGAAGGACTGGGAAGAAGTGTGCAAAGAGATCTGTGGTGCAGCCAGTACTACACGCGTGGCTCACAGGACATGTGGGGCAAGTCCTCTGTCTCAAAACTTCCTGTAAGATAGGAACTGCCAAGCACAGCACAGGCAGGCTGACACTGCAAGCTCCTTCCTCATGGCTGCCCACCCTAAGCAACCTGCTCCTTTTCCACCTGGCTGGTCTGAAAGAGGGCTGTGGGCAGCATATGCCCCAGAAGGCAGCAATCTGTGATTGGGGGGGTGGCAGTGCACATGCTTACCCCACCTCCAGCCCACGGGTCCAAGTCTCCATTTGAAAAGATGATATTGCTTGCACTTTTCAGGTCTGAAATTCAAAGATGACACATAAGCCTTCTCCCTGCCTGTCTGCCCATCAATTTCAGCAAACACAGAAGAGAACTTGTTTCCCTCTTCAGCTGTGACTTCAGCTGTGCGGAGCTCAGCTGGACAGAGGGAGTGCAGGGAGCAAACTGCACAGCAGCACAAAGGGCTGAGCAGCCAGCAGCACACACCTCCTCCCCAAAAGTTGATCTTCAGCCACTGTGCTCGTGGCCTCACTCGCCACCTGCTCCAACAGTACTGCTCTCTCATGGCCTCCGTGAAAGGCATCTCAGGAAACATGTCTGTCACATTGTTGCTGCTGAAAGTTAAGTTGATCTCAGTACACACCTGAAACAGGAACACAAGCTGACATGGAGGAGGGACTGGGCAGTGCAGCAGCTGCAGTCTGCTGCCATCCCCAGCACCTCACCTGGTAGTCCCAGGCCTCAGCATCCACACCAGTGCCACAGCCTGTGGGGTCAGCACAGGGCTGGTACAGCTGGTACACGTTGTAACAGTGCACTGAGCCAGTGGAGTTGTAGAACACCCCTGACAAGTGGGAAGAACACAAAATAGCCATCAGTATGGTACCCCTCTGCCAATCCATCCACAGGCTCTGTGCTGGCAAGAACTGGCAGGGGAGTGGCTGGGGCTGCAGTAGGCCAAGAGCAAGGCGCCAGCTGCGGGTTACAGTCTCAGCTTTACACCTCACTGCCATAAGCACAGTGAGGAGCAGCAGCTCCCAGTGGCTCTGCTCACCCCAGAAGCTGTGACCCACTTGTCAGCCCCTGCACCTTCAGCCCAACTCCCAGTACTGCACATGGGAATCAAGTCCTGAAATCAGCCCCAGCACTTCCAACTGAGCTGGGTGTAACTGCTGTGACTACACCCCCACCCCCCCAAAAAAAAAAAAAAAAAAAAAACCGAAAAAAACTGCTGTTGTGTGAGCACACCAAATTGAACTGGAGGACCAGTGTTTGGGGGGGGTGCATCCTAGACGGGATTATGTTTGACTGTTGTTCAAAAAGAGGATGCCAGCATGTGCTTGCCCTGATGGTAAGCAATGACAGAGTGCCTGTCCAGCAAAGCTTTGCTGGGGAGGGCTGGAGCAATAGGTTGCTTTTGTGCGGATGGACCATTACCAGATAGTAGGGCAGGAATATAGTACTGCTGCCAGTGGCACAGCCCACAAGCAAGAGCACATGAACTTGCAGACCTGCTGCATGTGCAGCACTGCATTCTGGGGCTGCTCCTGGCATATGTGCTTTTAAAGCAGTGCTGTCAGCTTGCAGAGTGGCATGGGGTGCCTCAGGTCTGACACCTGAAACTTCATGACCAGAAGGCACTGTGCGATGCCATGCTGGAGGCAGAAGGGGTTTGCTTTCCAGCACACAAGATCATTTTAGCATTAGCAAGTAATTACTGCAAGATTCTATTTGTGGGTAACACGACAAGGACAGGGAGCACAGATGAAAGCATCTGTCTGAACACAGGTAGGGCTAAGGAATGTCCTCAGCTTCATTTACTCCAACAAATTAGATCTCTCGTTACAGAGCACTGAGGAGACATACAAGGTTGCAGAGGCCCTGCTGGTTAGAGAGGTGATCAAGCTATGTTTCTGATTTCTGGAGGGCTGCTTGAGTGGTGAGAACTACATCAACAGTCTACATATTGCCAGAAAACTTGGCCCTGCATAGCTAAGTCAGAAGGCCATGTGCTGCATAAGGCAGTGTTGGAAACAGCTCCTGGCTGACCCTCAGAGCCTGAAGGCTCTGGACAGAGGAACCCTCTGTGAAATCTTAGACTGGACCACCTGTTCAGTGAGCTGGCTGCAGTATGACCACACACAGATGAAGTATATGGGAGATACTGTAAAGTACATCAGATTCCCTCTCATTCCTTCCCAGGATCTGCAGCACGATGTTCAGGAAATCCCTCCCACAAGGCTGGATTCATGCTACCACTGGCTCCTCCAGGATGCCATGAACCACCTGGCTGCCCCCACAGTCCCTCTGCTCCACTTCCACCATGCTGCTCATCACTGGCAGTAAGACCACCAACAACTGTGTCTGCAGAGAGATGTGGGCTGCAGAGCAGAGCTGTGGCACCTGGTGCAAAGTTGGGGATCTCCATGTGCCCCTATACAACCACTGCATAGTTGTCATTGATGACTTCTTTGTCTTGGGGGGGCAAAGCACATTTAATCCCACAGGAAAGCAGCCGTCAAACAAGGTAAGCCAAGAAACCTTTAGCCTTGGAAAGGGGCAGGGGAGGGAGGGAGTAATTCTGCTTCTCACTGTAGGTCTCCCACCTCTCCATGTTAGAATCCTACCACCACAGAACATCATGAACTGGAATAGACCACCCAAACCCCAACCCTATGGCTGAGAGTGGTGTCCCAGTTCTTCCTGAGCTGTGGCAGCTTGGGGCTGTGCCCACTGACTCCAGGGCACAGCCGTTCCCCAGCCCCCACCTAACCCTTCTCTGACAGATCTCTGGATGGTTGGACTAGATGATCTTGTAGGTCCTTTCCAACCTAATGAACCTATGAGCCTATGACAGCTCCATGCTTTTCCTTCGAGCCCTGTCAATGTCCCTGAAGAGCACAGCAGGACAACCCTTCCCTCACCAGATGTCAGTGCTTGACCTGTGTACCCCAGGGCATGGTAGGCCCTTTGGGCAGCAAGGCACACTGCTGCTCATGCTCTCCTTGCCTTCTAGAGCCCTGTGCAGTAGTAATAGCCCCTGGGAACACAGGTTCTAAACTCTAGGAAGCGGTCAATTCCTGCCCCATCTCATCCTCCTCCCACTGTAAGCTGTCCCAATTATCTGTACAGAGCTGTCACAGGCTCAGCCATCTCAGCAGTCCCATCAAGCAACCACACAAATATTACCTCTCAACTCATTGCTGCTGCCGAGGCATGAACTGAAGCCTCTTGCGCTTAGCTCAGCAGATACAAGCAGCATTCCCTTCCCTGCTGCGGAGGCAGAAGGTGGCTCAGCAGCAGTGGCACATGCACAGGGACACACAGCAGGGCCACAGCCCATGCCCAGGTCTGACAGCACCTGGTTCTGCTTCCTCTGTGTGCTGGGCTTGTGAATCAGGACAAAGAGAACAAGCTCAGGGAGGTGTTTAAGGTTGGGTAAGATGTAAAAGCTCAGCTGCCCATCACTGTACATTCAAATAGAAGCAGGGGTGTAAAAAACAGCTTTCAGTAGATTTGTGCTAGCTGGCGTTCATACCTTAAAGTTTTTAAACCACACCAACGTGTTCTAGCTGATGCTCACTGAAGGTAGGAAGTGCAGCCTGTTTCCAGCACCAGGGGCCACAAGTGAGCTCACTCAGGGCACACACAGGGCTGCAGGGTGCCAGCTCCAGCAAAGAGGCGCTGCTATTCCAGCTCTCTTCTAGCCCAAAGAAAACTTGCATCAGTTCCTGAAGCCACACGAGACACAAAGCCAGGCACCTGCCTTCTGCTCATCACCTCCCCTTCACTGTGATTCCAGGCGTTCCAATTCAACCCACATAACTCCTCCTGGCTCCAGGTGTCCAGCATGCTACTGCAGCAGAGATGCTTTCATACAGATGTGCTGTGTGACCACATCTTCACAGTGGGGGGTGGGATGCTGCTGGGAACCCTCACCCACACCATGGAGTCTTACCAGCCATCAGCCAACAAGTGGGAGTTCACAGCTCCCTTCCCCCTACCTACTGCTGACCATGCAGGCATGAAGCACACAAGGGAATCCTCTACATTGTGAGAAATCTAGCCAAAACGAGCTCGTTGCCAGTTACATGGATTTTTGCTTGATGAGCCCAAGCTTGCACCCACAGCATTAACACTCACAGCTCACATCCTTTTCCAGCTCCATTAAGCACAAACCCACTACTGACCTGAATAGCAGGAGCTGTTTTCTCCCCATGACATCAAATGCAACACCGCCTGCTTGTAATTCAGATTCCTGCTAAGCTTGGGACCTTGCAGTCCTGCCAAAATCCCAAAGCCCTGCTGCCAGAAAGGGAGACCAGGGGCAGGCAGCTGTAGTGCTGCAGATGGGATTAAACTCAGCTATTAATCCCAACAAGAGATGTGGCACTAACCCCACTGAGCTGCTGTTAGTCCACCCAGAAATAAGGAACCTGCCCTGTTCTATCTCCTTATCTGCAGGACCCAGGTCCTAGAAGAGTCCTATCCTAAAAACACCTAGTGGTTTCTTGTCCTAAAAGAGATCCTCAATCTTTACAAGGATCAGCGATAGATGGCAGTATGTATGCTTAACAAGGTATTTACCCTTCCAGCAGCATCACCTTTGATCTGCATGGAGCTTTTTGTAACATAGCCCCAAAATACAAAGGGAGAACCTAATAAAGACAGCAGTAGATTGGCTCTGACCTTCTGACAAAGGTTCAAAGCTCAGAGAATTTCAAATGGTTTCCTTATTAAAAAAAAAAAACAAAAACATATTGTAGCAGACGCTCTAAGGAGAGGAGTTCATGGTTCCCAGTTATGCCTGAAATATCCCAACAGGGAAGTCTTTTGGAAAACTGTCTTCAGACAGAACTGAAACAGGTTCCTTCCTTTATAACATCTATGCAGCTCAGGTTTTTTTTGTTTTGTTTTTTTTTAAGTTCACATGACATCAGCCTTGCAGAGGGTTTGCTGGATGTCTGAGACTGACAGGCCTTCCCAGCCCTGTGCTTTTCCCCCAGGGGGCTTCTGAGCAAGAAGAACTTTACCAGACACCTTCAGCTTCCTCCCTCTCCTGCTGGGCACACGACCGTGCCAAGACCTTCCCTAGCTGCGGTCATGGGATGGCTGCCACCGAAGACAGAATCTTTTGCATTAGATGAAGGATGCTGAAAGGAGCAAGCTCATTTCCTCTTGTAATACCAAACCTGATCCAAAATGGAGTTTCTGTACAGTTGGGCCCTGGTCCATTACATCAGAAGGACAGACAGTAACTACTGTCAGCTGGCACAGTGGCACATCAGGCCAACTCACTTCATTAAGAAAATGTGCCTACCATTACAGTTGTGCACATTACGAGCTGCCCTGCTGTCATACCCTACTTGTGACAGCACAAAACAAAACACAGGGTGCAGATGCAGCCTGCAAGAAAATGCCACAAAACTGACACAGTACCTGAATTCCCCTGTTTGTGCTGAGTTGGCAAACAGGAGAGGAATGGGCTGCCGTGAAGACACCAGTGTAGATTTTAGGAGAGACACATTTAAGTCCCAGGGTGTCAGTGAAACCTCTTCAGACTGATTTCCCATCCCTGAAAGCAGCGTGCAGCCTGCTGGGAGGGGCAGCCAGGAGGTGCCACCTGATGGGCTGAGACACTCCTTCCCTGCAGCCAGGATAACTGAATTCTGACAGGACATTCATCAGTTCCCATGGGAAAACGTGAAACTTAGTGGCTCGGCCCAACATTAATGCTGTTTCTTTCAAAGGAACAAAGGCATCTTAGAGCATTTCCTCACTGAGAATTGACAGAGATCTATAAAGTCAAACGGACCACTGCATCTGACATCGGATTCTTCCAATGACACAAGCTCAGCTGCTGCCTACAACTCAGTGCACCATAGCTCTCTTCAGATGAGGTTTTCAGTAATGCATTAAGTCTATAGAGTGCAGGCAAGATGTCAGTTAAACCACTCCTAGCAGGTCCCCACAGCCCATTCTTTTCATTCTCCATAAGAACAAAGTTCTGTTAGAGCATTCTTCAATGGAACTTCAGTATTTTATTCCATTTATTTTGATGACCTGATTGCAAAATTTGGATTGCAAAATGCAACACACCTTGAACTCCACTGCAGTCCATTCGTGTTGAGACACTGGCTTCCCTCACCACAAACCAAATAAGTTTGACATAGCACTGATACCCACTTGAAACACAGTAAGATGGATTACTGTTGGTCTGGTTCTTTGCAGGTGGAGCAAAGGATTCACATCAATGAGATTAGTATTACTATCCTGTAAGAGATCAGTGGACAATGCTAACACTGTCACCATTCAGCTGCTGCCAGTTCAGTGCCACAGCCCATGAGTGAGTGCTCTACCTCACAGGAGGTGGGGTGCTACAGCACACGTGAAAAGAAGATAGCGTTTTCCTGTATGATACCAAGAGGCAGGTATGGAAGAAAGCCAGCCCCCAGCCTAGAGCTCTGGTTGATCATGCCTCTTGCCTGATTAAGCTACACCAAGTGAATCCAGCTGGTGAGACAGGGAGAGGCACAAACTGCTGCCCCACCAGCACAAGGGAAAAACTGACTCTCAGCTTGTTCGCCACTAGGAAACAGAGGTCATGTTGCTTCTGAAGTAGGATGTGAAAAAGCCAAATAGATCTGACAGTGTTTGCCAACACCTTAGTATTTTAGCTACTTGTCAAACACTGCTGATTGACGAATTAAATACTCTCACAGATAAACATATACTATGTATTTAAGAGTGTCATGCCACTCAATTAAGACCACAGGGCCCTGTGATGACAGCCTTGTCCTCAAACAGGAGAGCAGAGAACCTCCTTCAGTGAACGTGCCTTGACCTGCAACCTCTTGAGCAGCCAGAGCATGGGTAAACCCATAATTAGTCATCTCATGGACAGTCAACAGTGTAAGGGGCTGCCACGGCTGAAGCCTCATACACTACAAAACATCCCAGGAGGAAATTGGAGCTGTACCAGCTCCCACAATACACAACTCACACAACAATGGGACAACTCCACATAGAGGTGCTACTAGAAAACAAGATTTTATATTAAAGACCAATCTGGTAAGATTAACTCACCAATAAGAGCTGCCAGGCCTTGAATTGGATCTCCATAGGCAAGGATTTGTTCACAGCCAACCTGCATGAGACATGTTAAAGGCAAATTGCAGACATGACAGGCAACAGCCTTCACTGCAGAGGGGCTAAGCTGGAAGTTAAAGGTACTGCTTGCACAGCTGATGGTTCAGCAGTTTTCCAATGGCCAAATGCAACACTTATTTTTTCCTTTTCTCTCTCTCCACTAAAAAAATGCACAGACACAGGGAGAAAGCAGCTGCAGCTACATGGGAGTGATAACCAACAGCTCCTTCCTCCTCCTCCTATCAGGATATTTTAAGGCCCTTCTCAAGCAAAGTTAGGGAAATCATTTCCATTTTACTGTTTGTTAAACAGACCCGAGAAAGGAACTGGCCAGGGACAGCACCCCTGCACAGCTTTTATTGCACAGCTTGCATCTTGCTCCAGGTAAGATTTGAACCATACATGCCAGCTGCTCTCTTAAGCACAAGGCCAGAGGCATGTCAAGCCCCATCACCAGCACCAGGTTGACAGCAAAGCAGAAGCCAAGAATTGTAACAGTGACTGGTGATCAGGGACCTTTTTCAAAAGAAACTGCTGTTTGTAACCCTCTGAGAACCAGACACCTTTCCCCACACTTGGCCTTCTCTTACTCTCCTGAAAGCCCACCAGTTTTGCAGACCTCAGATCAGCAAGCATTTCTCTACTCTGTACTCTGATGTATGCCATCATGCCAGGTGATTCTTGAAAAGGGAGCCTTATTTTCAGGCCTCCACCAAGAGAAACAGTGTGTCAAGGCAGGCTACAACAAAACAACATTTTTTGAAAAGCTGCAGGTTTACAGCATTCAAAACCTGAAGTTAGCAAGGCTGCACAGGCCTTTGTGTTCAAAGCAGACACAGAGGACAGGAGGTATGGCTCCAGCATGTCCACCCAACAAGACTAATAGCAATGCATAAGAAACAGCAGTTGCCATCTCAGAGGTTTAAAACATGCAGATTTACTGTCAGAGTGGAAGAGCTGTAACATTTACCACTGCTTTCTCATGTCACCACTGCCTAGTGGTGTCCCACAATGCACAGCCCCCGGCACTGGTCACTCAGGTGCATGACCCTCCCTTCACACATAGCAATTCACAACTGCATCCTGGTACTCACCTTCACTGGATTAGCAGGGAGGTGTCCCATAAAATCAGTTTTGTAAGGGTAGTCCATCATGGCAATAATGGTGAAGGCATTTCGAGCAAACCCAAAAAGCTGGTAAACATCCTCCTTGGTAGAAATCTTGTTGCATGTGGACATTTTGCTACTGATTTCATCATAAGCTGCAGAAAGAATGCAAATGAAAGGCACAAACTTCGGTGGAGTAAACTATGATTGGCCTTTGGCATCTTGTTTCCCTTTGGAGTAACATGATAACCTAACACAAAGGTGAGGTTTCCAGCAGGAAGGATACATTACACCTAAGGTTACAAACACAGATGTTCAGTCACAGTCTTCCCCTGTGCTGATCCACAACTCACATCTCGCCTAGCTGTGCCACAGAAACCTCCCTGGGGAACACCAGTGGCAGCAGCACCCTTCTAGGCAGGATACTCCAGTTGGATGCAGTCAAAGCAGCTCACTACAAGGCTTTTCTGCCTAGCACCCTGCTTGGCAAGATCCTCCTTGTTCCCTTGGGCTCTGCTGGCTCCCACCTACTGCTCGCTGCAGAACTGCCATACCTATGGCAGTTCATCAGCCAGGTTCAAGCAGCAGAACAGAATACAGCACAGATATCCCAGCAGAAAAAAAAAAAAAAAAAAAAAAAGAGAGAGCCCCTTGGGAGCAGGAAGAATTGCCAGGCAACAATAATCCTCACAATGTCACCAAGGACTCCTGAGATGTGCCTTTAAACCCTGATATTATACAGAAAGTTTAGCTTGAGTCAGGTAATTTATCTTTTAAGAAATTAATTCCAGATGTACTCAGACACTATCGCATTTCTGTTGGGAGAAGGTGCTCCTTTCACTTTCATCTTCCACATTCCACACTGTCAGCTCCTGTCTCTCCTCATTCTACTCAATAAGTTGTTCCACTGGTACCTGACTGTACTTACTTGGAAACTCAAGTCCTGGGACCTATGTCTGGATACTCACTTGAGTGACAAAACCTTCAATAAAACCACCATGCTACAGAAAGCATGGTGCCAAACAGATCTCAGTACCTCAATTACTGAAGAGTAATGTCCTTTCTGTCATGATAATCTTACAAGCAGTTTTGGACCAAGGGCAGCAGGCTGCCCAGCAAATGGACCATAAACCATAGGGGCTCCAAGTCCATGCAGGGCTCCCATGAAAAGATGCACTGAACCATGGTATCCAGCCCAGTCTGAATGAAGAGACCAGAGATTTCAATCTCTGCTCTTTCAGTGCTGCTACAAGGTCTGCATTGCCTTCCAAATATTTCCTAGATATGTCCAGTGATATGGACCATGCTGTTTTCATACCTATAAGAACAATTCACAACAGCATGGGTATTGAGGATAAGCACTGGGAGAAAGGTGAGGCTTTACCAGCATCAAAATGCAGATGTTTGTGGTTTTTTTGTTTTTTTTTTTAACTGCAGAAGAACTGGTTTTATGAAAGAGAGTCCATAGAAATGATTTCATTTTGGTGTTACTTACTAATCATAACACAAACCAAAACAGTAAATCAAATAAAAAAATCAGTTATGTGAGTAGAAAGGTCAGGTGGGCATCTGCACTGATTTAGCTGAACCAGTTTAAGACCTAATGAAAATAAAATGGAACCAACTTCACATTCCACCCTGAGCCTGCTTGCTATGGGGAGCAGCCTGTGCAGATGTTTGTCCTTACCTCCACTCAGGAACAGATCCTTGATCTGCTGGAAGGCTTTGCGGACAGCAGTGACACAGCCTGGGATGGACTTCTGAAAATCCTGAATGGACAGGAAAGATGTGGTGTTACAGATGCACAGAGGATATGCCAGAAGTACCAGGAGGTGACAGCTTACCAGCCCACAGAGGCCAGAGTCTCACCTGCACCTCCAGAAGCAGTGACACTGGTGCTCCTGCCTCCAGGCTCCAGGCAGTCAGCACATCCCAGCACAAGCTACGCCTGCACAGCAGGCTGAGCAGCAGCTGCTGCACCAGGTCTCTGCTGTCAGACAGAACCCCCTGTGCCCAGCAGAGCTGTTAGACTGAATGTGAAGAGATCAGATCACACATGCTGGGACACAGAACAGCTGCCAGGCTGCTCAGCCTCAGAGCTGCTGTTTTAAAACACAACCATCCTCACACTGCCCCATGTCTGCATGCAGGAGTCACGTGGGGCTGAGAATCAACATCTGCCTTTTTCCTTAAGCCAGGTGACCAAGAAAGCTATGTCATTATTTTTCTTGGGAAAACTATTACTAGCCCTCTTAACAAAGCACTTCAAGGTATATTTGAAGGGTTGTGGGTGTTATCACAAGGTTGTTCCTGTCACTGAAGGCTACAGCAGCCCAAACTGTTTCTCTTCTATCAGCTTGTAAGGCAGTTGTTGATCTGCTGGCTACGTGTGCTTTGTAGTAACAAGAACTAGCAGGGCTCCTTCACAGTGCTCTGACCCTCTAGAATAATGGCAAGTAACCCAGGCATTTTTCTCAAAATGACACCACCTCAAATGAAAATAGATGTGGGATCTCTTTTTGATTTCTCTCATCGTCTAAAAGTTAGTCTTGCAGAAATTACTTTGGAGTTCACATGGGCATTCCTTTGACAGCCCCTGCAGAAGTATTCTGCAACTCATGTCCCCTTCACATAGCAGCCTTTGCTCTGGCTGCTAAGAGGGCAGCAGACACAAAGAACTCATGCAAATGCCATAAAAAAATAAAAAGTATGCCCTTTTCTTACTCCCCACCCCCAAGCTGTAGGATCATGAAATGTGCTGGAGATGCTCAATAAAAGTCACAGAGAAAGCTGTTTTGAGAAAGGTGCTCTGACTCAGAAGCAAAGAGAAGAGAGCTCCTACAGTGATTCATGAAAGCTCTGTGCTTTGATTAGCATTAACATCCCTGGGACACTTGTTCACCAAGAAGAGCAGTAGAGTTCAGCCTTCAGATGCAGATTTAAACATGCAGAAGGTGGAAGGAACTAATTTGAAAACAACATGAAGAGCTCATTTAGGACCCCAGACCAGGGCTGACTTACCACTATAGAGAATATATTATAAAATGAATGAGAAGCTTCTTTCCCCTCACCCACACACAAAAAGGTCAAGGCCCTAATTTCAGCATGTAATAACTCACAGCACATTCACAGCTGAAGCAAGTTAGAGCTGTCAGCTGACCAGGGCTTCCAAGAAGTAATTACTTTCCTCGCAGTAAGCACTCGCACTGCTGAGCCTGTTACATAATAGAGCAGTACTGTATATTTAGTTTTAAAATGTACAATTTTAAAGCAAGGTTTATTTTATTCTCTAAATACTTAAAAGTTTCCAGTGCTACTGAGTTTGCCTATTTGAACAAAACTCTTCTTCACACTTACCAGTTATACTGCCTGTAATGTAAATATCTGCATTAAAATAAGGTTGCATATATGCAACAAGGTCGCAAGGACTATGCTTCATACCAGGTAGCTCACACAATGCTACACGTGCCACCCACATCTAGAAATTCATGTCAGGAGGAGGCAAAAGAGACACTCTCACAAGCTTTCAACCACACCAGCTAGTAAATTTCTACCCATATGAACTAAATGAAGGTTAGTTCTTGGCAATACCACCTTCCCAAGTATCCTGATGTTCTCAGAACATGAAAAAGACATTCATGTTCTGGCTTCAAGTGAACGCAAGACACTCGAGATTTTTTCCACTCCTGTTGCTGCAGGGTGGGGAACAAAATGAGTAACACTGAATGATATTGTCAGTCAAGATATATGATAGATGGTGTAATTTAGAAAGATTATCAAGATGGCAAAGAGACAATCAATAATAAGGGTCACACAGGTGAATTGCTGTGCTCGCCTCAGGTGATCCATCAGTGGTTCAGGCCCTGCGTCAACAGTTCCCATACAGCTGCTCATAAGAGCACTGTCTTTGGGCCCTGAGCTGTCACAAATACAGCAATAATCAGCCATCACAGCTGCAGCTCCTGCTCTTCCTTGTTCCTTCCCTGCTCAGCAGTCACACTGTGGAAAAAGATGTCTGGTTAAAGGCACTGAAAAGAAAGAATCCTGATTTCCTATAGGAAGAAGGATAACACTCCTGGAAAGAGATACGACTTACTGCTGTTACATCTCTGAAGAACTGAGTAGGATCTCCAAGCCCAGCCACAGACAGCACAGGAGCACTGGCAGCTAATGCCCCATCCACAACATTTGGGTATTTCATCCTCATGTAAGCACTCAGCATTCCTCCATAGCTGGCATAAGAGAGAGAAAAGAGTTATTTCCTTTAAAAGACAGCTGGATGTTCAGGCCAGTAGTCATAAGCTCACCTCACCCAAAGCAACAAGAAGGTTAGATAAACCCAGGTTCCATCCTCACATGGAGAACAAAAAAATCCAACCCAACCAGTTATGGCTGATGAGCAGCACAGTGTTCTTACCATCTGTCCCCTAGGCCCTCAAGTCAATTCTTGCAGGAATACACTGGCCCAATTTGCTTCTGCAGACAAAGGTAAATTCTGCCCCAGTATGCAACACCACAGCATTCCAAGACCTGACAGCTTGAGCATAGAGTGAACTGGCTCACGACAAGCTGTCACTGCTTAATTGGGGAAGGAGACACATTTTCCACACAGGATTATAAAGACTGTCTAAGCAAGGGCTAACAAGCAGAGGGAGTACCTGAACACTTCATAATATGCAACTCTCTACAGTTCTGAGAAGCAGGTGGTAGTCATTCTGTGCAGCCCACATAGCAGCAGCTTATCAATTGTTTGTTTTATCAGCACAAGCAGAGAATAAGAGACATTAACAAAGGTCACATGAAATCTCAAAGCCACCTTGAAAGCCTCAGTGAGAAGGCCACAGGTCTGCAGACATATCGAGGACTTCTTGATAAACCCAAGGGCACAAAAGTGATTCAGATGCAAACTGCTGAGGAGTTACTTTGAGGTTGCCCCTGGAGGTAACAAATTACAACCCTAACACCCAGGTAACAATGTCAGACTCCAAGCTCTTCACTTGCAGCTCAGAGGTATTCAAGTCCCACGTCATTCACGTGTAAAACAATAGATTTTTCTCTAACCCAAGCCATAGAAACAGGTTTTAGCTGAAA
This sequence comes from Cyrtonyx montezumae, assembly GCF_038088225.1. NCBI lineage: Eukaryota > Metazoa > Chordata > Aves > Galliformes > Odontophoridae > Cyrtonyx > Cyrtonyx montezumae. Next base: position 9,857,461 of record NW_027071937.1, read on the forward strand.
TCTGACAAGAAATCTCAGTTCCACCTATTAAAGTTTAGCAAAGCTATAAGCAATTGAAAGGGGAATTTCTTCCCCATTGGAAATGTCCTGCTTCAACACTACTATATTTTTATATTCTTAAGATACATTTAGTGCTGTTCAGGGCTGCTGCATATTTAGCTCTGATTTACACAGCAAGAGCTGCAGTATAACAGCTCACTGAATGCTCCCCCTCCCTGCCCAGGACTGTTACTGACCCGTTTTACACCAGCTCTGTCCTGGTGGTCATGGTACAGATACCATGGGATCAACAGCCCAGTCACCACCAAGGTCTGCTGAAGCAAAATGGTGACTGAATGCTTTTTAACTCACTGAAACACTTTAGAAGCCCCTTGTATTCATTGATAACCTTTTAAAGGGAAGCATCTCTCTATATACACATGGGAAGAGACATGTGCATGACACCAATGCAGCTCTGACTTGAAATAGAGCAAGCGCACTGGGGAAGGATATCTGCAAGGAAGCCAGGAGTAACCAAGCAGCATGGTGCAGAGCAGGATTATAAAGGACCCTACAATGAAAACGACTGCATGCTGCTAAAGAGGCTGTTTAATAAATAGCTAGATGGTCTATCAAAAGAATATTTTACCAATTATTATTTTTCCTGCATTTTTCACATAGAATGTTCTGATCCTGCAGGTACAATTTCCCAACTTCTGGGGTTCTGGCTGACACTGAAGATGCCTAGAAACTTCTAGTATCCAAAGCAAACATTTTCAAAGGCAATTGCAAGTCAAGACTAATTATTTATGAGACGGCTGACTGGCCCCTGGAGATAAGCCCCCAGGAAGCTCAGCCACAAGCACATCTGTTCTCTATGGAACAGCTTAGAGCTCTGGCCCTCCAGCAAGCTTTAAATGCAAGTGGATCAAGGAGAATAACACAGCTGAGACTGGGAAAGGATGCAGAGAAGAGTACAACTACACAATCTTTACCTGCCTCCGAAAACAATGACAGGGCAGCCTGCAGCTCCATACTGCTGCTTGAGCTCAGTGATTAGCACTGCGTAGTCAGCAAGGGCTTGCTCCACAGTAAGCAGATGAGTATTCTTCAGCTGCACTGACTCAAGTCCAAATGGAAGAGATTTCCCATAGTATCTCTGAAAGGAAAGAGAAATTCTGCAGAAATGCTGGCGTCTTCCCCGTCCTCACGACAGGACTGGGATAAATGTGTGCAGACAGGAAGTAGAAACAGAGCACACAGTGTCCACTAACTCATTCTCAACTGAGAAAGTGCCTTGTTTCCTGAAGCTGCCTTATATGAGATAAACAGAGACCTCAAGAATATATTCTCTAGACTCTAGGGAGGACAGAAAAGGAAACAGAGCTGCTGCCCTGATGAGAAAGCCAATGGCAGGTATGCCCCAGCTTCACAGCAAGAGATGCTATTATTCTTCTGGACCTGGAGAAAGCTGAACTTGGTAACACTAACACAACTCTTCAGCATAAACAATGACTACCATACTTACATGCTCGGCAAAAATCACAAGAGCTTGCTGCTCCTCTGCCAATTCAAATATGAAGTCAGAGTTCTCAGCAAAAGTCCAGATGTTGCCTTCATTGCCAGTATAGAAAAAGATTGGTCCAAATCCTTTCTTCCAGAACTTTGCTGAATGAGACAATAGGCAGAAGACATGAGAAATGTGTCAGAACACAACAGGACTGATTTTGGTGTGTTTAGACAGATGTATAATAAGGAAACACTGTGAACAGGCTGATCCCCAAGAGCTGTGCTGGAAAAGCAGGTATCAGAGAGGTCATGCTCCAGAAACCTCTTCCTTGACCAAGGGTGAGAACTGCCATCAGATCACTATATGGCTTCGATTTTCCACTTTGCCTAAAAATCCTTAATTCAGTATCGCAAGACATTTCGAAACAGTTGCCTCTAAATGAGCCAAAATTTTGGCACCAGTTCCCACGTACATATCTTTTTCAGCCCAAGTAACTGCTTGCAGAGATCGCTTTTTTCCTGCAAAACAAATGTTGGAGAACTGCCTGCTGCTTTACATTGCTCTCACTGCGATGTGTAACACACAGTCAAGCTGTAAGTAATGTTTGCTTTACCTTCAGACCTGCCTATAACTGAATGCAAACTGAAACCAGCAGGATAAGCCAATGGCAATATTTGCTTGTGTAACACACCACTGTGTTAGTGCTTGCTGATTTCACCAAACATTTATAACTTAGCCTTTAACTGTATATGAACTAAGGAGATTAATAAATAGCTTTCTTCAACAACAGATCTCAGACTGTCAGTTAAACATGGATTTTATCACCCAAGGGGAACCTCCAACAGAGGTTATCCTATGAACATAACTGCAGCAAAGATATTCCTGACCTTAACTCTTGGCATTCTCAATGCAGATTTACCAGAGCAAGCATTGGCTTAGAAATGGGTTTGAAATGCTTTGCTGGTGAAATTGTTACTCTTTGTTAACAAAGAGGCAGATTATAGAAAGGCAGGAAATTAAAGTGCTACCTTTATTCTGGTATTTCTTGCAATAATGTCCGTGCCTCCTGTATCATAGAACAGAATCATGGAACTATTAAGGTTGGAAAAGTCCTCTAAGATGAGCTAGTTCAATGGTATACCTACCACCAGCGCTGCCCACTAACCATGCCTTTCAGGGTCAGTTCCACCTTTAACATCTACAGGGACAGCAACCCCACTGCTTCTCAGGCAGCCCATGCTAGAGCTCAACTGCTCTTCTGGAGAACAGATTCTTCCCACTATCCAACTGGCCTGCAGTAAGCAACAATGCATGGGAGTAAAAAATCCAAGCGAGACAGGCTGCCCAAAGATGTGATTGAAGACCTGCCTCTGCAGACTTTCAAAGCCAGGCTAGATCAGCCCTGGGCACTCTGATCTAGCTGCGCATGTGTATGGGAACTGCTGTGTGTATGGAATCAGGGCATGAACCACTGATTGATCACCTGAGGAGAGCATTGAGTCAGCTGCAGGAGGACAGGTGAAGGCAATGCACCTGTGTGACTAGAAGGGGTGGAGTCTGGCTCCACCTCTCCCAGACCCCATTTGAAAGGTAAGCACCACTGAGGAAGGATCTCATTAGAGACCTTTCTTATGTGGAGTTCTAGGCAAGTCTTGACCTTCAATGACAGGAGAGCCCTTCCTATATTATCAGGTGTCTTTATACCATCTGGATAATCTGTCCAAAAATATACTATCCATCTTGATTATATTGTTTGGGTACTATTCATTTTGGGTCATCATCCTACAGTGTTGATTTGGGTATTCACCCTACATCACCCTACAGCATGTCCCTGCTCATTGTGGGGGAGTTGGACTACGCAACCTTTAAAAGTCCCAACTGTAATGATTCTGTAATTCTATGACAGGTTGCTTAAAGAGATCCCTATTTTTAGGCTGAAATCTGGGGTAACTGCCAGCTAACCTCAAGCCAGTCAGATGCCTGGTTGTGAAATGCAAAAAGCTTTATGTTGCACAAGATGCAGAAGAGGGGGAAAGAAAATGCTCTGCGTGCTCTGTTTCTCACAGCTGCCATTCACCTCTGTCATTTACAGAACCTGCTCTGGCAGGATATGTAGGTAAAACTTTAAAAAAATAAATGCTCTGAATCAGATGATCCTGAAGTTCCATTGCAAAGAGGCCATTTGTGAAATTTCAGCCCCAAGGCTGCTATCAAAATCCCCCTAATGCTTTGGTATCTTTGTGCCAAACCAATCCTTCCAGGTGACAGTGAAGACTGCCGTGAGTAACACAGTGACAGTCAATGGGAAGCAGTGAGGCAAGGTGCAGCCACGGCGACAGGATGGGGTGGGGCGGGCAGCACTGCCTGAGTTCTGTGCCGGTGTCACTTGCAGCTCCACTCACCCACTGCATGCCTCTCTTAGAGCTCCCGACACGAGGGATCCAAGAACATCTGGCACTGGATAACGATGTTGTTACGACAGTGACAGCATTTTATTTGGAAAAGCCTCCTCTTTCTGTCTGGTCCTCAGAAGATCACGGGCTGCTCAGGCAGGAAGCCCGCCCGCCCCTCGGTCAGCCCCCACTGCTCGCCACGGCCGGCGGCGTTGAAGCTGTTAGGTTATCAGTGATGAGAAGCACGGGCCCGTGGGGCATCTCTCCAGGAGAAGGGAGCGAAAGGGAAGGGGGCCGGGGGCGACACGGGGAAACGCGCGGCCTCGCCCCACGCCGCTCGGCACCAATGGCTCCCGGCAGCCCACCCAGGCTCAGCACCCACCTGAGAGCAGGTACCGCTGCGGAAAGGTCTCGGCGCCGCTGGGCTCGAAGCGGAAGTGGTCCCGCACCTGCGGGAATAGCCGCTCCTCCAGGCCAGGTCCCGCCGGTAGGGCGGCTGTAGGAAGGAACCGTCAGCACCGGAAAACCCGCCGCCGCCGCTTCCCCACGGCCCGGCACGGCGCTGGGGAGTCCGGAGCGCCCGGTGCCGCCCACTCCGACTGAAGGCTCCCGCTTGGTAAGGGCCACTCGGGCCCGGGGTTGGGGGGAAACCAGGGGTCCCGGCTCGAGCACCCACCGGACATGCCGCGGACCGGCGGCAGAAGCGGGAGGAGGAAGAGAATCAGCAGCGGCGAGCGCGTTCCCATGGCAACGTCCCGCTCCGCACTTAGACCCGACCACCCGCGTGGGAACCACCGACAGCTCCGCGCGTGACTCCGGCGCCACCACATGACAACACCTTTACTCACGTGATCATGCGGACGCCATGCCTACCGAGGCGCCGCCGTGTTGTCTACCGGGGCATCTTCCGGGGTCGTTTCTCTTGCGCTCACCCGGGTATAGCTACGAGCCGGTGTGGGTAGTGCAGGATGAAGTCAGAGCTACCGGACCATGGAGCAGACCGCTGGGATACAGGGCTCTAGGGGAAGAGGAACGTAATTGGTTCTCCTCACTGAGCTTTATGAAGAGTGTGAGGACATCCAGTGATACTAAGGGACAAAGTCACCTGGGGTGAGTGGAGGGTCTGAGGCCTTTTGTGTATCTCAATCCTAGTAAAAAAAGCATCTTCAGAAATGAAAGTTCTCACTTGTAGATTAAACAAAAAGCCAAAGACTTTCTGATATATGACAAGAGAAAGAGAATCCAGTTTTGTCCCTCCCCTGTCAATAATACTGAGCTTTTTTTGCCCCCCAAAAACACAGACACAAGTACTGTGTTACTTTCATACTGCCCGTTTTGGGCAGCTCCAGCTGGCATCCCTTGGTTTGGCTGCTAGAAGGGAACTGTGGGGTAAGAGAGCAGGGGTGTGGGTGACCTCATGGCCTCAGCACTGCAGGCCTGTGTTTTAGAAGCCTGTATTTGTACTTCAGCCATTCACTTAAAATTTCTTCAATTCTTCCTCTATCTGTTCCTGGTCAATTATTCCAAAGTTCTTGCTATGTGGAAGATCAGACACTTGTTCTGTCTGAATGAAGCAGCATGTCTTCATCTGATGACTGATGGTTCCCCAGTAACCCACAGTACTACACTGTGGATCAGTTTCTGTTGTCAGCCAAAAGATTGCTGATGTGAGTGAAGGTCCTCCTTGCTGGCAGTATGGGAATGGGACTTGGAAGCCTGTTGAAAATATGAAGGGGGTGAAAATAGGAAGAGGGGTTGAGCATATAGTCAGATTAAGTAATTTAGTAATTACATAAATTTGGGTCCTCTATTTGGAGGAAGTCAGTTCAGCCTCCCTGAGTTGTCAGGCTGCAGTGTTTCCTGTTGGCTCTGCCTCACTTCCCTTCCCTGTGCTCCAGTAGCTGCTCATCCTGGGGAAGAGGTGGCTCAGGGGGATCTTATCCACAGGACTGATGGAAGTGGTGTGGTTTAACTCAGCAGGCAGCTCAGCACCACATGGCCACTCACTCCCCAGGTGTTGCAGGGTAGAGAGAATTAAATGTATGAGTGTGAGAAACCACGGTTTGAGATAAAGACAGTTTACTAAAGAACATATAAGCTAAAGCACATGCAAGCAAAGGCAAAACCATTTGCTTCTTCCCATCTGCCTGCAGATGTTCAACCACTTCCAGGAACGCAGGGCTTATCATACATAATGGTTTCTTGGGAAGACAAATGCCATCACTTCAAATGTCCTCCCCTTTCTCCTTCTTCCCCTCCACCTCCAGTTTTATTGCTGAGTATAATGTCAGGTGGTGTGGACTGTCCTTCAATCAGCCTGCATCTGCTGTGTCCACTCCCAGCTCCTTGCACACTCCCAGCTCCTCACAGGCAGGGCAGCACAAGATGCAGGGAAGTCCTTGGTTCTGGGTAAGCACTGCTCTGCAACACCTACAACATTGTGTTATCACCTCTGTTTTCATGAAAAATCCAAAACACAATGTCATGTGAACTTCTATGAAGGAAATTAACTCTATCCCAGCCCAAACCAGGGCAGTGGGGTGCACACAGGATGCAGCTGGGCTAATCACTGGTGCACAGTGGCAAGTCAAGAAGCAGCGGGCACAGACTGGAATGCAGGGGGTTCCATGTGAACATCAGAAAGCACTTCTGTGATGTTTGGGTGCCTGAGCACTGGCACAGGTTGCCAAGAGAGATTGTGGACCATCTTACATCCTTGAACATATTCAAAGCCTGTCTGGACAAAGTCCTGGGCAAGCTGCTAGGTTAAGCAGAGGGCTTGGACCAGGCTGACCTCATGTTGTCTGTGAGTTTGTGACTACTTACTGGTGGCAGCAGGGGAGAGCATCACAGCTATCTTGAAACAGTCTTGCTTGAAGTGAGGAGGTGGTGCATTTAGGCACTGTGTTTTTTCCCTTGCTGACATCCTGGAGCATCATATGGTGCAAAAAATGCAGTCCTAAAAGCCCCTATGCTTCAGCTTGTGGTGTAAGTAGAAAAAACGTTTGAGGAGGTCATGGATTCAGAAATTGAGATGTTAAACATTGTCCCATGTACTGCAGCTGGCGCTGTAGTTACAGCAAAGCCAGATGCAGGCAGTTGGTTCTAATGCTCTGGAAGAGAGCAAGGGCTTTGCTAATGCACCTTTCCTGATTCTGCAGGACCTTTTATGTCATTTTTCTTGCAACCAGTCTAATCGGTTCTTGGTCTGGTTAGTGGTCTTTTGTCTTTAAGCTCTGAGAAGACACGCTTGGGGCTGTGCTAGTTGCAGCTTTGAGCCAGATTTCAGCACTGCAATGCTGTAAGTACAGGGAAGTGGGTCCCCAAAAAGTGCAGCAAACTGGGAGCTGTGCGATGCTCAGGTGAGCCCAGGGTACAGAAGGAAGTGCACAGTTTGTGCCAGCTGGATACCAAAGTGCTAATGTTAATTCCTGTCCAGAGTGAAATGTATGGATTGTGCAAAGTGATGTTACAGCATTGACCTTCTGATAAAATGCTTTGGGAGGTCAGGCAGAAGAAGCAAATGAGCTGCAAAGTTGTCCATGGCAGTTCACTTGGGCAGAGGCAGTGTGACTGACTGCACGAGTTTAATTTCTAGAAGGTATCTCCCAAGGAACATAAAGGGAACAAATATCTTGCACAATATCAACCCATGGAGCAATGCAGGGCTGTGCTCTGGAGCGCATGGCCTTCCCTTGAGTTTGGGTTCAAAATTGCATGTGCTTAGACATCTCAAGTCAAACACCTGTTGCCCTGGTGTACAGGCCTGGCTGGGACTCTCAGGGGTCCCTTACCCTGGTCACAGAGGCTGTTCCATGCACTTGGGGCACACCTGGACCCCAGGGCTCTCATGTCTGTCCTCAGCAGGGGGATTTTTTGGACCTTTTCCATTAGGGCATTTTACTGGAGGCTCCTTTTAAGGCAACTGGGACCAAATCTTATCCCTGCTGTCACATGTGGTTCTGCCAAATGGTCTTTCAACATGACCTGCAGAGATCTTCAGTGCTGATGACAGGCAGCACTCACCTTGCAGTTTTCTGGGGGCTGTCAGCTGGTGTGAAAGTCCCCACAGCCACTTAGTGGCTGTCAGCTCAAGGACCAGCTGAGGCTTAACTGGCTTCTCAGCTCCTCCAGGGATACCCTTTGACCTCTGTTTAATCACATCAGTGGCAGTGTGCACACAGAATAGAGCAGCCTTGGAAACCTCTCAGGTTTCCTGGTAATCCTAAAGCGATTGACAGTGGGAGCTGGATTGAAGCAGAATTGCTGCCTGACTTCTGCTGAAAACATGCTGGAACCCCTGCTCCTGACAGCAGTGCCCAAGGGTGGTGGGCATGAGGAGCTGTGGGCATACCAAGGAGGCTCAGAGAGACCATACATTATTTAAGGCTGTGCTAGAAGAGGAAAGCACCTGGACAAGGGAAAGAGATTCTTGCTAGTGAAAAAACGTAAGTGGCACTTCATTTGGGTCTTATGGCTTTCTGCAGAGCAGGGCAGGTTGTTTTTGGCTGTCGGTGCTGTGAGGCTTGATGCTGGCACTTAGTACTCATGAAAGTGTCATTTCCAGTAGGTTTGCCTGTGCAGTGCTCATCTGCCCTAAAAAGGCAGACACAGGAGCCACAGAGCCATCTGGCTGGTTGTTCAGCTGTATTGGACATGAGCACATCCTCTCTGCTCTGAAACCTGCCAACAGTCACTGGATAATTCACAGCTTCCCTGCAAGCTGTATGAGTTGACAGCTGCTGTCATGGCTGCTCTCAGTGCTGCCTTTTGCACAGGGCAGGGAAAATGGTGCATGCTCATGGGTGAACCTGATGCAGGACAATGAAGCTGCTGGCCATGAGCTGCTGTATAAAAATAATATGCAGCTTGTGAAAGGATGTTTGTATGCTCAGGGAAGAAAAAGGGTTAGAAAAGAGGTGAAGTTTTCCTTTTGCCCCAGCACTGAGTAATTTGCTCTTGATGGATGGTCTGGAAGGAGCAAACGGGAGGTGGTATGGTGAGAGCATGGTGATGACTGGGCAGCAAGGCAGGCCACTGTACCTGGAGCCTGTACTGCAATGAGAGGGGATGTGCATGGGATGTACTACCAAAGATTATAGGATCACAGAATGGCTCAGGTTGGAAGAGACCTTACAGAATCAGCTCCCTCAGCCTTTCTTCGGAAGAAAGGTGCCACAGCTCTTTCATCATCTTCATGGTGGCCCTCCTCTGGACCCACTCCAACAGCCCCACATCTTTCCTATGCTGGTGGCCCAAGGCCTAGGTACAGTACTCCAGAGGGGGACAATCCACCCGCTGCCAGCCCCCAGTTGGTGCAGCCCAGGGTGCTGGTGGCCTTCCAGGCTGTCAGTGCACACTGCTGCTTGTGTGCAGCTCTTTGCCCACCAGGACCCCCAAGTCCTTCTCCACAGGGCTGCTCTCAAGGAGTTCTTCTCTCAGTCTGTACTCATAACTGGGATTGCCCTGACTCAGGTGCAGCACCTTGTACTTGGCCTTGTTGAACCTCATTAGGTTTACATGGACCCACCTTTCATGCCTGTCCAGGTCTTTGGATGGCATCACTTCCTTCTGTCATGCCAGCTGTACCTCTCAACTTGCTGTCATCTGCTCACTGCTGAGGGTGCACTTTATCCCAGTGTGTGTCATCGATCAAGATGTTCCATAGCACTGGTCCCAAGATGGACCCCCCAGGGTAACTGCTCATCACTAGCCTCCGCCTGAACCATTTCCCCTTTCTCCTTTATCAGAGGGGGTATGCTCTCTTATTTTTATTTTTTTATTTTTTTTACTTATTTTTTACATACATTTACTTTAATTTTTTACCTACAGAATCCCTTCTTGTTATTCTTTGCATCCCTTGCATTTCTGCTGCTGGCTGCAAGGAAGGTGTACCCCAAACAGTCCCCGGTTAGAAGGAGTAGTTTGTAGTCTGAAGCTGTAGCCTGGGTTGGCTGAGTGTGGTTGCACTGGGCAGGCCTGCTTTTGCTGCTGCCATGACTCTCTTCTGTGATGGCAGAGCCAGCTGCTGTGCACTTGGTGCTGCAGCAGACATGCTGCTGGAGATATTACTTACAGCTGTGTCTTAGCAACCGTACTTGTAAGTTAGTGGTAAATGGTCTATAAACCCTCTTCACGCCACATTTTCTGAAGCCTTCAAGGGTGTTAATTACTGATTACATCTAAATGCTGTTTTTCGCTCAGCAGCAGGTTTTGGTAGTGTGTTCTGCAGAATCACATGGCTGTGTGAACCCTGGATGGCTGCACAGCATCCTGCAGGGAGGGGACTTGTGTTGCTCCTTGTTAAGGATGCTGGGTGCTCTGGCCATGGGGTTTGTGGTGCCCATTAGATAAGGAGGAGGGCTGGAACGGGTCTGGGACAGGAGGCAGAGCCGGTGAGGGGACGTGAGCTGCTGCCAGACATGGGAAGAGAAAGTGGTCACCTCAGATTGGGGTTCCGTGGGTTCTGGCTTCGTGCAAGTGCTGGGACGTACCGGTGTGAGGGTCTGCCTCCCCGTTCCGGTGGGGTCCGACCGCGTCGCTCTCGTGAGACAGACGCGTTACGAGTGCAGCGTGTCAGGGTTTGGGCTGCCGTGGCGCGGAGCCCGCCGCGCGCTCCCGGTCCCGGGGTGACCCGCAGCCCAACCGTAGCGCGGGGGAAACTCCGTCACCGCCGGGGGGGCACGGAGGGAGGAGCCGCCGCCGGCTGCGGGCGGGGCGGGGCGGGGCGGGGCGGGGCGGGGCGGGGCAGTGCCGCGGGCTGCTCGGCCCGTGGAAGCGAGTGCGGAGGAGCTGCGGGGCGAGCGGGTAAGTGCTGGCCGTCCCCCGGCTGCAAGCGGCCGCTTATTAGTGAAGCCTTGTTGGCTGTTGGCCTCGGAAGAAGGCAGAGCTGATGCTCGAGCGCCTGCTTCGTGCGCGGCTCTGGCGGGGCAGGGCTGGGCTGGGCTGAGCGGAGTTGCGATTTCCCGGCTGCAGCCCCTCCGTGCAGAGCAACGTCTCTGATGCTGTACGGGGTTTTAATGTAAAGGCAGGCTGTGGGCAGTTTGTAAGGCCGTGGGGGAAAAAACTAGTACAGAGGAAGGCCGTGGGGTTTGGGTTTGGCAGCGCTTTTGGGGCAGTGGTTCTTTGGCTCCTGCCCTGACCGATGGTGGCTGAGGGGGCCACAAGTGACAGATGGAGGGAGACCTCTGGGCACCGAGTGAGAGGTGTCACTGCAGGTCTCAGTCTAGTGTGACAGGTGGGTGAGTTTAGAAAGAGCCTGCATGCTGTGAGTCTGCTTGGGACGATTTACCATCAGTTTTCCTCTCTTGCAATAGCAAGGTCTTTGCAGTCCTGGACTAGAAAGGGTGGAGCTCACATCTATGAGGAGCTGGGATTGCCTGAGGACCCAGCCTACTTCACTGCATTGTTTCAGAAATGGTCATCTCAGGTATAGGTCTGTTTCTCTCGCTGAGTTTCCATGGTCCGCTGCAATTGTTTGGTGTTCTGGCGTTTGCTGCCTCTGCTGTTGCATGCAGAGCCTGGGAAAGCAGCATGCTTGTCTTGAGAAATGTGTTGGTGCATTGTAGCACAAGTACTACTTGTTTATAAATGGAAGAATTGGTTCAGTTGGAGTCAAGAGTGATTGATTTCCCTACAAGGGGTACCTGCCTTCTTTAATGCCGCTGCTTGGAAAAGTAATGTTTTATCTTCTAGATTTTTACCGTGGTCTTACTTGGTCTGGAGAGTGGAAAATGTGCTCAGGGGAACAAGTTTGGGACATTTAAGGACCCTAATTAAAGGCAACCGAATGGCAAAGGCTGGGTATATATGCTTTTCGGCATGCCTCACCCCAGGGGGGGATTTGCCCTTCCTCTCACTGTGGATCAGGCTTATCTCTTCCTCTGGAGGCACCACTTCAGGGTAGCACATGCATCCTGTGCTGGAGGCAGGGTTAGGAAACGTGAGTCCAATTCCTTCAGCAGTGCAGAATTAGTTTTTAACATTCAGTCACTTGCTGTGCTGTGTGCCTGCTGCTGCTGGGCTCTGTGTAGGCAGAGGCAGCTTTTCTGCCTTCTCTATATAGACCTTTGGCCTTCCTTTCTCCTTAAACAGAGTAAATAATCTTAACAGAATGGGTAGTATGTTGTTTTTGCTTTAGGTTTTGCAGAGCTGAACAGGGAAGCGTGGGAAGGTGTGATGGTGGTGGCAGTGGGACATATGTGGGGTTCTTGTGGATCAAGTGGGGCTACTTGATTTCCTTTGATTTTGACCAGATCCAATGGTTTGCTCTTTGCTGTAGGCTCTTGAAATTAAAAGCATAGAATCATTAAGGTTGGAACAGATTTCTAAGATCACCCAGTTCAACCCACCCCTGCCAGTCTTGCCCACTGACTGTGTCTGCAAGAGCCATGTCTCCACAGTTCTGGAACACCTGCAGGGACAGTGACTGGCACCACTCTCTGGCAGCCTGTGACAGTGCCCGACCACTCTTTTGGAGAAGAAATGTTTCCTAATATCCACCCTGAACCCCCCTCAACACAACTTGAGGACATTTCTTCTCTTTCTATTGCTAGAGGATGTAGCGTGTTGCACTCTGTATTCCCAAAGATAATGGGAAGTCATAATTTCTAAGTTGATGTGGGCCTGAAAGGCCATTTGGAGTCAGAGACGAGGTCTTTCAGATGCTCTTGCCCTGGTGCAAACATTCCTGGGTTCAGAGTGGCCCTGCAGGCGCCAGCACCCTGTGCTGTGCCCATGGCCTTCCACATCTATCTCAGCTGCAGGGTGCTACTGTGTGGCTTTCTTATAGAAACAGGATAGTGACATGTCACACAAGGCTGTCCTTCCTTCCCATCTTGATGCAAATAGGGCTTTGAGTTAATGTCAGCAGAGAGCTCTTTGTCAGGCACTGGGGATGGTGCAGTGCTGTGAGGAACAAATGAGTAATGAGCAAATGACCTCCTGGAAGAGCACAGTGGTAAACAGTATCTGCCCACCTGCAGGTTTCGAAGACCTTGAAATCTTTAATGGTTTGTCGTGGTCAGCATTTTCCATAGTGTTCTGCTGTCCATTCCATCTGCTCCTGGGCCTGGTGCAGCCAGCACTGGCCCGGTGTTGTCCCTGTGTGGCCCTTCTGTCAACTGCTGGTAGAGGAGATCCAGCATTTGGTGGGAGGTGGGTCCCTTTTGGCTGCCTGCTTTGCTTGTCTTGTTGCCCCGTCTCTGAGGACAGATGTAGTTGGAGCACAGGGCTCAGGTTCTCTCTGAAGCAGTGTTTTGGGCACTTCTGTCACCAAGCTCTTTGCTGATGGCTTTCCACCTGTAAAACTAAGTCACGCCCCACTTGTCTCCTGGAGTGCAGAGCCCTGTTTGTACCCCCTAAACATCCTCCAGACGGAGAATTTTCAGGGAGTCTGGTGGTGGTCCTGTTCAGTGCTTTTAGTGGGAGTCATGTGGGATTGGGCTTGTGACTGCTGAACCACTACAGCTTTTTTCTTCCTTCTGTACCACTCTGTTTCAAAGGGATCTTTGCACCTCGTCAATCAAAGCCTTTGCTGCTATTTTGGGGAGTATTTTCCTTTGTTTTTTGTCATGTTTCTCTTCTTTCAAACCCCCCACAGGTTTCCCATTGGACAGGCAGCAATCTGGCACTTTGTGTGTGTGGAAAGTGCTGCTGGGAGGCATCCATGCAGGAACCTCTGCAGGTGGTTGTGTAAATCTCTGCCAAAATGTGGTGTGAAATAGCTGAATTCTCCATGAAATAACACTGAAATAGTGCCTGAATCCTTAACCTTGCTGGAAGCCAGACTGCATCTCAGCTGCCCCAAAATCTCTGTGTATTTGGACCTGTCTTTATTGGTTTTGTGGAAACCATTTAAAGTGGGACTTGGTTTAGTGTGTGTAGATGTGTCTCAGTTGTGGATTGGTGGTCCTTGGAGGTGCCCAAGGCCACAGATGTGGCTCTGAGCAGCCTGATGGTGGGGGACACACAGTCAATGGCAGGGAGTTGGATCTGGAGGGTCTTTAAGGTCCCTTCCAACCTGAGCTGTTCTGTGATTCCATGTGGAGGAGGGGAGCACCCTGTTGCCTCCTCTGCAGGCCATCTATGCATGGAGCTCCTCCCTAACCACATGCCTGAAATGGGATTTGCAGCCTGGGCTTTGCACCCTTACAGGACAGCCTGGATCTTTTGGAGATGCTTGGGTTTCCCAGCACCTGCAGATGGAGAAATCCCAGAGGAGGGCTGTGCCTCAGGTTTGCTTTTCGAAATATGAGCAGCTGTGCCCTTGTAGTGCCCACTCAGCCAAGTGCGCAGCTTTGGGTGCTCTAAACCCTGCAGGGAAGAGGCCAGCTCTGCTGCCTGTAGCCAGGAGGGTTCCCAAGAAAGACCTCAGTGTTCCATGCCTCCCTTTCCTCTGGCTCCAAAGAAGCCACGACATAAATCTTGGCATTTTGGAAGGCCGTTTTCTTCCACAGCCTACTACATGTCAGCCCTCATCTGGGGACAGACGTGTTTCTGGGAAGAAAAGAAAGGATTGGCTCCCACTTGCTGGCATAATGCTCGAGGCATCCCGGCGTGCTGAGGGCATTGTGGGGATTCTTCTGTGGACAAAGGGGCAATTGATGAACTGGGTCATGGCAGGAGGATATGGTATGTGGGAAAAGCAGTGAACAGAGGGGGTTATGAGAAGGAAGCTGTCCCTGTGGCTGGGGCAGCCTACTTGGCTGGAGGGGAGCTATGAGTGCCTGTGTGGGCACTCTGCAGGCAGGGAGGTTGAGTTCCTGCCCCTGTGCTCCCATGGCAGCTCTCTCCTTGCATCTCAGCTGCTTGGCTGCGGAGGGGTGGGGAGATAGGTGGAAGTGTTATGGTGTGAGACCTGGGACAGGAGCTTAGGGAGGGCAGAGCTTCCTTGGATTCAGCTGGAAGCTTTGGGGAGTCGCCCTTCTGCTGACTGTTGTCTTTTCTGGTTATGGTGCTGAAAGGGGAAAATGCCCAGACAGCACTCTCAAGTACCAATATATGTTGCGAGGTACCCAGAAGTGGCACTTGCTCAGACATCAGAACAAGGAAAGATTTGGGATACACAGAGAGGAAGGAAGTTGCTGGGACATTTCCCCCTTATTACAGAGCTTGTAATGGACAGAGGGCACCTGCTGAGCCAGGACCCTTTTATGATGGCACATTTTGCACTGGCACACTCAGGAGAAGGCCGGTATGGAAGTCTGGGGTAATGAATGTAGTGTTAGCCAATGCCTAGTGACCCATGTGGAGAGCCTAGTTCTGACGTGGTGGTTTGTAGCCCAGGGGTTGGGTCAGGCAGCGTTTTTTTTGGGATGCACTGTCAGGAAGTGAAGGCAATGCATCCTACCTGTCCTAGACCTGCAGAAGGTATAAGTGGATGTATGTTGATGCAACATCTTTAAATTCTTGTCTAAAGGTATCTGAATGCAACCTATATTAAGCAGACCTGAGCCCAGTGTCCTAACAGAGAGATAGTGCCCAGGGGGTAATGTGTGCTCAGGGATGTAGCATGGCACAGCATGTCTGCTCTCCCTCTGTGCTTGCGGCTTCTGTTTTCCAGTGCAGGAGTTGGGTTGGAGCACACGTGCTGCTGTCAGCTCCCTGCAGAATGCACTGTGTTTCAGCTGCTGCCCTGTGATGTGCGAGGCCAGGCTGCTGGCACCGGAGCCCTCTGAGGCCGTGCAGCAATGTGGCGAATCATCGGACACCTGCTACCACATGGACCGCTGGCAGAGGCTGCGCACGGCTGTCCGAAAGCTGGAGTTCTGGGAAAGCTTCAGTGCCGAGCTGGTCGGGAGCGGCTTCTTCTCTAAGGTGTACAAGGTGAGAGCGCTGTGGCTGACCTGAACAGTGAGGCACTTGATCTGGGAGAACTCAGAAATGGGGGAGAGTGACTGTACACGGTCTGAGGGTGATAGGACAAGGGGAATGGCTTTAAGCTGGAAGGGGGCAATTGAGGTGAGATGTGAGGTGGAAATCCTTTATTCAGATGGTGTTTTTAACCCTCTCTCAGGAGGAACAGAACCAGTGCACCACTCACTTCACTCTCCTCCCCCTCCAGTGCTGCTCTTCAGCCCAGGAGTGTTGTAGAATCACACCACTGCTCATTCTGGGGGAGGGGATGGGACCTGGAGCTCCTTCCCTGCAACTCTCAGTCACCACTGCTCTCTCTGTGAGCAGCAAAAGGAAGGGAAGACTTAGCAACTGAGGCAGCATCTCAGAGAGCAGATGTTGTGCTGCTGTGCAGTGCCACCAGGTCTGCCCACATCTTCCTCCTCTGAAATGTGGCTGCTGGCACTGTGGTTAATTGCTGGGCTCTGGTGCAGACCCAGAGGACACAAGCTGGGTCTGGCTGTACTGGTGCCTTTACCTTGGCCAGCTGCAGCTGGAGACGTGGGTTTTTGAGTGAAGATGCAATGACTTTCTGCAGTAGAAGATGAAAAGGAAATGTCAAAAAGTAAAGTTGGAATGGAATGTGGCTCACATAGAAGACAGTGGAGGAGTTGGAACAAGGCAAGGCCTTTGCTGGGACTTGACATTTGCCAGGGACTCGATTGTCACCACTGCTGGATGCTCTGGTTACTGGCATTCCTCTGGGGTTGTTTGGTCTCCACTCTGAGCAGCAGCATTCCTGTTGGGAAACACTGCTGGGACAGATGCCCCTTCTGCCCACAGCTGCTGTCTTCCAAAGCATTCCCCCAGCATAGACCCCAGCTCCTGGCCCTGTGGTGCTGGCACGGAGGGGCCGCCTGCTGCTTGTGTCATCCTTGTTCTCCAGTTCGGCCCATGCTCAGGGTCCCTGTGTTCAGGTTGGCTGTGCATGGACTCACTTGTGCAGTTTCACTCAGGCCCAGAGGTCTGGGGCAGCCTTCTGCTCGGGGAACGATGCACTGTCTGATGCAGAGCAGGCTGCCATTTGGGGCAGGCTGAGAGATGCTCTGGGTTGGCCAGAGGCAAATGCTGGGGCCATGCACTTGGAAGAGGCCTCTGCAGGAGGTGGGCATCACCTGAAGGGTGGGGTCTGGGCTGAGGCCTCCAGTTTGGAAAAAGGAAAAACAGCTTTGCACCCCACTGAAGGCACACATTGTGTGAGACCTCAAAGGCTGAACTTTGGCTGTGTTCCATAGGATCTTCTGTATTTACAACTGTGTGGTTACAGCTAATAATTGGTGATACCTGAGCAGCAACTTAGTGTGGTTACAGTGTCCTGTCAGGGGATGCTGTCAGAGCCCTGCTTTCTTTTCAGCCTGTGCAGACTGCTGCCAGGCTGTGTTCCATCAGGAAGGAAGCAGCAGCTCACATTACTTCCAAGATGATTTGTTTTGTGGTCCTGGTGGTAATGAACCTTTCTCTCCTTTCAGCTTAGCAAGGTCTTAACGTGCAGCTCTGTGTTCTCACCTCCGCTGGTAACCTTAGCCACAAAGCAGCTGTAAAAAGAGCAGTGGGTGATGATATGGGACTCAGACTGCTGCTCTGAAGCCATCTTAGGCTGTGTTTGAGCTATTTCACTGTCAAAACAAACAAAAAAACCTACCAGAACTCTAAATGAGAGAAAGTGAAATGTGGGCTCAGGCGGCAGTGAGGATTAATGGTGTGAGCAGCAGTGATGAGATCCAGGCAGGAGGGAGAGGGGGGAGATGGACAGATGGGGCATTGAAGTAAGGGGAGGGGAGAAGATCAGCTCTTCAGTAACTCAGCGTGTGCTGAGAAACTGCTCCAGCCAAAGTGGCTCAAATTTTGGCTGAGTGTCCTGGTATGCTGGGGCAGGAGGGAGCTGGCTGTCCCCAGTCACCATATCAGGCATTGCGAAGTGGAACTGGTGTGGGAAGGGTGGCACCTTGCCCTTGTGCTTGTGGCTGTCCAAAGCTCTGGTCGGTGGGGAAACATGAGCCAGGGCTTTGGCTGGGAAGGGGTGCTACTGTCTGGGGGGGGCTGTCAGACAGCTGGAGGCTGACACATGTCCTGCTCCACCCCTGGCTCCAGGTGACCCAAGCTGCTGCTTGTAAAGTGATGGTGGTGAAGATCTACAAGAACAATGTGGACCAGGAGGTGATAGTGCGTGAGATCAGCCTGCTGCAGAAGCTCTCCCACCCCAATATTGTCAGGTAGGCAAGGCCTCTGGTCATGGCTGTTTGCACAGGTAGGTGCTGGAGCTGCCTCAGTGTCTCTGTGGCAGTTCTGTGGGGAGGGATGGAATGGAACCTTGATGGCTTGTTTTCTTTGTTTTGGTGCATCCTTCTGCTTAGGTACCTTGGGATATGCGTAAAGGATGACAAGCTGTACCCCATTTTGGAGGTAAATTTTGTTGCCTGTAAGTGTGCTTTGGGCAGACAAGGAGGTGTGAGTGACTTTAGGTGAGCAGATTGCCTCGGGGAGACTTCTGGTTCACTCTACCTCACAGCCTTTCCTGGCTGGAGCCAGGCATGGGCTCTGCAGGGCTGTGAGGTTCAGACTGAGTGGCCATAAAGGGTTTCATAGTGGCCTAGTACTGCTGGAGGACCAGGACAGCATGCGGAAGGAGAGGAGCAGGGTTTGAGGAGCAGGTTTAGGACAGATGCAGCTTGACAGTGCCTTTGAGGTGGCTGACACAGTGGTGTGACTGAATGGGAAAGCCTGGGCTGGCACCAGGGAGGCCTTGTTTTGTCAGGGCTCCAGGAGACCCTGCTTCCAGCTGCACAGGTATGACCTTTCGTCTTTTCACAGTATGTGAATGGGGGTTGCCTGGAGGAGCTCCTGGCCAGCAAAGATGTCACTTTGTCATGGAAGGAGAAAGTGGACTTAGCTTCTGACATCACCAGGGGCATGATCTACCTGCACTCCAAGAACATCTACCACCGAGATCTCAACTCCAAGGTACAGAGCTGGAAGGGAGCTGTTAGGGGATCTTGCAGAGGCCATGTAGGGCAGTAACCCAGAGACCTCAGTTTGTGGGTCCTCTGCTCCATTCTAATCCCCTTGCAGGCAAGGAAGATTTCTTGGTAAAACCTGCCATGGTACTGTGCAATGAGATTGCCTGGCCACAGCCTGAATCAGTAAATGAGCACCTGAGGGAGTGGAGCGGAGGAGCCCAGGTCCACCCATCCTCTCACTCTCCTTCTCAGTGGTACTTCCAGCTGTGCTTCTGGGAGCACAGATATGCTCAGAGCATGTGCGCGCTGCCCCCAGTCCCCTCTTGCTCTCTTCATTCTGTCATGCCAGTGTTTGAATGAGAGGCAGCTGCTGGGAGGGGTGAGTTCATTCCCCTTTTTCTGGTGTCTAGTTCTATAGCGCCTGTATCTCAAATAAAGGCTCTGTCATCGCCTTTGTTTGCTTTACACACTGTATTCATTGCTTCCCAAGGAGGAGGCCCAGACAGAGAGAAAAATATGTTCCTCCCAATGTCATTGCTGTAAGAAAGGGCACTAAATGCAAATGCGTGCAATGCAAACTTGGTTTTCTCTGCCTACGTTTGCAAGAGAAGGCTCTGTCAGATGTACGTTTTCTTTCCCCCGCTTCTTTTTTCACTCCTTTGCTCTGATCTGCTGCTGCTTGATGGGGACAAGAACAGTACTGTGGCTTTGCTGCTGCCAGGTTTGTCTGTAGGCACAGGCTGTGGTGAGGCCTTTCCTCTGACACTGATGTTTCAGTGGGAATGTGGGCTGTGATTTTTTTATTTCCTTTCAGAAAAAGCTGCACAGGGAGCATGAGCCAAGGGGTTAACCATCAGTCTGGTGTCTCTGTCCTTGATGATGCACAGATGTGGAACCCTCAGATGCTCACAGTCATTGTTAGGCAGTCGGTGGTATATCTCTTACACACCAGTTTTGTTAGAGCTCTGTGAACTTGGTAAGGGAAACTTGAGTTATTGGTGGAGTTTGTCAGTGTGGAAGCCATTCAAGCAATACCGTTATGAAAGACATCAGTGCAAGAAGCAAACCTGCATTTAAGACCTCAGGCTGTTTGCTTAACTCTGTTCCTAGCCATGAAGACACAGTCTTCTGGAAAGACAAGGCAGGAACCCAGTTCACTCTGACCATGGCTGTCCTGGTGTGTGAGCTCTGAAGCCATCTGAGGTGTAGTTTCCCTTTTCATGATGACTGATGAGCTCAGAACCTGCTTGTGGAAAGTAGAGAGTGCTGCTGGGCTGTACTGTGACAGTCTCACTGTGAAGTTGCAGCCCTGGAAAAAGTTTGTGCTTCTCTGGGGAAACTTGGGAAAAATGCTGGGAGGGTGGCTGAAGAGATGTGAGCCATTACCTGGTGGCTGGTTGTTAGTGGGAATCAGAGCAGGACTTTTTACAGAGGCAGATAGTGATAGCACAAGGGGAAGTGGCTTTAACTTAAAAAGGCAAGATTTACGTTAGATGTGGGGGAAATCCTTTACCCAGAAGGCAGTGAGATCCTGGCGCTGCTGCCCAGAGCTGCGGGTGTCCATCACTGGAGGTGCCCAAGGCAGGATAGGATAGATTGTGGGCAGCCCAAGCTGGGGGCAGCCAGCCCACAACAGGCATGGGGCTGGGGCAGTAAGATCCCCTCCAATCAGAGTTGTTCTTTGTATTTTCTTCTGGCTCCCTGGTAGCAGGTGCCAAGGTGTAAGACCCAAGGATTTTAATGGGTTAAAGTCAGTGGGGTTTTTGAGAAATCTCAAGATAGTTTTGTAGAAATTCCTTCAGAAAGCATTAGTAGGGATGTACAGCTCTGGAGAGTGAGTAGGGCGGTGGCTAAGATTTGCCTGCCTTGGACTGACTGAACAAAGCTGATGTGCACATTTCTAGGTCTCCTTCGGATGAAAAGATGTGGATCACCATATCCGTATTGAGTGTCCATGGGAATCTCAGTGCAGATGTCAGGATGGTGCAATGCTGAGGGCACCTTGGTGCCTGGAAGGCTGCACTGTGAAGGTGCAGGGTGGGCAATGAACTGATGGAGGTGGGCTGAGAAAAAGCTCCTCACTACTTCTAGCTTTGGATGTGATCAGCCCAGCCTCAGAATGCACTGAATGCTCAAGTTTCAGCCTGTCAGGACAGCAAGGGCTCTGTTAGCAGCTGGCCCCTTCCTTGCTGCATCCCACACTGTGTCCCCATGATCATCTTTCAGAACTGTCTCATTCGAGTGACGTCACATGGCCGTGAGGCACTGGTGGCAGACTTTGGGCTGGCCAGAGAAGTGGTGGAGCTGCCTGTGAAGTATGCGGAGAGGAAGCTGTCCCTGGTGGGCTCTGCTTTCTGGATGGCTCCTGAGATGCTGCGGGGAGAGCCCTATGACCGGAAGGTATGGCATTGCTTTCAGCTCCTCATCATTAGAGCTCCTGCACAAGATGGCAGGCATCTCCTAATGGAGGAACCTACTTCTGTTGGTGCTCCTCTTTCCTGTAGTTAGCCTTCTATGTATGCCTAAGCCCATCTCTCCTACTTTTCTTGCAGGTGGATGTGTTTTCCTTTGGCATTGTACTCTGTGAAATCCTTGGCAGGATCCCTGCAGATCCTGAAGTACTTCCCAGAACTCAGGTAATAATTCCCGTGGCCAAATTTAGCAGTATTTTCTCCATGATTCTGAACTGCAGCTTTTCTCTGGGCCATGCAGACTTGTACACACATTTGTGTATGTGCTCAGGTATCCCTCCAGAGTTTTAATTGTGAGAATATCTGATGACAAAATGTTTGGTACGCAAATGGAATCACCTGTTTATCAAAATTTTGGTTCCACCAACAAAATGAGAAGCGACTCTTTTGTTTAGAATTCTTAATTCCAAATGCTCCATTTGGCATTGCATTTCAGCTGAATTGACAGATCAAACACAACACTCATCACAGAAGTATGTAGGTTGATCTGAAAGTAATGCCTCCTCTTTGTTTCCATGGAAATTTAAACAGATACAGTGAGCACAGTAGCACTGTTTGATAGAGCAAATTCTCAGCTATAAAATGCTATTTTTGAACATAGCCCCCATGATTAGCTCTGATTTTTTTTCCAGTGATGAACAAGAGGTGCATATTGTGCTGTACAAACCCACACCAGCTGAGGTGACCACTGTTGCTGTCACTACCACTGCTGAAATGTACCACCCACTCCTCGCTGTGCTTACATCCTCTCTTTTGTCTTCATCAGTGTTCACAAGTGTAAGTGAATGGTAATCATTGGCTACATGGAGGAATTCAGTTCCACATATTTGCTCCATACACACTCCCATGTCATGCACTGTTCTGTCAGACTGCCCCTCTGCTGCTATCTGTCACATGGCAACAACACACCACAAGATATTGGTGCGAAGGTTCTGCCTCTGCTGCCATACCACCAACATCTGTTTTTGTCATTGTGGGTCAGTATCATAAAACAAGAGGCATTACTTTCAGAGCAGCCCTTGTATATTTTCAGATTCATTGAGGCTAAATACACAGGTTATGTGGAAACTGTTGGCTTCTCTAGAAATGTGACATTTTTGTTTCAATATTTACAACATTTTCCTCCTGCAAAGTGAGAAAGGGAAGCGTTTTCCACAAGAGTGAAAAATCCAGTGAGAAAAGATCAGGTTGCTGCTTTCCATGCAGAGCAAAGGCCCCTTGGTGCTCAGAGATTCCTCCACGCTGCTGTGAGGCCGAAGAGGAAAAAACACTGCCTCTGCATTTGCAGGATGAGGAAGAATGACCTATCAGGGACTCCTTGAGGGACTGAGCTGTAGCTATGGGAACAGCTGGTGAATCCTGTGGTTCTCAGCAGCTGTTGGAAGCCTGGATGGTCTGCAGCCTGGTGCTGGGTCCTCCGTGTGCTGGTTCTGCTTTGTGCTGCTGGTTCCTGAGCTCTTCCAGGAGGGCATGTTGCTCTGCAGGAGAGCACAGAGCAAGCAGAAGGGTATTGCTGCATCTCACCATTCTATTAGTTACAACTTTTGCCTTCCTGGCAGAGCTTATGTTTCCCTGGTACATTTCCGAAGCCATCAGGAAGACAGCTATGAATGAGACCGTAAAAGCTTTAATCCATGAATGTAGAAACATAGAGTGGCTATGGGAGGGGGGACCTAAAAGATCATCTAGATACTTCCCCTCACCCTTTAATCCCAGTAGCTGGGAGGTGAGAGGATAGCATTCCAGCTAAGAGGAGTATAAAGCCCAGACAAGGCCCATCTCCATAAATGAAGGGTAGGTGGGACGCAAATTGAGCAGAAGTGGGGCCTGTCTTCCCCTTTTTCCTGGGGAGGCCCCATCCCTTCTGCCAGACCAGCTGCTGCCTTACTCTCTCCCCTTCCCTCAGGACTATGGCCTGGATGTCACTGCCTTCTGCAGAATGGTCAGTGGATGCCCCCAGCGGGTGCTGGACCTTGCTGCCTGTTGCTGTCGGGTGAGTCCTGCCTGTTCCTCACAAGTAACTCACCCTGAATCAGAGCATGAGTGATGCAGCAACTAGCTGTGATCTGTACCTCTGAAGATGTCCCCTAATGCCAAAGTATTGCTGGGGCTGCTCTGTGCCCAGGTTGGGGTGGGGTCTGGTCTGGCTCCGCCAGGGCTGGGCAGCCTCAGGGCAGTGCAGTAGGCTGGCCTGTGCTAAAGGGTGCTCATACCATGTTGCTGGGCAGCCCTTGCACTGGTGGAGAAATTGGTGTGACCTCCTGCAGTGGGAGGGGTGCTTTCTTTTGTAAGGAGTGCATGGAGATCTGAACCTCCCTGTCCTTCAAAAGGGAAATGAATGAACCCCAGCTTTGGGAATGCCCCAATGGCGCTGGGAAGACTGGTGGAGGAGAGACCTCTTCCTGTCCCCACTGCAGCCTTTCCCCTGCTCCCACCTTGCTCAAGCTGCCTTTGGGCAGTTCTCACATCCCATTGAAATTAGGAGTTGTCAGGCCGGCTTTCAATGTGTGTTGCTAGAAAGCTCTTCAGGCAAGTGCACAGGCTAGGCAGTTTTGGCAGTGGGTGAGTGCCATTGTCTGGTCACTGGGGACCTGGGAGAGCTGCTGCACTGCACCCACCTGTCTGGGATGTCCTCTTCAGTTCTCCCTTCTCATTCCAGGTGGAAGCGTTTAAGAGGCCATATTTCTCTGAAATCCTGGATGAGTTGGAAGACATTGCAGAGAGCCTGGAGCCCAGGAGGGACAATCCACTTTTGAGCTGAGCTGTAGGCCCTCTGTGAAGCCTGACAAAGTGTCATATAGACTGTAAAGGGAGGGTCAGAAGTGAAGAAAGAAGGTGGAGAAAGAAAGAACTAAGGGATATACTGGTATTTATTTAATCATAGTCTCAGTCTCTAAATTCTGAGATTGAAAAAGTGCTTAAAAATGGAGAGGAGACTTAACCCAAGTCTTATCTGAGATTTTTAACAGATCTAATTCAAACAGCAAACAGCGTTTGTTTGGTTGGTTGTTAAAAGTAAGCGATCCTGGAGGGCAGGTCAGGGACCTGGATTCTGTTTGAGAATGCTTTCCAAATCCCCTACCAAAATGCAGCCCTCTCTCACTTCCCTGTGCTCCCTGGGCTTGAGGCCTTCCCCTTCCATGTCTCCTCTGTCCTTGGGGAACCTCTGGAAGGGCCAGGGTCCCTTTGGAGCACAGCTGGGGGGCTTTGGGACACAGAGCCTTATTGTTGCCTTATGCTTCAAAGCCTTAAAACCCTCCTATGGGCACGTTGTATAGTGATGGTGGTGGGACCCCCTGATACATGCATAGAGAACACCAGCATCCAGCAAGGTTTTGGGGGGCAGTGGGGAAGGTGTGCCTCACTGAGATGTGAGCCAACCAGCCAATATCTCCTCTCAGGACTGGTGCTGTTCTCTGTTCGAGAACTACAGCTATCTGCATCTATAATTTCTCTCCATGGCTCTCCGTCAAGATTGGAGGTGGGAGAGGTGCACCTCTCATCCTCCCACAGATACATGTCTACAGTTCAGCTGGTTGCTGGGCATCACTGGGAAGGACATGTTCTACTTAGGACCAAAATGTCTGGTTTTCAGTAGGTGTGATGGCTGTGTGGCAGTCGAGCTGTGTCTCTGTTCTTTGTAAACTGTAAGCTCTTGGAGTAGGAATCCTTAGTGCACCAAAAAGACTGAGGTGAGGTGTGCAAATAGCATCGGAGACCTATATGTGAACCTTATCTTGAGCTCTTGGGCAGAATTTGCTGCTGAGACATGCTTCAAGCAGGCAAGGCTACACTGGACAAGGGATCTGGAGAGGAAAAAGCTGACAAAAAAGCTCTTTTAAGGCTATTTTTGAAGCTAGCAATGGCACAGAGCTTGTGCTGGGGAGCTGTCAGCTTGAGGGCGGGCTCCGAGCTGGCACATTAGCTGCGCAGTTTGAACACCCACCCTTAACGTTCACACCTGATAATAAGCAGTTTGTACCTGATAACAAGCTTTAAATAGTCTCAGGGAGTGGGGAAGCTAGCACACCTGTAGGGTAAAAAATCCCCAAGGGTGATACTCAAAAATAGTATGGAAGATGGTATATTTCAATAGGTCTATATAGATGGTACACAAATAGTAAGCCAAAGAAGGTGGCTCCCCTTTAGGATGATAAAGACTCGCTGTGGACTCCACTCGGGAGGGATCTCCAAGAAGAGATCCTTCCCTGGTGGTGGTCAGCCCTTAAATGGGGTTTGGGAGAGGTGGAGCCAGGCTCCACCCCTTTCACTCACACAGGTATATCACCTTCAGCTGTGCCCCCATGGCTGACTCTGTGCTCACCTCAGGTGACCAATCAGCGGTTCAGGCCGTGATTCAACAGTTCCCATACACTCTACTCCTTCACAACATGAACCACTGATCAAGTAACTATAGGGTGAGCCCCCCCTTGATACAGAGACCCAGTACATTACAATGCTTACGTAATTGCCTGTCGCAATGCATATCGGTGTAATATGAGATGAGTGATGATTGGCATATCAATTGAAAGCTTCTTTGGGCCAGTGCTCAGTGGTGTCTACTGGAAGAATGCGATCACACAGTGCAGGTCCATCTTATGCTCCATCAGTCCCAGTTAGACCATCACCAGATGCTGCATATGATCTTATAGCAACTCTGGAACGCTTCAGCATTATTTGGTTCCTTCTGGCCACTCATAGACTTACAGGAGTAATATAAGTGTTTTAAAGGTACCAAGAGGGGAAGATCCGCCCTCCAGGATAAGATACAAACCGTATTCCTGTCTTGGGTCAACACTTCAGCTTGTACAGGGAGCATGCCCTGGCCACCTGTACCAAACCCTTTGACCCGATGTCTGTAGCTGCACAACTATATCAGACACCAAAGGGGGTGTCCTGATCTGCCACAGAGACATGATAGGGGTCCCCTTAGCAATAAAGGCTGGAGTGTTGATCATGATTTCAGTAGGCCTTGTACCAATTACTGGAGGGGCTACCAAACCCCCCACCTCCAATAATCTCCCCCAGGGTGCAAGTAGGCCGCACCATCGTGGTCCTACCTGCACCTTCCAGGGCCATTTTATTTTATTGGTACCTGTTTTTAGGCCCTCAGGGACAGGGAGCAGAAGATTGTTCCCACGGCCAATCTGAGGTCTCACCTCATTTTCAGTGCCCATAATTTGGATCCTAAATGGGGAGGCCACTCCCCATTTAGGATCCAAAGTGGGGAGGCCAAGAAATGACTTCCTTGGTCGCTCTCAATAACTTGCGGTGTCCCATAGGCAGCCATCAGCCTTGTGAGTGCCTTGATAGTGTATGCCTGGTTGGCTTTTGGTACTGGATAGGCCTGCATTAGCCCACTCGCGGTGTCGACACAGGTTAGGGCATATCTCGCCCCCTCAGACCGAGGGAGGGGCCCAATATAATCAACCTGCCACCTCTGTAGAGGATTCTGTCCTCTAGCAAGATGGGCTGTAGTTTCAGGCAACGACCTCGGTCTTATCTTAGAGCAAGCGTCACAGTCTCGGCATGCTTGAGCGATGTCCAATAGTTGTACGGGCAGTCCCCACGCTTTAGTGGCTGCCCACATGGTCTCCTGCCCAGCATGCCGCAGCTTTTGATGTAGCCAGTAAGCGATATTCTCAGATGGCGAGTTCTCAACCCATCTAACTGGGGCCAGAGTGTCGGCTTCATCATTTCCTGGTGACTGTAGGGGTTGATGACCAGAAACACGGTAGACACACACAGTTCTGTGTTTGACTGCATTCCATATGTCTAACCACATATCTTTGCCCCACATCAGTTGGGAGTGGATAGTCCAATCCTGGGTGGCCCACTGTGCGATCCAAAGAGTGAGCCCCCGATACACAGCCCAACTATCTGTGCAAATATTCAGGATACCATCACCAGGTTCTTTGGTGATAACCATCCACACCGCCCGCAGCTCTGCCCACTGGCTGCTTTGACCATCCCCCTCTTTGAACCATATTGTGTCTGTGGCAGGATGGTATGCTACTGCTTTCCACTTACTTGGGTTGCCCTTGCTGGACCCATCTGTCTACCAGGCATCTTCAGGAATAGGATATTTTCCTTCCTGGACGGGACTCTTTCGTGGTGGAGCAACCAAAGTTTGTTTCGGTGCATCACTACAATACGTTACTGGGCCAAGAATCTTCTGGAGCTCTTCTTTCAATGGTGAGGAAGACAGACTACTCCTCTGACTGAGATAGGCGACCCATCGTGCCACTGTCTGCGCCTGGGCCACCCCTGTCTTAGGAAGGTGGGTCAGATCTCTTACGCACCCCTGAATTCGCAACTTAGTCTTAACTATAACTTCGTCCATTTGGGTTATTGGCTCTACCCAATATGTAATGCGGAATAGGCAGCCAATAACTGTTTTTCAATCATACTATATCTTTCCTCTGCTCCATGCCACACCTGAGACCAAAATCAAATGGGGGTCTGAACAGAACTCTGACATTGCCACAGGCTCCAGCCAAAGCCATCTTGAGTTACGTGAACATCTAGCTCAGCTGGGAGGGTAGGATCAAATATACCCAGTGCCTGGGCTTGTTTAACCGCCTGTTTCGCCTGTTGGAAAGCATCCTGATCCATTCTCCCCCAATCCCATAATTGGCCCTTTTTGGTAAGTCTATATAAAGGTCTCAGCAGCTGCGCCAAATGAGGTATAAAGGAACGCCAATATCCCAATATACCTAGGAATTTCTGCAGCTGCTTTGGTGTTGTAGGGACTGGAAATGCCTGAACCTTATCTACAATGGCATTAGGTAACACTTTAGCCTTTCCTGACCAGACTACCCCCAGAAATTTTACGGACAGACCTGGACCTGGCACTTTTTGAGGATTGATAGTCCATCCTCTTTCACTTAGGTAGGCAGGTAATGAATCTGCTGCCTCCCCTACTGCTTCCAGTGAGTCGGATGTTAACAGGAGGTCATCAATATAGTGGTATAGGTTCACATTGTTTGATTTTCTCCAATCAGCCAGGTCATGTGCCACCAAATTATGACAGTATGTTGGTGAGTGCACGTACCCCTTTGGCAGGACCTGAAAGGTCCACTGCCTGCCTCCCCACGTAAATGCAAATTGATCTTGTGATTCTTCAGCAATAGGTATACTAAAAAACGCATTCGCTAAATCCAGGACACAATGGTAGATTTTGATTTCCCTCTACTGAGCGTGTCCATTAAGGAAGCAATATTGGGTACGGCCGCATGGATGGGCAGCATGACCTTATTTAGTTCCCTATAATCCACTGTCATTCTCCAATTCTCCAGACTTCCGTACTGGCCATATGGGGGAATTATATGGGCTGTGTGCAGGTCTTATAATACCTACTTTCTCTAATTCCTGCACCATCTTTGATATTTCTTCTTGCCCCCCCCCAGAGTCTATATTGTCTTACATTAGTAATCTGACGTGGTTTCGGCAAACAAACGGGCTCATGTTTTGCATGGACCCTCAATATTGTCCACATAGCCCAGATGCTAATGTACCTCTGCCATAGTCTGAATGTTCCCACAGTCGTCTGGAGAGCCAGGCCCCATAGAATGTCTATACCCAGGATGTATTCTGGAATTGGGACAATTGATACTTCATACTCCAGGGGTGGGAGACGCCCAACCCCCAATTTCAACCATGTTTGGGTGACTGGAATAGTCTGTCCCCCAAACCTACCAATCATCACTTTATTACCCTTAATTTTTTGGGGTCTCCATATATAATTGATGTTTCTGCACCAGTATCTACTAGAGCCATCACTTTCAGTAGCTTTGTCTTGGACCAAAATATTGTTAGTTCTACATAGGGCCTCTGGTCACATCTGGAGGCCCTACAGAGACCAATGTCTCCCATTAATCCATGAAGTTGGTTAGATCCAGATCTTTTGCCACAGATGGCTCAGGCACTGTAGCCCACAACACCTGTGGATGTTTCTTTCTTCTGTTCGGCACTATGAAATTGGCCAAATTCCAGGTTGTCATTGGTGTTTCTTGTATTACTCGTACTCCTGATTTTCTGGGAGCATTCTGAAATTTTTGGTCATTCTTAAGCTGTTTCCAGAGCTGTAACAAGATATGGTTGGGTTGCCCATCGATCTTGGCAAATACAACTCCAGCCCATATGAGGTCATTAAACATGTTTTTTTGGGATACCCACACAGGGCCTGATCGGGTTATCCATGGGGTAGGCTTTTTAGTTTTAATAGGGAAGGCCTCAGCTTCTTCCACTATGCAGACATTGAGCTTGGTTCTTATGCACTCTGTTTCTCCTAAATCTGCCACCAACTGGGCTGCCTGCTGTACGATGGCTCCTGAGGCCACCAAGGGATTTAATATAGAAACTAATGTCCTGTATAGGTGGGAGAGGGCCTGCTGTAATATTAGATCTCACATGCCTGCTGTAAATTTATCTGTATCAGGGCTTTCAAATGTTTCTGAGTACATAGCCTCCCTCATACCTAACTCCCGGATGTATGTCTGGAGGTCCTCCACAGAGGACCACAAACCAATGTTGAGGGGAATATCAGTTTTGTTAGGCAGCATGCTGACATTAACCAATCTACAATAGAATGAGTTTCATCATTATGATGACAGCCGCGTGTAACCTTTGCCTCAAGGCTGGGTGTATGGTTATGGACACTAATTTTGACATCTCTGTCCCATTCACTAGAACACTTTTGGCTCCTACATCCCATAACCTTAGTAGCCATGATGGTATGCTTTCTCTCGGTTTTTGATGGAACCACTGTACTAGGTCCATCAACTCATTAGCCGTATATGGACGAGCTGTCACATGAAGGCAGGTTTTAGCAGGGGGCCATAGGTCAGGAGGCACCCCTGCTGGTCTCTCTTGTACCTTCTTTGTTTTTTGGGTTACAATAGCTCGGATCTCAAATGGATCCATCATAGATGGAGTTTCAAGATCTGCCTTAGAGATCTTATTTTCTGGGATATCTAAATCTGCTTTCTCTGATTTTTGGATGTCCTCTACTGATATGGTTCATATTTGTCTCATTGGGACATTTAGGCCTTGTTTTTTGGTTGTTAATGTTCCCAACTGTTGTTCAAGTTTTTCTATGTGGCCTCT
Organism: Cyrtonyx montezumae; assembly: GCF_038088225.1. Lineage (NCBI taxonomy): Eukaryota > Metazoa > Chordata > Aves > Galliformes > Odontophoridae > Cyrtonyx > Cyrtonyx montezumae. Next base: position 9,887,774 of record NW_027071937.1, read on the forward strand.
TAATAATTGGTTTTCAGTTTCTAACTTATCATTTATTTAGAGTGTCTACTTTATGTATGGCCATTACTAGAGGCCAGGCTACTGCTGAGGCAGCTAGCCACCGCTCCTTTGTAGTGAGGATATCTTTGTCTAGTCCTAGAAAGTAATCTGTCAGATAAGCTGGGGAGGGAGGGGCAGTCCCTGGAACCTGCAGGGGTTTTCTCAATAATTTCTCAATAATTGCCGCTAACCCATAATAGAGTGACCCCATGAACCCTGGAATTTAACCAGGAACTTTTTGTTCTAGGGGGTAACATTCTCCCCCCGACCCATTTAAACATGTTCCAAATGAAGGACGTGTTTGGTATGTATAAATTATTATCACTAAACCTGCCTGGCTCGCCAAGTGCGGGGTGAATAACTCCCAAGGATGGTCAAAAGATATAGTATAGATGATGGTATATTTAAGTAGGTCTATATAGGTAGTACACAAATAATAAGCAAAAGAAGATAGCTCACCTTTAAGATGACAGAGTCTCACAGGGAACTCCACAAAGAAGGGATCTCCAAGGAGAGATCCTTCCCTGGTGGTGGTCAGCCCTTAAATGATGTTTGGTAGAGGTGAAGCCAGGCTCTACCCCTTCCAATCACACAGGTATATCACCTCCACCTGTGCCCCGTGGCTGACTCAGTGCTCACCTCAGGTGACCAATCAGTGGTTCAGGCTGTGATTCAGCAGTTCCCATACAATGGGTGTACACCTGTGTGACTGCTATGGTAATAAAGAGACAGGGTCTCTGGCTTGATGGAAGCGTGAAGCCAGAAAAAAACAATTATTGATACACACAGCTGAGTTTATATACCTCTTCAGCTTTAGCTAAAAATAGCACACCAATTGTATTACTGTAACTAGGCTATACTGTCTAATTGTAGCTAAGTAACATCACTTAATTAATGTCTGTTTGCAACAAACCAGATGTTTGGTAATTGCATTAACTCCCCATAAGTCCATACATTGTATCAGGCACTCTCATCTCTTACATTCCTTCTTCGAGGTCTCACTCCCCCTTGCAAGGGCTTGTAACCTACTATAGCTAACACATCTGTATCTGCTGTTACAAATTGAGCAGTATTTCCAGTCCCGCTCTCTAACTGTATCTCCACACCTATGTGTCTGTCACGGTGTTGTCCGTGACAGTGACCCAAGGGAAACCGAGAAGGGAGAGGGGAGAGAAAAAGAAACCGCATCAGTGGCCGCGTGGCCGCCCGAGCAGAGCCGCGCTCCGGGAGGGGGAGCGGGAAACAGCGGGAAGAGATGGGTCTACAAGAAGACAACGGCACGATCTGAGAAGGAACGGGAACTTTACTAAATCTAATAAAATTGAACAATTGAGAGAGAGAGATAAAAATTTCCAACCCAAAAGCTGTGAGCTTACGTGAAGGAGGACCTGCAGGGGAAGCACACGTGCTGAACCTCCACGGCAGCCCAGAGCAACGCGCCCAGACCGAGCGCCGCCTGCATCCGGTGCGGAGCTCCGCCCCTCCCCTCTGCTGCTCCCCCAGCATTAACTCCTTCACTGCTGCATGATGCTCTGATGTGGAATACCGGCATCAAAACCACAAAACCACAACATTCCACCCCTTATTCCACATCATCACATCATGCTTAACACACATCTATACATAACCAAACAGTAATAACATAAGTTACATAGAAACATATATATATATACATACATACACACGTAATTACAGACTGCATTCCCCCAGCATCAAATTCCCTTGTGGGACACACTGGACGTCCCCATTTTTATCCATTACCCACCAGGTGCACCCAGGTCCCTGCGCAAAAACGGTTCTACGGAGGGGTTTGCCCTTTCCAGAGGCTGGAAGGACCCACACCGCTTTTCCCAACATGCTCCTCACATGTACCACAGGGACCTTATCTCCCTCTATGGTCTGTAGGGAGCTGGACTGTGTAGGACCCTCTCGGTTGACTGATCCCTTAGTGTTGACCAGCCAGGTGGCTTCTGCCAGATGCTTCTCCCAGTGCTTGAACGTCCCATCACCCATTGCTCTCAACGTGGTTTTTAACAACCCGTTGTAGCGCTCGATCTTACCAGCAGCTGGTGCATGGTAGGGGATATGGTAGATCCATTCAATGCCGTGTTCTTTGGCCCAGATATCCACAAGAGAATTTTTGAAATGAGTCCCATTATCGGACTCAATTCTCTCTGGAGTGCCATGTCGCCATAGGACTTGTTTCTTGAGCCCTAAGATGGTGTTTCGGGCGGTAGCATGGGGTACTGCGTATGTCTCAAGCCACCCAGTGGTCACCTCCACCATGGTGAGCATGTAACGCTTACCATCACGAGTTCGTGGCAAGGTGATAGAATCAACCTGCCACGCCTCCCCATATTTATACTTTTCCCATCGCCCTTCCTGCCAGAGGGGTTTCATCCTCTTGGCCTGTTTAATTATGGCACATGTGTCACAGTCATGGATAACCTGTGCAACGGCATCCATAGTTAAGTCCACCCCTCGGTCTCTAGCCCACTTATAGGTCGCATCCCTTCCTTGATGGCCTGAGGTCTCATGGGCCCACCGAGCTAAAAATAGCTCTCCTTTGTTCTGCCAGTCCAAATCGATCTGAGACACCTCAATTCTGGCAGCTCGATCTACCTGATGGTTATTTCTCTGCTCTTCAGTAGCTCGATTCTTGGGCACATGAGCATCTACATGGCGCACCATTACACCCAACCTTTTTGTTCGGGCAGCAATGTCTTTCCACAGTTCAGCAGCCCAAATACGTTTACCCTTCCGTTGCCAGTTGTCCTGTTCCCACTGCTGCAACCACCCCCATAAAGCATTTGCCACCATCCAAGAGTCAGTATAAAGATATAGCATGGGCCACCTCTCCCGTTCAGCCACATCTAAGGCCAGCTGGACAGCCTTTACCTCCGCAAATTGGCTTGACTCTCCTTCTCCTTCGGTGGCCTCTGCAACTCGTCGTGTGGGGCTCCACACAGCAGCCTTCCATCTGCGATGCTTCCCAACAATACGACACGATCCATCAGTGAAGAGGGCATACGTCTTTTAATTCTCTAGTAGTTCGTTATATGGTGGGGCCTCTTTAGCACGTGGTATCTCCTCTGATGGGGATGTTCCAAATTTCTTGCCTTCAGGCCAGTCCACGATCACCTCCAGGATTCCTGGACGGTTGAGGTTCCCTATCTGAGCTCGCTGTGTAATCAGTGCAATCCACTTACTCCAGGTGGCATCGGTAGCATGATGGGTGGGGGAAACCTTTCCTTTGAACATCCAATTCAGCACTGGCAGTCGAGGTGCCAGGAGGAGCTGTGTCTCAGTACCAATTACTTCAGAGGCAGCCCGAACCCCCTCGTATGCTGCCAAAATCTCCTTCTCAGTTGGAGTGTAGCACTCCTCTGAACCCCTGTATGCTCTGCTCCAAAATCCAAGGGGTCGGCCTCGGGTCTCCCCAGAGGCTCTTTGCAACAAATTCCAAGTGGGACCTTTCTCTCCAGCAGCAGTGTAGAGGATGTTTTTCACATCCTGTCCCAACTGTACTGGCCCCAGGGCCACAGCACGGGCTATCTCCTGCTTAATTTGCTCAAAGGCCTGCTGCTGTTCAGGACCCCATGCAGAATTATTCTTTTTTCGAGTCACTTGATAGAGGGGGCTTACTATGAGGCGTTAGTTTGGGATGTGCATCCTCCAAAAACCTACTACACCCAGAAAAGACTGTGTCTCTTTCTTGCTAGTGGGTGGTGACATACTGGTGATTTTGTCAATCACATCTCCTGGAATGTGACGACGTCCATCTTGCCATTTTACTCCCAGGAACTGAATTTCTTGGGCAGGTCCCTTCACTTTGTTCCGTTTAATAGCAAAACCAGCACCCAGAAGAATTTGGATTATTCGCTCTCCTTTTTTAAAAACTTCCTCTGCTGTATCACCCCACACAACAATGTCATCGATGTACTGGAGGTGCTCAGGTGCCCCACCCTGTTCCAGTGTGGTTTGAATCAGCCCATGGCAGATGGTTGGGCTGTGTTTCCACCCCTGGGGCAAACGGTTCCAGGTGTACTGAACGCCCCTCCAGGTGAAAGCAAACTGTGGTCTGCACTCTGTGGCCAAAGGAATAGAAAAGAATACATTGGCAATGTCAATGGTGGCATACCACTTGGCTGCTTTTGACTCCAGTTCATACTGCAGCTCCAACATATCTGGCACAGCAGCACTCAGTGGGGGTGTGACTTCATTCAGGCCACGGTAATCTACCGTCAGCCTCCATTCTCCACTGGCTTTACGTACTGGCCATATGGGGCTGTTAAAAGGTGAGTGAGTCTTGCTGATCACTCCCTGGCTCTCTAGCTGACGGATCAAGTTATGAATGGGGAGCAAGGAATCCCTGTTGGTGCGGTACTGCCGTCTGTGCACTGTTTTTGTAGCGATAGGTACCTGCTGCTCTTTCACTTTCAGTACCCCCACAACAGACGGATTTTCTGACAGGCCAGGTAAAACAGACAGCTGCTGAATGTTGTCTGCATCTACAGCAGCTATTCCAAAAGCCCATCGGTATCCCTTGGGATCCTTGAAATGTCCCCTTCTGAGATAGTCAATACCGAGTATGCATGGAGCCCCCTGTCCAGTCACTATGGGATGCTTCTGCCAGGTTTTACCGGTGAGGCTTATTTCTGCCTCCAACACAGCCAGTTCCTGAGAACCCTCAGTCACTCCAGAAATATGAATCAATTCTGTCCCTTTATAACTCGAGGGCATCAGAGTGCACTGTGCACCAGTGCCTTATATCTTTGTGGCTCTAATGTGCCAGGCCATCTAATCCACACAGTCCAATACACTCTATTATCCCTTTCCCTCCCCTGGCTGAGGGCAGGGCCCCTCTATTGGTTACCTGCAGTGACGGGAGCAATTTCATTGGTGGCTGATCTCTGCTGTAGTTCTCTCACCCGTGCTCGCAGTGCAGGAGTGGTTTTTTTATGCCACTTCCTCATGTCCTCTCCGTTTTCTCGTAAGAAGCTCCACATGGCCACACGTGACATGGTGTTACTGCCGTCATTTGCTCGTGCAGAGGGGCAGTTGCCTTTGGTGGCCGAGACTTTCAACAGTTTGATCAATTGCTTCATCAGATTCTTTGGGTCATGCTCGTCTTCATCAGGTGTTTCCAATACTGACACAGGTTCATCCCTATTCATCAGTAATGACAGTTCGTCCAGTATAGTTTTCTTTATCTCACCTACTTCTTCTGCTACTATAGCTGCAATGGAAGCACGTAATGGTGGAAACTGTTGTTCAAAGTTTTGGAGTGTAATAGTCAATTCATAAACTGGGAGTCTTCTGTCTTGACCCTCGAATCTATGGAACATTGCTACTAGTGTACTTGCGTACCTCTCTGGTGCTGTTTTTGAGAGCTTGCGATATACATCAGGTGTGCACCTTACTCTATCAGGATCACGGTCCTGGTGTGGATTGTTAGGGACGAAATTGGGATCATACAGCATCTCTACTATGGCTGTTTCTCTCAAAAATTGGATGCCTTTCTCCACGGTGTTCCATCTTTCCACCTTAGGCTCCAGATCATCTTTGTAAGGGTATCTATCCTTTACAGCCACTAGTACTCGTTCCCAGAGAGTAGCGACTCCATTCAGACATCTGCCAATTCCTCTGTCGATAGCTGGGTCTCGGGCAATGCTTGCCAGTTGGCGGGCTTCGCTGCCATCTAGGGACACGCTGCTGGCACCGCTGTCCCAACACCGCAGCAACCAGGTGACAATAGATTCACCCGAGCGCCGTACAAACTCCTTTCTTGAACCTTGTATTTCAGTCATCTTTAGGGGCCGACGAGTAGTGGTAACAGTGACTCCATCATCATCGCTGTCTTCTCCACGTCTCTCACTTTTCTTAGTGGCCTTTTTAGGTGGTGGTGGTGGTGGTGGTGGTGGTGGTGGTGGTGGTGGTGCTGAGGAGGGCCCCTCTCCTGGATCTTCCTTTTTTTTCTCTGCTTCTTCTTCTTTCCGTTCTAGGCGCGAAGACGGCCGTGTCCATTTCTGGCCTTCCACAGGGGCAACCGACACTGATACCGGTGCTTCCTGTGATTGGTCAGGTCTAACTTTGAGGTTTTCATTTTTGCTTTGGACCTTGGTTTGGAAACCATTTCTCTCCAGAATATCAATTATAGCTCGATAAGCACAAGCCAGACTCCAAACAATACATTCCTTTTCAGATCGTCCTGAGTCACATGACTCCTTACCTAAACACTCACTGAATTTCTCAGGATCCCACAGGTGCTCAAGATCAAAATTGCATAACACTGGGGGTCCCCACGCTTCTAATTTCTTTCCTAATTTTTTCCACCTTCCCTGCCATTCAACACTCTCTGGTTTTGAGGAAAGCTTCCTCCACATGATATAAATTGCCAAGAGAGCATTCAGAAAAATAGATAACACAGTTGTCAGGTTGACATCTTGAATATAGGTAAAGACCTGAAAAGAGTAACTGGAAACCATTCCAAATGCCGCATAATCTGTCACGTTAGCCAGGGTGTCTAGGCAGGAGGCATGTAACCCCCTCAGCACACTAAAGTAGCTGTATATACACATTACTCCGGTGCTGAACACGAGGAGCTTAAAAAGACGCCAGCATGCTATAAGGTACATGAAAAACCTTAGTCCACTTAGCACCAGATTTACAATGGAGTGCCAATACTGCACTGCCCGCATCCTCCACCAATAATTGTCACGGTGTTGTCCGTGACAGTGACCCAAGAGAAACCGAGAAGGGAGAGGGGAGAGAAAAAGAAACTGCGTCAGTGGCCACGCGGCCGCCCGAGCAGAGCCGCGCTCCAGGAGGGGGAGGGGGAAACGGCGGGAAGAGATGGGTCTACAAGAAGACAACGGCACGATCTGAGAAGGAACGGGAACTTTACTAAATCTAATAAAATTGAACAATTGAGAGAGAGAGATAAAAATTTCCAACCCAAAAGCTGTGAGCTTACGTGAAGGAGGACCTGCAGGGGCAGCCCAGAGCAACGCGCCCAGACCGAGCGCCGCCTGCATCCGGTGCGGAGCTCCGCCCCTCCCCTCTGCTGCTCCCCCAGCATTAACTCCTTCACTGCTGCGTGATGCTCTGATGTGGAATACCGGCATCAAAACCACAAAACCACAACAGTGTCAACAAATCCTGCTGCTCCTTGAGCTGTTATGTCACAGGGTGATGGGCACTTTCTAAAAGATAGATGTGCTCAGGCCCCTCTCATCTTCAAGGAGTCTTTGAAGGGTCTCAGTGATGTAGGTATCTTTACCTACCCCAGCCTGCAGGGATTATACAAGGAGCCACACAGAAGCCACATGTGACTGTGAGAAGCAAGTAGGTTAACTGGTATTTCCTTCCTCTGCCCTTTGGCATCACTCTGAATTGGTAACTGCTGCCGCCTTGTCCTGATCCCGGTGTGGGGCTTCAGCTGTGGTCACTGCCCTATTTCACAATGCAGCTGATGGCACAGAAGGTGCAGGACAAAACTCACCCAAAGGTTCTGGAAGTCTTGGCTCTCCTTTTGTTTCTGTTGGGCAAACAACACCATGGATTTCTCTCTGCCTTCCACATCCAGTCCTTCCCTCTCCTGCAACAACGCTGTTTGCTTTTCAAGCCAAATCCTGCAATGCTGGGGAGGGCTATGATGAGCCTGCAGACCCCCAACCCCATGCCCAGCCATGACACTCAGCACTGCCAGCGCCAGCCGCAGCTTGCCCCATTGCACAGTGCACAGGATGGCTATACAGGGATGCAGCATGGTGTTGGATGCAGAGGAAGGGGATTTTGAGACTGAGCAGAACTTATAAGGGCATGTTCAGGGGAGGATCCAAAGGTGGGAAAAGGGAGGGATTTAGGTGATTTGGGAGGGAAGGAGAGGAGTAGGGGGATACAAATGACTAGCAGATAGTTAGCTGATGTATACTTGTCTGGCCATGCCCTGTCCTGATAAGCATTGTCTTGTCATCTTTCTAACGCTGTCCTGGGTGCCAGCAGCTGGTGGGAAAGACCCAGGACAGCTACTAGTAGTGTGAGTGTAGGTCAGTAAATGTGAATAGAAACGTTCTGTGGACATTGCTATGCAACTCCTACAACTGAAAGAGAGGGAGCTGAAAGAGGAACTCAGTCAACTCAAACTTCAGGCAATGTGAGATAACAACTCAACTGAGAGCCGGCCCCATGGCAGGTGCCTGTGGGGAACTTAAAAGACTTGCATTGCTGGGATGGAGTGCTCTGATCTTCAAGAGTAGTGTATCATCCAAAGCAGAAAGGGGAGATCTGGCTTTGGCTTGCCTGTCTGTGCTATTTACACCTCTTCACTATATGCCAGTAACAAAGTTTTCAGCTGTTTTTTGGTGAACGCTTACATTTCCAAGGGAAAGCTCACTACTGATCTTACCATCTGTGCTGGGGACACTTGCCCAAACTAAACAATTTTCCAAAGGATGTTACTTGGTTTTCCCTTTCTGATGAGTTTTGTGACTGCACTGTGTCTTCAAGTGCCTGAGTGCCTCACTGCTAAGGTCTGTGCTGTGCCTTTGGTTTGCACATGATGTGCATCATAGCTTCCAGGAGATCCTGAGGCTTCAAAAAAGCACAGGTAAGTAAGTGGCAGAGTTTCTCAAGACAGTTGTCCTTACAAGGCAGGGAAAATGTGGGGAAACAGAGAATTACCTCTTGCTCATACCTTTGGATTCACATGCTGTGCTGCTGAATATGGTGTCACTTTGTTTCCCAGGAAAGCTTCAATGGAAGTTCTGTGCTATCAGAAGAGTGGGCTGATGGTTTCACTGGTCTTGACTGATACCCACATAACCACCCTTAGCTGATGTCTGCTGTAGCATGTCTTTGCACCGGGTTGCCAGGCAGTGCAGTGATTTAAGAACTCACAGCATCCTCTTGAACCTGCATCTTCCTTTCCCCACATTTCCATAAACAGTTTATTCAGGACACATTGGATTCCTCATTTCAAGAGTCAGTTAGGACACATATTTATCAGTTATTGCATACCTGCTGTGTGCCCTTGCTAAGCATTTGCTTGGCCTTCTTTCCTCTGAGAGCTACTGTCATGGTGCCCTTTGCTTAATTTTTCCCATGGAGACAAATGGAGGTTGCCTACAAGAAAGGCCTTCATTCAAGTGGTTTCTTTCCTACCAGCATCTCTATTGAGACTCTGCTTCAACCAGGTATTTCCTGCTTGATTCCATTTTTAACACCTTATAGTCTCTGGTTAACTCCTCTCCTGACCTGTGAACACAGTTGTTCATCACTAAGAGCAGGGAAGATAGGCAAAGTTGTTATCTGTAGGGTAGGCAGAGGCAGCTCTCTACCCTCCCTGCTCTGATGAACCCTGATTGGTGGAAAGGTAACTCCCAAGCCTTTTTTCTTTGCTGATATTCTGTAAACTAAAACTGTAAAATTTTCATATTCCAATAAAGGAATTACAAAAGCTGATCAAGAGTTTAAGAGTTTTGTTTAAAATTTGTTCCACAGCTTTAGTGCTCGTTGGAAGTTAAGGAAAACCTCCCATATGTTTTACTGTAAATTCATTTCAGACTGTTTTCACAGAAAAAAAATGTATGAGCTGGCTTCTCAAAAAAGATAATCCATGGCAACCTAACAGTAGCATCACTTAAAACACAGATGACACATTCTGAGTCACTGTGACCTGTTCAGGCAAAAAGCCCTCAACCCAATGATTTGCTTGACTTCCCGTGCTGCTCGTTCAACAAAAGGGTCCCTTCAATTAAAGAGGGGACAGAGGATTTCCCTTTTCTGCTTGCTCTTCATCCAGAAGAAAATTTACTCCACTTCCCATTGTTCCCCCTCTTGCCCAAAAGTCTCTGCTTAAAATCACAATGCCTAAAATCACTAAAATTATCTAAAATGCCTCTTTGGAAGGAAGTATGTGAACAGCTCTCTGGTTTCTGAATGCAGTTAATAGATTACAAATTTTAAATGTGTCATATGAGTCATTATAATTCAGAATAACTCAAAAGAAGAAGATGAAATGTGAACAAAACAAGTCTAAGCTGCTCTGTGTTCAGACATGGGAAGGCCCTGGCCACCTTCTCCAGCAGCCCTGGCCTCAGACCCTCCTGCTCATCTGCTGGAGCCCAGCCTGCTGCATCAAGGTCTGCCCATGCCTGTGTGTTGCACTCATGCCACACTTGCGCATCCCCCCAAGGCACACCTGAAGGTCTCCTGACTATCTGATATCTTGGCCCAGACCTATGCCCCTCCTGCACACCAGCTGGTCCAGCCCCAATGGCTGCACACGCACACTACACACAGCAGGTTTGAGGAAGATAGACACCCCGCTCCCCACAGCGGCTGGCACTGGGCACACAGGCTGTGACAGGTGGTCCTTCTCCAGCTGTCTCTGTCCTTGGGCACCCTGCAGAATGCACGGTGCAGTGTGCAGGGCCACCCACAGCTCCATCAGTGCTCAGAGCCCCATCCCCTGACCTTGGCTGTCTGGAGAGATGGGGCACCACCGCCTCTCAGGGCAATCTATACCAGTGCCTCACCACCTGTAAAGGACTTTTTCCTTATATCTGATCTAAACTGCCCCTCCTTTAGTTTGAAACCATTTCCCCTTGTGCTAACACAGCAGCCCCTGCTGAAGAGCCTATCCCCTTCCTTCTCACAGCTGTGCAGACACTGACTGGCCGCTCTCAGCTCTCTCCAGAGCCTTCTCCAGGCTGCCCAGACTGCCCTCTCATCCTGCCCTAGCAGGGAGGTGTTCCATCGAGCACTCCACCTGCCAAATCCGTCTCTCTGTGAGGGGTCAGGTGTGGACTGGTGAGCAGCTGCTCCTCGGGCATGAATTGCACCAGTGCCTGTTACTGTCAGTGATGACGAATCCAACTTCTCTCTAAGGCAGTCATGAGCAGACTGATGGCTAGGATTTCCCCTGCTGAAGGAAGGGGAGTTATGGATAACCGTTCTAATTAGCATCTGCCACTTGGATGTCTGGTATTGTAGAATCATAGAACATCCTGTACTGGAATGGACCCATAGAAGTCACTGAGCCCAGTCCAGCCCCATGGAGCACCACATAAATCCCAACCCTACAGCTGAGAGCAGTGTCCCAGTGCTCCCTGAAGGCTGTCAGCTCAGGGCCATGCCCTCTGCCCTGGGAGCTGTGTCGTGCCCACTGCCTCTGGGGTTGTTTTGGCCTGGTTCTGTGACGACTGGGACGGGGAACCCACAGACCTATGCACCAGGAAAGGGGAAAAAGGAAAAGGGAGATGGGCCTATAAACAAAAAGTGGCAATGATCTGAGGAGAAAAGCTAATTTAATAGATGAGATATCAGAATGCAAAATAGCACAATATAATTGAAATTGAAGCTAATAAATCAAATAAAATGAGAGTGTCAGAAAAACTGAAGGCCTTACACCAACACTGAAGGTGAGACAGCTAGTGAGCACCTGCTGCTGGGTTGTTCTGAAAGGAAAGAGCCTGTGTCTCATGACACACAAAAAGTTTTTATCATGCCTGCTGAGCGGAAAATGGAAAAATGCAAATCAATGAACAATGCAAAGTCCTCGAGGGTATGTAGTTCTTTTTCTCTTCTGAGACAGATGTACCCAGAGCTATCGATGATTCATGGAGCTGGAGCATTAACTCTATTACTCCCAATGCACTCCATGATGTTATGATGTGGAATACCAATAACAAAATCATAAAACCATGACAATATTTCATGATAATTATACACTGCCTGCTTTTGTTTTATTTTTGTAACCTGCTTCTTTTTTCAATATTTAAGTGGAATAAACAGTCAGAATCTTCAGAAATGATCAATGCGGCTGAGAGCATAATCTCAGAGCAAGTCTCATGCACAATCACCGTGGGAGACAAATTCTTATAAACTGTTTTGTATAAAGTGAGTAATAGTATTTCACAGAAGGGTACCTCCATTGCAGGGAAAGTTATTTTTTGTATGTTTAAATGGATATTTAGACATTGGTAGAAGACACTCATTGTTTATACACTAATAGTTCAGGCTGGCAGTGGACAGAGACTGCAGTTGAAAAGTTGTTGCTGAAGCAAAACACATCATGCTTGAGCATGGCAAGGTTTCTTGTTTGCAAAATGTGTAAAGCTTCTAAGTATACAACACACATGTGCAGTGTAGTGCAGATGTGAGAAAGGAAATTAATTCACTTGAAATCTTGACTCCATATGAACTTAATGGTTGTTTTATGCAAGTGTCTGTTCATTTGTATTGACTGAAATGTAGTCGAACTACATTTGCTATGTGGATCCTTGAAGAGGCCACATTTTCCCTTCTGTTTAGCTGGCAGTCACCAAACATAATGACATTTTTGTGTTGCATTTTATGTCACTATAGATCATTCTGCTATCTTAAATCCCAAAATGAAACTTCCTGATTGACACTGACCTTGACTCCATACTTTTGTGGTACATCCTCCCATAGGTCTTGTTGACTGAAATGTAGTGTATATTGCCTGATGTTGATTGAAATATAAAGATATATTGAATTGAGCAAAGGTTATTTAATACAACGCCTGAAAAGACATCTTGGCTGAGAGTGCTTTGCAGCAGAGTTTCTGGGTGACTTCCAAGTGCTATTTGCCCTTTAAAAAAATGAAAAAGTTTTTGGTGGTATCAGGCTTTTTTGGAAGATGTGTAGATAGTTATAAGTCATGGAAATGCAGATTGTCCTAGTCTAGCCTAACTCCTGTTCCAATCTTTGTGTAATGGAAACACTGAAGCCCTGATTCCTTAGGGAAGATGAATGAGGTATGACTGAGGAAGCAGGTATGATTTCCAGGAATCAGGAATCTGTTTCTTTGATTAAACAAACAAACAAAAAAACAAAAAAAAAACTTCCAGTGTTTATAAGTCACAAGTGAGTACCTGGTGGAGGTACAGAGAACCTTGCCTTATTTTGCCTGTCTATTCCCAAGCAAGACTTTTCATGCTCACAAGGACCACTTTTGTATGCTGCTACTTTAGCTCAGAGAGCTGAGCTACAGCAACAAGTATTTTCCCTCTCCAGGTCATAATACTGGGTGTTGGTGTAGGGCAAATGAGATTAATGAGCATGGCCATGTCCTTCCTCTCCAGTGCATCAGTTTTCATTTCTATTACCTGTGATTCATCTTAGTGTAGTAGCTCTTAGAATTTTCTCGGGAGATGCTAATAAGTTATTCTGGTAATTTTTAATGTCAATTTTAGACAACAGAAGAGATGGGAAACAATCCAGCTGCTGCTTCAACAAGGTGCAGATCCCAGTGTAGCCTGGGTCTCATCACACCTTCTCTTCTTTGCTGTTAAAGCTGCAGATGCAAAGGCAGTGAAACTCCTCTTAGAAAAGGGAGTCAGGACTGATGTGTGGCTTCCATCCAAGGTTTTACAGGACTGTAATTCATAATATGTGTGATTGTCAGTGAGACACAGCATGTGTGAGGAGGGAGCTTGCATTGTTCTTCAAAAAAAAAAATAAATGTTTGGCAGTGTTTGAGTCCTGCTTGTGATAAACAGGAGAAGTAATGCTGTGTTTGTGTTTTAAGTTCTGGGGTTTATCTCCTCTCCACATAGCTGCCTCTGTTCCTGGGGAGGAAGGAGTCAATATAACAAAGTATTTCCTGAGTTCTGCCCTACATCTTGATGGAAGGGCAGAAGATGGGAATGAGGTATATGGTCCAGAAAAGGTAAGTTTCTCTCTCATCTTCTTTCACCTGTTAAAGTTCATGCTGCAGAGGATGTAAGCAGGGAGCTGAGCAGAGAAGTCTTAGGATTTCTAAAAGCTAGTTCAGTAAAAACAAGAAAATATCATGTGAAGTTGATAGCATTGGGTTGCATTTGTTACTTGAGATATTACTTTAAGTACTGAGATTATGTGATTTACATTGCTACAACACTTGAAAGATTGGAAGTCTGTGAAGACTGCTAGTACAATACCCCTGCTCAAAGCAGGATCAATTGTAGCAGGTTGCACAGTATCAAGTCCTATTGTTTTTTGAGTATCTACAAGGACAACTTCTGTAGGCAATCTGTTCAATGGCAACTTTCTAGTGCAGCCCAGGGTGCTGCAGGGGTGCACGTTGGTTCAAGTTTAACCAGGACTTCCAGGTCCAGTTCTAGAAGGTTTTTTTTCCATCTGTTCAGCCTCTGTGGTGTACTGGTTCCTGAGATTAGTCTTCCCCAGATGCGTTTGTTGAGTTTCTTATGTGTCCCTCTGCCCAGTTCTCCAGACTGTTCAGCTCCCTCAGAATAGCAGAAGCACTACCTGCTGCATTAGCCACTCTGAAGTTTTATATCATCTCATTGAGTATGCACTTTGTCCTGGCATCAAGGTCATTAAGGTGTTATTATAGTGTCTGCCCTAGTCTACCCTGAGGTACAGCACTGCTGGACTTGATGCTGCTGATCACAAACCAAGAATCACCTCACTGTCTATGAATGGTACTGAATGCCTTGCAAAGTAAAGAACGGTGACTGTTTTCTCATTTTGCACTGAGCTGCTCATCTGACTGTAGAAGCATGTTTATCAGGTATGGTTTCCCCATTGCAAACCCATTTTGACTGCTCCCAATTCTGAATATGTTTGGAGGTAGCCTCTCAGGTTTTTCCATCGGCTTCCATTATGCTGAGGTGAGGCTGTCCAGCCTGTAGTTCCCTTGAACATAAGGTGAGAATGATGTTAATTTTTTCTAAGTCCTTGGCAACCCCCCCCCCTCAGATGTAAGCAGGGTGGCCTTGTAATGATACTGTCCAGCTCCTTAGCAGACCATCAGGTTCCATTAACATAAAAAGGAGTCAGCTTCTGTAACTGGTATAATATTTATCTAGCCACGACAAGGACTAAGATGAATATCCGCAGCACAGGGAGATTTAGATGGCTTTTTCAGTTTGTATTTCAATATTTTGTAAGTAGAAATGTTATTCAATTGCAGAATGATCAGACATTGTGCAGGTAAGATTTACTTTCTCAAATACATATATTTTTATGTTGGTCTGGTGAGTCTACAGGCATAGACCTGAAGTGAATGAAATACGGATGAATTTGACTCAAGGAGGGCCTCTTATGCTTAAAATCTTGCTTCTTTTCCTGCATCCCACACAATATAATTTGACTCAGTAAGTTATTATCTTCTGTCTCTATAATTTTATTTTCTTAGACTCCTCTCCTCCAGTGGTTTCATTAAACTCTTTAGCGTGTGTTCCCATAGCAGTCTGTCAGATGAAACCTGAATGTCAAGAATAAAGCAGAAAAAGGGGAGGTGTTGATTTTGTAGGGCCAAATGGGTCTTATCTATGCTTAAGATCCAGACCAATGAGTAACCAGACAGGCTTATTTTTGTTACATTGTATTTACTCTCTGTTACAAACAGGCAGATAATTTCACTTTGATTTCTCAGTTTCAAGACAAAGAAGCCGACTTGTCAGATGATATTACTTTGTAACCAAAAAATGAAGCCACAAGAGTACTTTTCCTCCTATAACGGTCCTGTTCCAGAAGAAGGTGGAAGGAGTGCTCTGCATATTGCATACTAAAGAAAGGGTAAGAATGAGGTAAGAATATAGCATTTGAGGTTCTGCTGTCCCCATAACAAAATTTGGTAGTGAAGACATATAATCTCTGAAGTTGCTGATTGAATTCCAGGGGTAAATTCTTTTCCTGCTGAGCTGTTAGTGTTGTACAGATCAAAAATCAATTCACACTTAAGGTGAATTTTTTTTTTATCCTTGGAGTTCCATTTGAATAGGGAAACTCCTTTAGTAAAATTTCCATTTGTTATTTGGCCATAAACTTTGACATTTAATGACATTAGGAATCTGGTTGTTTGTTTGACACCACTGTGCTTGGACTCTTGATCATAAGGAAGTGGATATATAATTCTTCTATTACTTCACAATTTATGTGAAAGGTTTAAATGTTTGGGGTTTTTTGCTACTTAATTAATTACAGTATTATTATGATGCTGATTTGATATTAAAAAGTTGACTTTGTTATGTTCTATTTCTACTTTTCTGTGCCACCTACCAATAAAGCATGCCAGAGGTGTTATCTGCCTCCTAACGCATAAGGCAAATCCAAACACATTGTGGAGTGGCCATTCACCACTGTCCTTAGCAATTGCCAGTGGGAATGACTTGGTAAGCATTTCAAAGTATCTTCAGTCTTCAATGTCTTTCTTGTTTCCGTATGCCTTCTCTGATAGCCAAACTACAGAGTGCCTTGCCATAATACATTTCTAGCGTAAATAATGTTTTTACTTTTCTTTTAAACCCATTGGTGATATGTAAAATATGGTGATATGTGGAAGAAAAAAAGATGATAAAACTTCAAAAAGATTTTGGCTTTAATGAGACTAAGCACTCCACAAAGGAGGTTTGTAGTTCACACAGTAGAATTCAGTGTCTGAAGTTAGCAACCATCTTCCCAGAGCAAGGAATTGACTTTTCTCTGCCCACACTACGCTCTTATGAGCAAGTCCTCACCAGACACCATGGTGAAAGAAAAGTTACACAACCAAAATTGGTAATGAAGCAGATATGTCTGTTCTCATAACATCCACATCTCTAAGTTGGAATGAAATGGATTTGATAGGCTGACTATACAGTGGATCAGGAGTTGGCAGGATGGCCACAGTCAGACATGTGGTCAACATCTCTATATCCAGGTGTACATAGAATCACAGAATGGTTAAAGTTGGAAGTGACCTCTGGAGGACATCTGGTCCAACCTCCCCACTGAAGCAGGGACATGCAGAAGAGGTTTGATAAAATATATTGACATTATTGCCTTTAATGTCTATAGACATTATCTATTATTAGGTATGCCTTGAGCCTTCTCTAAGCTAAAGTGATCCAGCTCTCCCAGCTTTTCAGCGTGTATATTTGTATGAAGTGCTCCAAGCTCTTCCTCATTTTTGTGACCTCTTTGTTGGCCTCGCTACAGTGGCTTCATGTTTCTTGTAATGGGGAGCCCAGAAACAGGACTTAGTGCTTCATGTGTGACCTTACCAGTTCTGAATGTATGTCCTAAATCTGTGACAAATACTAGTAGATTTTCCAGGTGTACTGTAAAGCCTTAGGGCCTTAGCTGATGTGTTTAGGTTCTAACTTTACTGCTGTGGAACTGTCAAAAATGGTTACTTCAGCCAATGGTTTGTCACACTTCACGTTTGCAGGCAGTAGTTGAACTCTTCAGACAGGGCTGACCTGAACCTGCCACTAAGTGGTGCAGTAAAAAGTGCTCTCTGTGTAGCTGTCAATACTGCGTATGAACACCAGAGAACAGCACAGAGGATTGCTTTGATAATGGTTATTTTTTTGTTTGTTTTTTGTTTAACTTCAGAAAAAGCAGGTGCGTTGAATTCCCTTTCTCTTTCACTCTGGGTAGTGGTAGCAGTGGTTTTATTATTTTTATTTATTTATTTTTTTAAGAATAGTAAATATATATAAGTATTCCTAATGCTGTTTGTTTCTGTTTGAGGAACAATGTATTTGTGTGGCCATTTATGTTTGAGTAAAGTGGATGACAACGTCCTGGATTAGAAAAAAAACAATGTTAAAGGCAAATAGAGTTGCTGTAGAACCCACAGCTCCGTAAGATCTAACTTGTTTATAAACACACCAGGCATTCACACGAAGAGAGGTGCATTGTGTTACTATAGACAGTGGAATACCATTCAGGATGAATGCACTTTCTCATTTATTTTGAAGTCAATAGCAGTGTTTAGTTGAGTGAAAATGTTTGTTTTCTTCTCACCCCAGAAAGCACAGAGCTGATCTCATTCAGAATGCAGGTGACAAAGGCTGCATTTCAGAGATCTGGCAGGGAGGTGATTGCTTCATCTGTTGCTGCAAGATTTTGAGATATCCAGAAACAAATAGCAACTGCCTGCAAGAAGTTTTTATTTAGAAAACATGTTTAGATTGTCAGCAGCTTTAATGGAGCAGAAGAAATGTGTGGTTTGATGCACAAAGCAATCTCATAAATAGATGTTAAGCTCTGATACTCAGTCTTTATACACATAGCATGGAGATTTTTTTGGAATCTTTTGTTTTTTTCTGGGATGTACATTAGTTTCTTGTCTTCAGGTTGACAAGCTGGTTGAAGCTGGCACAGATGTCCTTGCACCAGTGACTCTTCATGAGGGAAAGAGAAAAGTTGTGGGAACAGCTGTTGACTTTGCCTATGATAAATATTATCAAGTATGACTTACTTTTCTGCCTTGGAAAATGCAGTGTTATTTGTATCTATTTAGATGTGAGGTCTGCTTCATCCTTACAATTTGTCTGGGGCACCCTTCAAAAATGCTCATTGGAAATTTGCTTTCTCTTTTTATTTTATCATTAATTATTAACCATTTCAAGTCTGAATAACTCCTAAGAATTTTGCCTGTGCTGTATATATAGCAACACTCTATTTGGAAGTGAATTTGAAAAAGCTAAATGTAATCATAAATTGAGACATATTTAATGTCACATCTATTTGGGTGAGGCTACAATGAAATCAGGAGAAGATGTTATGGTGTATTATATATTGTCATTGTAAATAATATATATATATATAGAAATATTAATGTATATATTTATGATAATAATTTGAATTGTTATAAGCTATGAAAATGCCTTATAAATCAAACTTTATAATAATGAATTTAAAGAATAAAAAAAATAAATAAAACATACATTAAAATATGTATGTACATATGTCACAAGTTAGCAACATGACACAGAGTTCCTGTGCAAGGAAGGTTTCTTTATTGATGTGTGTTTCTTGATTGCTGTGTGTGCGTATTATTCTAAGCAAGCCCTTTTATATTCTAACATGCATATTCAGTACATTTCCACTAACAATAAATTGGCTAGAAAGCAAGCAAGTTCCTTAACAAGTCTTCATAAACAGCAGAGAGCTTATCTTATGCCTAGCTACAAAACATCCCTGTTTATTCTATCCATTCCTCTTTCCCAGTGCCGTATTATCAGCAAGCCGGATTTCAACGAGGTCGAGACAACCTCTCCATCTCCCACATCTTTCCCCTTCTTTACTAATGAAAAAAAAACATGATTTAAAGCATCTTGTATCATTTTCTGAACACACTGCAATAAGCAAGGAATGCAAACTAAAACAAAGAGAAAAGCAATAAGACTAACCCTATTTTTAACACATTATGTATCCCCACTCCCAGGCTTCCAAAGAGGCTTCCAATATATCCAACCTGTCATCAACCTGTAATTTCTTAACTCAATTCTGCAAATTTTGAATGCTTTTATGTATTGATTTTGAATGATCTGACACATTCATACAACACATGACATCAAAATCCTGACACCCATGACTTGAGCTAACAGCAATAATTCTGTAGCAGCACAATTCTGTAGCATAGCGTGTTGTACTGAGTCTGTATCTAGTAGCAGCTCACTTAGAGCCAAAGGAGTGTAGCATTTGCTTGCTTGGCCAGCCAGCATCCAAGTTTATTAAGCATGTTCAGTGCTTTAGCTGTTACAACACCTGGGGCTAAAAACAATGCTGCCATTATTCCCCCAGGGTTTCAAAATTCTACATTTTCTTTGCATTCTGATTGAAAAGCATGTACAGTTTGCTTAAGGCACTTTCAGTGGTAAGTAATCATGGAGATATTAGGTGTTAGTAAAGTTAGTCTCCCCAAACTGCATAAGCCACCTTTGATGTGAGAGGAGATAGCAGGCCATGCCTGAGAAAAACTGCCTGCAAGCTAAGTGGATGGTTACTAGATCTTGAGAAGTTAGATGAAGTATAATTACACCAAGCAGAGTGATTTCTATAAGCAGCTAAACTAGAATTAACACACTGAACTAATGATTGATTATTTCCACTATAGTTAAAATACAAACAACAATCCATTTTAACTAAGCCCAACAGTTCCAGTTATTGTAGTTCAGGATTGCTCTGTTGCAGATGGGGTACCCATCCATCCAATCTGCTGACTACCACAGTTGTGTTAAATGCTGTCCCAAGAACATTTGTCCAAGGGTTGTCCCACCAAGCACATCGAGAACAGGTTTTCTGGTGAAGCAGTTAACAAACAAAGTGTGTCTTGTCCTGTCTTGTTGGTGAGGATCACCCATATATTTAGTTTTGGTTGAGCTGGAATCCAAAATGCTGATGAGAATGTGATGATCATGTTACAGCAGATGACGAAAGGGACAGCCATACCCTTTGTGTCAGTACCCATCTCAGACTTGTTCCTGTTGAAACACGAGCATAACTTAAACCCCAGGTTATCAATGAGTAGGGTCCTTCACATTGGTTAGAGTTCAGATTTTTTACCATAACCTGTGCTTTTACTTTGACAGGAGTTAAAGTATTACAGCCCAAATGCCTGTAAATTGGAGGGCCTTGTGTTGTCCAGCAATTTAGAAAATTGAAAACATAGCACGCATTAGCTACTCTTTCCTGAGGGTTCATACCCACACTTCCCCTTTTTTGTTTATGAAGCATGGCCTTTAAGGTATCATGGGTTTGTTTGGTGATAGCTTGACTCATGGGAGAGCGGGGTATGCCTGTCAGGTGCTGAATGTCCTACTGCTGAAAGAAAGAGTGGGTAACATGGGCTGCATATCCTGGTCCTTTGCCTGTTTTAATTGTTTTCAGGACCCCGAGGACTGCAAAGGCCAGTAAGAAAGTGTTTACAGACATCTTTTGCCTTTTCTCCTGTATACACACATGCAAAAAACACAGGTAGAGAATGTATGAATAGAAACATGAACATAATGGAGCTGCCCAAATTCTGATATGTGTGTAACATCTGTTGCCAAATTTCTAAGGAGCTCAATCCTCAAGGATTAACTCCTATAGAGGGTGCTGGTGCAACGGTGTGACAGTCTGGACAGGACTATATGATCCATGTAGCCTGATCCGTGGTCAGTTGGAAGGCACGTTGTAATGTCTTCACATTTTGATGGTAAAAATCATGAGATAACCATGCTTGGGCAAACTGACTGGGGACAATAACTGCTACTGCCAGTTTGTCTGCCTATGCATTACCCTCAGAAGTAGGGCTTGAGAAGGTTGTTCTCAGGAGTGAGAACATGCTGAATGAAGTAAGATTCTGAGAGATGACCTAGAAACCATTTTAAGTGCAAAAGAAGTGTGAACAACTGCGCGTTGTCTCCTTTAGATAAGAATGGTCCAGTTGCATCATGATGCTTGCAGCGTAAGAAGAATCTGTTACTATATTGATGGGTTCAGACCATCGCTCAAACACACAGACCACTGCTGTAAGTTTCACAATTTGTAGAGAGACAGTGGTTATGGACATCACTATCCCAAGTCCCAGCGGTACCTCTCCATACGATGACTGCACAGCTAGTCTTGACAGATCCATATATAAAAACACTGAGTGCCTACTAGAGAGGTTAATGATAATTTAAAAACTGGAAACAAATAAAGAGACTGAAGAGACTGTAAAAGCTTGCGTGCTGGCAGATGAATACTAATGTGACCTGAAAATCCTACCAGTGCACACTACAGCTGTTGAGACGTGCAGAACACAAACTCCCATTGCCTGAGATCAAATGGGACATAACTTGTCTCTGGATCCATGCCATCTAATGCTAATAAACACTCCCTTCTGCTGCAAATGACCATAGCTACCACATCAACTCTGGTGGTGACAGTCTTAGTAAATTTGTGTGGCATAAATACCCATTCCAAAATTCCCAAAAGGTCAGGGTCCTCCTTGATCCACTGCACTAACAATCGGTAGGGTTGAAAAGGAGAGTTAGTAACAAAAACTGATAGGATGATCAGGTTTTCTTTGATGTGCTGTTTGGTGGGTCATGTTCGAGATGGCAGTATTCAGCACTGTTGCTGGTGTGAAGATATTCATTAGAAATTCCTGCTAGGGGTCGCACCCAATTTATGGCACCTAATAATGTTTGCAGATTGTTTAAGGTGCTAACTTTGGTACCCAAAGTTAGAGTCTGAGGCTGGATTTGGGTCTGCGAAATCCTCCAGTCCAGATATAGCCAAGGTGGTGTCTTGTGGATTTTGTCCTGAGCAATCTGCAATCCTGCCTGGAAACAGTCTTTTAAATCTATTACTATAGGCGGCCACAACTGTGGGAGCATAGCGGAGGAAGGCAGCCCTGGTTGCAAAGGGCCCATCTATTCAGTAATGGCATTAATCTTTCTGAGATCATGTAACAGTCTCCATTTTTTTTATTGTTTTTTTATCATAAACGCAGGGGAATTCCATGGGCATTTAGTTGGCACTGTGCATCCAGCTGTGTGCTGTTCTCCAACAAGGATATTTAACTGCATCAATTTTTCTTGGGATAGGGGCCACTGGTCCCACATAGGTGCATTTGTTTTTCATACAAGGGGTTCCCATTCCATGGGATCTGCTGCGAGGAAGTGGCCTTTAGGAAAAATCCATAATGAGGGAAAGTCTCCACTTTCCCATACAATCCCTTCCCCACAGAGTGACAGGGCTATGTAAGAAATAAGGTTGAATGGAGGCAGCTCTGCCCTCTGGTACAATGATTGTAATAACTGTCATGCTTTGTTTCAGGATGGTGTGCCCCCCTATGCCTGTTAGTGCTGCATGGGGATTTGTAAGTGGACACTGTGGTGGACAGAGCCATAGGGGTCAGTGTCCAGAGCATTATATTAATTTCCCATGTCAATAACACCAGGCAAAACAAAAAGTCCCATCACAATTACAGGCAATGCTCTTAACATAGCCGTGTCTCCAGCTTTTTTTAGCCTCCCTCTGAATGAATGCCTACTGATTGTGTGGACTGGGGGGAGACAGATCCACCTCTTTGTCAGAGTCTATGGGCCCGGATCAAAGGGATCACTGGGGTCCTCAGGAGGGGAGGCAGCAAACCCCCCATATGGCAGTTGTAATGAGGGGATCGCTGGCACAGCGGGTGAATTTGAGGAGGAGCCTGCAGCTCCTTCATCCTCAGGTGGACTGGGGTGACTGATGCTGACTTCTTAAGGCTTCAAAATTTTTTTCTTCAGGTTTCATGCAACCCTGACACCATTTTATCACCTTTCTAGATATGTTCCACAATTTCACCCTAATCCCTTCCCAAGTCTCTGGGTCATAAACTGTCTGATTGGTAATGGAAGGATCCTTCCTGGTGGCCCTTGCAAGTATTAGCTGCAGATCAGGGGAGGGTACTGATGTCCCCTGTCGTTTAAAGGATAGTTTGAAAAGTGACTAGGACATTTTTTCTGTTCTGAGGTCATTTTGTTCCCCATAGCGTGCACACTTACCTTCATCCAGCAAGAGGCAATTGAAGAGGTTAGGGATGATGAATCCTCAGGCTGCCACGTTTATCTCAATGCTCCCCTGTACAGGTTCTCTGCATTTTTCTCAATGCCCATCATGTTTGTCTCAACACACTCAGTGCACTCCATGTTTATCTCAACACACCCAGCGTTTGTCTCAATGCGCTCTGGACTGGTCAGTCTTCAAGTCAGGCCAAGTTGCAGCTCAGATCTCTGTTCAGGTGCCAATTGTCACAAGTTAGCAACATCACACAGAGTTATCCTGCAAGGAAGATTTCTCTATTCCTTGTGTGCTTATTCTTCTAAGCAAGCCCTTTTATATATATATTATAACATGCATATTCAGAACATTTCCACTAACAATCCATTGGCTAGAAAGCAATCAAGTTCCATAACAAGTCTTCATAAACAGCAGAGAGCTTATCTTACGCCTAGCTACAAAACATCCCTGTTTATTCTATCCATTCCTCCTTCCCAGCGCTGTATTTATACATATGTGCATATGTATCTTATATATTATCTATAACATGTAGTAAGTATATTCACTAAACAAATTTATTTACTACATAAATGAAATAGAGTAATACTTAGTAATTTATTAGTCCTTTTCAAAAGCGATTTTACTGTAGTATAACTAGTACTAACTAATCTTGCTGTGAATACTCTGTCTGAATCTTCTTTTCCTGGACGTACTTGTTTCAAAAAACAAGCCTTGAAAAAGCCAAGGATTCTGTGATGGTTCCAATTAGAAGAAATTCTGTCTTTAGTCTTTTTATATATTATGTATATTTTTATAGCTTTCTTATGGAGAAACAACAGTGGGCAAGCAGTGCCCTCTAGATATCTTTGCATTTCCAGGGAACCTCTCAGTGCTTTCACAGGTGCTGGGAGAGGAGCTCTGCAAGATGAGGGCAGCTTCCACCTCAAGGAAACATTCAAAAACTTTTTCAGTTGACTTACTGAGCACTCACCAAACTTGTAAGCAGAACAACCACAGCTTCAAAACTGGATTTGTCTTGCGCCCCTTATCACAGGTGGAGCTCCAAGGCAGGATCCATCAGGGACAGTGCTGTGCTTTTGGAATGGGTTGGTTTAACTTGGAGAAAACTGCATTAGATTTAATGCTCCCATACTTAAGTAGATTAACTCATACTATGTTTCAGGATAGGAGAACTGCCAACACATCATACTACACTATCAGCATCTGAGCAGGAAGTTTTTCAAACACGCCAGTCTCTGCTAGAACACATTATGGCAAACCTCCACGAGTGTGTCATTCTAAAAGACTGGGATCAAGAAGAGCTGAGAAGATCCAAGAAATGTTAGTTCAAGCTTTAAGAGTATTTCAAGATTAAGGGTAGCATCAATTGGTGTGAAGAGGAATTTACTGTTATAATTCCAGTATTGCTGTCTGAAAAAGGAACTTAGTAAAAATTGTTCTTACATATTTGGTAAGGAGATGTAGGGGTTACTACTAACACTAATGGGATCAAAAAAGGCATGGAGGGAGAAATTTCAATATGAGCTTAGTGTCTGTCTTTTGCTACCTGGTAAATTCCTAAAGAAGATCTATTACAATTTATTAATGAGTGATTGAGGGAGTTTGCTTTCCTAGCGTCTCCTTTCTTCAAATGCTCTATTTATTTTATTAATTAGAGTAGTGACAATGAATATATAAATAAAGATGATCTGAGTGGTCTTCCTCCGTAATTCTGAAAAGTTTCCTGAGGCTTAGAATCTAGATCTCCTGATGCTAGTCTTTGTGGTAGAATCACAGAATTACCAAAGTTGGAAAAAACCTACAGGACTATCCAGTCCAATCATCCACCTATCACCTACAGTTCTCTCTTAACTATTTTCCTCAGCACAATGTCTAAACATTCCTTGAACACCTCCAGGGTTGGTGACTCTACCAGCTCCCTGGGCAGCCCATTCCAGCACCTGACCACTCTTTTGGAAATGTGGTATTTCCTAACATCCAGCCTGAATCTCCCCTGGAGCAACTTGAGGCCACTCCCTCTGATCCTATCACCGGTTACATGAGAGAAGAGGCTGACTCCCAGCTCACTAAACCTCCCTTCAGGTAGTTGTAGGGAGCAAAAATATCTCCCCTTAGGCTCCTCTTCTCCAGACTGAACAATCCCAGTTTCCTCAGTCGCTCCTCATAGCCCTGTGCTCCAGACCCCTCACAGCTTTGTTGCCCTTCTCTGCACACACTCCAGGGCCTTGATGTCCTTTTTGCAGTGAGAGGCCCAAAATTGAACATGGTACTCAAGGTGTGGCTTCACCAGTGCTGAGTACAGGGGGGACAGTTACATCCCTGCTCCTGCTGGCTGCACTATTTCTGACACAAACCAGGATGCCATTGGCCTTCTTGGCTGTCTGGGCACACTTGTGGCTCATGTTCAGCTGATAATCGACCAATACCCCCAGGTCTCCTTTCTCTATACAGTGTTCCAGCCACTGCCCCAAGCCTGTAGCGTTGCCTCAGGTTGTTGTGGGCAAAGTACAGGACCTGGCACTTGGTCTGGTTCAACTTCATCCCATTGGCCTCAGCCAAGCAATCAGACCATCCAGATTTCTCTGTAGGGCCTTCTCTGCAAAGTTTGTTATGGCAAAGGTAACAATCTGGTATTCAGATGTCACTTTCCAAGTGTGGTACATCTACATTTAATGGAATGAGGCACAACTAGACCAAGTGTTTTGTCCTGCATTTTGCTCACCAACAACCCCAGGCAACACCACAGGCTTGGAGAAGAGTGGCTGGAAGACTGTGTAGAAGAAAAGAATCTGGGCTGAACTTGAGCCAGTAGTGTGCCCAGGTGGCCAAAAAGGCCAGTGGCATCCTGGCTTGTATCAGCAATAGTGCAGCCACCAGGAACATGGAAGTGATCATCTCTCGGTACTCAGCACTGATGAGTCTGCACCACAAGTACTGTGTTCCATTTTGGGCCCCTCACTACAAGAAAGACACTGAGGCCCTGGACTGCATCCAGAGATGGGCAATGGAACTGTGAGGGGTCTGGAGCACGGTTCTATGGGGAGTGGCAGAGGGAACTGGAATGGGTCAGTCTGGAGAAGAGGAGGCTCAGGGGAGACATTATGGCTCTCTACAACTACATGAAAGGAGGTTGTGGCAAGATGGGAATTGATCTCTTTTTCCCACACAATAGGGAAATAAGCTCAAGCTATGCCAGGGTTTGTTTAGATTGGATATCAGGAAGAATTTCTTCACATAAGGGGTTATTAGGCAATAGAACAAGCTGCCTGGACAAGTGGTGGAATCACTGTGCCTGGAGGTGTTAAGAGATCTGCAGTGGTGATGTTTAGGACACAGGTGAGTGACGGACTTAGTAGTTTAAGTGAAGAGTTGGTTGGACTTGATTATCTTCAGGGTGTTTTACAACTTAAGTGATTCTATGATTCACTGATGGAAGATACAGAATACAACGCATCTTCAAAATTTATGCAGCAGACAGCTCATCTAGCAGTGTATAGTGAGCCAAATAAACTTTTAATGAAGGTTGATTTTTGAATAATATTCTTTCTCAAGTTGGAACACTGATTTTTGCTCTCTTCTCCCTTATGTTGTAGTGGATTCAGCCATTCATGCATGTGCTTCAAAGAAAAAAGAGAGGAGCCATCGGGTGGAGTAAGGGAGGTAGGACAGAGATATGCACACAAGTATTTACTGTTCTTAGTCAAAAATAACAAGGCCTGCTTGATATTTTCCACACACTGCCATTTTTGTCTTTTAGAATTTTCCTCTCATCTATCCAGTCTTATCAGCTACAATTACCTTCGTTCTCTGTCCTGATTGTATCACTCCACCTTCAGACTCCACCACAAGAGTCTGCATAATATTCACATTCATAATATTCTTCCAGTGTATCTGCATGTCTTAAACGGACTCATGACATCAGTACAATTGAGCACCATGCAAAAGTTAATATGCGGCTGTGCTTCCTGTTTTAACAGAGGAGTTTGAAAATAGATTTCAAGACTGCCAAGAAAAGACATCTTTTTTTTTTTTAATATTTGCAACTCCATTTTCAGTTGACATAAATACACGACCTGCAAATTTTCAAATGGAATGTATGGATGTGCAATCAGATATTTGTCTGAAAGAAAAATCTGGCCACATTTCTTTTCCAGAATTTTATGTCTTCTCTTACTGGAGAGAAATATCCCTCACTTTACAATTCGTGTCATTGCTTTTTGGCAGTATGCACTTTCGTGAACAACTGTTCTCAAGGGTGAAGCACAGGAAGAGTAAAATTAGATTTAGAATCTCTAACGAGCACCATGAAAGCTTACAGAGAACTGCAGCTTCACTGCCACTGAACCAGACTGATGTGTTAGTTTCAGCAAAACAAGATCACATAGCCCACTGGTTTTATGGCTTCATAGCTTTCTCTTTTTTACATTCTAATAAAAAAAAATGTTTATATACTTCAGATTATATATGAGGACTGCTCCAAAAGTACTGCCTCCTGTTTTATGATGCTTGCCCACAACATCAGGGACAGATGTTGGTGGGATGGCAGCAGAGGCAGAACTTTTGCACCAGTATCCCATAACATGTTATTGCCATGTGACAGATGGCAGCAGAAGTGTGGTCTGACAGAACGGTGTATGACATGGGAGTGCATATGGAGCAGAGGTGTGGAATTTAATTCTCCCATGTGGAAAAAATGCCATTGGTTGCCATTCATATACACTCGCAAACACTAATGGAGACCGAACAGAGAACAAGGGGTGAGTGGTGTGTTTCAGCAGTGGCAACAGTGCCAGCAGTCACCACTGCTGGCACAGGTTTATTCAAGCACAGCATGCAGGTTCTTGCTTATCACTGGTGAAAACGCAGAGCTTGTGGTGGTGACTATATTGAAAAATCTGTGCTTTGTAGCTGAGAACTTGCTGTATCAAACAGTGTTACAGTGCTCATTGTATCTATTATAGGCTCCAAAGAAATAAATAGGAGGCATTTGTCACGGTGTTATCCGTGACACAAGGGAAAACGAAGGGAAAGAGGGAGAAAAAAAAACAAAACAGCACTGTCAGTAGCCACGCGGCCACCCGAGCAGAGCCGTAAGCTCCGGGGGGGGAGGGGGGGGATGGAGATAACAGATGGGTCTACAAAAAAACAACGGCACGATTTGAGGAGGAACGGTAACTTTACTAAATCTAATAAAATCAAACAATTGAGAGACAAAGCTTCCTAACCAAATCTGAGAGCTTATGTTAGGGAAGAACTGCAGGGAAACACGTGCTGAACCTCCACGGCAGCCCAGCCGAGAATGGGGGAGAGAGAGAGACAGAGAGAGAGAGGGATCCGGTGCAGAGCTCCAACCCTCTGCTGCTCCCCAACAGCATTAACTCCTTAACTGCCTGCATGATGTTCTGATGTGGAATACCAGCATCAAAACCAGAAAACCACAACACCATTATTTTCCGAGCATTTTATATGTGGCCCAAAAAAAATCCTCTTTGCTCACTGTGGCCTAGGCAAGCCAAAGATTGGGTATCTGTAACAAAAAATGAACTAACAAAATCTGGAAGGTTAAAAGTTGCACACAAAGATTTTACAAACAGACCACATCAATGACCGAGGTGAAATCTTAGTGCAATCTTCTAGCTGTTGTAGGGTGGGGATAAAGCAATATATTTAATATAGACTGTATCACAGAGCTAGAAAGCTATAACAATTCAGTAGCATATAGAATGTATTCAGTATTGCCTGTGAAAGCTAAGAAGCATTCAGATGTATCTTAGCTTTCAAGAGAATAACAACTGTATCAGAGTAATAAAAGGTTTTCCATGAACAGCATTTGGCTTTATTTTACATCTAATCCTGTCAGATTTCACAAGCAGAACTATTTGGCTCAGACAGGCCACACTAAGGAGTTCTGTGTTGTAAAGACTTGCTGAATTTTTAAAACACCTGTAAGAGCACAGCCCAGCTTGCAACTAAATTTAACAGTCTGCTTCCCAGTCTCAGTAGGAGCCTTAGCACAAGTACTCTTTGTTTTACATTCCAACTTTTGAATAGTTGTCAGGAATAAGGCTAAAAAGAATAATGTACTTCTGTTTGACAACTACCTTTGTTCCACACTGCAAATCATTAAATATTGCTATCAGAGTGGATTTTCTGTTTGTGTCTAGCTATCACCCTGCAAACATTATGAGGTCTTCACCTGCTGTGAGGCTTGCAGAAGGAAATCCTGGAATGAATGACACAGTCGTGAGTGCCTGGAATTGCTGGGTACATTCAACTGCCTTTGCTGCATCAGCACAGCAGTTTGTGTATATGTTATGCCCTGGGCTTGCTTTCCCTTTAATGAACTATTCAAATATAATTTATGAAGAAATGTAAATAAAAAAGTTCAATTCATTCACTTCAATGTTTTGGAAAGCCACCAGCTTTAAGACTGGTACAAACCACAACAGAAGCAGAAGACTGGCACAGAATCACAGGGTTGTTGGGTTTGAGGGGACCTCATAGAACACCCAACTCCAACCCCTGTGCTCTGGTCAGACTGCCTCCCCAGCTCTGGCTGCCCAGGGCCCATCCATGACCTAAGGAGCCACCAGGGATGCTAGAGATGAGTTCATTATATGTATATGAGAAATTGTACTACTTTATCAGATGCTCACATTGAGTGAACGAGGAATCTGCCAAATACGAGGACAAACGCACAACTATTGTCAACCTGTGACTGATCTGTCTTTTAGTGGCTATCTGTGATGAGATTTTTAAGTAGTGTGGATACAGGTAAAACCTTTGAACTAGAGACAAATTACATCAAATGGATGCGTTTACCATGATGGGAAATACCCAAGTATCTTCAAGCAGCTTTTCTAAAATAGTGGCATAACTTGGCAAACAAAAAAATGAGATGGTCAAAGAGGGAAAACTGAGTGATAACCCAATCAGTGAAATTTTTTCTTCATCCTCAAAATAACAATGAAGAATAATGAAATGATAATGAAGAAAAGTGGTGCTCAAAGCAGAATGTGCTGGTTCAAAGCTGCTGCAGTGATAGCAAATAAAGCTCAAGAATGACAGGAAGACCTGATAAATTACAGCCAAGGCCACAAATAGCAGAGATTTTACCACTTAAATGGGAATATATTGCTTCTCTTTGAAGAGTCAGACTTGGAGAAAAAAAAATATTTTCCTACAATATGAAAACCTGAGGCTTGATAGAGCTTGATAAAGCTCCCACACTAACGAGGTGTTTGACCTTCCTTGATGAATGAAAACACTGCATCCATATCTTTCTGTGATAATGTGTCTGGCAAAGTGCTGCTAAGTCTAATTTGTTCAATGTTGCATTTATTGCTTAGACAGCATTTCTTACCCTCAGCAGCTGAAGACTGCATGAATGAAATGATGGGTCCTCACTACTGAGCTGTGGCTGTTGGCTTCCCTGTAACCCACTGACCTTCACATGACCCAGGTTCTCCTGGTTTTCTTCAGTCCTTCTTCTTTACCTTTGATAAAGTAAACAGAAAACAACATTGA